>NC_056726.1:1082863355-1083500855 GCF_019279795.1 Protopterus annectens
GATGCACACCATTTGGTAATTGCATACAGCCTGCTGTGTGGTAATTGCAGTACTCACTGTCACAGCAACACAATACTATAAATTGCTAAGTTAGGTAGGTGTAGCCCTTTCGGCTTTCCGGAGTGGGGCCCATGCTTGTTTGCTGTGGACACTGTTGTTTAAGTCAGAAGGTTGGTATACTTCTTATATTTGAAGCTAGGGGTGTAGCCAGTGATTTACATGTTGTACTCAGACCTGAATGTTGCCACTTCCAGTACACAGCTTTCAGTGTAGAGTTGTGCTCACCCCCACAAATGCTAATACAAGATATATGTGAGTATGTAGTTTCTTTTATACTTATACAATTAAATGGCATGTAGTTACTGAGTTGTATTCTTTGGGCACATGAACTGTTTGTGAACTGTTATACTGTGAATATTAATGTACTCACTTCTGCAGAGTTTGTGCTTTTTTATTGTTGACATTAGCACAGGATGCTCAAGAAAACTGGACAATTCCATTACTGAGTATGCCTACCTACATCCTTGGTAGACCCCGAACACACATATATATTGTAGATTTGGGTAGGGATGCAGACATACAGAGAGCATTATGTATTACTGTGTGAATGTTAGCTTACTGGACTTAAAGGGTTGGTGTGTACCTGTTAGTTTATCAAGGCAGGTGATCTGTCTGCATAGCTCCCAACTGAGAAACTATCCAGATGGTAGCCATATGTTAGCCTGTTATTCTTTGTCTGTGCAACACACAGGTGTTTTCAGCACTGGTACAATGGCATTGTTAAAGTCAGTTGCTACCAGTACATGGCTACATCCTTTGGTATTTCTGTGTTGTACTCCTACATAAGGGTCTGCTTGTGGAAGTCCTCCCAAAGCTATTTGCACAGTGTGTAACAGCTGAAAAGCTGATATGCCTGTGTGTTTCTGCCTCTGCCAGGCCTCAGAAATACTCAGATACATATTTGAATGGAGTCAGGGAAAAGTAGGTAAAAGTGAGGTACACCTCCCAAATAACAGAGACAGTAAAAGTGTAGACTTTGAGAGAACCAGTGCATATGGATTACCCCACCTTTTCTGAATTACAAGCGGTATCAAACTGTTATTATTGTCATTATTCATTAAGTGTAATACCCCACCTTTCTGCATAACATCAGTACTTTTCAGAGAGATTCAGAGGGACACAGCTAATATATGTTTCACAATCAGGGACATCCCTGAAAAGTAGTCACAGTTAGGAAGTATGGCCTCTGCCCTAATCAGATATGCCAGTGTTTGTCCTGCTATGACACTGTGTGGGGGTTGTAAAGTGCTGCAGTAACATTATTTCCTGCTAGAATGGCTGCTTCTCTTATCGCAGTCATGTAATGCAATTCCACAACAACTGCTGGTAAAGATCCACAAAACAAGTTTTGTGTTATGGCCTTCCTATTTATCCTTTACATTCACTCATTCTAATGAATGCTATATTTATTTCAGCAACAACTTGTTGTATATCTACTGTGGCTTAGTGGTACTTCATGCAGTCTAGTGTGACCAAGATCCGGGGTTCGAGACTCACAGAGGTATTTTATTTTGCTGCTGAGCAGAACAAGGGCCCTGACATACAGAGTGACTAAGGCATTTTTAAGCGGGTTTGCGTGAGTTTGCGTGACGCTTAGCTAAGCGCACCCAAGTGCACCATTGCACAAACATGCTTACAACTGCTTAAAAGTGCTTACTCCTGCTAACCCCCATGCTAATTTCTTTGAAAGAAAAGAAAATGGGGAGATAGGAAAGTGGTGAAGCAGTGACACAAAGAGGGAAAGACAGTAGGGAAAACAACTCAGGATGTGCAGGACGGGTGTAGGGAAGGTCCATAGCTGCCCATTTCTTTAACAGCAACAGCTGTACATATTCAATAAATGTGGAGCAAAATTTGAAACCTGCCACCCCTGAGAGAGGGGTGAGGACAACAAAGTATGTTGTACTGCCAATTAAATTACAGTTTATCTGTCCAGCGGACATGTGTGCAAAATGGGAAGCTATGTATGGGGAGTAATTTTTTTTTGTGTGAGCAGATTGCACTTTTTTTATTTTTTTTCAGGTGAGAGTGGAATGTGGGGTAAGGGAAGTAGGTATATTTGGGGAGGTAGGTTGGGGAGGTAAACAGACAAGACAAACAAGACACATACAGGGCAGAATATGACACATGTGGTGGGTGAACACCATTGACAGGGAAGGATGTTTGGAAATCGCAAGCCCATGAGCCCACAGATGGCAACAGTGGAACTGAGATCACCACCCATGGGCAGTCACCACTGCACCTTCACAGCCCAGAGGGTGGCTGTGCTGGGAGCTGTGTAGGAGGGGCAGGCTTACCCATGAGTCACGCCACCTGTACCTCAAGTTGGCGTAGAGGATCAGCGACAGAACGCTGGATCTCCCTACGCACCACAGCCCGGACCATTCGGAGGGTGATAGGAGGCCCTCCTCTGCCCATGCTTGCACGGGGGGGATGAGCCCCATCCCCTGCAGCACTTCCACCCAAAGGTGGCACAGGACCCACGGAGGAGGAGGTCCCGGGCTGGGCACTGGACCTACTGGTGCCAGGTGCCATCGCCAGTTGAGGTGGGACAGGAGGGTCCGCTGGGACCGACCTTCCCATGCATTCTATGTTTTGGAAGATTTAATGAAATTATGGGTTAGTAACAGTCGACAGCATTCCCAATTAGTTATAACAGCATGCAGAAGTATTCCCATTAACCCAACACACCAGAGTTCCAACAGTTGAACAGGAAGCATAACACATGCATATATAGCAGTGGACATTACAACAGCATGCAGGTTTAACTGATGGCAACAGGCCATCAATATTTGGGTATTTGAACAGGGCACATGCATCAAAATAAATGCAGATATTTATAAACCAATAGGACATATGTCCCAACAAATATTTAGAGATTAGACATACCCATTCAGGTGTGGAATTGCATTTGTTATGCACATACAGTAGGGTGGAAAAAGAAAGCTCCATTAACAACTCGTATATCCTTATACTTTACACTACATTCCTATTAACTGCAGTTATATGTCCCCTACACGTATTATTATTACAATACACAATTGTCCTTAAATTGTGGAATGGGTTTTGCTAGATCTTTATATACATGGGCTGTATCTAACATACAAACTGTCCAGGATGCAGATGTTACTGCTACATATTTTGTGGGTTTCTCAGACACACTGAGATGGAACACTGACAGCTGTACTTTCATATGATTATGTAGATATGTTTAGGTGAAATGATCCGTTATATGTTAACAACTCTCTACATTTCTGCAACACAATGTCATTTCTGGGGAACACAATACCAAGCTACTCATGTGCCAGATTAACCTGCACATGCTGGCCATGAACCAACAGTTGAGGGCTGTAAATATGCTTAGAAGCTACTGGCACTCCCTTCATCCACTTTATATGGGCCTACACAAGTGTGTGTTAACAGCACTTAATACAACAGTACTATTTATATAATGCAAGACTACCACAACATATCAAAGGTAATGACACAGACACACTCCAGGAATTATACCTTTATTAAAGACTTAAAAAACTTTTCTAGAGGCTCTCTCATTTATTTTATGTAACAGTACATGCATGCTGATTATTAAAGAATTCTTGTACCTTTATTTATTTGGTTAACATACTTTTCTTTCAGGTCTCTCATTTACTTTATGTAACAGTACATGCAGACTGATTATTAAAGAATTCTTGTACCTTTATTTATTTGATTAAAACAATTTTCTTTCAGGTCTCTCATTTATTTTACATAACAGTACAAGCAGAATAATTACTAACCTGCCTGGTTGCGCAACCTTAGCAGCCTATCTGCATAGGCTTGCTGATTTGCAACACGGACACCTGCAGCTGTGAAGTAAATGAAGTGATAATGAGACATGCCTATCCATACTATAGACTAGAATAGTAATTCTTACAAACTTAATTCCTTGGCTACTTACTCAGTAGTGGGGCATTTTCCATCCCACAGGCCTCCTGAATCCACTGGGCCAGTCGATCCTGCTTACATCTCTTCAGGTCTGAGTAGTGGTGTCGGACCTGCTCACCAGTGCGCGGAACACCTGTGGCACTGGTGAGCTCATGCGCTAGACGGTTCCATGCTTCTGGTTTGTATTCAGTGCCTTAGAACTGGCCCTGCAGGAGTCTATCGTCATGATTATAGATGAGGAGCCAAACCATTACTTTTGTCTCCTCAGTGCCCCACTGTTGCACTTGAAAACGAGAGCCCACTCCGACTCCAGCCATTACTGCCTGCAAATCAGTGCTACAACCAGTTATGGCAAATATTCCCGCCTATACAGCTTAAATATGCCTCATTTCCCACACTTTTTTGTGATTGGCCAGGTGTGAACAAACTCTGCTAAAGGCAACCCTGTTTAGCAATGGGTAAACTTCTGTTCATATGTATGTGTGTGTTGACAGTGCTTACTTCTGAAAGCTGTCATGGCTTAGTGGTTCATTTCTGTGATTATGGTGCACAGTATCCCGGGTTCGAGGCTTGTCATTGCTTTTTACTTTACTACTGGCCAGATCGGCTGGGAGGTGTGTCTGTGTTTTAGCAACTTTGCTCAACTTTGCCCAGTGTTGCTCTACATTGCTCGGCGTTGCCCAAAGTTGTGCTGGTTAGCGCAGAGGGCAACTCTGCGCAAACAGATTCTATGTGTCCTAGTTGGAGCGATGCACAGCTCTGCGCAAACATATTTCATTTGCTCTAGTTGGCGCGATGCGCAGCTCCACACAAAGACATTGCGCTAGTTAACGCATTGCTCAGCTACGACCAATTACTTTTAAATTTGCATACTACTGGTAAACCTTGCTTAGCAGTGCTTCACATTACTTAAGATATGTTATTTATGCATCCATCAGTTTGCATAACTATTTCACCTTCTTATATATATTTAAAAGTTATTCACTACTATGTAGGCCATGTCAATGCTTTTTACAAAAAATTAGATGATAAATTTCAGGGATTAGTTTTAGTTAACGATTTCAAACAAAAATAGAAGGGGGAGTGGTGGGACTCAAGCCAGGAATGCCTCCTCTTTGTACATTGGCTCTACCACTACGCTATCACTATTTTGCTTAATTTGCATATTTTTTGCTTATTATCCTCTTCGGTGCCTAAACTGCTAACTGTAGCTAAGCAATGAGCAAACCCACGCAAACACGGGCAGCTATATTGGGAATAATTAAAAAAAAAGGAAGTTTTACATTTTATAATTGTACTGGGGGTTTACAATGTGAGGGAATTTAGTGTTGGGTATGTACACATTTGAGCGGACTCTCTCATGTCAGTTGGCATGTCACAATTCAGACACTTGCAGGGGCATGGACCTTTCCCCTGCTTGGCAGTCAGACATGCCCCCTGCCCTCCTGCACGGTCTGTGTTACACTTTGAGTTGAGTCAGTGTGCCGTCATGAATATGCATGGCATGTTGACGTCATACCGTTCCACTGCAGTTTCCGAGTAAGACTTATTTAGTCTTACATGGAGGATTCGTGAATCTGGGGGTTAGTATTCATTACAGGAAATACTAATTTACTATATTGTTGAATTTTGATTGATGATACAAACTAAACAAGTTCCTTCTTTTTGATAGGTATATTTTTAACATTATCCATAGGGAATATGATAAGTATGTGTGTTATCTGTATTTTGGATAGTTTGAGGTGTTTTTCATCTAGTTTATGCTTACATTTCATATAGGTGGGAAAAATTATTTTCTAACTTGCATGAAACGTATCATGTATACATAGATGAACTGATGTTCAGTTCCACAAACACACATATTTTACATACTCAGTATTGAAAACATTGTCATTGCAATTGATTGTTAATATTCATTAGGGTGGCACACTGGTGCAGCAGATACCATTGTCACCTCATAGTAAGAGGCTCCCCAGTTCAATTCTTGGATGGGGTGCCTTCTGTGTGGAATCTGCATATCCTCCCTGCATTCGTGTGAGTTCCCTGCAGGTGTTCTGGTTTCTGTGCACATTACAAAGACAAACAGTAGATGGACTGGACATTTATAGGTGGGTGTGTGGTGTGGGTGTGGTGGTGTAAACCTTGGCTCGAGATGATTGTCACTGTTGAAGAAACACCCTGGCTACATGGGTAAAAATGAGAAAAGTCATGCAAAGCTGATGTAAAATGTCCCTGTTAGCCCAGTGTAGCTCCGAATCATCCCAAATTAACTGGGAGTTCCCATTTTAAGCTTGTTTTCCCAAGTGCCTGATTTGGATGCAAGAACACCTGAGATCTACAGTAAAGCACACTCTGTTCTGGCTGTAGACATCTCAGCCAATCACAGCATTGCTTCATTGCACCTGCTTTACATGCAGCTAGCTTGCTTCATTTCCTATATTATGTGGAAGTGGCTGCAGTGGACCTGATATGGATGAAGTGCTCAATTAGGTCCGCTCAGTCTGTATATCAAGATAGCATTGGAGTGGCGAAAGAAATAGTTGAATTGGACTTTGGAGCTACATAGAAAATTAGTGTTTGCAGTTGTCATCTTCGATCAAGGAAGAGACAGATAACCATGCATCTGCTGGATTGAGTCATGGCTGTGGATCTGAATCCGATCTTGTGAAGTAATTTATAGCTCCAGCAGCAGCTTTCGTGGTTCATGCATGATGCAGAATTGTTCCCAGAAGTTCTGAAGTTTTTAGTGGTCTGTGATTTTATTTTATTTTCTCTAGTTTATTTTACAGGTAAGTAAGCTACTCTAAATGCAGGTTTATGTGCAGGGCAAGGGTGTACTGCAGGGGGGTTAAGTAATATTTATTTAAGAAGGGGAATGAAATGCACTGCAGAGTGGTGGCTGCACTGCACCTTTCTAATTCAAATGCCAGGCACAGTTGCAACATTCCAGCACACTCATGGAGGGTGGATTAATGATTTGCTCAGAGTAGGGGATCAGAAGTGCTGTTTTCAGTCTGTTTTGACTGATCACTAAGTTATTTGACAAAAGTTATTATAGCTTTTCTATAACCTGCCTGACATCAAGTATACTATCCTGTGTATTACCTTTCTGGTTTGCTTTCTTCCTTGTGGATATCCCCCTTTATTTCTGGCATTGTCCAGATTTTTTGCATAAAGAGGATGAAAGGTATAAGCCTGACATTTAAATAACAATTCTCAGTTTAAAGTAACCCTATTTAAAATGTGTTCCTATGCTTTTGAACTTGACTTCCCATTATTGTAAGCTTTGCCCAGACTTCTTAAGAGAAAGTACATTGTGAGTAACTCATTTGCATATATTAATTTTCCAATCTCATGCACTGTTCTTCAGAGGTCTGTCTCACTCAGTACCACTTCTGTTTACTGCCTATACACTCCCCTGTGGGTGACTTAATGAGAAAACATAGGATGTTTTTGTTAAAAAGCAAAGGTAAGCTTGTTTCCAAAACTATGCAGATGGTACTCGGCTCTACCTCTTATTTGATCCTTTATTGAGTGAGGCTTCAGAAGTATTAGATTTTAACTGCCAGGCATTTTTAATTAGACTAGGTATATGTGGCAAAGAATGAACCCTGAGAAGATGGAAATCCATCATGTGAGACTCACTTATCCCTCAAATTTGCCTGTTATAAAAGTAGATAATACAGAGAAGAGATTGGTCTCAGTGGTGTGAGATGTCAGGGTTTTTCTTAACATGGAGATGACATTGAAGAATGTCATCAATTAACAAAATGTCTTTTTAATTTCAGGCATAACAAATTGAGCACTTTTTTTTTAAATAGCAGTCTCATGACAGCAATTGCATAATCTGCTTTTCTTCCAACAGGCTGCAGGAACATCTTGTATCTTGGGCCTCCCCCAAGTAAAGTGTATCATTTGTGGTTTGTATAGAATGCAGGTACCAGGATACTGATCAAAATATCTAGACAAGACTATATTTCCTGTTCTATCTTTTCTTCCCTGGCTTTAGCTAGTATAGATTCGTCCTCACTGTTATGCCAAGGTACGTGTTTCTGAGAGATTCGCTGCATTGTTTTATACCCTGTATATTTAATACACACTGGGGAAATGTACAAGTATAAGGAACTGTCCAGGAACTTCCTGCACAAACAAGTCAGGAAGCAAGATTATTTTCTGTTTAAAACTCTGCTTGTCTTACTACTTATGTGCTGGTATGCAAAATAATTTAGAGTTTGACTTTTAAGAAGGAATCACTGAAATGGAAATGTCTGTTTTATGCTTTTAAAAATAACCATTTCAAATTCTTATTTTCAAAAAAATATGTTTAATGTGTGTGTGTGTGTGTGTGTGTGTGTGTGTGTGTGTGTGTGTGTGTGTAGTTCATTTTTTCTTAAGGGAAATCTCAACATGTATCTGTCCAGAGTGTAAGTCATAAATACATAACATTAAGAATTACCTTATATGCCTTTAGTCAGGAACAACACTACAGGATGTTCAAGCAGAAATTTTATTCTCACAGCGCTGGGAGTTAGTCTTCATAATTATTGATGAAGCATTCTCACCTTACATACAAAAACTGTAATTTTATACATTTTCTTATCAAACTGTTCATGCAATTTCATGACGTTATAATGACTGTGTCCTATAGAAAACTTTGCAAACTGTTCTCATCCCTCATGATTTTCACTTTAGACTTCACGTGAACACCTTCCTATACATGATTCACCTGCTTCCAAAGGGTCTTGTTTCTGACCTTGGATGTTTCAAACCTGCTCTAGCAACAATGCAGTCTTAGCCTGGAGGAGTCAGGCTAACAAATTCCTTTCTGTATAACTACACATGCCTCACTTCATGCAACATGTGCTATTCTCTCTTATTACATACTAAAAGAATGCAGTAAAAAAAACAGCAATACTGTGGGCTTATGAAGCTGTATTTTTCCCAGCCCTGCATACAAATTATATTTGCTTTTTAACAATCATATTATAGCATCATTAATAAACTGAAATTAATATACATTTTAATAAACTGGTCTTGTTCCATAACTGTTTTCTCCTTCTGACACTATCAGTGTCATACCATATAATTATATTTTTAATTTTCTTAACTTGATAAACTACGCCTCAGCGTCATAGTAGTCATTATCATTTTTTGTCAAAATAGAACTGTCATTGACTTGTGCATGCAGTGGCATTTCATGTGCAGGTGAGGTTAAACATCTTATAATCACAGCCTTTAGAATAGAAAATGCTAAAATGATTACAAATATAATAAAAATTACAATGACAATATCCTGGATTATGCTAGTTCCCAACTTGCCAAAAATACTGCCAAGCCATCCAAAAAGTGTCCAACTTTTGGATGTGCTGTCCAACTCTTTGGCCCTTTGTTCCATGAAGTTTGCTAGGTTTTTCTGTTTATCATGATAGTCACTAATATATGAACAGCAATGGCTGCCTATGAGAGCACATGACCCCCTTTTTGCAGCAAGCATTATATCAAGTGCCATTCGATTCTGTAACACCGCAGTTCGCATTTTAGTCATTTCTCAATTTGCCATCCTGATGTGATGTGAAGTTTTGTTTGCCATCTCCTGTCGAATTTGGGCAAGTATGATTTCAAGCATTGTCCTTTGTACTTCATACCCAGGATTAAAAATTGAAAATACTTGCTCAGTCCAGTCCAGCTCACTTATTTCTCAGTCTACCTGCTAGTGGGTGTTCTAAATGTTGAACAGCAGGAGTAATATAGCCTATAAAGCAACATCCTGACCAGTCTGTAGGCAACCAGGGGTAGGCACGATCACCACAGATGTAGTAATGGTCACTTATCATGCCCATGCTATGCCCCCAGTCATAGCTTTTTAAGTGCAAATAACAAACTTTCATGCCTGGTGTCATTACATTTGCTTTTGCCTACTGGTACAGTCCCATTTCTGGCATAACATGTGTCTCCATGATGTGTGGTTGCAAGTTGAAGAGACACAGCCTTTGAAAAATCAGTTATCTTATGCCAGATTAAGCTGATGTCATTAAGGTCCTTTTCAAATGACACCTGTGATGCAGCGATGGGAATCATGGGAATCCCTGCCTTGGAATGATGAGGTATATGCAAACATATCCAGCAGTTTGTTTTGTTTAGATTTTTGGCATATTGCCAAAGGATCAGAAAGAAACTGTTTTCACTCAACCAGTTTATAGAAGGGAACAGCAGCAGAAACAAAGCGAAAGTACCTGTTGTCACTGGATTCATCATGGACTGCTACTGAAGTTGACCTTCTCACTGGGCAGATGACTTATCTGTCACACCTCGATCTCCCTCTGTTGGCTGCGATGATTCATCTGGGGTCCCTACACGACAGGTCTTCTTGCAATGAGATGAATGGATCCATGTTGGTAGTCCTGCACAGCGAACTGTGGTTACAGTGGTGAGTAGGACCTGGAAAGGCCCCTTCCACCTCGGGCTCAAGCAGTTTTTCCTCTGAAAAGTTTTTACGTAAACCCAATCACCTGGTTGTAGTTGGTGGCAGGGTTGGTCAGGAGGCTTTGGTAATGCTGCTCTTACCATTCAATGATATTGCTGCAAAATTTTAAGGAGTCTCCTACAATAAGAAATCATAGCATCATCTGACAAAGTTAAATCAGCATTTCCCACTGGAGGGGTAGCTGGAAGGGCCATGGATCTCCCCATTAATATCTCATATGGACTCAATTTCCTGGTGGAATTCAGTGAGACCCTCATACCCATCAATGCTAAGGGAAGGGCTTCGGGCCACTTTAAGTGGGATTTAGCACAAATCTTCGACATTTTATTTTTAAGGGTCCTGTTTACCCTTTCAATTAACCCAGATGACTGGGGATGGTTGGGACAGTGAAAATTCAACTTAGTATTAAAAGCTTTACATAACTCTTTAAACAGATTATTATTAAAATGAGTTCCCTGGTCACTGTTAACAATGCTGGATATACCAAATCTCGGTATATAATCAGATAACAATTTTTTTAATAACTGTGACTGCATCATCTTTGCAACATGGGTAAGTTTCCACCCATGTGGAGAACATACACACTACCACCAAAATAAATTGTATATTATTAGTCTTAGGCATCTGGATGAAATCCAGCTGTATATTAACAAAAGGTCCCCAGGGTGGAGGTAAACATGCAGATTTGCTGTTGGTATATTTGCTTATGTTATATTCCAAACGAATACTACAATTTTGTACATACTGAAGTATCAAAGAGGAGACATGAGGGGCGTACCAACTTTGGGTAATTTGATTAAATAAAGCTGTCGTACCTGTATGGGCCAGTAGATGATATGCCCTTACTAGGTAAGATAGCAAAGAGGCAGGCACTATCAGTCGGCTGTCCGAATGTCATCATATGCCATCAGAGTATTTTCTACATCCATCCTTGAGCCACCTTAGAACTTCCTGTGATGCTTCAGCTTGAAAGGCTGACAGTTTTGCAAAATCAAACACATCATTACTCTTGTAATTTGTTGCTGTCAACATACAAAAGATGCTTACAACAATTCACTACTGCTTGTTTAGCAGCTTGGAATGTTAAGTTGTTACCTTTTGTAACAACATTTATCACTTTTTGATGTGCCCAACATTTGATTACAGACAGTTGTTTAGGTAACAAAAGTGCATCTAACAATGATTTTATGTACCCTGAATTTTTAATTTGATTTCTTGAAGAGGTTAAAAACCCTCTCTCTCCAAAGTTGCCCAAAGTCATGTACCACCCTGAAAGCATAGCGGCTGTCTGTAAAAATATTGGCCACCTTATCTTTGGCTAACTTACAGGCTTTTTGAAAAGCCACCAGCTCAGCTATTTAAGCAGAGTGGACACCCTCTAATCTTTGTTGCAACAATATTGTTTCCTCGCTGCAGACTGCTATTCCTGAGATCAACTTTCCTGTTTGATCTCTTCCACAGGAACCATCGACAAACAGATGCATGTCAGCATTGGGTATAGGAGTGGCCTTTAAGTCCTCCCTAGGAGAAAGCAAATAGTTACACACAGATACAATCATGCTCTTCACCATCCTCAGCAGTAGGCAACAGAGATGCAAGATTTAAAACAGGACAGCGGATCAGAGAAATAGATGGATCAGAAAGAAGTGTAAGTTCATATCTAGTTAGACGTGCAGTCGAGAGTGGTTGAGTTTTCATTTTAAGCAAAACAGATGATACAGAATGAGGGATAGCTACTGTGAGATCATTCCCAAGCACCAACAACTGTGCCAGATTAACTAGAATGGCAGCAGCGGCAACTGCCCTTAAACAAGGTGGAAAACCTTTTGCAACAGAATCAAGTACTGTGCTGTAATAAGCCAATGGACGATAGCTGTCCCCATGCTTTTGGGCAAGTACTTCTTGTGCAAATCCATTTCTTTCATAACAAAATAAAATAAAAGTCTTATCATAGTCTGGTAACCCTGAAGCTGGGGCAGTAGCTAAAGCTTGGTGCAAGTTCTGAAACGAGTTTTCCTCTTCACTATTCCAAAGGAGAGGCTCTGGTGTATCCTGCTTTAAAAAAAATTGTCAAAGGTTTGGACATTTCTGGATAGTTAGGGATCCACTGTCTACAGTATCCTGTCATACCTAGGAAAGACCTAAGCTGTCTCTGAGTAGTTGGATGTGAGGCCTTAGATATTGCATCAATACGAGATGGTAGCACTTGCTTGCTACCCTGAGAAATTAAATGATCAAGATAACATACCTGAGATGACCACAATTGTAGTTTTTCTCTAGACACTTTTTGTCCCTTTTCTGTAAGGATAGTCAGAAGATGCAAAGTATCCTGCTGACATTACTGAAAGGAGTTTGATGCTATTAGTAAATCATCTACATATTGTACTGACACAGACCCACCTGGAAATGTCACATTCCCCAAATCTTTTCTTAGAATTTGAGAAAATAATGAAGGAGATTCAGTATATCCTTGTGGCAACCATGTCCAGGTGTACTGCTGTCCCTGATGAGTGAAGGCAAACAGAAACTGTCAGGGTGAATATGTATAGAAAAGAATGCTGAACATAAATCTGTCACAGAAAAGTAACTTGATGTAGGTGGTATGCAACTCAGTATTGTTGCTGGATTTGGAACAACAGGGAAAGTAGGTAGCACTGCATTATTTACAGCCTTTAAGTCTTGGACAAATCAATAAGTGTCCTTCCATGGCTTTTTCACTGGAAAAATAGGAGCATTACAAGGGCTTTTAGCTGGTATTATTATTCATTGATGTATTAGAGACTGAATTACAGGTTTGAGTCCCTGCTCTGCTTCTGGCTTTAGTGGATATTGTGGAACTCTGGGGAGAGGTTTTGATGGATTTAATTTTATTTTTACTGGTTCTGCTGATTTCAGTATACCTACTTCATTTGCATGGTTAGCCTACAAGTTGGAAGGTAACTCTCCATCTGTCTGTATGCTTCCAGCAGGCTGTTCCTAAGCTTCTGCTAAAACTGCCAGTACTTCCCCCTCTGATTCTGTTGGAACATTTAGATACACCCCTTCTGGGGTACAGTAAATAGTACAACCCAGCTTACATAACAAATCTCTTCCTAGTAGGTTTACTGGTGCAGTAGTACTCAAAAGAAAATAATGCTTTTTTTCAATCAGACCTAAAGAAATGGGGATGGGTTCTGAAACAGGATATGTAACCATTGTATTTGTTACTCCAACTGCCTTTGCTTTCTTTTCTCATACTGGTATTTGATTATCTGAAGTAATTTTTAGCACCCCCCTCTCCAATGTCCTGCTTCTCCACAGTTAAAGCAAGATGTGTTAGATGAAGCTGGAGGGGCACTGCCAGCTCATTGTTGCCAACCAGCTGCACCTTGTTCCCCTTGACCAGCACTTTTACCAAATCCTCTAGCAATTCCTCTACCCCTTCCCCTGCTTCTACCTCGACCCCTTGGGTTTTCCAGCTGCCTGATTTGTAAAGTTAACAGTTTATCCTCAGTATCCCTACCCCTTCCCCTGCTTCTACCTCGACCCCTTGGGTTTTCCAGCTGCCTGATTTGTAAAGTTAACAGCTTGTCCTCAGTATCTCTACCCCTTCCCCTGTTTCTACCTCGACCCCTTGGGTTTTCCAGCTGCCTGATTTGTAAAGTTAACAGCTTGTCCTCAGTATCTCTACCCCTTCCCCTGCTTCTACCTCGACCCCTTGGGTTTTCCAGCTGCCTGATTTGTAAAGTTAACAGTTTATCCTCAGTATCTCTACCCCTTCCCCTGCTTCTACCTCGACCCCTTGGGTTTTCCAGCTGCCTGATTTGTAAAGTTAACAGTTTATCCTCAGTATCTCTACCCCTTCCCCTGCTTCTACCTCAACCCCTTGGGGTTTCCAGTTGCCTGATTTGTAAAGTTAACAGCTTATCCTCAGTATCTCTACCCCTTCCCCTGCTTCTACCTCCACCCCTTGGGTTTTCCAGCTGCCTGATTTGTAAAGTTAACAGTTTATCCTCAGTATCTCTACCCCTTCCCCTGCTTCTACCTCGACCCCTTGGGTTTTCCAGCTGCCTGATTTGTAAAGTTAACAGTTTATCCTCAGTATCTCTACCCCTTCCCCTGCTTCTACCTCGACCCCTTGGGGTTTCCAGTTGCCTGATTTGTAAAGTTAACAGCTTATCCTCAGTATCTCTACCCCTTCCCCTGCTTCTACCTCCACCCCTTGGGTTTTCCAGCTGCCTGATTTGTAAAGTTAACAGTTTATCCTCAGTATCTCTACCCCTTTCCCTGCTTCTACCTCGACCCCTTGGGTTTTCCAGCTGCCTGATTTGTAAAGTTAACAGTTTATCCTCAGTATCCTTCCTCCGTTTTCCCTGATACTCTGTTCAGTGATCTGCAGCACTTAATAAAGACTCTAAGTCCTTCCCTTGCCAGTCTATGAGCACCTGCTTTATTTGATTTTGTACAGGGGCTTGCAGACCCTGCACAAAGGCTGTTGCAATAGCTGGCTTAGCTTGCTCTTCTGGGTCTGGTATTCCTGAATGTCTAGCAAACACTGTTTTAAGGTGACTTAAATAGTCTGCAGGGGCTTCCCCTTTGTTGTGTTTACATGCCTGTATTTTAGAACAGTCAGTTCTAACTTGACACACACCTGTAATCTTGTTTAACAAAGCTGTTTATTTATCTATTAATGCATTTCCTATGAGAGTGAAATCTGTTATATCAGCCTTTTACAGTAATTGCTTTCTTATTTCATCTGAAGTGACTACCCTCAGCAGTTGATTTAAATCTGTCAAAGTATGATTGTAACATTCTATTATAGTTTTTAATTCTTTGAATTTTAATGGATCTTCTCTAATATTTGGAAAAATTTTAGACATAGTATGCAAATTAGTAGAGGTCCAAGGACGATGAACAAGTTCTCTATTGTTAGCCCCCAAAATTTCCCTGGGAGGTGCCAATAGATCCCCTCCAGAGGTTGTAATCTCTTCCTGTTGTACTTGGCCATGTGAGTGTATATGGTAAGATACAGGAGTGTCAAATACTAATGCCCCTGTTGGGGAAGTAGAAGCTATCTGAGAAGGATAGGAAGAAGAACCCCCTCGACTGCAGATGCCTGTGCAAAAGATGAAGACTGAACAGGGGAACCAGTCTGAGATGTACCAGTATCACGTGAACTGGGTGTCCAATGGACAGTAGACCAAAAGGTATGAGTCTGAGAAACAACAGAGTCTTGTACAGGAGGTACCCATACTGGTGAATATGGGGGTGGGAGTGCAGTAGCTACTGGAGGATTATCATCCTCTTCAGAAGTTTCTGCGTTTTGGCCATCCTCAGTTTGTTCCAAACCTGCTAAGACAGGATAAAGGGATCCCTTTTTACTGGTGTGTACTGCCTTTTAACCTCTTTTACTTGTTGCAACAATTTCTAATTAACACACTGCAACCCTCTTAATGCTGACTCCTTTTCCCTTTTAAGTGCTTCACTGTACCAAGAATAAAATGCTGTCATTTGTTCCCCACTTACTTTGCTTTTCTTTTCTTTCAAAATACCTTTCAATGCCAGCAATTTAGTCTTATCATAAGTTTCCATTTAATGGAAATACCCCACCAGCACAATTCTTAGTAAGTTGAAACCAGTCATGCAGATATTTACAACTTTCCTTCCCATAGTTAAAATACATAAAACATGCAGGTGTTCCCTTTTCAGAGATTTGATCTTGCTTGCGTATCTTTGCTCCCATTCTTCTTATTTTATAAATCAGTAATAATAAAAATATTAGGCTTACCTTACAACTCCTGGAGCCTGGCAATTCTGAAGACAGAAAATAACTGTAGTAATCCACACACCATACAGGGAGGGAAGGGTAGGAAGTCTGTCACCATGCAGCAACAGAGGAGAGGTTTCAATCAGTCTTTTCCCACAGAACCCCCTTGCTTTCACCCCTGTGCAATCTCAGAAGTTACAGCTCCAGCATTGCGGTCAGGATAACAGGGCAGATAGGTACTGTTTCCAGAACTGACCACTCTTTCGGACCCTCTGAGGGTACTTTCACACAATCACCCTGTTAAGTCCCAATGTGCTTTTGGGCTCATCAATTTATTTTAACAATGCATACCTCTATGTCCTATCATGCAGTAGGCTCATGAATTTGTTTTATCAGTATATAGTCTATGTCCCAATCATGCTATGGGCTCATGAACTCGTTGTATAGTCTATGTCCCAATCATGAAGTGGGCTCATGACCTTGTTTTAACTTTACAGTCTATGTCCCAATCATGCGGTGGGCTCATGACCTTGTTTTAACTTTAATTTTAGCTTTTAACTTTTTCTTTTCTTTCTCTCATACATTCATACATTGACAGAATAAAAACATCTCTCATACTTCTTACCTTTCAAGCCTGAGGGTACCGCCCTCAACACAAGGTGCCTCCTTGTGTTAATTTGTCCTTTACAAATTCCTTTCTGTATAACTACATGCCTCACTTCATGCAACACGTGCTATTCTCTCTTATTACATACTAAAAGAATGAAGTAAAAAAAAACAGCAATACTGTGGGCTTATGAAGCTGTATGTGCACATACATTTACTATAATCATTTACTGTGGGGTCCTCCCAACATTACTTGTATATCTTACAATCACACAGTCAAACAAAAACACAGTCATGCACTTATACTACAAACACAGATATGCATTTATTCTACAAACACAGTCATTCACTTATTCTACATTTTGCTAAAATTGTCTAAAAGAGAAAAAGGAAAAAAAAACACAAACCAACCCTTTTACCTTAAAAAATAATTTTCCTGCCAAGGCTAGTATGTTTACACATCCTGAATAGCTGCCATCTGAGTCTCTGACTATTCCATGCAAAGCAGTGTGGACTTCACAGAAAATCTGTGATGGGTCCTATTCCAGAACTGCCCTGCAGCAATACCAAAGTTTAGATCCAGAGAACGGCACCACATTGTTAAAGTCATAAATAAATAACATTAAGAATTTACATTATATGCCTTTAGTCAGGAACAACACTTCAGGATGTGCAAACAGAAATTTTATTCTTACAGCACTGGGAGTTAGTCTTCATAATTCTTGATGAAGCATTCTCACTTTACATACAAAAACTGTAATTTTTTACATTTTCTTATCAAAGTGTTCATGCAGTTTCATGACGTTATAATGACTGTGTCCTATAGAAAACTTTGCAAATGTTCTCATCCCTCATGATTTTCACTTTAGACTTCAAGTGAACGCCTTCCTATACATGATTCACCTGCTTCCAAAGGGTCTTGTTTCTGACCTTGGATGTTTCAAACCTGCTTTAGCAACAACGCACTCTTAGCCTGGAGGAGTCAGGCTAACAAATTCCTTTCTGTATAACTACATGCCTCACTTCATGCAGCACATGCTATTCTCTCTTATTACATACTAAAAGAATGCAGTAAAAAAAAAAACAGCTATACTGTGGGCTTATGAAGCTGTATTCTTCTCAGTCCTGCATACAAATTATATTTGCTTTTTAACAATCATAAGCTGGTCTTGTCCCATAACAAGACTGTGTGTGTGTGTGTGTGTGTGTGTGTGTGTGTGTGTGTGTGTGTGTGTGTGTGTGTGTAGTTCATTTTTTCTTAAGGGAAATCTCAACATGTATCTGTCCAGAGTACCCTGTTAGATAATTTGACACCAGCATGCTATGCTGAAGGCATTGGATTTGAGATCAAAATGAGAGCTAATGGTATTCTTTCACTTCTGTGACTCACACAGTTTGCAAACAGAGGGCTTTCTCTGTATTTGTGTGTATGTGTTTGAGTGTGTGTGGTTTGTTTAAAATATTTTGGCACTGACTAAAGAAGAATGTAAATTTATATGCATTCTGAAGCAAAATAGATCTATAACTGTGATTGCCATTTCAACTGTAATTCACCACAGTTTCTTCTAAAGTCACCAGTTTTTGGAAAGTCAGAGAATGGTAGTTGATATTTGTAGTCTGTAGGTTTGCTTCTAGGAGGATGATGCTCAATTGACTTGGTTTATAGCATCTTGGGTTGCTCTGGTGGACCAAAGTGTAGTATTCTTTTGAATGGGCTGCCACTGTATGACATGATTATGTTGCAAAGTGTTTACAGAAAATGCATGTTACTGCACAACTCATATTATGCACCAAGTTTAAGGAGCAACACTGAAAAATCTAATCCCTCCAATGATTTCTGCTTTGCCCCCTCACCCCCAGACTTTTTGTCCCCAGTGGTTGTCTTTAGAACAGATTGTGAGTAAAGGTCATACCTTCAATAAACGTGACACACATCAGTTTTATGCTTCATATATATTTCTGAAAAATATTAATGCAAAATAAATGAGAACTTAACTAGGTTGAAATAATGCTGTGCAAAATTGTATCCATAATTTGTCAGTTTTACAATGTGTTCCTTGTATGCACTTCCTGAGCGTGTTATGAGCCATTTGCAATAATGAGCTTTTGCTTTGGTCTGTTATAAATCATTTGCAATAATGAGCTCTCTGTTTGACCTGTTAGAAATCATTCACAAGAATGAGCTTTCTCTTAGGTCCATTATGAATCATTCCTAATAATGAGATTTCTCTTAGATCTGTTATGAATCATTTGCAATAATGAGCTTTCTCTTAGGTCTGTTAGGAGCCATTTGCAATAATGAGCTTTCTCTTTGGTGTGTTATGAATCACTTGCAATAAGCATTTTCTTAGACGTGTTATGAATCATTTTCAACAATTATCTTGGGCTTGGGTGCATTATGAATTATTTGCAGTAATGAGCTTTTACTTGGATACATACAACCATTTGCAGTAATGTTATTTTCCTGGATATGTTATGAATTATTTGCAATAATTAGTTTTTTTTTTCTTGGATGCATTATGAGTTATTCTGAATAATATGTTTTTATCTTGGATGCATTACTGATCTGCAATAATACTTACATTATGACTATGTACGGTGCTGTGTATTACTCAGTCTTGATTAGTTACACACATTTAAAGAGGTTTCTGGATTCCATTCTCATCTTTTATCTGAATCATTAATTTTCTTCAGAAGCAAAGTCATGGCTGAATCATAGAACAGCATGGTACAAGCCACAGTGGAAGGGGTGCAACACAAACTTTCTTACACTATTATACTACAACAACTCAGAAGGGTAAGAAATTATTTTGACTACTGTTTGCCATCATACAAGCTTCATTCACTGTAAGTAAAAGTGTAATATCACAGTACACCTGTTAATTACCTTGAAGCCTTCTAATTACACCCCTCCTTTTTTCTTCTCTGAAGATGCTGCCTCTGAAAAGAGGTAGATGATCACATTCCAGAGCAGCTGGGAGGTCACCTTTGACTGGGTAATGAAAGGCAGGCATGGTTCAGGCTATGCATTTTGCAAGACATGTGCTACTAATATTAATATTGGACATGGAGGAAGGAATGATCTGCAGTGGCATATGGACACTGAAAAGCACACGATGAGCACCACTCATTTAACTAAGAGGAAGGTGACAGAAATGTTTGCCACTCAGCAAACCAATGCTAAAATGTTGGAGGCTGAAATAGCCTTTATGAGCCTACTTGCTGAACACAACTTGCCATTTATGATGGGGGATCATTTCCTGAAGTATATGAAGAGCTACTGCATGGATCTGGAGGTGGTATAAAAATGACCTGTGGACCAACAAAGGCTGCTTGCGTTCTAAGAGATGTAATGGGGCCAAAGTATCAGCAGGATGTTACAAACGTTTGTCAGAAGGTGCCATACTGTTTGTACCTTGACCAGAGTACAGATATGGGGAATGACAAGTTGCTTGTGATTTTACTTGTTTTTCTTTTTTTTGACCATGGCATTGGTAAAAATGTTGTAAGATTCCTTGACATTCCTGCTTGTATCAGTGGAACTGGTAAAGCCATTTATGACTGTGTAAAGGAGTCTCTGAGCAAGTTTGACATTCCTGTGACTAACGTGGTAGCTTATTCATCAGACAATGCTGCAGCCATGACTGATAAATGTAATTCAGTGATATCCAGATTAAAAGAGGTTAATCCACATATTTTTAATATGGGCTGCGTATGCCACATTGCAGACTTAAGTACGAAATCTGTTGTAAAAGCAATGACTGTACCTGTAGAGGAGTTGATGGTGTGAAGACTGGTAGAGATGGGTGAAGGCTGCCAGCCTAGCTAGATAGAAATTTGTACATAATTCTGTAATTTGTAAATAAGAATGTTGAACTACAGACTTCTTTTCTTAACACTGTGAAATGTAAACTACAGGCTTGTTGTCTTAAATATAAAGAAATACTGTTACATGTGGAACTGGACATAAATGTGACAACAGTGCACTCTACTGACTAAAGTAAAGCATGTGGTGGCCATTTAAATTAGACAGTGATGCCAAAAAGTCTAGGTGAAGAAATTCTTTCTATTGTTTTAACCAAGAGTTAAATTGCTAGATTTAAACATGCAAATGTATTTTTATTGCTCTGTTCCTGCAGCTGCAGGATAACAACAAGAGATGTAAAAGAATTTAAATGCAGTTTCTGTTAGCCTGGGAACTAAATCAAAATGATGTAATGTGTAACCTGGGAACACCAGGAAGATGTAAGAATGATGTAATGTTTATCAGAACTGCAATTTCAATTTAAATAAAGAAAATCAGAAGGCATTAAGTATTTTTGTCTTGACAATCCAGCTCACAGCACTCTGTCTTGCTTTATGCAAATTATCTTAGATTTGTGCTTTCTCTTAAAAATAGCTAGTAATTAGAAAGTTTAGACTAAGTGTTTTTCTGTGATGTTAGAACTTTACTACTGTGTTATTTTAAGTATTTTTCTGTGATCTCTGAACTTTTGACTAGCACTGACTGTAGTAGAAACTATTGTCTTGTGGTTTTAATTATTTATTATTAAATATTTTAAAACATTTTAACAGTGGCTGATTTGTGTAGAGATAAGTTAAACCTTAGAGTACACTGCATATATATATATATATATATATATATATATATATATATATATATATATATATATATATATATATATATATATATATATATATATATATATATATATAGTTTACTGTACAGCGCCACTCTAATAAGCCTTGACTGATTAGTCACACTTACCAATTGGATAATAATATTGCACAGTAATAACTGGACATCCTTTTAAGGGCCTTTTAGTAGCTGATAATTATTAGCTGAGTGGTGGCAGAAATTACTACAGTATAGTCTGGGTAATAAGGGCACAGCTGGAGAGCCTGTGTCAGCCTTTTCCCAGGATGGTCTGTGTGGTTGTATAACCTCTTCCCAAGGTGTGTGTATGTGAGCTACTTGGGCAGGGACATGAAGCACTGGTTGGACAGAGAGGGTACTGGAGGTTTTAGGTTTCCCAGCTAGGCTGAGATCTGGACCATATAGCTGTGCCAGTGGGGAGTCTTATTGGGGATCTGGAGAGCAAGTGAGCGACCAGCCCCAGACTTTCTGTGATCTCTGTGTGCTCTTAAGGGAAATTGTACTTTACTGTGTATAGTTGTTATCCTTTCCTTCTATATGAGATGCCCTTTCTGATGTTAGTGGTGAGGACTGAGGATCCTTGATTTGCTGGGCCAGGGCATGGGTATCACATATTAATTGTTTGGCAGCGGTGGGATATCCACATCACATATTAATTAGTTGGCAAAGACTAATTGGCTGGTAGTGGTGTGGGTAGAGTGAATCCTGTAGCTTGTGTACAGTGAGCTTTGAATGTGTTTTGTACTCTAAATTAGCCATACAGTGAATACTCAGAGTTCAGATCACAATTGTTTTATTTCTTTTTGTTAGCTTAGTTAGTCAGAGTGAGCAGGCAGCATGTCAGCAGAGGAGTGTGGAAAACTGACAAGGAGCCAGCTGGCAGAACTGTGCCAGGCTAGGGGACTGGTGTATGGAAACCTGACTAAGGCAGACCTGATTGCAGCCTTGGTTACAGCTGCACCAGAAAACAGCATCCAGGAAGACAATCAGACTGGTAGTGGTGATACAATATCCTCAGAGAATGGACAGCTCAACCTTTCTGCAGTGGACTTAAAAATCCAGCTGGAGCTAAAGAGACTTGAGTTGGAGGTCAGGTGTTTGAAGACAGAGGTCAAGGAAAAGGAACGGCAGAGGAGGCATGAGAGGGAAATGCTGACTCTTTGCCAGAGTCATGGAGGTAATGGGGAAGGGAGTAACTGGACCTCAGAAGCACAAAAGGTCAGTAAATTTCTTCTGCAGTTTAAAGAGGGGGGATAATATTGATAGTTTCATTCATATGTTTGAGAGGGTATGCAAACAGTATGAAGTTGACCAAAGGCTCTGGGTATGGTTCCTGACCCCCTTACTCCATGGTAAAGCTGTAACTGCTATATCAAAAATGTCTGATGCTGACTGTTTTGATTATACTGCAGTTAAAAGTCAATTGTTAGAATGCTTTAAGATAACACCTAAAATGTATAGGAAAAAGCTTTGTGAACATAGACGCAAGGCAGATGAAAGAGTGTGTGAATATGTTGCTTAATTGAGCACTTATTTTCATAGCTGAGTGAGTGGATGTCAGGTCACCACTTTTAAAGGGCTGGCAGACATTTTGGTGAGGGAACAAGCCCTTAGCACTTTGCCTGAGGATATGAGGATCTGGTTAGCTGATAGACAGTGTGCTACTTCAGAGGAGTTGGGGAAGAAGGGAGACCTATACTTAGCAAACAGGGCAGCCCTGTACAGGAAAAGGACCCCCAGTACTGCTCATAGGTCTAAAGGAACCCATGGTGGGCAGCATAGATTGCCCCAACAGAATCTGCCGGTAGCAGGGGAAGCCACTAATCCAGGTACACATACAGGAGCTAGGGTTAAATGTTTTTAATGCAATCAGTGGGGCCATGTGGCATACAGATGTACATGGAGGCAAGGAGGGGAACAAAAGTTGTGAGAGCCAGTAAGTGGGAAAGACAAAATGCCAATAGTAGGTTTTCTTGAGACAACAGGGGTATGGAAGTACCATCCTACAGATGTCCTGATAGGGAAGGATTTTGATGAGGCAGTACCATGTGCTTATGCAGTTACATTCAGTCAGGCTAGGAGACAAGCATGTGGGTCTGGTAGCCTGGGGGAGACCCAGACATACCGCACACTTGCAGCCAGGACTGGTGAGGTGGTTACTTCAGGAAGGGAGCTACTTTGTAACAGTGAGACTGAATATGAGCCACAGCTGCTTGTGGGTACTGATGTTCCCTTGGACAAAGTGAATGCAAATGTAGAAGTGAGTAGTAGTACCCAGGCTGACAGTGAGGCACCACTGTCAGAGGATGCCAGACTTCCTATGGAAGAGGAGCTGGGAAGGGTTGCAAGAAGAGAGTTGAGACAGGCTCAGCTTTCAGACCCTACATTGCAAGGCCTGAGGCAGGTAGCTAGGGAGGCACCTGATTCTCAAGGAAAGGGGGACTCTGTATACTGGGATAAAGGGTTACTGTACAGTGAGTGGACCCTCGAGGGAGGGCTAGAAGCTGAGAGAGTACAGCAGTTGGTAGTACCTAGAGCCTGCCATCTGGTGCTTCTAGCCAGAGCCCATGATATTCCTTTTGCAGGTCATATGGACATAAAACGTACAAAGAGGCATATTATGCTAAACTTCTATTGGCCTGGAATTTCCAGAGATGTAACAGGGTACTGCAGGACCTGTGAGAAGTGCCAACAGGTAGGCAAGGCTGGAGACAAGGTGAGAGCTCCTTTGATGCCTTTGCCTGTGATTGAGGGTCCATTTCAGAGGGTAGCTGTGGATATTGTGGGTCCTCTGTGTACCCCAAGTTCCACAGGGAAAATGTATATCCTAGTGGTAGTGGATTATGCTACACAATACCCTGAGGCAGTGGCTTTGTCCTCCACTGAGGCAGAGAAGGTGGCAAATGCTTTGCTAGACATTTTCAGCAGGCTAGGTTTCCCAAAAGAAGAGCAGACTGACAGAGGTGCCAATTTCATATCAGACCTGCTAGCTTGTCTCTGGAAGTCCTGTGGGGTGAAGCACATGAAGACCACCCCCTATCATCCCCAGACTAATGGGTTTGTTGAGAGGTTAAACTCTACAATCAAATCCATGCTACGGGCACTTGCAGATCAGTTTAAAAAGGAGTGGGAGAAATATTTTCCCCATCTGTTATTTGCTTACAGAGAGGTTCCCAGGAATCCACATGTTTTTCACCCTTTGAGTTGCTGCATGGACATTGGGTGAGGGGACCTCTAGATTTAATTTGAGATGAGTGTTAAGATGAGTGCAAGCCTCACAAGGATTATGTTGTGGCATACATCCTAAACCTCAGGACAAGGCTTAGGGAATTCATGGGCTTGGCCCAGGAGAACCTGGCAGAAGCCCAACAACAGAAAAAGGTGTGGTATGACAGGAATGCTCGAGCCAGAGTATGCTGTGGGGCAGCAGGTAATGGTTCTCATTCCTGTCAGACACAACAAGCTTCAAGCAGCTTGGGAAGGGCTCTACAAAGTGGTAAGAAAGGTAAGTGATGTTAACTACATGGTGGAACTGCTAGACAGAAGGCAGGGGCACAAACTGTACCATGTTAACATGATGAAACCTTACCATGATAGGGAGGCCATTGTGCTGAGCATTTGCAGTGGATTTCAGGAGGAGTCTGAGGGAGATCTTGTGACTGACCTCCTCAGTGAGGCTCGGGCTGACACCTCAGTGGAAGGGGTAGCAATGTCCCAGCAGCTATCTCCTACCCAGGTTCGAGAAATCCAAGCAGTTTTGCAGGAATTTGGGGACATGTTCACTGGGAAACCAGGGTGCACCCACCTGGTGCAGCACCAGGTGGATACAGGACCCCAAAGGCCTATTAGGCAGGCCCCTTATAGGGTGCCTGAGAGAGTCAAACAGACTCTGAGGGAGGAGGTACAGTAAATGTTGGAACTAGGGGTGATTCAAGAGTACAACAGTCCCTGGGCCTCCCCAGTGATGCTGGTGCCAAAGGAAGATGGCACCACCAGGATCTTTGTCAGATGCTTAACCCATGCCTAGGGTAGGCGAGGTCCTAAAGCAGCTAGGTGAGGCTAAGTATCTTACAACCATCAATCTTACCAAGAGTTAGTGGCAGGTGCCCTTGACTCCCAGTGCTAGAGAGAAGTCAGCCTTTGTGACTTCTTTTGGCTTGTATGAGTTCACAAAGATCCCCTTTGGGATGAAGAATTCCCCAGCAACTTTCCAGAGGTTGGAATATCATATCTTAGCAGGAGCAGGAGGGTTTGTCCTCACTTACCTAGATGATATTGCTATCTACAGCCATCCCTGGCAAGAGCACCTTCCGCATGTCAGGGAGGTGCTGGGCAGACTACAGAGGGCAGGGTTGACCATTAAGCCAAGCAAATGCCAGGTGGGTATGGCAGAGGTCTCCTACCTAGGGCATAGAGTGGGGAGTGGTAAGATAAGGCCAGAACCTGCCAAAGTGGAAGCCATTCAGGAATGGCCTGCACCAGTTACCAAAAAGCAGGTGAGGACATTCTTAGGGACAGCAGGGTACTACAGAAAGTTTGTCCACAGTTGTAGTACCATAGCTACTCCCCTCACAGATCTGACGAGGAAGAACAGGCCAGATAAGGTAGTGTGGACCTCAGCATGTGAGCAGGCATTCCAAAAGCTTAAAGAAGCTTTGGGAGGACCCCCTGTGTTAGCTAGACCAGATTACAGCAAAGAATTTGTCCTGCAGGTGGGTGCTTCAAACCATGGGGTGGGGTCTGTACTTAGCCAGATTTCTTCAGAGGGGGAAGAGCACCCAGTGGTTTATCTCAGTCATAGGCTTCAACCCAGGGAGGAATGCTATGCAGCGATAGAAAAGGAATGTCTAGCCATAGTGCGGGCACTGCAGAAACTTCAGCCTTATCCGTATGGAAGAAGATTCACTGTAATGACAGATTACAACCATCTAACATGGTTAAACAGAGTCAGTCAGCAAAATTCCAAGTTGCTAAGATGGACCCTGGGGTTGCAAGCATATGATATGTCAGTGCAGCACCACAGTGGGAGTAGCAATGCCAATGTGGATGGGTTCTCAAGACAGAGAATGGGGTAAGGTATACTCAAATAGGCCTGTCCCTCTCAAGTGGCATTTCTCAAGGGTCACTTGAAAACTAGCCTGATTCCCCGGGGGGGGGGTATGTGAAGACCGGTAGAGATGGGTGAAGGCTGCCAGCCTAGCCAGATAGAAATTTGTACATAATTCTGTCATTTGTAAATATGAATGTTGAACTAGAGACTTCTTTTCTTAATACTATGAAATGTTGTAAACTACAGGCTTGTTGTCTTAAATGTAAAGAAATACTGTTACATGTAGAACTGGAAATAAATGTGACAACAGTGCACTCTACTGATCAACGTAAAGCATGTGGTGACCCTTTGAAGTACACAGTGGTGCCGAAAAGTCTAGATGAAGAAATTCTTTCTATTGTTTTAACCAATAGTTAAATTGCTAGATTTAAACATAGAAATGTATTTTTATTGCTCTGTTCCTGCACCTGCAGGATAACAAAAGGATGTGTAAAAGAATTTAAATGCAGTTTCTGTTAGCTTGGGAACTAAATCAAAATGATGTAATGTGCAGCCTGGGAACACTAGGAAGGTGTAAGAATGATTTAATGTTTATCAGAACTGCAATTCCAGTTTAAGCAAAGAAAATCAGAAGGCATTGAGCATTTTTGTCTTGACAATCCAACTCACAGCACTCTGCCTTGCTTTATGTAAGTTATCTTAGACTTGTGTTTTCTCTTAAAAATAGCTAGTTACTAGAAAGTTTAGACTGTTTTTCTGTGGTCAGAACTTTACTACTGTGTTATTTTAAGTATTTCTCTGTGATCTCTGAACTCTTGACTAGCACTGAATGTGTAGTTGAAAGTATTGTCTTGTGGTTTTAACTATTTATTATTAAATATTTTAAAAACTTTTAACTGTGGCTGGCTTGTGTAGAGATAAGTTTAGCTCTAGAGTTCATTGCATATTTATAGAGTTTACTGTACAAAGCCACTCGAATAAGCCTGGACTGATTAGTCACACTTACCAATTGGATAATAATATTGCACAGTAATAATTGGACACTATTTTTAAGGGCCTTTTAGTAGCTGATAATTATTAGCTGGGTGGTGGCAGGAATTACTACCATATAGTCTGGGTAATTGTGGCACAGCTGGAGAGCCTGTGTCAGCCTTTTCCCATGACGGTCTGTGTGGTGTATAACTTCTTCTCAAAGTGTGTGTGTGTCAGCTACTTGGACAGGGACATGACACACTGGTTGGACAGAGAGGGTGCTGGAGGTTTTAGCTTGCCCAGCTAGGCTGAGGATCTGGACCATATAGCTGTGCCAGTGGGGAGTCTTGTTGGGGACCTGGACAGCAAGGGAGTGACCAGCCCAAGACTGACTGTGATCTCTTTGTGCTATTAAGGGAAATTGTACTTTATTGTGTGTATTTGTTATCCTCTCCTCCTATATGATATGCCCTCTCTGGTGTTAGTGGTGAGGATTGAGGCTCCTTGATTGCTGGGCCAGGGCATGGGCATCACAGATGGCTGACAGTTATTGTCACTTTTTCAGCAGTGCACAGCATCAGAAGAAGCTGAAAGAGTTTGCACTGTTCATGGATATTAAACCTCTCAAAATTATCAGATATACCCCAACTCAATGACTAAGTTTGTCAAAAGTCATCAAAAGAATCCTTGTCTTGTGGCCCGCCCTGAAATCCTACTTCTTGTCCTATGAACCATGGTCTGATAAAGTGAATCTAATAGCTGAGAAACTGCAGAGCCATGACATTATGCTGGCCTTCCTCTTCCTGCAGTATGCCATTAAACTACTGCACAACTACAGTTTGCAAATGCAAAGCAGGGAAAGCAAGATGCTCATGTTGCATAATGACATCCAGAAAATACTGCAGGCATATGCTAGTAGGTACTCAAACCACCAATTGCTAGGCAGTTTTGGGGCAATATAAGTACTACTGATGCAATTCTTGCAAGACAGCAAAATTCATATTGGTCCTGATGCTGAAACATATTTGGACAATAATTTGGATGATATCATGGGTACTACAGTGAAGCAGAAACTATTCAAGAGAGTCAAGCAATTTTACTCTGCAGTCCTATTAAAAATGAAAAAGCATTTCCCTGCAAACAATTCCCTGATGCAGAATATGGCCAACTTACTAGATCCATCTATGAATCTGCAGCCTTTTTCAACTCTTATATTGGATATTGGCAGTCTTCTCAGTTTTTGTAGTTCACGAGTGGAGCGATGCAAACTGATAGATGAGTTTTCAGTATATCAGATGGTTGAGTGGTCATATGGATATGATACATCTGATTTTCTAAGCAAATATGAAGTGTTCCCTGTTTGTCACACTTAGAGTAGCAAAATGGGCATTCTGCATGGTTCGTGAATTAAAAACAGAGTTTAGACAGTCATTTGGTCCCAAAACATTAAACTCTTTATTAGCAATAAAGATGAATGAGGACAATGACTGCTTCTGTGTACAACATCCCCAGGACATGCTGGAAGCAGCAGGAGAAGCAACAGCTGCTTATAACAAAGAACATTCCTCCATGACATCAGCTGCAGATACTACCTCTGCCTGCCAAGATGCTGAAGGTGAATCAATAGTCTGAATGCACTTGCCTTATTTTGTGTATTGCTTCTGCTCCATATTAAGCATGTGTGTTTTATGAATGTTTAACCACTTATCTTTAAGGGTATTGTGAGGGGAGGGGTGAGTTGAGCATGTATTACTTTACTCTAATGTTATACAGTTTTATGAAAACAATGAAACAATCCTCTATTTTGACATGTGTATGTATACAATTCTCTAATAAAAATGCTTAAAATGATGCCATGTCTTTGTGTAATTTAACAAATGGGTGGGCGTGTCCATTAATGCATTTATTTAAATATGCATATCTTATGTTAATTAGGTGTCCCTGAATGTCCCTGTTTTTAAGGTCCTTTGTCCCTGATGCTCTGATCTGGAGGTTGAGAGGTATGTATCCCAGCATTTGTTTAAATTACCCTGAATAAGTTCTTACCTTTTGCAGTAGAGTACCTCCTAAATGTGACCAGGACATGTAATTTAGTGTACACTTCTCTGGGTCATTTATAGTAAAGTAGTTTGGGCTGTGAGTTTCCTATCTACTGAGGGCTTTTGTCTGGCACGTTCATCCTCTGTTGTCTTCTAAAGTACCTGTGATGCCCCTGCACTGGCCCAGTAATCAGGGAGCCTTAATCCCCACCACTAGAACCAGTGAGGGATGTGCACATTGAGAGGATGACAAGTACACACACAGGAAAGTACAATTTCCCTTAGGAGCACACAGATATCACAGTCAGTCGGGGGCTGGTTTCTCCCTCTTTCTCCAGATCCCCAATAAAACTTCCCACTGGCACAGCCATAGGGCTATGATCTCAGCCAAGTGGTCAAGCCAAAATCTCCAGCACCCTCCCTGTCCAACCAGTGCTTTGTGTCCCTGCCCAAGTAGCTCACACACACACACACACACACATGCACCGCGTGCACACACGCATCGCACACACATGCGCATACACACACACACACACACACACACACACACACACACACACACACACACACACACACACAAACACACACACACCACACACTTTGATATTTCATTTATATACAAACACACAGACACTCCTGGGGAAGGCTGGCACAGGTTGTCTAGCTATGCCCCCTTCTGCCCAGACTATAAGGTAGTAATCACTGCCACCAACCACCCTTACTTGTCAGCTACTATAAAGCCCTTACCATAGAGTGAGCAATTCTACTGTACAATGTTACTGTTATCCAAATGGTAAGTGTGACCAAGACGTTTATGGCTATTGGAGTGGCCTCTACAGTATCAGCAAATACATATGCAAGTACTCTAAGAGCTTAAATATCTCTAAACAAACCAGCCACAATTCATAGGTTTAAATATATTTAATAAATAATAAAAGAACAAGACAATACTCAGTAAATCAACACAGTGACAGCAGAGTTCAGAATCACAGGAAATATTTTAAAACAACATTGCGGGACAGTCTCACATAGATACAGAAAACATCTAAACTAATTTTGCTATATTCTTATCTATCTCTAAGAGAGAGATACTGAGACATAAGTCTTACTTACAGAACAAGGCAGAAGTGCTGATGAGAGGATGTTTCTAGGTCCAAAGACAAATACAAAATGCCCAGACTTTCTCTGAGAGATAGTTCTTAAATTAATAACAACACATTACTGCTGAGTTAATTGGATGACATCACTATTTGTCACCTGCCTTTAGTTCCCAGGCTAACAGATACCAACAGAAATTAACATTTCTCTGTGAAAAATACTTCTCTCTCAAATGTTTGCCTAGAAATGTAAGTCGTAAAACAATTAACACTTTTGCATTTGAAACCTAGTAATTATTTCTGTTTCCAGACACTAGAAAGAAACCTTTAGCTGTAGACATCTTGTCTCCTAGCGGAGATAAACACAGTCGTAAAACTTTTCACTTATTTTCTCAGAGTTTGCAAGTTAACTCCGTTTGTTCCAGCTTCTGCTATTAATATAGTATATATACATTTCTGCTGTTTCCAGCAGGGTACACTTTGGTTGCATTATTGAAGCTCAGTGCATAACATAGAGTTCAACACATACTTCTTCACCAATGTAATATACACATAACATATAGTTCTCTTACATCTGTTTCCCACCTTTCTAAGCTAGTATAGTCCAGTTTTCAGGCTAGTGCTGAATTCAGGGCTGTGTTACTGAGTTGCCCATAGCTTACTTGGATAGAAGGATTTCTCTGTTCAGCTGTGAGAGAAAGGAGCTTTGAGTGGCCTATCTGTCCCTGGAGGAGTGGTTCCAGCCCAGATGTTAGTAGTTTATTGGCCATTTTCGGCTTTCTATCACTTTAATTTCCCTGATATAAAAAACACATTTGCATGGTTTTGTGGCAGTGCCGGTTAGCTAAGGTTAAATTATTCCCGGCTCCACTAAGTCGACTCTTCAGTTTTTCCCTTGAAACTAGTCTAACTCTCAACCTAACCACTCAAAAAGCATCCTACAGCCCAGCACTTGCTCAGACCTAATAGCAAGCACTAATATACCTTGACACTTGATTACCCAGCAGGGCAAGGCTGTTTATTCACCCCTCACCAACCAAGCAACTAAGCAGCTCACCCTACTATTCAGGCATGACCAAAGGGCAATTTCAGGTGTACTCTCCAGTCCAGCTGGTGAATTTGGGTATCCTGAGGCAATGTTACAACTGCCTCATGCACACAGACAACCCTCTCCTCCTACCACAAAACACTAACATATGTGAGAGATGCAATTATACAGCCAAACTGGAGGCTAAGCTGTCTCCACCCAAGACTGGAACAGACAGTCAGGAGGAGAAGGTTAACACTTGCACCATATCTCCAGCCACACACAGACCTACTAAATCAGCACTGGCAAAAAATACACATAAATACACAAAATCATACTCGGAGGCTCTAAATAAAAACCTGAAAAAGCATCAGAGACCTCCAAATCAGACACCCAAACAACCTGCACCTCCTGTCACAAACCAGACAACGCATAAAACACAAAATCAGTGTGCTGCACAATCACAGCCCTTAAGACGAAATAACATACCTAACACACTAGTATTAGGGGAATCTATAGTCAGGCACACTGACGTCCTACTCACTAGGCTGGACAAGCAGAAGATTACTGTTAGCTGCCTGTCAGGATCCAGAATCCACCACATAACACAAGAACTCAGGTCACTCCAGAACAAGTACAAATATGACCCTGTCATTGTTCATGTTGGTGTGAATGGCCTGAGATGTACCTCCCTGGACTACATGAAAAGAGACACGGAAGAGCTATCTGATCATGTAGCCCAGGCTGATATGACCCTGACCCTGAGTAGCATCCTGCCCTCATCAAGAATGATACCTCAGTATAAATGAAAAAAATTATCAATTTCAACAATTGGCTAAGCTTCTGGTGCCATTCAAAGGGGATCCAGTGTCTGTCAGCCTGGGACGACATGCTCGATAAGCCGCATTGCTTCTCATGAGATGGCTTGCACCTGTCACCCCTAGGCTTTTGAATACTGGCCAAGGGTTTTGCTGTCCCCATAGTGCCTTTTTTAGGCAAGGCTGAAAAGTCAAACCCACCTCCATAAACAGCACAATTAACAAAAAACTGAGGGTTATGCTACTCAACGCCAGGAGTTTAAATCTCAAAATGCACGTGCTCGAAGCACTCCTCAGTATGAAGAACGTTGACATCTGTGTAGTAACTGAAACCTGGTTTAAGGCTCCAGAGTCACCCCAGCACTACTGGGCTACAATTCGTACCACATGTTTTGGCCACAGAACATGGACCGAAACACAAAAGGAGGGGGTGTATCCATGTTCATCAAGGATACCTACACCTCCAGGTTAGTGGTGCAGCATGATACCGCTGAGATCATCCATGTGCAACTAACATCGGGCAAATCTGCAATGCAAATTGTGGCCTGCTACAGATCACCCTCCATGACCCAGGACCACCACTCCACCTTTCTGGAGACATTGGAAAACATGAAGGTCCTACTGAACACCCTAATATTGGGCAATTTCAATTACCGTACCATTAACTAGGGAAAACTACTCGAGTACAAACTCCCAGGGCCAGCGCTTTCTGGAATTCATCAACTCAAATGCCCTGGATTAGCTAGTAAACTCACCTACCAGAGGTGAAAACATATTAGACCTGCTCATCACAAATATGGGCGACAGGTGTTCCACACTGGAGGTCAACCCATCACTGGTTAGATCAGACCATAAACTATTCACTCTGGATGTCCACACCCCATCACCATTCCCACCTAAGGAAACCACAGTAAAAAACTTTTCTAAAGCAAACTTCACCTTTCTTAAGACAGAGACGGTAAGTTTCACAGCCTCCAAGCTAAAGGATAACGCTGCCCAAGATGCAGAAACCTTTACAAATGCACTCCATGGGCACCTACAAGGATGCATGGAATGTGCCATACCTAGCAAAACCAAGACTCACTCCTCTAAGAGAAGGAAACCAGTCTGGTGGACCCCTGCCATAACCAGGCTATACAATAGAAGGAGGGAATTAGTTCAGAAAAAAAGCAAATCCCAAGAAGGAAAGACATCCCTATCAGTATCAGTCAGAAACTAAGGTCCCTCATAAAATCATCCAAGGCTAACTTCAAAAGGAAAATAGCCAAGGATTCAAAAGATAACCACAAAGCCTTCTTTAGCTATGTTAAGAATCTAAGTGGCAACTCGCAGATATGAACTGAACTAGTGCAAAATAGCACAAAATATACTGAACCTTCTGATATTGCCAACATCCTGGCAGATCACTTCAGTGCAAACTTCATGCCCCCTCACCCCAAAAAGGGCCCACAACAATACCAGAAAAGTGTAGTGTCCCTGAAATCACAGACGCACAGGTGAAAATAGCTCTTTCAAAAGCCAAAATCACAGCATCAGTGGGACCAGATGGTGAACCAAGCTGCGGCTGTTCAGTCTCAGCCTCTCCACAGGCTAGGTGCTCATAGAATGGTGCACATCAATGGTTATTCCACTCCACAAAGGAGGGGCCACAACTGACCCTGGTAACTATCACCCCATAAGCCTGACTAGCCTGGTCTGCAAGGCTATGGAGCGCATCATCATGGAATTCATTAACAAAGACATTGGGAACCTCCAAACACTTGACCTGACCCAGTTTGGCTTTGTTAAGGGCAGATCATGCCTACTAAACCTGGTTGACTTCTTTGAGACAGTCACCAAGGCCAAAGACGAGGGAAAGGTAATTCACACAGCCTATCTTGACCTTGCCAAGGCTTTCGACACCATTCCCCACTCAGGTATTACAGAAAAACTCACCAGCCTGAACATAAACCCCTACGTCATGAGATGGGTTGCCAATTGACTTACAGACAGAACTCACACAGTAAGTATAGCAGGATCCAGGTCCGACTCTAAACCAGTCACAAGTGGTGACCCACAAGGCTCAGTCCTGGGACCCCTACTGTTTGGCATATACTTCTCAGAAGTACAGGCAAACACAGGCGGAATATGGCTAACCAAGATCACAGATGACTGCAAACTGGGAGCCATAATTGACTCTCCGGCTGACAGGGACATCCTCCAAAAGTGCCTTACTGAGATGGGCACCTGGTGTCAAAGTCCCAGTGTTCTCTCCTGTCTATCTGATGAATCTGGGCATCTTGAGTCAATGTAGAAATTGCTTCATGTACACAGCCAACCCTCTTCTCCTACCACCCAACACTACAACCTGTGAGAGATGCACTTATCTAGCCACACTGGAGGTAAAGCTCTCTCCACCCAAGACTGAACTTGACAGTCATGAGGAGAAGGTAAACATTTGCACCATACCACACTTATCACATAGTCTCACTAAATCTACACCACCAAAATCCACACATAGTAACACGAAAACATTTGTGGAGGCTCTCAATAATAATTTGTCTAAGCAACAGAGACCTCCAAAGCAGAAACGCAAGCAACCTCCATCCCTCAACACAACCCAAATGACACATAGCCCACAGACTCAGTGTGCCACTCAACCACAGCCAATAAGGCAAAACAACTTACCCAACACACTAGTCATAGGTGACTCTATAGTCAGGCACACTGATGTCCCACTCACCAGGCTAAACAAGGAGAAGGTTACTGTCAGCTGCCTGTCGGGTGCCAGGATACTCCACATAACTCATGCATTCAGGTCACTCTACAACAAGTACAAATATGACTCTGTCATTGTCCATGTTGGTGTGAATGACTGAGACATACCTCTCTGGACTACATGGAAAGAGACATGGAAGAGCTCTCCGATCTTGTAGCCCAGGCAGGTATGACCCTAGCCCTGAGTAGCATTCTGCCATCGCCCAGAATGATACCGCAGTACAAGGACAAAATGATTGACTTCAACAATTGGCTAAGCTTCTGGTGTCATTCTAAGGGGATCCAGTATCTGTTTGCTTGGGATGACATGGTCAACAGACCACGATGCTTTGCCACAGATGGCCTGCACCTGTCGCCCCTGGGATTCCGGATACTGGCTAAGGCTCTTGGTACCCCTATAGTGCCTTTTTTAGGCAGGGTTCCAATAACAAATTCACCACCATAACAGGAACAGGCAAGCAAAAATTGAGGGCAATGCTACTCAATCCTAGAAGTCTAAATCTCAAAATGCACTCACTCGAGGCACTCCTTAAAATGGAGAACATCAATATCTGTGCAGTGACTCAGACCTGGTTCAAGGGTCAAGACAGCACCCGTGCACTACCAGGCTATAACTCATACCACACTTTTTGGCCATGTAACCTGGACCGAAACACCAAAGGTGGAGGTGTGTCCATATTCATTAAGGATATCCAGACCTCCAGGCTAGTTGCTCAGCATAATGCATCTGAGGTTATCCAAGTGCAACTAACTCTGGGCAAAACTGCAATCCAAATTGTAGCTTGCTACAGATCTCCCACCATGCCCCAGGATTCCCACTCCTCTTTTCTTGATGTACTGGAAAAACACCCTAATAATGGGTGATTTCAACTACCCCACCATTAACTGGGAAAACTACTTGTGTACCAACTTCTTAGCTCAATGCTTTCTGGAATTCATAAACTCCAATGCCCTAGATCAACTAATCCACACCCCCACCAGGGGCAACAATATCCCTAGACCTAGTCATTACCAACAGGAGTGATCAGTGTTCCACACCTGAAGTCAAGTCCTTGTTGGTCCGATCTGACCATAAGCTTATCACCCTTGATATCCACATCCCGCCTTCACCCCCCATTAAGGAAACCACAGTAAAAATTTCTCCAAAACCAACTTCATGCTTCTTAAGACAGAAGTGGTGAGCTTCATGACACCCATGCAGATGGACAATACAGTTACAACTGCTCAATCCAACACAAATGCACTCTATAAGCACTTACATGAGTGCATGGATCGTGCTATCCCAAACAGAACCAAGACGCTATCCTCCAAAAAAGGAAGCCAATCTGGTGGCCCCCTGCCATAAACAAACTGTACAACAGGAGGAAGAAACTGTTGCAAAAAAGAGTAAAATCCCATGAGTAGAGGAGCTCCCTGGTCAGCCTCAGTAAGAAGCTGAGATCCCTTATAGGAGCCTCCAAAGCTATCTATGAAAACAAAATCACCAGTAAATCCAAGGACAACCACAAAGCATTCTATAGCTATGTCAAGAATCCAGATGGCAACACCCAGATCTGTTCTGAGTTACAGCACAAAGGCACGAAAATTACAGAACCAACAGATATTGCCAACATCCTGGCAAATAGGTTCAGTGCTAACGTTACTCCCCTCTCACCCCCTAAAGGGCCCATATCTATACAGGAAGAATGCAGAGTCCCTGTAATCACAACTATGCAGGTAAAGGCTGCACTCTCTAAAGCCAAAAACACAGCATCCCTGGGACCGGACAACATCTCAGGCTGTGTTTTACATGAACTTCAGAACGAACTGGCTTCCCACTTAAGCACCATGTTCAATAATAGCCACACATCAGGCTTTGTGCCCACTGAATGGCGCACAGCAACAGTTATCCCACTCCACAAAGGGGGAGCCACCACTGATCCCGGGAACTATCAACCTATTAGACTGACGAGCCTGGCCTGCAAGGCTATTGTACGTATCATAGTGGAACTCATAAACAAAGACATTGGTAACCTCCAGACTCTGGATCCTACCCAGTTTGGGTTTGTGAAAGGCAGATCATGCCTCCTGAACCTGATCGACTTCTTTGAGGCAGTCACCAAAGCCGTGGATGAGGGTAAGGTGGTTCACAGCCTATCTTGACCTCTCCAAGGCTTTCGACACCACCCCCCATTCTGGAATTATAGCTAAACTCACTAAACTAGGTATAAATCCCTACATCACAAGATGGGTTGCCAACTGGCTCACTGACAGGACCCACACTGTAAATGTTGCAGACTCCAAATCTGACCTCAAAGCTGTGACAAGTGGAGTACCATAGGGTTCCATCCTGGGACCTCTCCTGTTTGGTATCTACTTCTCTGACATACAGGCCAACACAGAAGGCATCTGTTTAATGAAGTTCACAGATGACTGCAAACTAGGAGCCATAGTCAAGTCCCCAAATGATGTGGACATCCTACAGAAGGGCCTCACTGAGACAGATGCCTGGTGTCAGAGCCATGGCCTCAAGCTCAATGCCAAAAAGTGCAGTGTCATCCCCTTTGGTAAAAACTCTGTACCCATGAACTACCACATAGGCAGCAATCTACTTAACACAGAATGCATGATAAGATACATTGGGACCAGGTGTACAGTAGTCTCTCCTTTGATAGTCACATCGCCACAATAGTCGGGAAGTATTTCTATGTGGCACACCTCATCATAAAAGGGTTCTCATCAAGGAAAAAAGAGGTCACTGTTCCCCTCTACTCGACACTCTTTAGACCCATTATAGAGTACAACGCCCCTTTTGGAATGTACCTCACAAGACATATGCAGCAGCTGTGAGGGCCACAGAAGTACCTCACAAAGAGGATTACTGGCCTCAAACAAATGCCCTACACTGACCGCCTCAAAAAACTCCAGCTTTACTCTGTAGCATATTGCCTACTCCGAGGTGATCTCTGCCTAACATATAAAGCTATGTCAAACCCAGAGCTGTTCGACATGCTACACCTAATGAAATCCCAATTCCTCCGAGCTACACGGTCTAGGGATCTAAACCTTGTCAGCACAATAAACAGGACACACTGGAGGGATAGATTCCTGTCCCAGTGACTTCCTGTACTCTGGAACAAGCTACCCATCTATGTTAAGCAAAGTTCTTCATTAGCACTCTTCAAGAAAAATCTTGATGAGTGGATGGGAAATAGGAAATACACCCCGGGGATCACTTCTGTGTTTCTGCTTGACAGTGGCACAGGAAAATAACTTTCTTGGGTGGCGTAAGCCATGGAACCTTGTTAGCTAGGCTTACATAGGCCCTTGGGCCGATAGCCTAGTACCTACCTATGAACCTATGGCCTAAAGCTAAATGCCAAAAAATGCACAGTCATCCCATTTGGGAAAAACAAAACACCCATGAATTACCCCATAGGTGGCAGCCCCCTTAATACAGAAGAGGTAATAGGAGATCTGGGGACCCAGGCAGATAGTAATCTCTCCTTTGACAATCATTTTGCCAAAGTAGTAGGGAAATCCTTCTATGTGCTCCATCTAATTACTAAAGGGTTCGCATCTAGAAATAAAGAGGTTATAATAGTGCCCCTCTACTCGTCACTCATCAGACCCATCATAGAGTACAATGCCCCATTTGGGATGTACCTCACAAGGCACTTCCAACAGCTGGAGAGACCACAAAAGTACCTCACAAGAGGATTACTGGCCTCAAACATGTCCTATGCAGCCCGACTGAAAAAACTCCTGCTGTACTCAGTGGCATATCGCTTACTCAGAGGTGATCTCTGCCTGACTTACAAAGCCATGTCCAACTCAGAATTGATGGATATGCTCTACCTAAAGAAATCCAAGTCACTGCGAGCTACTCACTCTAGTGAGCTAAACCTCACCACAACAATAAATAGAACATGCTGGAGGGATAGATTCCTGTCACAGAGACTCCCCATGTTATGGAACAAAATTCCAAACTACATTAGGCAGAGCCCCTCACTAACACTGTTCAAGAGAAGCCTTGACGAGAGGATGGGTAACAGAAAATACACCCCTGGGATCACTACACTGGCTCTTCTTGACAGAGGCTGAGTTAATTAATCAATGGGGCAGCAAAGGGGCGGCCGACACACTCTGGCTAGGCTTATAAATGCCCTCAGGCAGATAGCCTAGTACCTACCTATGAACCTATAAGACAAGCCTATGGATTATATTAATATTCACAAATGACATGATTATTTACAAAATTCCAGGTAGCTGGGCTTCCAGCCTCACAGTATACATGTTGTTCCTGTTTTAAATATCAGTACGTTGTATTAACATGTTAAAATTATGAATACAAATATTTAAAAAGTGTACATATTAGGATCTGTGTGTATGTGGAACCGTTTATTGTTTTGTGGAACCATGTTACTGTGTAATTTCCGTGTGTACATGGCTTTTGTTGAACGCCTTTTGTTTGAAGGATTATGTTATATTGCTGTTGTGCAGGTTTTTTCTTAGTGTTATAACTTGGAGGGCTGACCTTATGTTTACTGTGCTGTTTCTTGCTGTTTGCCCAGCTTTCCCTTCCACTGTACCACACTAATATACCGAGAGCACCTGTTATTTGTAATCCGCATATTATTTAATTTCCACGCCTCCTCCAGCTAACATGCTGAATAGCCGAAGTATATTGATACCGCTGGTGACGACATTGATGCGCATATTCATTAGGTGGTTGGTGATGTCAGTGATGATGCACTGTGGGCGGGGTTTGGACCAGACTTGTTACCGCCCACCTGGGCAGGTACTGTTCTAAAACATCACTATTTTGTCATTTGAACAGTCGGTTTTGGGACTGAATGCATTTCCTTTTTCCACGCCCGTTCTCAATGACTTTTTTACAAACTACTCCCCTCCATCCTCTTCCCTTTAAAACCCTTCTTCTGACGTAGGTCCCGTTCTGTGCCTAATTCAAGCAACTTCATCCCTTGTGGGGTCCGTGACTTCTGTCCCAAAAGTACTTGGTCACACCAGCCATGCTGCCCCTGTGGCATTTCAGGAAGGAAGTCTCCATGAAGCTGCTACTTGCAACAAAAACAGATAAGCCCAAGGAGCTGCAGCCGGCATTTACAGCCTACATATTCTGTCGAGCTGGTGGTTCGATCCCTAGGTTGTCAGGGGTGCTGGATAAGGTAGTAACTGAGGCCTTCTCCTCCCATGCTGACATCCGACTGGTGCTGATCATCTACGCTGATCGGCTGAGATGGCACGGTTCATACAGAGGAAACAAAGAGCGATGTATAAGTAGGCTGATTCTGCAGACCCAGGACACCGAACGGGCACTCGCCAATCACCTCACAGTGCTCCAAAGCCGTCTGCGCAGCTCAGACCTGAAGGAAGCTGACCGAGTCCGGGAAGCCACCATGTTAGTTAATGGCATTTACGTGCATCTCCGCTTACTGAATGTACTGGACACCCTGGGGGATCAGTCCAGCTCGATTGCTTTGCCGAAGTACAAGGAGGAGTATCAGCAGTTCGTAACCGAGTACTGGACAGAGAGGAAGCAGAAAGTACAGTTTTGTACCTACCATAAATGTAGATGTCTGATAGGAATGCAACTGCAGTCTTCACATATGGGTTGTCCTGCCTTCAGGCGATCCCTCGGTCGGCCAAATTCCAAAGTCTAGGTCCGGCATCGGCTGATGTTGCCTCTTCCCTGACATCAGTGCGCCAGGGGTATAAAGGCACCAGCCGACGCCATTTTCTCCAGTGTTTCTTGACCCAGACGCCAGGTGCCCTCTAAGGAAGGCTAAATCTAAACAGCAGAGATAACATTCCAAACAACAACAATAATAAAAAGAAATACACCATAAAAGATACCCCAGCTAGCTAGAAAGAGGGTTAGGAAACCTGTGGTATGTCACAGTGGGGTAGGTGGGAGGGAAAACCTGACTGCAGTTGCATTCCTATCGGACATCTACATTTATGGTAGGTACAAAACTGTACTATGTCCTTCAAGCATGCAACTGCAGTCTTCACATATGGGTAGAATACCATAGCCAAGCTGGGGGAGGTAGGCACTAAGAGGATGATGGTGTAGCTAAAATGCCCTGCAGGACTGCAGTGGCAAACCCTGCTCTGGATTTGGAATATAAAGGCAGGTTGTAATGTTTGGAAACTGTATGCACGGAGCTCCATGTGGCCGCTTCTAAAATGTCCTTTGTAGCCACCCCTCTTAAAAAGGCTGTGGAGGTGGCTGTTGCTCTGGTAGAGTGAGGCCTGATGTTAGCTGGCACAGTCTTGCCATGAAAAGAATAACAGAATCGTATGCAATGTCCAATCCATTTAGAAATTGTCTGTTTGGAAATGGCTTTTCCCTGTACTCCAGCAGCATAGGCCACAAATAGCTGGTCAGTTTTTCTGAAAGCTTTTGTTCTGTCCAAGTAGTAGCGCAACTGTCTGTGTATGTCCAAGGTGTGCAGGAGCCTCTCCCCTTTATTTTGAGGATTAGGGTAAAAGGTATGCAGGTGAATAGCTTGATTTAATGAAACCTTGGATACCACCTTTGGCATAAAGGACAGGTTGGTTCTCAAAGAAACTCTGTCCTGATGAAAAATGAGGAATGGTTGTACTGCCATGAGGGCCTGTAATTCAGAGACCCTTCTTGCTGATGTTACTGCTAGAAGGAAAGCTATTTTCCAAGAAAGAAACTGCAATTCTGAAGAGGCTGCTGGTTCAAAAGGAGGCAAAGTTAATTTCTCCAAGATGAAGTTGAGGTCCCATGTAGGCACTGGTGGTTTCCTTGGAGGGCTGATGTTTTTTATACCTCTTAGAAACTGTCTTAATAATGGGTGAGAAAATACAGGCGGATCAGTGTTGTATTCTGCAGATATTGCTGAAGCGTGTATTTTTATGGAAGAATAAGAAAGGCCATTGTTGAGCATTTCAGCCAAATATTCTAGGATCTGTGGAATGTTCATCACTTTGGGGTCTTGCCCCTTTTTGCTATTCCAAATAAAAAATCTCTTCCATTTTGCTGAGTATGCCTTTCTAGTGGAAGGCCTGCAAGCTTCCAGGATGATATCTTTCACCCTCTTAGAGAGTATGGCCTGATGTGAAGTCAAGGAATTTTCCAAGCTGCTAGCTTCAGTGTTTGCAGGCTGGTGTGCAGAGTCTTGTAATTGTGCTGTGTCAGTAGAAGTGGCCATTGAGGTAGAGGCCAAGGACTTGTGTGTGTCATGCTCTTCAGGAGTGGATACCAATGTTGTCTCGGCCAGTCCGGAGCTATCAGAATGACACTTGGTTTTTCTGTTTTGATTTTCAGCAACACCTTGGCCATTAAAGGAAGAGGTGGAAATGCATAGACTGTTAGAGTCCTCCAACTGAAAGAGAGAGCGTCCACCTTCCATGCTTGTGGATGGTATGTTCTTGTGCAGAATTTCTTCAACTGGTGGTTGAGGTGGGAGGCAAATAGATCTATGTCCGGCGTTCCCCATGTTTGAGTTATTTGTGTGAATATGTCCGGATGCAACCTCCATTCATGGGGGTCCATCATGTTTCTGCTCAGGCTGTCTGCCAGTACATTGTCTTTTCATGGTACAAACTGGGCTTGCAGCTCTAGTTTTAATTCCAAGTATTTGTTCCAAAGAGTCATTGCCAGTCTGCATAGGGGGTATGAATGTGTACCTCCTTGCTTGTTTATGTACCACATCACCGTGATGTTGTCTGTTTTTATTAGGAGATGCCCCTGATGCAAGAAATCTTTGAAGGCCTCGACTGCATGTATTACTGCCAGCATTTCTTTTTGGTTGATGTGCAGGTGCAATTCATTTTGAGTCCATTCTCCTTGAATGCATCTGCCTGCCATGTGCGCCCCCCATGCATGGTCTGAGGCATCTGTTGTTATGGTTTGGTTTGTCTGAGGCTTGCAGAAAGGCAGTCCTTTGTTTGTCTGGCTTGCTTGAGCCCACCACAAAAATTCCTTTTGAAGACATGGAATGAGCGGGATCAAAGTCTCTAAGCTATGATTGTGTTGAGACCATAGATTTTTAGGTACCATTGTAGTTTTCTCATATGCAGCTTTGCATATGGGATCAGAAGAATGCAAGATGCCATGAAACCCAGAGCCTGCAGGAATTTCCTTGCAGTGATTCTGGTGTGCATTGCCAAATTTTTGAAATATTCTTTTAGTTGTCCTTGTTTTTCTGTTGTTAGATATGCCATCTGGGTGTTTGTGTCCAGTTTGGCACCCAGGAAGATTATTTCTTGGGATGGTACAAGTCTTGATTTCTTTATGTTGACTGTGTATCCCAAAGCCTGTAGTAAGTTTATGACATAATCCAGGTGTTTTAACAAGGTTTGTTGGCTGTCCGCTTGTATGAGGCAGCCGTCCAGATAAGGGTATATTTGAATCCCCTGAAGTCTGCAGTGTGCAATTACTGATGCCAGGCATTTCGTGAACACTCTGGGTGAAGTAGATAAGCCAAAGGGCAATGCAGAGAATTGATAGTGCTCTGAACCTGCAAGAAATCTAAGGTATCTTCTGCAATCTTGTCTGATAGGGACATGCAGGTATGCCTCCTTGAGGTCCAGAGTTACCAACCAAGACCCCTTGCCCAGCATGGGAAGGAGCTGCTGTAAGTTGAGCATATTGAATTTTGGTATAATGAGGTGAGTATTTAGGGTAGACAAGTCCAGAATTGGTCTCCATTGTTTTTCCTTTCTTGGAACAAGGAACAGTCTTGAGTAAAATCCTCAGCCTTGTTCTGCAGTACGAACTTTTTGAATTGCCTTCATTTGTAACAGCTTTGATATTTGTTTTTGTGCCTCTGCCCTTTGATTTGGTGGCAGGTTTGGCATGCCTTGTCTCTTTGGTAAAGTATGGAAGTGGAACCTGTATCCCTTGTCTATAATGTCCAGTATCCATTTGTCATTTGTAATAATACACCAGTTTTCTGAGAATAAAGATAGCTTTCCGCCCAAAGGTGCTTGCAATTGAGCCCTGGTTGGCGGATTCAGAGTCAAGTCATTGTGATTGTCCTTGTGGTGTACTTGTAGCTCCAGCACCACTTCTCTGGTTGGGATTCTGCCATTGACGTCCTCTGTAAGAGCCTCGAGCTTGCTCTCTACCTCTAGCATGTCTGTTTCTGCCTCTTTGGTACTTTTCTGTGGCTGGAAAGGACCAGTTTTTTGAAGGCCAATTCCTGCTGAATCTTGGAGGTTGTACATGGAGGAAATCTTTAACAGTTTGAACTGATTTTGCTTTTTCCTCTATTTTCTTTAGAACTTCCTGAGCATTAGCACCAAACAACTTTTCTTTTTCCATGGGTGCATCCAGCAATTTAGCCTTTACATGATCTGGCAGTGTTTGTTCTTTTAGCTATGCATGTCTACGTATAACTGCACCTGTCATAGCTGCTCTACATGAAGCTTCCAATGCATCATATCCACACTGTAAAAAATGATTGCTGACCTGCTCTGTATTGTGAACCAAATCCTGTAACCCTTTTCGATCTAGAGGTTCAGGCGAGGCTAGTTTCTTATGCAAATCAGCTAACAGGTACTGCTGCTACTGAATCATATGAAATTGACAGTTTAACGCCCTCATAGAAAGAGTGGACGATGTGTATACTTTTTTACCCCACCTTTCTAATGCCCTGGAATCCCTTTCAGCGGGGAGTGGATTCTTAGCAGTAGTGGTTGAAACTCCTTTAGGCCCCTGAGAAACAGTTTCTGGGTCAGCTGTATGGCCCTTGTAAAGAAATTGGTGTGAATCTGGGACCCTATAGTACCTGTCAGGCTTGGCAGGGGCTGGAGGAAGGGAGTCTGGGGAAAGACTAGACTCTAAGTATACATCATCTAAGACATGCAAAACTGGTGGAATAGCCAGAGGCCTATGCTGAGGCAACTTTAAAAATTCCCTTAATTTCTTTTTGAATCTGAAAAATCTTGGCCTGGCCATTGGAAATGTTCTCTCATAGCATGGAGAGTTTCCCCAAAAGAAAATTCCTTGGGTGGAGAAGCAGAGGGAATAGATTCCTCTGCATCTGAATACTCGTAGGTAGGAAAGGCTTCCTCCTGGTAGTCTGAGTGCTCAGATATACCTGAGGCCTCATCAGAGGTTGGAGGTTCTTCCTCCTCTACCCTAGGCCTGTTGTCAGGTGGTGGCTGAGAGCCTCTGATTAAAGAAATGAGGTCCTCAGCTAAGCTTAAAATCTGAGTATTAGATGTGGAGCCCTGAGGAAAGGATTTTGGGGGCTGAGACTTAGCATGCTTAGCTGCCTTAGCTCGTGTGAAGGCCTTAATAGACAGTGTCACAGGAGGCCTGGCAGCCCCACGTGCTGAGGGAGTTTTATCGACAATCATGGTTTCGGATTCTACATGGGCTTCGGTCTCTGGGGGGAAATCAATAGCCGACGCTGAGCTGGCCTCCGGTTCCGATGTTACCGGTGGAGTGGTGTCGTCAGTTTGAAGCGGTTGTGTAGCCACTTCAGCATGAACCGGGACACTCACAGAAGGCCTGAGCGTGGTATCGGCTGAGATCGCGGACCGCATGTGTCGGTCTTATCCTTGCGTTTCTTAGGCAAATGTGCTGTCGGAAGCTCCGACGGCATGTTATAACTGAAATCTTCCCCAAAAAGATCCTCTGCAAACTCTGCCCGACGCTTAAGAGTGTGTTTGTTAAAGGAAGCACAAGCTTTACAGGCCGAGACGTCGTGGGTTGGGCCTAGGCAGGGTATGCAGTAGGAGTGGAAATCCCTATGAGATATTTGTTTTCCACAAGTTAAGCAATTATTAACTTTTGCAGTTTTAACTGACATCGGTCTGAGGCAAGAAAAGATCCCCAATGGGGTACTTAGCTTTTTGAAGACTTCGGTATCTGAAATCACATGAGCTGACCGACCGGCACTTGCGAACTGCTTCTGCTTCGGGCACCGTGCGGCAAGAAAGACTGGAGAAGATGGCATCGGCTGGTGCCTTTATACCCCTAGCGCACTGACGTCAGGGAAGAGGTGACATCAGCCGATGCCGGACCTAGACTTTGGAATTCAGCCAACCGAGGGATCGCCTGATGGCAGGACAACCCATATGTGAAGACTGCAGTTGCATCCTTGAAGGACATGTGCTCCGTCTCCATATCGGAGAGCAGGACCGAGGTGACGGTTCAAGACTCGGGGAGGACCTTTACCATGCAGCTAACAAAGGAAGCACTGGAAAACGTGGACCAGAATGAGCTGATAGAAATGTATCTTAAAAACATCATCTGCGACTTAGATTTTCTTGAAATAACACTCGAACGCATTGATGTCCCAAGTTAAAATCACGGACTCTTCGCTGTAGTGGGACAAATACAAGTATTAAAAGTACCACACTTTGAAATTGAACGTTCTGTTCTCAACTTACGTTTGCCACCGTTTCACATGTCCAAGACTCCAAAGTGTGACTTTTTGTTTTGGAAACTTGTAATTTTTTCAGGACAAAACAATGAAGTTCACTTTGTCAAATAAAAGCTCTCTTTTATACAACATGAATTATTTCCACTGTTCCGTCTCATTTTATTATTTACTTATTTGTTTATTTGCTGACGGTGTTAATCGCACAAGGTACTACTAGGGGGAATTTGCCTAGGGCATCGGGAACTCCCCCTACTCATTTCATAAGCACCCTGGGATCTTTTATACCCACCTGAGCTCTCACCATCTCAGGCAGATGGGACCTTGGTTTAATGTCTCATCCAAAAGAGGATTACACATTGCAATGTATTCAGTTTCAAAATAATTATTTTATGTTACTGTCAAACGAAGTTATGTAAATATATACTTTTTACTAAATTATCAGTGTTTTTGATGGGTTTTTTTTATTTTTCACTGGATGCTACAGCCCAAATAGGGACAGTTGTGCATAAACAACTGTAGTTCTGTTTAAAAATTCATAGCATTGTTACACACCTTCACATGCCACACAACTTTGTTGTCCAATAATTCTGAAAAAAAAATACACAAAAAATGGGGAGGAGGTAAAGGCCCAAAATCAAGGACACAGTTTTAAATATGACTCTAATTCACTTAAAGATACTGAAACAGTTTTCACATCAAGATATGCTTTTTTTGTTACTGAGCAACAAGAACTATGAAACACTATTGCCTTCCAGAAACTTTATACATAGTTTATTGAATCTGACTAGGTCTTACTTTTCCCCCCAAATTACCTTGATTTGTACTGGTGAGAACACTGTCCAAAACTATTTACAGTAACTGTGAATCCTCAATAAAATAAAGTAATTGAACTGCAGGTTTTTCTAAGGTTGTCAGACTGCAGCCCTTCAGATACTGACAGGGAACTTCCTTCCCCATATTGTTCCAGAGGTGTCAGAGCTATCCTTGTAAATCAGGAGACTTAAATGTCAGATTTTACTTCAAAGAACTACTTCTGCAACTGGCTGACTGTAACCCTCAATGATTTCATAGAAAATCAAAACATGTTATGAGGAAAAAGGCAAAAATATAAAGCAATCAATCCAAGATATTCTGCAATATCAGACAAACTTGACAGATGTAGACCACGACCACCACAAACTTGATTCTTTTAAAATGTACTTACATTAATGTAGAAATGTATTGAGGAGGCCTGGCCATTTGTCATAAAAGCTTTTTTGTCACACCTCTTAGCTGTCCCTGTTTCTGCTTTATATTTTTGCCCTGTCTCTTAAAATACTTTTGATATTCTGGTAATTCACAGAGGAATATACTCAATTATGCCAGACTTTAGAGTTTCATACTTTTGGTTGAGAAAATGCATTCTATTTTAAAACATATTATTCTGTTAATTTTAGATTTTTGCAGTAAGATTCATAAATTGTCTCTAATGCTGACCCTTTGTGTCCCCATTATCTTTGGCTTTGTCTCTGATTCTTGAGCAAAGAAGTTGAGAGGTATGTTTCATGAATACCACTAAAAACCTAACAGGAGTGATGTCTGCTTAGGTAAGGAGATCTTCTTTAAAGGAAAAGTCCCACTGGAAATCCAACTTCTGTCAAATGAGTAAACATTTATCTAATTGTGTCTGTGTCCTGAACTATTTAATGCATCAACATCCCTCCAGTGTTTCTTATTATATCTTGGTTGTTTTACCACAAAATGACAAAGACAAATGAAAATCTTCTTCTTCTTCTTTCGGCTGTTCCCGTTAGGGGTCACCACCGCAGATCAACTGTTTCCATTTCTTCCTGTCCTCTGCATCTTGCTCTGTCACACCAACCACCTGCATGTCCTCTCTCACCACATCCATAAACCTTATCTTAGGCCTTCCTCTTTTCCTGTTACCTGGCAACTTCATCCTTAGCATCTTTTTCCCAATATACTCTGCATCCCTCCTCAACACATGTTCAAATGAACATAATCTTGCCTCTCTGGCTTTGTCTCCAAACTTTCCAACCTGGGCTGACCCGCTAATATACTTATTCCTAATCCTGTCCATCCTCGTCACACCCAATGCAAATCTTAGCATCTTCAACTCTGCCACGTCAAGCTCTGACTGCCACTTCAAGCTCTGACTCCTGCCTTTTTGTCAATGCCACTGTCTCAAACCCATATAACATATACCAACCTTCCTTTGGTCCATCATATCAGCTAGCTCTCTCCCTTTACAGTTATACTGCCAACATTCAAAGTTCAGACCCTCACTATCACAGTCCTAGCCTTTACCTGCCTTCGGGCATGCCTTCCGCCTCTTCTCCTCCTTCGGCCAACAGTAGCCCAATTTCCACCAGCACCCTGTTGGCCAACGGTACTGGTGGTGATCGTTGTTAACCCGGGCCTCAACCGATCTGCTATGTTTATCTGTACTGTTGTCTGCTTGTATGATTTGGCAAAATGTTACGCCGGATGCCCTTCCTGATGCAACCCTCCCCATTTGAAAATTAAATGTTTTGAAATCCCATGTAAAATGGAATGTTGTGTGTCTCTGTCTTCTTAGTTACCTTATAAAATGTGACTACTTTCATTTTTCCCTAAGTTATCCTGATTTGCATTGGTGAGAATACTGCTGTAACGTATTTACTGTAATTGAAAATCCATAACGAAATAAGCTGCAGGTGTTTCTAAGGCTGTTAGTTTGTTGTCCCTTAAGTAGTGAAATACCTTTCTTCTCCTCTTCCTGAGGTGTCAGAGATGCCCATGTAAACATGAGCCTTAAATGACAGAATTTACTTTAAATAAATCATTTTGCTTTCCTGCAATGTCTAAAGTACAGAAATCTGTATTGTTATAGGTTGATGGGTTCATAGGACATTACTAAGCTAATGGCTCTAGAGCCCTTACAAGCCTAGCAATATTTAACCTGAGTTGCTCCAATTGTCAGTGGTTAGGTGGGTGAAGTTCACAGAAGTAAGGGTCTATGGTAGTTAGTACCAAACTCCTCTGTGGCACCACACCAGGAGTGAATTTGCAGTCTCCTATCCATTGATCTAGGTTGCGTTTGAAGAGGGTTAGGAAGAGGGGTCTGTTTCCTGTGAATGCTGGAAAAACATGCTGCATTTATTCAAAAGTATCTTAGTTTTACAACTTTTGTGACATTATGGAATTCATCTGAATGATGCTTGTTTGAATGTTAAAGGATGAAAACACTTCAACCAAATTTTTTTCTTGTTTTTCTGGAAGGAGCTTTCCTCATTATAGCCCACATGGGTGGAGACACCCCTCCCTCAGTTTACATATGTCAACTCTGAGGTTGCACAACATTTGGGAAAAATGCAGCCTAGCAATTACCAACAGTCATTTTTGATAATTGTTATTTAAGAGAATGTCTTTTGAAAATAATGTGCTCTACAGATCTGCAGTACTGGTTTGAAATAACTATAAACTTTTGTTCTTGATGAGATTTTCTTTTTCATATTTTTAACTGAGGCATAAATGCTTCCCTGCATCACATTCCCACCTGTTCTGTTACTCCTTTGTTACAATGTAACATACTGACTTTTCATCAGAACCATAATCCTTGACAATGACACAAATGATTATGATCAGGTCTCCAGTCATAACAAACATATGTGTTTCACATGTGGATGTTAATCCGTGCAATACACAAGACAAAAACACTATTCCCTGTGAAGATCTTGCCTGTACATAAGTATTTTTTAAAACTTTTTGTTTGCATTTTTCGATCTTTTAAGCTTTTCGACTACTGTTTGTGCCTTTTCTACTGTTTTATTGCCTTATTTTCCTGTGTTTGTGAGCTTAAATTGTTGATTGCACTTGTTGGCTAAAGTATTGCTTAAAAGTAACTAACAGGCTAATATACTCAAGTGTACCAGCCTTTGATAGCAATTTAGTCGAAAACAAAGCATTTACTGCATTTTATCCTGTCTGTTTGAAAAAAAAAAAAAAACAAAAAAATATTTCTCCTTTCCTAAACTTTACTTGCTAGTTGTTCCAGTGATCAGATTTTGCTGATCCCTGGGCTTTGTATTTGGTTTCTGTGTTCCTCCATTTTCTTGTGTGGCCAGAGGTAGTTTCTTTACTCACCAGTGGGAGTGGGGAGTACTGAGCTGCTTGTTGTCCTCAGAGGAGTGGTTAGAAGCAGCAACTTGTAATTTGTTGGCCATTTTGGGTAATTTCCTGTTTTTTCCAGCCCCTTGCTATAAAGCACGCGTTAGCAGATTTAAACTATTAGGGCTACCTAAAGTTCACTCTTCAAATTTTCCCTTAAAACTACCTTCCTCAAAGTGTACTACTGTTCTATTTAGTGTATCCTCCAACTATAAATTATCTCTACTTGACTCCCAAGTAGACTATTCTCTATCCGTATAGCTAAGCACTTGCTCCTACAGTACTTATCACCTCGATACAGCACTCTTGTTATAGAAAGTACCCCAAAAAAAAGCAGACCCATTTCTCGGTCACCCACATCCCCAAAACCTTTTTTTAAGTTTTTCTGTCTATTCCTTCTAGCATGTCGAGGGATCAGTTGCTAATATCCTCTCCTGCTCAGCTGGTGAACCTGGGATTATTGAGGCAATGTTACAATTGCCTCATGTACACAGACAACCCTCTCCTCCTCCCACAAAACACAAATACATGCGAGAGATGCAACTATACGGCCAAACTGGAGGCTGAGCTCTCTCAACATAGGACTGGCAAGACCAGACAGGAGGAGAAGGAAACCACACACACTATAGACCCAGTCTCACATAATACCATCACAACCTCAAATCATACACATAAACACACAAAGACATACTCGGAGGCTCTGATCAAAAATCTACCAAAACAGCAGAGGCCACCAAAGCAGACACCCAAACAACTACCACCTCAGAACACAACACCCACATCACATAAGACCACACAGTCAGAGTGTCAAGCAGTCACAGCCCTTAAGGCCAAACACTATGCCAGACACACTAGTCATTGGTGACTCCATAGTCAGACACACTGACGTCCCGCTCACCAGACTGAGTAAGGAGAAGGTCACAGTAAGCTGCCTGTCGGGTGCTAGAATCCGCCACATAACGCATGCACTCAGGTCTCTCAACAGCAGGTACAAGTACGACTCAATCATTGTCCACGCTGGTGTAAACGACCTGAGATGTACCTCCCTGGACTACATGAAAAGAGACATAGAGGAGCTCTCTGATTATGTAGCCCAGGCAGGTATGACCCTGACCTTGAGCAGTATCCTACCTTCACCAAGAATGATGCCACAATACAGAGATAAGATGATCAGTTTTAACAATTGGCTTAAACTCTGGTGTCATTCAAAGGGGATCCAATGTCTGTCTGCCTGGGATGACATGCTGGACAAGCCACGCTGCTTCGCAAGGGACGGCTTGCACTTGTCACCCCTGGGATTCCGGATTTTGGCAAAGGCTCTTGCCACCCCATAGTGCCTTTTTTAGGCAAGGCTCAAATTCTAAACCTACCACCCTAGAACAAAACAAAGAAAAAACTAAGGGTAATGCTGCTCAATGCCAGAAGTCTCAACCTCAAGATGCACGCACTCGAGGCCCTTCTCAGTATGGAGAACATCGATGTCTGTGCTGTGACAGAAACCTGATTCAAGGCTCCTGAGAGCACCCCAGCACTATCAGGTTTTACCTCATATCATGCGTTCCGGCCACAAAACCCGGACAATACCAAGAAAGGAGGAGGGGTACCCATATTCATCAAGGACACCCACACCTCAAGATTGGTGGCATCGCACGATGCATCGGAAACCATCCAGGTGCAATTAACCATAGGCAAGACTACTATGCAAATTGTAGCATGTTACAGGCCACCCTCGCAAACTCAGGAACCTCACATGGCCTTCCTGAAAACACTGGAGGGGATAAATGTATCTCCGAACACCATCATACTAGGTGACTTCAACTACCCTAATATAGACTGGGAACACTACTCAAGCCCAAACACTCTAGCCCAAAAGTTCCTGGAATTCATAAACTCAAATGCCATGGAACAACTAGTCACCATCCCCACAAGAGGAGAGAACATACTTGATCTCATCATCACGAACATGAGAGCACAATGTTCAATGCCAGAAGTATACCCCTCACTGGTGAGATCTGATCACAAACTAATCTCGCTGGAGGTCCTCATCCCGCCCCCACCCGAAATGAAAAAGACCACAGTAAAGAACTTCTCGAAAGACGACTTCATACTTCTAAAGACTAGTGTGGTCTCCTTTAAGGCCCCTGAGCTGGCGGTTAACATTACTCAAACCGCTGAATCACTTACAAATGCCTTCTACCAGCACCTGCAGGGCTGCATGGATCAGGCAATCCCAAGCAAAACAAAGACTCTTTGTACCAAAGGCAAGCGTCCAGTCTGGTGGACCCCAGCCATAAACAAACTCTACAATAAAAGGAGGAAGCTACTACAAGATAGAGCAAAATCCTTAAAAGGTAAGACACCGCTGATCACTATAAGTAAAAAGCTAAGAGCTCTCATAAAATCATCCAAAGCTAATTTTGAGAAAAAAATAGCTAAGGACTCTAAAGACAACCATAAAGCATTCTTTAGCTATGTCAGAAACCTAGGAGGAAACTCCCAGATATGCTCAGAATTAGTTCAAAATGATGTGAAGATTACTGATCCTACAGACATTGCCAACATACTGGCTGACAGGTTCAGTGCAAACTTCTCCCCACCCACCCCGCCTAAAGAAGAGATATCTATACCAAATGATTGCAGCCCCCCAAACATCTCCAATGCTCAGGTGAGAACTGCTCTGTCCAAGGCAAAGAACACAGCATCCATGGGACCTGATGGTGTCCCTGGCTGTGTGCTCCATGAACTCAATGAGGAATTAAACCCACAGTTAGGACAGCTGTTTAATCTTAGTCTCACCTCCGGATACGCACCCAGGAGTGGCGCACAGCGACTGTGGTCCCACTCCACAAAGGCGGTGCCTCCACCGACCCTGGAAATTACCGTCCCATTAGCTTGACAAGCCTGATCTGCAAAGCCATGGAAAGGATCATAATGGATCTCATAAATAAAGACATAGGGAATTTGCAGACTTTGGATCAAACCCAGTTTGGCTTTGTCAAAGGCAGATCATGCCTTTTAAACTTGGTTGACTTTTTTGAAACAGTCACCAAGGCCATTGACGAGGGAAAGGCAGTCCATACAGCCTACCTAGACCTGGCGAAGGCTTTCAATACAATACCCCACTCGGGTATCATTGAAAAACTCATCAACTTAAATGTAAACCCATACATTACAAGATGGGTTGCAAACTGGCTGAGTGACAGAACCCACAGGGTCAGAGTTGCTGGCGCCATGTCAGACTCTAAGCCTGTCACAAGTGGTGTCCCACAGGGCTCAGTCCTGGGCCCACTCTTGTTTGGCATCTACTTTTCTGAAGTACAAGCAAACACAGGAGGGTTATGGCTGACAAAGTTCGCAGATGACTGCAAACTGGGCGCTGTAGTTGAGAACACATCCGACACAGATAGCCTTCAGAAGGGTCTCACAGAAACGGATAACTGGTGCCAGAGCCATGGCCTCAAGTTAAATGCCAAGAAATGCATAGTCATACCCTTCGGGAAAAATAAGGTTACCCCTAGCTACCATATAGGTGGCAATCCCCTGAACACAGAAGAAGTTATTAGGGACCTGGGAACCCAGGTTGACAGTAGCCTTTCATTCGACACTCATATTGCTAAAGTAGTTAGGAAGACCTTCTACATTGCCCACCTTATCATGAAGGGATTCACATCTAGATCAAGGGAAGTCATAGTCTCCCTATACTCATCACTCATCAGACCAATGATCGAGTACAATGCCCCATTCGGAATGTATCTGACCCGACACTTGCAGCAGCTGGAGAGGCCACAAAAGTTCCTCACCAAAAGGATAAAGGGTCTCAAAAATCTGTCTTATGCTGCACGACTGAAAGAACTCCAGCTATATTCAGTTGTGTACCGCTTACTCAGAGGTGACCTATGCCTGACATACAAGGCCATGTCAAACCCAGATTTGATGAATATGCTTCATCTCAAAAAATCTAGATCCCTCAGAGCCACAAGGGCGGGTGACTTAAACCTCAACACGGTTATTAATAGGACGTGCTGGAGGGATAGATTCATCACCCAAAGACTCCCTATGCTGTGGAACAAAATCCCGGTTTATATGAGGCAGAGCACCTCGCTGGCCTTGTTCAAGAGGAATCTTGACCAATGGATGGGAGATCGCAGATACACCCCAGGGGTTACCTCAGTGTCACTGCTCGACAGGGGCACAGTTAAATAATGGGCATAGTTTCTCCAAACTAAGGGGTGGCGTAAGCCACAAAACTATGGCTAGGCTTATAAATGCCCTCGGGCAGATAGCCTAGTATGAACCTATGAAAGTGGACTGTTATCTAAAAAGTTGTCATTTATGTGATTGTGCATCAATATTGTTTCACTTCCAATGTGTAACAAAAGCAGTGTAGAAAAGTTCCATAATGCTCAGCACACATTCTATAGTAGCTATTGACTTCAGCAAAAATGAGGACTACCTCTTCTAGACTCATCCTCTACATGAGGGATCTATTTGTTTTGCTTATATAAAAACAATTGCATGCCCTGCACTTAGCCAAATATATCAGGTCTCTTCTAAGAAAATCAGCAGTCACTTTGAACTAATATTCTTTATTTGTGACTGGATGAATAAAATTAACAAATGGGTTGACATATGTACAAAAACTGCACCTTAGACAGCTGTGCATCCCAGTTGTAGCTTTTACATTGTTACCCCCAGTTGGTGTGTACCTCTTATAGCAAAGTTGTCTTTTCAATGACTTCTTGTTTTTAAAGGTAAACCGTGGTTGTTCAACAGTAGCTCAGATCTGCTCATCTAAATGCAGAATAGACCAATTGTTCTTAATAATTTGCAAAATACTATTAACATCGCTGGTATAATAAAGGGACATAATGTCCTTTCAATAGAAACCAAACCGCTTGAAGTATCACTCCCTACTGATGGCTTACCAGAATAAAAAGGGCGACCTCTATTCTTCTTATGTCTAGCAGTTTCATATAGTGTGTCTTCCACTTCCTTCATCCTATAACCTCTATCATAAAACTCAAATCTTAAATTGTACATATCATGCTCAAACAAAGTATCATCATTGTTTAATCTTGAAAGCCGCATGCCCTGCCCTTTGACTATATTCTTGAATATAGGGCCAGGATGCATGCTACTCCATTATAAAAGGGCAATTTTTCTACATTCCTTCCTATGTAGGGTAGTGGTAAGTCTAAGGGAAGCATTAACAATCACCTTAACATCCAAAAAATCCATTTTATTTACTGGTGACCTGTAAGTAAAGGATAAAAAAGGTGTAGTAGTCTGCAAGAAATCTACAAACTCAGTCAACTGCTGACCGGTGCCATCCCAAATCAAAAAGAGGTCATCTACAAACCTCCTGTAAAATTTTATAAAAGTGGCAAAAATAGACTTAAAAATGAATGTATCTTCCCATTGAGCCACGACTACATTGGTATAGCTATTAGCACAACAAGTGCCCATAGCTACGCCAATCTTTTGTAAAAATAACTGTTCATCATAAATAAAAACATTATTTTCTAATACTATCTCAAGAAATGAACAGATCAAATCAGTAGTCACCAAATCATATTCACTATTGGCTATCAAAAACTCCTTAATCATACCAATACTTGTATCATGAGGAATACAAGTAAAAAGAGACACCACAGCCAAACTCACTAATAAATAGTGTCCCCTAAAACACATTTTCTTGGTGTGTTCAAATACATTTTCAAAAATCTGCTGTGTGTCCTTCAAAACCTGTGGTTGTTTCTTCTCGATGAAAATAGAAAAAGGTTCTGTGATCCAGCCCTTGCCAGATTCTATAGGCCTAAAAGGAGTGTTTAACAGGCACTTATGAATCCTGGGCAACTCTTGGAACAAAGGGATGAGTGGATGTTCCACTGTCAAATAGTCATACAGATCATTCAAAATCAACCTACTATAAAAGCAAACACATAGGCTAGCATTCACCCTTTCATGCAATACAGCCACATATTCAAAATTAACTTTGTCATAAACATTTTCATCTTGTAGCAAGTGTAAAATGCTGTTATGGTAATGTTTAAAGTCCATAACGACTATTGCACCCCCCTTATCAGCAGATTTAATAACAATGTCCCTGTCACCCTGAAGTTCAAATAGTGCCTGTCTTTCATCAACAGTAAAATTCACAAAACTCTTTTTCATGTCACAAGTATCATAAGCAGTCATTAAGGCCAACTCACATTTCTTTGAGAAAGTTTCAAGTACTGGATGCAAAACTGGTTGAAATAAACTGGGTTTCTTAAAGTTAGCAGCAGCTACTGCATCATTACTGTCAGAAGAAAAAATGGTCTTAAGCATCACGCTCCTAGCAAACATTTTAATATCAGTGACAGTTTCACTAGGGTTAGAACACTGAGCCGGAATAAAAGTCAAACCACGTTCTAGCAAGGATACCTGCACTGAGGTCAATACTTTACTGAAAATATTGTAAATCACAGATTTACCACATCCATCCACATTGTTTTTATAGTTGGAGTTTTCATATCCTCCAGTAGACCCTGCCGCTTCCTCTTTCAGCTGAACAAGCATGGATAACGTGCTTTCTCTTTCTGCCGGATGGGTAACGGAAAAGGGAGCGTCTCTACTGAGCCAGTCACATTGTGCATTTTGGGTCGCACATCCAAAGACTTGTTCTGAACAGCTGAGTTTAAAGGGGAATGAATCAAAGTACTAGAGGTGTTATTTAATTCAGTGTGTTCAGTGTTATCCCTCTCATTGACTTCCTGAGAATTCACAAGGGTAATAATATGTGCAATCACATCCTTCTCATTCTGAATGTTATTAACCACAGCTGCTGAGCCTGTTGATATTGTATTTTTCATCCATGTGAAGACATTCCCTCTGTTGAAATCCGTAGTATCTCTTAACAGCTTTTTAGATTTCTGTGCTGTAAGCTGTTGTTCATACGAGGAGAAATTATTAATTACACCATCCAATTTGATTAAAAAAACATTCTTGTACATATCTAATAATTCTGTATACTTCTTATTGACAGCATCCACAAGTTCTCTTTTGAGAGGTTTAAAATAATCAATCAATAAGCATATGTAGTTAAAACTTAACTCAAGATTCAACTGTTGCCACTTACTCAATAGGCCGATGTGAGTTTCTCCATACGTAGGCATCACCAAAACTCATAGTCCACAGGGAATCACTTTATGGGACAAACACACTTCAATATGTAAGCATTGCCACTGGAACCCTTTCAGCTTGAATAGTTCATTCTCAAACTGTCTGGTGGCGTTAAGCAAATGAACATCAACATCAGGTAGTTGGTCATCATTACTAACCCCTGGTCTTACGAGCAAAGAATTAACTTCAGTCTTTAAGAATTTCAGGAACCAGTCTTCACCTCTCTTCCTGGTAGGAACATATCCAAGTTCAATGTTTGTATCACTCCCTTCTGACACACTTCTGCGAGGAACAGAAATAATGTCAAAACAAGAAAAACAAACAATCCTCAGGGAATAAATGCTGCTTGTCAACAGAAGCAAAATGTAGAACAAGAACAAGCAGCATCAAAACACTGCAATGACCATAAAATAAAATTGTTTTAATGAAAATGGTAAGCGCTTTCACACAAAAACTCAGCTGTTCAGAACAAGTCTTTGGATGTGCGACCCAAAATGCACAATGTGACTGGCTCAGTAGAGACACTCCCTTTTCCGTTACCCATCCGGCAGAAAGAGAAAGCACGTTATCCATGCTTGTTCAGCTGAAAGAGGAAGCGGCAGGGTCTACTGGAGGATATGAAAACTCAAACTATAAAAACAATGTGGATGGATGTGGCAAATCTGTGATTTACAATATTTTCAGTAAAGTATTGACCTCAGTGCAGGTATCCTTGCTAGAACGTGGTTTGACTTTTATTCCGGCTCAGTGTTCTAACCCTAGTGAAACTGTCACTGATATTAAAATGTTTTCTAGGAGCGTGATGCTTAAGACCATTTTTTCTTCTGACAGTAATGATGCAGTAGCTGCTGCTAACTTTAAGAAACCCAGTTTATTTCAACCAGTTTTGCATCCAGTACTTGAAACTTTCTCAAAGAAATGTGAGTTGGCCTTAATGACTGCTTATGATACTTGTGACATGAAAAAAGTTTTGTGAATTTTACTGTTGATGAAAGACAGGCACTGTTTGAAGTTCAGGGTGACAGGGACATTGTTATTAAATCTGCTGATAAGGGGGGTGCAATAGTCGTTATGGACTTTAAACATTACCATAACAGCATTTTACACTTGCTACAAAATGAAAATGTTTATGACAAAGTTAATTTTGAATATGTGGCTGTATTGCATGAAAGGGTGAATGCTAGCCTATGTGTTTGCTTTTATAGTAGGTTGATTTTGAATGATCTGTATGACTATTTGACAGTGGAACATCCACTCATCCCTTTGTTCCAAGAGTTGCCCAGGATTCATAAGTGCCTGTTAAACACTCCTTTTAGGCCTATAGTATCTGGCAAGGGCTGGATCACAGAACCTTTTTCTATTTTCATCGAGAAGAAACAACCACAGGTTTTGAAGGACACAGCAGTTTTTTTTTAAATTTATTTAAACACACCAAGAAAATGTGTTTTAGGGGACAATATTTATTAGTGAGTTTGGCTGTGGTGTCTCTTTTTACTTGTATTCCTCATGATACAGGTATTGGTATGATTAAGGAGGTTTTGATAGCCAATAGTGAATATGATTTGGTGACTACTGATTTGATCTGTTCATTTCTTGAGATAGTATTAGAAAATAATGTTTTTATTTATGATGAACAGTTGTTTTTACAAAAGATTGGCGTAGCTACGGGCACTTGTTGTGCTAATAGCTATACCAATGTAGTCATGGCTCAATGGGAAGATACATTCATTTTTAAGTCTATTTTTGCACCTTTTATAAAATTTTACAGGAGGTTTGTAGATGACCTCTTTTTGATTTGGGATGGTACCAGTCAGCAGTTGACTGAGTTTGTAGATTTCTTGCAGACTACTGCACCTTTTTTATCCTTTACTTACAGGTCACCAGTAAATTAAATGGATTTTTTGGATGTTAAGGTGATTGTTAGTGCTTCCCATAGACTTACCACTACCCTACATAGGAAGGAATGTAGAAAAATTGCACTTTTATAATGGAGTAGTATGCATCCTGGCCCTATATTCAAGAATATAGTCAAAGGCCAGAGCATGCGGCTTTCAAGATTAAACAATGATGATGCTTTGAGCATGATATATACAATTTAAGATCTGAGTTTTATGATAGAGGTTATAGGATGAAGGAAGTGGAAGACACACTATATGAAACTGCTAGGCATAAGAAGAATAGAGGTCGCCCTTTTTATTCTGGTAAGCCATCAGTAGGGAGTGATACTTCAAGCAGTTTGGTTTCTAATGAAAGGACATTACCTATGTCCCTTTATTATACCAGCGATGTTAATAGTATTTTGCAAATTATTAAGAACAATTGGCCTATTCTGCATTTAGATGAGCAGATCCGAGCTATTGTTGAACAACCATGATTTACCTTTAAAAACAAGAAATCATTGAAGAGACAACTTTGCTATAAGAGATACATACCAGCTGGGGGTAACAATGTAAAAGCTACAACTAGGATGTGCAGCTGTCTAAGGTGCAGTTTTTGTACATATGTCAAGCCATTTGTTAATTTTATTCATCCAGTCACAAATAAAGAATATTAGTTCAAAGTGACTGCTGATTGTCCTAGAAGAGACCTGATATATTTGGCTAAGTGCAGGGCATGCAATTGTTTTTATATAGGCAAAACAAATAGATCCCTCATGGAGAGGATGAGTCTAGAAGAGGTAGTCCTCATTTTTGCTGAAGTCAATAGCTACTATAGAATGTGTGCTGAGCATTATGGAACTTTTCTACACTGCTTTTGTTACACACTGGAAGTGAAACAATATTGATGCACAATCACATAAATGACAACTTTTTAGATAACAGTCCACTTTCTTTTATGTACAGGCAAGATCTTCACAGGGAATAGTGTTTTTGTCTTGTGCACTGCACGGATTAACATCCACATGTGAAACACATATGTTTGTTATGACTGGAGACCTGATCATAATCATTTGTGTCATTGTCAAGGATTATGGTTCTGATGAAAAGTCAGTATGTTACATTGTAACAAAGGAGTAACAGAACAGGTGGGAATGTGATGCAGGGAAGCATTTATGAATCAGTTAAAAATATGAAAAAGAAAATCTCATCAAGAACAAAAGTTTATAGTTATTTCAAACCAGTACTGCAGATCTGTAGAGCATATTATTTTCAAAAGACATTCTCTTAAATAACAATTGTCAAAAATGACTGTTGGTAATTGCTAGGCTGCATTTTTCCCAAATGTTGTGCAACCTCAGAGTTGACATATGTAAACTGAGGGGGGGGGTGTCTCCACCAACGTGGGATATAATGAGGAAAGCTCCTTCCAGAAAAACAAGAAAAAAATTTGGTTGAAGTATTTTCATCCTTTAACATTCAAAGAAGCATCATTCAGATGAATTCCATAATGTTACAAAAGTTGTAAAACTAAGATACTTTTGAATAAATGCAGCATGTTTTTCCAGCATTCACATGAAACAGACCCCTCTCCCTAACCCTCTTCAAACGCAACCTAGATCAATGGATAGGAGACTGCAAATTCACTCCTGGTGTGGTGCCACAGAGGAGTTTGGTACTAACTACCATAGACCCTTACTTCTGTGAACTTCACCCACCTAACCACTGACAATTGGAGCAACTCAGGTTAAATATTGCTAGGCTTGTAAGGGCTCTAGAGCCATTAGCTTAGTAAAGTCCTATGAACCCATCAACCTATAACAATACAGATTTCTGTACTTTAGACATTGCAGGAAAGCAAAATGATTTATTTAAAGTAAATTTTGTCATTTAAGGCTCATGTTTACATGGGCATCTCTGACACCTCAGGAAGAGGAGAAGAAAGGTATTTCACTACTTAAGGGACAACAAACTAACAGCCTTAGAAACACCTGCAGCTTATTTTGTTATGGATTTACAATTACAGTAAATACGTTACAGCAGTATTCTCACCGATACAAATCAGGATAACTTAGGGAAAAATGAAAGTAGTCACATTTTATAAGGTAACTAAGAAGACAGAGACACACAACATTCCATTTTACATGGGATTTCAAAACATTTAATTTTCAAATGGGAAGGGTTGCATCAGGAACAGCATCCGGCATACAATTTTGCCAAATCACACATGCAGACAACAGTAGAGATAAACATATCGGATTGGTCGAGGCCCGGGTTAACAAAGACTACCACCATTACTGTTGGCAAACAGGGTGCTGGCGGAAATTGGGCTACTGTTGGCTGAAGGAGGAGAAGAGGTGTAAGGCACTGCCCAAAAGCAGGTAAAGGCTAGGACTATGATAGTGAGGTTCGGAACTTTGAATGTTGGCAGTATAACTGGTATAGGGAGAGAGCTAGCTGATATGATGGACCGAAGGAAGGCTGGTACATGTTATATGGGTTTGAGACAGTGGCATTGACAAAAAGGCAAGAGTCAGAGCTTGATGTGGCAGAGTTGAAGATGTTAAGATTTGCACTGGGTGTGACAAGGATGGACAGGATTAGGAATACGTATATTAGAGGGTCAGCCCAGATTGCAAGGGAGACAAAGCCAGAGAGGCAAGATTATGTTCGTTTGAACATGTTTTGAGGAGGGATGCAGAGTATATTGGGAAAAATATGCTAAGGATGAAGCTGCCAGGTAACAGGAAAAGAGGAAGGCCTAAGATAAGGTTTATGGATGTGGTGAGAGAGGGCATGCAGGTGGTCTGTGTGACAGAGCAACATGCAGAGGACAGGAAGAAATGGAAACAGTTGATCTGCTGTGGCGACCCCTAATGGAAGCAGCCAAAAGAAAAAGAAGATGATTTTCATTTGTCTTTGTCATTCTGTTGTAAAATAAGAAACACTGGAGGGATGTTGATGCATTAAATAGTTCAGGACACAGACACAATTAGATAAATGTTTACTCATTTGACAGAAGTGGGATTTCCAGTGGGACTTTTCCTTTAAAGAGGATCTCCTTACCTAAGCAGACATCACTCCTGTTAGGTTTTTAGTGGTATTCATGAAACATCCCTCTCAACTTCTTTGCTCAAGAATCAGAGACAAAGCCAAAGATAATGGGGACACAAAGGGTCAGCATTAGAGACAATTTATGAATCTTACTGCAAAAATCTAAAATTAACAGAATAATATGTTTTAAATCAGAATGCATTTTCTCAACCAAAAGTATGAAACTCTAAAGTCTGGCATCATTGAGTATATTCCTCTGTGAATTAACAGAATATCAAAAGTATTATAAGAGACAGGGCAAAAATATAAAGTAGAATCAGGGACAGCTAAGAGGTGTGACAAAAAAGCTTTTATGACAAATGGCCAGGCCTCCTCAATACATTTCCACATTAACGTAAGTACATTTTAAAAGAATCAAGTTTGTGGTGGTCGTGGTCTACATCTGTCAAGTTTGTCTGATATTGCAGAGTATCTTGGATTGATTGCTTTATATTTTTGCCTTGTTCCTCATAACATGTTTTGATTTTCTATGAAATCATTGAGGGTTACAGTCAATCAGTTGCAGAAGTAGTTCTTTGAAGTAAAATCTGACATTTAAGTCTCCTGATTTACAAGGATAGCTCTGACACCTCTGGAACAATATGGGGAAGGAAGTTCCCTGTCAGTATCTGAAGGGCTTCAGTCTGACAACCTTAGAAAAACCTGCAGTTCAATTACTTTATTTTATTGAGGATTCACAGTTACTGTAAATAGTTTTGGACAGTGTTCCCACCAGTGCAAATCAAGGTAATTTGGGGGGAAAAGTAAGACCTAGTCAGATTCAATAAACTATGTATAAAGTTTCTGGAAGGCAATAGTGTTTCATAGTTCTTGTTGCTCAGTAACAAAAAAAGCATATCTTGATGTGAAAACTGTTTCAGTATCTTTAAGTGAATTAGAGTCATATTTAAAAATGTGTCGTTTGTTTTGCGCCTTTTCCTCCTCCTCAATTTTTGCCTTTTTTTTCAGAATCCTTGGACAACAAAGTTGTGTGGCATGTGAAGGTGTGTAACAATGCTATGAATTTTTAAACAGAACTACAGTTGTTTATGCACAACTGTCCCTATTGGCGCTGTAGCATCCAGTGAGAAATATAAAAAATGTCAAAAACACTGATCATTTAGTAAAAAGTATATATTTACATAACTTCGTCTGACAGTAACATAAAACAATTATTTTGAAAATGAACACATTGCAATGTGTAACCCTCTTTCAGATGAGATATGAGTACATTGTCGGATTAACACCGTCAGCAAATGAACAAATAAGTAAATAATAAAATGAGACGGAACAGTGGAAATAATTCACGTTGTATAAAAGAGAGCTTTTATTTGACAAAGTGAACGTCATTGTTTTGTCCTGAAAAATTACAAGTTTCCAAAACAAAAAGTCACACTTTGGAGTCTTGGACATGTGAAACGGTGGCAAACGTAAGTTGAGAACAGAACGTTCAATTTCAAAGTGTGGTACTTTTAATACTTGTATTTGTCCCACTACAGCGAAGAGTCCGTGATTTTAACTTGGGACCTAACGAAAATCTAAGTCGCAGATGATGTTTTTAAGATACATTTCTATTAGCTCATCCAGGTCCACGTTTTCCCGTGCTTGCTTTGTTAGCTGCATGGTAAAGGTCCTCCCCGAGTCTTGAACCGTCACCTCGGTGCTGCTCTCTGATATGGACACGGAGCACATCTGCTTCCTCTCTGCCCGGTAGTTGGTTACAAACCGCTGATACTCCTTCCGGCACTTTTGCAAAGCAACTTTGCTGGCCTGGTCCCCCAGCGTGTCCAGTATGTTCAGTAAGCGGAGATGCACATAAAAGCCGTTAACTAACAGGGTGGCTTCCCGGACTCGGTCAGCCTCCTTCAGGTCCGAGCTGCGCAGGTGGCATCGGAGCTCCGTGAGGTGAATGGCGAGCGCCCGTTCGGTGTCCTGGGTCTGCAGAATCAGCCTTCTTACACATCGCTCTTCGTTTCCTCTGTATGAACCGTGCCATCTCAGCCGATCAGCGTAGATGGTCAGCAGCTGTCGGATGTCAGCATGGGAGGAGAAAGCCTCAGTTACTACCTGATCCAGCAGCTCTGACAACTTAGGGATCGAACCGCCAGCTCGACAAAACATGTAGGCGCTAAATGCCGGCTGCAGCTCCTTGGGCTTATCTGTTTTTGTTGCAAGTAGCAGCTTCGTGGAGACTTCCTTCCTGAACTGCCACAGGGGCAGCATGGTTGGTGTGACCAAGTACTTTTGGGACAGAAGTCACGGACCCCACAAGGGATGAAGTTGCTTGAATTAGGCACAGAACGGGACCTACGTCAGAAGAAAGGTTTTAAAGGGAAGAGGATGGAGGGGGGACTTTGTAAAAAAAAACTCCGCGAGACCGGGCGGGGTAAAGGAAATGCATTCAGTCCCAAAACCGACTGTTCAAATACAAACTAGAGATGTTTTAGAACAGTACCTGCCCAGGTGGGCGGTGACAAGTCCGGTCCAACCCCGCCCACAACGCATCATCAGTGACGCCACCGACCACCTAATGAATATGCGCATCGATGTCGTCACCGCCGGTATGAATATACTTCGGCTATTCGGCACGTTAGCTGGAGGAGGCGTGGAAGTTAAATAATATGCGGATTACAAATGACACGTGCTCCCGGTACTACGAGCTACACTCTGTGACATGTTCCGGCCCAGAGTTTAGACAGACTTATCTCACCGGAGCAGGTACTTGTGCAAAAGATCGCCACTGTTCCGTCATGTGCACATTTGGTTCGGGAGCTCCGTGCATTTCCTTTCCCCGCCTGTTCTCACTGACTGCTGTCCAAAGTACTGCCCCCCCCCTTTATAAACCCTTCTCCTCCTGACCTGGGATGCTTTCTCTGCTCACATCAGGTACCTGCACCCTTTGTGGCGTTTGTAACTTGTGGCACAGAAGTACTTGGTCACACCAACCATGCTGTCCGCGGATGAGTTCAGGGATGAGGTCTCCAGGAAGCTGCTGACCGCAACCAAGACGGACAAGCCCAAGGAGCTGGAGCCGGCGCACCGCACCTACATTTTGTGCCGGAATGATCTTTCCATCCCTGAGCTGTCGGAGGTGATGCAGCAGGTTGCAACGGAGGCTTTCCCCTCCCATGCCAATATCATACAGCTGCTGACCATCTACGCTGATCGGCTGAGGTGGCACGTGCTGCCCGGTGAGAACGGAATGGATGAGCGAGACACGCAAACGCTGATTGCTCAGACTCAGAACACCGAGCAGACGCTCGCGAAATGGTTAATAGAAAATAATAAACTACGGGTCTCACTCTATGCCCCAGTCCCGTTTGGCCTGTTTGGCACCGTCGTCGTTGACGCCTTTTACGTGCATCTCCGGTTACTGAACATTCTGGACATCCTGAAGAAAGAGATCCAGAGACCTTCTACCGACTACAGGCAGCGGTATCAGTCAGCTGTGGACCTGTACTGGTCCTACAGGCTCCGGAGCTGCTCAGCTTCCATATCAAAGAGCAGGACCGAGGTGACGGTTCAAGACTCGGGAAGGACCTTCATTGTGCGGCTAACAAAGCGAGCACCGGAAGCCGTGCAGGACTCTGAGGTGAAACAAATGTATCTTAAAAAAATCATCTATGACTGCGATTTTATTGGGATAACCTTCGGACGGGTCACTATCCCCAAGTTAAAATCAACGGACTCATAGCCAGTAGTGGCACGACTAAAGTGTCAAAAGTGCCACACTTTGGCTGTTCAGAGCTCAAAATAGGTTTGCTACATCTTCACATGTCCAAACTGTCAGTTTTTGTTTATAGCAACGTGTAATTTTTAACCTTGAAAACAGACTTGCAACCAGGACAAAAGAATGACGTTCACTTTGTCAAATAAAAGCTCTCTTTTATAGAACGTGAATTATTTCCACTGTTCCGTCTCATTTTATTATTTACTTATTTGTTTATTATTTGCTGACGGTGTTAATCCCACAAGGTACTACTAAGGGGGATTTGCCTAGGGCATTGGGAACTCCCCCTACTCATTTCATAAGCACCCTGAGATCTTTTACACCCGCCTGAGCTGGGATCTTGGTTTAATGTCTCATTCAAAAGAGGATTACACATTGCAATGTGTTCAATTTCAAAATAATTCTTTTATGTTACTGTCAGAGGAAGTTATGTAAATTTTTTTTTTTTTTTTGCTAAATTATTAGAGCATTTGGCCTTTAATATTTTCACTGCATGTTACTGCCCAAATAGAGACAGTTCTGCATAAATAGGGATGGGCAGTAAACCTAACTTTTTTTTCAAGATAACTGGAATTATGTTTAAAATTTCATAGCATTGTTACACGCCATCACATAGCACTCTTTTTTGTCCAAGAATTATTTTTTGTTTTCAATAATTTTTATTTTTGTTTTACATTTACAAAAACCATAACCATTCCATATTTACAAAATGACCATATTTGCATGTTATACATTGTGGATAAAGTAGAAACATATAGGTCATATAACATACCTAATTACAATATATACAAGATGCTTTCCCAATTAATGTCAGTCTAAACACACCACATACAAAAATGATATTTCATCCATACTTAAGCTGTGTACTCGTCGGAATACGTCCACTTCAAATTCTGAAAACACACACACATGAAAACAACTGGGTAGGGGTAAAGGCCCAAAATCAAGGACACATTTCTAAATACCACTATAACTCACTTAACAAAGGTAGCAGTTTTCCCATCAACATATTTTTTTTTTTTTACTGAACTACCACAAACTTGAGAAATGTCTCATTTCAAATGTAATTACATTAATGTGGAAATATGTTGAACAGGCCTGTCTATTTCTCATAAATCCTTTCTGGCATACTTCTCAGGTGTCACTCATTCTACTTTATATTTTTGCCCCGTCTCATAAAATTTTTGATATTCTGGTTCATAGGATGGTACTAGGCTATTGGCCCTTGGGCCTATACAAGACTAGCCATAACATTTCCCTGGCTATTTCTTCCCACAATATTTACTTCCTGGTCCCCTGTCAGTAGGGGGACTGACTTCATCCCCGGGGTGAATTTCCTATCTCCCATCCAGTCGTCGAGGTTCCTTTTGAAGAGGGCCAAAGAGACTCTCAGCTTGACATGTATGAGTATGGAGAGTCTCTGGGTCAGGAACCTATCCCTCTAGCATGTTTTCTTCATCGTGATGACCAGGTTTAGATCCCTGGAGCATGTGGCTCTGAGGGATTTGGGATTTCTTTAATTGTAGCGTGTCCAACAGCACTGGGTTTGACATGGCCTTGTATGTTAAGCAGATGTCTCCTCTGACTAGGCGATATGCGACAGAGTATAGATGTAGTTTTTTTAGACTGTCAGCATAGGGCATCTGCTTTTGGCCTGTGATTCTTTTAGTGAGGTGTTTTTGTGGCCTTTCCAGTTGTTGCAGGTGTCTTGTGAGGTACATACCAAATGGGGCATTGTACTCTATAATGGGTCTAATGAGGGATGAGTACAGTGGGACAATGACCTCCTTTTTTCTAGAGGAAAAGGCCTTAGTGATGAGGTGTGCCACATAGAGGGATTTCCTGACTGTTGTGGCTATGTGGTTATCGAAGGTGAGACCACTGTCCACCTGTGTCCCTAAGTCTCTCATCACAATTTCAGTGTTTAGTGTACTGCCACTTATGTGATAATTCATGGGTACTTGTTTTTTCCCAAAGGGGATAACTTGACATTGAGCTTGAGCCCTTGGCTCTGGCACCAAGCCCTTTTGTAGAATATCCACATCATTTGAGGATTTAATAATGGCTCCCAGTTTGCAGCCATCTGTGAACTTTTTTAGCCAGAGTCCCTTAGTGTTGGAGCAGTCCCAGGACTGAACCCTGATGTACGTCACTTGTCTGGAGCTGGATTTGGAATCGGCTACTTTTACAGTGTGAGTTCTGTCAGTAAGCCAGTTAGCAACCCATTGAGTGACGTAGGGATTAATGCCCAGCTACCTATGAATACAGAGTGGGGGATGGTGTCAAAGACCTTTGCAAGGTCCAGATAGGCTGTGTGGACCACCTTACCCTCGTTCACGGCTCTGGAGATTGATTAGAAGAAGTCAATCAGGTTAAACTTAAAGAGGAAGTACTAAGGGAGGGGGAGGAGCAGGGATAGTAAGGAGTCAGGTATAGAGTGGAAGGAGTAAAATGCAGGGGAATAGTGGGGTGAAAAATAGGAGATCCTAAGAGTGCAGGGATAAGATAGTAAATGTTACAATAGTACAGGCAATAAAGCGAAAGTAGTCCAAAGAAGAAGGAAAAAGTATCAGAGAAAGCTAGGTAAGTCAGGGTAAGAGAAGGTAACCTGGGAGGAGGGGAAAAGGAGAGTACCTCAAAAGGAGGACAGGGATAGAAATAGGTAAGGAGCGATAGGGGAAGTAGTTATAAAGGAATCCAGGTAAAATGGATATAGTGGGTAAGAGTCAAAAGTGCAGTGAGCATACACAGGGGCTTTCAAGGTAGAACCAGAACAATAGCTGAGAGAGTGCAGGCTAGGTAGCAGTGTAAAGGGAGAGGGAGACAGGTAATAAGGAGTGGAAGGGGAGAGCTGCTGCTGGCAGGCAAGCTGGGGCAAACAATAAAGCTTAGCAGTGTAACTAGGTTATGAGCTATACATGATGGTATTGGTAGACATACTTTCGTGGAAGCTTGCGGTAGTGGGAAAACAGAAAGACACTGTCCTGTACTTTCCAGGGATAGCAGTCAGAGAGTATCCTAGTAAGGGTAGTTGAGATTTCCAATCAGGACAAACAACTCAGGGAGAATCAAGGGATAGCTATGCAAGAGGAAAAGCAGAAGAAAAAGATTAGATAACGTTAAAAGTGTAAAAATACAACATTATAATACAGTGCAAAAAAAAAATAGGCCGGTTATCAGGTAAGGAGCTTAGTAATAAACACAATAAATCACATTAACAGTTAGGCAAGGCAAATCATTTACATCAATAGAGCGACTAGGCATAGTATAAAACAGTAGATAGACTGCATAAGGTTACCTCAAGCTAAGTAAGTTCACAACCACAGTAGAAACTGTAGGTAATGCAAACAATTGGGAGGGTTAAGCCAGGTATAGTTGGGGGAAGCCTTTAACTGTAGGATCCCAGTCCAGTAAACCCGTGTAAGGCCACGCTAGTACACGTAGTTCAGATTCGGGGCAGTGAAAGGGAAAGTAGACCTTTACAATGCTAAGCCAGTAAGTAGCGGTGGCAGTCCCTTTGGCCGTTGTAAGCCCTGGGTAAAATGATCACCCAAAAACTATCAAAATGATAGTAGTCTGGGGCAAGGAGGGGAAATGGGTAGCTATAAGGTAAATGCAAGACTATATAAGGCTAGTTACAAACAGGGTGAGACAGGTAAACTGGTACCACAGTTCTAATTCCTCCAAGGCCCAGTGGGAATATGTTGGAAATATCTAAGATAGCAGGCCAATAGTGATGGAGGCAATGAGATCTAATGCTGACAAACAGTCGCTGGTCTTCACTAGTGTAGCCAGCTATAGCGTTACGCAACCAAAACAGTACAAGCATTAAAAAGAGAAAAATGTGCACGTTCTTAGGGGTAGGCAGCGTTTGTGCCCTAAAATAGTTAAAAGTACTGTTACCTCCTTCAAAGCGCCGTGACTATCTGTTTAACAGTGAAAGACACAATAACATGTAAGCTGAGATGCAAACGCTAACAATATTAATATAGTAATGTACAGCATATGGAGGTTACAGCAACGCGGACACCACAAATGCTAAATGTATCTCTAAACAGGGAAAAACAGCAATCTAAGTGTTAAACAATCAAATCAGACGCTAACATGCTGTCGCCATAATGTTAAGGCGCGAACAGCATTTGAAAGATAATCAAACAGCCACAAGTAAAGCTAACACGCTGTCGCAACACTGTAGGTGCGCAGTACTTAATTCTGAACCCACCATATAGCCCTGTCAACAGAGATAATACATCTAGTAGCAGGAAGCAATTTAAATCACAAATAAGCGGGTATGTAATAGGGATAGACAGTACAATGCTTGTTCAGATAACGCTTGTTTTAGACAAGTCGCTATCGTCAAGTCTTTAAAATCATGAAACACCACAAACGCTAGCTGTACAGAATGTAGTCAAGTCACTAAATCATGAAACACAACAAACGCTAACTGTGCATATGTCTATATAGAGAGACACATAGAATAACACCAGATTTACATGAAAGACAGTACATAAACAGTCTCAATCGCGTATACAGGGATAATTAAAAGAGCACAAGCTGATTACAAGTAAGCCCAACAGAGTAGCCACAAATGTCTATGAAAAATGCACAAACTTACTATAAAGTAGGAGCACACAGCCTAGAGTGCACAGCAGCAGCGAGGTGGAACAATAAAGATGGCGCCCTGAGGAATAGGAGGGTCTTTAAAAACTTAAAGAGGAAGTACTAAGGGAGGGGGAGGAGCAGGGATAGTAAGGAGTCAGGTATAGAGCGGAAGGAGTAAAATGCAGGGGAATAGTGGGGTGAAAAATAGGAGATCCTAAGAGTGCAGGGATAAGATAGTAAATGTTACAGTAGTACAGGCAATAAAGCGAAAGTAGTCCAAAGAAGAAGGAAAAAGTATCAGAGAAAGCTAAGTAAGTCAGGGTAAGAGAAGGTAACCTGGGAGGAGGGGAAAAGGAGAGTACCTCAAAAGGAGGACAGGGATAGAAATAGGTAAGGAGCGATAGGGGAAGTAGTTATAAAGGAATCCAGGTAAAATGGATATAGTGGGTAAGAGTCAAAAGTGCAGTGAGCATACACAGGGGCTTTCAAGGTAGAACCAGAACAATTGCTGAGAGAGTGCAGGCTAGATAGCAGTATAAAGGGAGAGGGAGACAGGTAATAAGGAGTGGAAGGGGAGAGCTGCTGCTGGCAGGCAAGCTGGGGCAAACAATAAAGCTTAGCAGTGTAACTAGGTTATGAGCTATACATGATGGTATTGGTAGACATACTTTCGTTGAAGCTTGCGGTAGTGGGATAACAGAAAGGCACTGTCCTGTACTTTCCAGGGATAGCAGTCAGAGTATCCTAGTAAGGGTAGTTGAGATTTCCAATCAGGACAAACAACTCAGGAAGAATCAAGGGATAGCTATGCAAGAGGAAAAGTAGAAGAAAAAGATTAGATAACGTTAAAAGTGTAAAAATACAACATTATAATACAGTGCAAAAAAAAATAGGCCAGTTATCAGGTAAGGAGCTTAGTAATAAACACAATAAATCACATTAACAGTTAGGCAAGGCAAATCATTTACATCAATAGAGCGACTAGGCATAGTATAAAACAGTAGATAGACTGCATAAGGTTACCTCAAGCTAAGTAAGTTCACAACCACAGTAGAAACTGTAGGTAATGCAAACAATTGGGAGGGTTAAGCCAGGTATAGTTGGGGGAAGCCTTTAACTGTAGGATCCCAGTCCAGTAAACCCATGTAAGGCCACGCTAGTACACGTAGTTCAGATTCGGGGCAGTGAAAGGGAAAGTAGACCTTTACAATGCTAAGCCAGTAAGTAGCGGTGGCAGTCCCTTTGGCCGTTGTAAGCCCTGGGTAAAATGATCACCCAAAAACTATCAAAATGATAGTAGTCTGGGGCAAGGAGGGGAAATGGGTAGCTATAGGGTAAATGCAAGACTATATAAGGCTAGTTACAAACAGGGTGAGACAGGTAAACTGGTACCACAGTTCTAATTCCTCCAAGGCCCAGTGGGAATCTGTTGGAAATATCTAAGATAGCAGGCCAATAGTGATGGAGGCAATGAGATCTAATGCTGACAAACAGTCGCTGGTCTTCACTAGTGTAGCCAGCTATAGCGTTAAGCAACCAAAACAGTACAAGCATTAAAAAGAGAAAAATGTGCACGTGCTTAGGTGTAGGCAGCGTTTGTGCTCTAAAATAGTTAAAAGTACTGTTACCTCCTTCAAAGCGCCGTGACTATCTGTTTAACAGTGAAAGACACAATAACATGTAAGCTGAGATGCAAACGCTAACAATATTAATATAGTAATGTACAGCATATGGAGGTTACAGCAACGCGGACACCACAAATGCTAAATGTATCTCTAAACAGGGAAAAACAGCAATCTAAGTGTTAAACAATCAAATCAGACGCTAACATGCTGTCGCCATAATGTTAAGGCGCGAACAGCATTTGAAAGATAATCAAACAGCCACAAGTAAAGCTAACACGCTTTCGCAACACTGTAGGTGCGCAGTACTTAATTCTGAACCCACCATATAGCCCTGTCAACAGAGATAGTACATCTAGTAGCAGGAAGCAATTTAAATCACAAATAAGCGGGTATGTAATAGGGATAGACAGTACAATGCTTGTTCAGATAACGCTTGTTTTAGACAAGTCGCTATCGTCAAGTCTTTAAAATCATGAAACACCACAAACGCTAGCTGTACAGAATGTAGTCAAGTCGCTAAATCATGAAACACAACAAACGCTAACTGTGCAGATGTCTATATAGAGAGACACATAGAATAACACCAGATTTACATGAAAGACAGTACATAAACAGTCTCAATCGCGTATACAGGGATAATTAAAAGAGCACAAGCTGATTACAAGTAAGCCCAACAGAGTAGCCACAAATGTCTATGAAAAATGCACAAACTTACTATAAAGTAGGAGCACACAGCCTAGAGTGCACAGCAGCAGCAAGGTGGAACAATAAAGATGGCGCCCTGAGGAATAGGAGGGTCTTTAAAAACTTAAAGAGGAAGTACTAAGGGAGGGGGAGGAGCAGGGATAGTAAGGAGTCAGGTATAGAGCGGAAGGAGTAAAATGCAGGGGAATAGTGGGGTGAAAAATAGGAGATCCTAAGAGTGCAGGGATAAGATAGTAAATGTTACAATAGTACAGGCAATAAAGCGAAAGTAGTCCAAAGAAGAAGGAAAAAGTATCAGAGAAAGCTAGGTAAGTCAGGGTAAGAGAAGGTAACCTGGGAGGAGGGGAAAAGGAGAGTACCTCAAAAGGAGGACAGGGATAGAAATAGGTAAGGAGCGATAGGGGAAGTAGTTATAAAGGAATCCAGGTAAAATGGATATAGTGGGTAAGAGTCAAAAGTGCAGTGAGCATACACAGGGGCTTTCAAGGTAGAACCAGAACAATAGCTGAGAGAGTGCAGGCTAGGTAACAGTGTAAAGGGAGTGGGAGACGAAACTTACAAACAGTTCAGGAAACAGCAAGCCTGTAACTGAACTTTTTTAAATCTCAGAAAAGTGGGAAAAAAGCAAGATTGTTTTTTGTTTTTGTTTTTTCAGAGATAGCACAGGTTCACAGGTAATATCAAGTTATAACAGTGCAGTAAATGACCCCACACAAGAGTGCTAGGTCAAGGACAGAAAATATGCAAGTTTTGAGAAAAAAACGATTTAAAATTAAGTGCAAACAGGAAATTCAGTAAACAACTTTTGGTTGTGCTCTAAATACAGCTACTAATGCAGAAATCAAGTTCAACAAGCCAGAAAATGCTCAAACTAGGCAGCTATGCAGAAAAACTTAGCAAATAAACAGAGAAAAAATACTTAAAATCTCAAAAGTGGCTCCCTTCTTCTCTCATAGGTTCATAGGTTCATAGGTTCATACTAGGCAATCTGCCCGAGGGCATTTATAAGCCTAGCCCATTGTTTTGTGGCTTACGCCACCCCTTTAGTATGGGGAACTATACCCATTATTTTGCTGTGCCTCTGTCGAGCAGTGACACTGAGGTAATTCCTGGGGTATATCTGCGATCTCCCATCCATTGGTCAAGATTTCTCTTGAACAAGGCCAGCGAGGTGCTCTGCCTCACATGTACCGGGATTTTGTTCCACAGCATAGGGAGTCTTTGGGTGATGAATCTATCCCTCCAGCACGTCCTATTAATAGCCGTGTCGAGGTTTAAGTCTCCCGCCCTTGAAAGAGACATTTTTCTTACACATACCCTACTTACACCCCACACACACACTTGGCTGTTGCAAGATTCAAACCCCTACCTAACTATGTTATGACACCAGTGAGAAACGCAATAGCGGAGCATGCTATTTGCATTATCTCAGCCTTTTCTCCTCTTGGTGGGTGCTTCACCAACAGCCAACAAGCCTGAAAAGATGCCAAAACACGAGGCAACTAGGTTTTAAGAGAGGAAGATGAAGGAGTTTTGGAAATGACCCCTGTTGGCCAATAAAACTACAGTTTCAAGTCAGTAACCACTCCTACGGGGGGCAGGGAAGCTGCTCAATGTTATTCACTGCCACTGATCAACAGAGAGACTTTCCTTTAGCCCAAGCAAAAATGGCCTCACATAAACTTACAAACAGTTCAGGAAACAGCAAGCCTGTAACTGAACTTTTTTAAATCTCAGAAAAGTGGGAAAAAAGCAAGATTTTTTTTGTTTTTGTTTTTTCAGAGATAGCAGAGGTTCACAGGTAATATCAAGTTATAACAGTGCAGTAAATGACCCCACACAAGAGTGCTAGGTCAAGGACAGAAAATATGCAAGTTTTGAGAAAAAAAGATTTAAAATTAAGTGCAAACAGGAAATTCAGTAAACAACTTTTGGTTGTGCTCTAAATACAGCTACTAATGCAGAAATCAAGTTTAACAAGCCAGAAAATGCTCAAACTAGGCAGCTATGCAGAAAAACTTAGCAAATAAACAGAGAAAAAATACTTAAAATCTCAAAAGTGGCTCCCTTCTTCTTTCAGCGTTTTCTCCTCCTAAACATGTTTGGCTCATTTGAAACAGTCATTAAGGTCATTGATGAGGGCAATGTGGTCCACACAGTGTAGCTGGACCTTGCAAAGGCTTCTATACAATACCCTACGTGTTCATTATAGATATGCTCACCATCTTAAATATAAACCCCTATGTCAGTAGAGGGGTTGCAAACCAGACCAAGGACAGAACTGACATGGTCAGACATGCTGCAGCCATGTCAGACTACAAACCAGATATAACTGGCATCCCACAAGGCTTGGTCCTGGGACCTCCCTCGTTTGGTATATATGTCCCATAGGTACAGGCCAACATGGAAGGACTTTGTCTGAACATGTTTGCAGAGGACTACAAACTGCCCACCATATCTGACCCTCCAGCTGACACAAGCATCCCACAAAAGGGCCACATAGAAACAGACAACTGGTGCCATAGCCATGTCAGCAAGCTAATTGCAGAAAAGTGTATAGTCAACCCCCGTGGATATACAGTAAGTGCCCACCAATTACCACATAGGTGTGAACCCATTATGTACTTAACATGTAATGAGAGACCTGGGGACACAAGGAGATAGATATCCTGCATTGGACAAACATGTGGCTGTAGTGTTTACAGAAACATACCATATACCCACCTAATCATGAAGGTTGTCAGATCTAGATAAGGGGAGGTCATTGTGGCTCTGCAGTCATCCTTCATCAGCGTTACAAATGACAACAATAGCCCCTGTGGGATGTACCTCAGCAGACACCTCCATCAACTGTAAAGTCCCCAATAGTACCTCACCAGGAGTATCAAAGAGCTTGCACAGATGCCATGTGTTGCCTGATTAAACAAATTGCAGCTACTCACACTACTATACTGCCCACCCAGAGGCAAGCTATGCCTGATGTATAAAGCCATGTCCAAGCTGGTATCAATAAATATGCTGCACCTTGTACAATCTGAATGGCAGTGAGCTATGCACATGAGAGACCTGAACCCCAGCACTGACTTACATAGGACAAGCTGTACTGCATGATCCATAACACAGAAGCCACCCCCACTCATGAGTAAACACACAGTACAGGCTACCCATAGAGTCACTTATCGATTCTCCTCAAGAGGAATCCTGATGAGTGGATGGGAGATGGTAGGTTTACCCTGGGTATCACTGTTATGTCACAGGTAGACAGAGGCACAGTATACTAACCATGACATATGTCATGGCAAACTCCACTTACAATGTGTGTCGAAGGATAAACACACTCTCCAACTAGCATTAGAAATGGCCTAGGGCACGTCGCTAGTGTTTGCCAATGTACACCTATGTTGTAGAATACACTACCAATGTTGGACAAGCCTGGTTTAAGTAGTTCATATCTGAACATAATGCAACATGGTCAGATGTGCACAACTGGCCCCTAACCAGGCTGTTGTGCTCACTATGGAAATGTAAAGCAGTGATAGGACTAAAGCCCAGGATACTGTCCACCACAGTGAAAGTACTGAACCAGTACACTATACGGTACTACAGTGTTAGGTCAGTATGAAAGGATGTTGACAACTGTATGCAAAGTATCCCATGCAAACCCTGAAGGCACAGTATAATCCCTGTTGTGTTCACACACAAAGCAGTCGGACAGTAACTACACAACATGACAGACAACACATAGCCATAAACAGGAGATATTTTTTGAAGTTCACACCCATCCACAAATGTGGTGGGCTGCAGAGTTCAACATATGGAAAGCTCACACTGGGCATGCTCACACACTTTGATAAATGAGACATATGTCAGACAACATGCCATGGGAAGGCTGAATTGGGCATGCTCACACACTTAGGCCAAATCTCAGTTTAGCAGTTGGCCACACATATCTAGTATTTGTACGTGTTATTCCAGGAACCATCCACATTACAGCAATCTGCCCAGTGCACACAGTTAAATGACTACAGAGACATACGTGATATAGTGGATCCCTCCCATATGCAAACATCTTCCACAGATACACAAGTTGTTCATACAAACAGGGAATGCTATGGCAATAAAGACCTGCAAACAGTCTATCAGCAACAAATAATGTGCATTTGAAAATTAAACATATGGGTGCAGAGGGTTGGGAGGGTGGCCTAATGGTTAAGGTGTTTGGCTTATAAACCCAAGGTGCAGAGTTTGATTCTCACAGGGGATAATTGGCTAGGCTTAAAATGGCTCGCAAGGGCAGTTAGCTTAGTACGAACCTATGACCCTATGAACCTATGACCCTTTAACACTAGGCTGTTTGCCCTAGGGAATGACAGCTTAGCCAGAGTGTGCTTGGCGTCTGCCTCCACACAGGATGCACATTCCCCTTTCTAAACACTGATAATGTCAGCACCTTATAAGTACAGCAGGAGAAGGGAAACTTCCCAATAGTGCGAATAGCGCGCTCCGCTAATGCATCCGTCTCGTGTGTCATAACATAGTTAGGTAGGGGTTTGAATCTTGCAAATGCTCAGTGTGTGTGTGAGTGGGGGTGGTGTGTGTGCAAGTCTGTGTGAGTGAAATGTCCCTTTTGGCAACTGGGAAAACACACTACAGGATGCACATTCCCCTTTCTAAACACTGATGATGTCAGCACCCTATAAGTACAGCAGGAGAAGGGAAACCTCCAAATAATGCGAATAGTGTGCTCTGCTAATGCATCTGTCTTGAGTGTTATAATATAGTTAGGTAGGGGTTTGAATCCTGCGAATGCTCAGTGCGAGTGGGGTCGTTGTGTGTGCAAGTCTGTGTGAGGGGAATGTCCCTTCTGGCAACTGGGAAAACACACTACAGGATGCACATTCCCCTTTCTAAACACTGATGATGTCAGCACCCTATAAGTACAGCAGGAGAAGGAAAACCTGTCAGTAATGCGAATAGCGCGCTCTGCTAATGCGTCCATCTCAACTGTCATAAAATAGTTAGGTAGGGGTTTAAATCCTGCAAATGCTCCGTGGGTATGAGTGGGGTTGGTGTGAGTGGAATGTCCCTTTTGGCAACTGGGAAAACACACTACAGGATGCACATTCCCCTTTCTAAACACTGATGATGTCAGCACCCTATAAGTACAACAGGAGAAGAGAAACCTCCCAGTAATGCGAATAAAGCACTCTGCTAATGTGTCCGTATCGAGTGTCATAACATAGTTAGGTAGGGGTTTGAATCCTGCAAATGCTTAGTGTGTGTGTGGGTGGGGTTGGTGTGTGTGCAAGTCTGTGTGAGGAAAATGCCCCCTTTGGCAACTCGGAAAACACACTACAGGATGCACATTCCCCTTTCTAAACACTGATGATGTCAGCACCCTATAAGTACAGCAGAAGAAAGGAAACCTCCCAGTAATGTGAATAGCATGCTCTGATAAGGCTTCCATCTCGAGTGTCATAAAATAGTTAGGTAGGGGGTTGAACCCTGCAAATGGAAAGTGTGTGTGTTTGGATGAGGGGGGGGGTTAGTGTGTGTGCAATTTTGTGTGAGGGAAATGTCCCTTTTGGCAACTAGGAGAACACACTACAGGATGCACATTCCCCTTTCTAAACATTTATGATGTCAGCACCCTACAAGTACAGCAGGAGAAGGTATGTGGCATGGACAATGACTGAGTCATATGTGTCCATGCCTCTGACTGACCTGTATGCTTGTGTTATGTGGTGGACCATAGTGCCCCACGGGCATATCACTGTGACCTTCACCTTGTCCAGCCTGGTGAGCGTGACCTCACTGTATCAGACAATAAAGGTAGCTAACACAACTGTGGCAGGTGTGTTGTCTAGCCGTACAGGCTGTGACTGTTTAACACACAGGATTTGTGTGCTATGTGTTATACGTGATGTGTTCAGGCATAACGTATGCCTGTGTGCCAGCTGCAGAGGTGTGTGCCACTCAGGCAGGATGCTATTCTTAGGCTCCACGAATGGCCCAGTGTGTTCACGTGCTTGTATTGCTGTCAGTGTAGGTCTACATCAGACTGGTATTGTAGTCACTGTAGTATTTCATGCCACCTGACAGGTTATGCCAGTACTGGGTTCAGAGTGCTTAATCCCCAGTTTGGCTATGAGGTTCCATCTCATACACGTGTTGTACATCCATGTTTAGTGGAGAGGGTTGACTGTGTACATGTGGCAGCTGTGACATTGCCACATGACCCACATATTCCACAACTGTACTATAGAGGTGACTGACAACTGACCTTTGCACATGCTACCATAGTATTGTGATTGCCATGGTGATTAACAGCACATAGGGCCAATGGGGAACAAGGTACATAGGTTCATAGGTTCATAGGTTCATACTAGGCTATCTGCCCTAGGGCATTTAAGAACCTAGCCAGAATGTGTTTGGCTTTCACAATCCATTGTAAATATATCTTGCCATGCCCTTTTCCGAGGTTAGTATACTGTGCCTCTGTCAAACAGTGACACAGAAGTGATATCCTGGGTAAACCTACAATGTCCCATCCACTCATCAAGATTCCTCTTGAAGAGAGTCAATGAGGGACTCTGCCTAACCTGGACTGGGATTTTATTCCAGAGTGAAGTGAGCCTCTGGGTTATGAATCTGTCCCTCCAGCATGTCCTATTTATTTCAGTGCTGAGGTTCAGGTCTCTCAAGCGTGTATCCCAATGGGATTTGGATATTCTCAGGTGCGGCATGCCCATTAATTCCAGGTTTGACATGGCATTAAACATTAGGCACAGATCGCCTCTGAACAGGCGGTATACCACTGAGAAGAGCTGGAGTTTCTTTAACCGGGCAGCATATGGCATCTGTTTGAGCCCTTTGATCCTCTTGGTGAGGTACTTTTGGGGTCTTTCCAGTTGCTGCAGGTGTCTGGTAAGGTACATCCCAACAGGGGGATTGTACTCAATTATGGGCCTGATGAGGGATGAGTAAAGAGGCACGATGTCCTCCCCTGATCTAGATGTGAATCCCTTCATGATGGGGTGGGCTATATCAAATGTCTTTCTAACCACTTTGGCCACGTGGTTGTCAAATGAGAGATTGCTATCAACTTGGGCCCCCAGGTCCCTAATTACTTCTTCTGTACGTAATGGATTACCACCTATGTGGTACTTTTTAGGCACTTTGTTTTTGCCAAAGGGGATGACTATACACTTTTTTGCATTCAGCTGGAGGCCATGGCTCTGGCACGTTGTCTGTTTCTATGAGGCCCTTTTGGAGGATGCTTGTGTCGGCTGGAGAGTTGATTATGGTGGCCAGTTTGCAGTCATCTGCATATTTGGTCAGCCACAGTCCTTCCTTGTTGGCCTGTACCTCTGATAAATATATACCAAACAAGAGAGGTCCCAGGACTGAGCCTTGTGGGACACCACTTGTAACTGGTTTGGAGTCTGGCATGGCTCCAGCAATTCTAACCATGTGGGCTCTGTCCTTGAGCCAGTGTGCAATCCATCTAGTGACATAGGGGCTTATATTTAAGCTGGTGAGCTTCTCTAGAATGCCCGAGTAGGGTATTGTATCGAAGGCTTTTGCAAGGTCCAGGTAGGCTGTGTGGACCACCTTCTCCTCGTCAATGGCCTTGGTGACGGTTTCAAAGAAATCAACTAGGTTTGAGAGGCAGGATCTGCCCTTAGCAAAGCCAAACTGGGTATGAACCAGTGTCTGTAGGTCCCCAATATCTTTATTTATGTGGTCCATGATGATCCTTTCCATAGCTCTGCAGACCGAGCTAGTGTGGCTTATGGGGCAATAGTGTCCAGGATCTGTTGAGGCACCACCTTTCTGTAGAGGGACCACTGTTGCTCTATGCCACTCTTTGGCCACATATCCTGTAGTAAGGCTGGGATTGAACAGTCGTTTTATGTTTGGTTGTAGCACTTCTTGGAGTTCATGTAGGACACAGCCCGGGACACTGTCTGGTCCCATTGATGCAGTGTGTATTGCTTTGGAGAGGGCAGCTCTTACCTGAGCATCTGAGATGTCAGGGGGGCAGCACTCTGCCTCGATACATATTTGCCATTTCGGTGTGGAGGGGGGGTGGAGTTTGCGCTGAACCTGTCAGCTAGAATGTTGGCAGTGTCTGTGGGTTTGGTGTTTCTATTGACATTTTGGACTACCTCTGAGCATATCTGGGAATTACCACCCAGGTTCCTAACATAACTAAAGAAAGCCTTGTGATTATCCTTAGTGTCCTGTGCAATTTCTCTCGAAGCTTGCCTTAGACAATCTTATGAGTGCCTGTAGTTATTTGCTAATACTGATCAGTGATGCCTTCCCTTTTTGGGATTTTGCTGTATCATTTAGTAGCTTCCCCCTTCTATTGTGTAGTTTGTTTATGGCTGGGGTCCACCAGACAGGACGTCTGCCTTTGGAGGATTGGGTCTTGGTTTTATTCGGGATCACATGATCCATGCATTCCTGAAGGTGTCCATAGAATGCGTTTATAGAGGAATCTGCGGTCTGGTCTGTAGTTTCCACAGGCCCGGAGGCTTTGAAGGTTTCCACCTCAGTTTTGAGGAGTGTGAATTTGCTTTAGAGAAGTTGTTCACTGTGGTGTTCTGGGCAGGGGGTGGGGTTGGGATGTGAATATCCAGTGCGATTAGTTTAAGGTCTGATCTTACCAGTGAGGGATACACTTCTGGTCTGGAGCATAGAGTCCCCATGTTGGTGATGATCAGGTCCAGTATGTTTCCCCTTCTTGTGGGAGTGGTAACAAGTTGTTCCATAGCATTTGAGCTCATATATTCTAGGAATCTTTGGCCTAGTGTGTTGGAGCTAGAGTCATGCTCCCAGTCTATATTTGGGTAGTTGTCGTCGCCCAATATAATGGTGTTTGGAGAGACCTTCATATTTCCACTGTTCACAGGATGGCTGAGTGCAGTTCTTGGGTTTGGGAGGGTGGTCTGTAGCAGGCTATAACCTGGAAGGCAGTTTCACCCATTGTTAGTTGCACATGGATAGTCTCTGATGCTTGGTGCTTTGCCACCAACCTGGAAGTGTGGGTATCTTTGGTGAATATCAATACTCCCCCTCCATTTGTGGTTCGTTCCAAGTTTTGGGGCTGAAAAGCATGGTATGAGGTATAACCTGGTAGTGCTGGGGTGCTCTCAGTAGCCCTGAACCAGGCATCTGTTACTGCACAGATATCGATGTTCTCCATGCTAAGGAGAGTTTCGGGTGCATGCATCTTGAGGTTTAGACTTCTGGCGTTGGGTAGCATTACTCTTAGTTTCTTATCCCTTGTGATACCTATGAAGGTGGGTTTGTCATTTGAGCCTTGCCTAACATAGGCACTATGGGGGTAGCAAGAGCCTTTGCCAATATCTGAAAGCCCAGGGGTGACAGGTGCAAGCCATCCCTAACGAAGCAGGTGGTTCAACAGAAGATGAATATGTGAGGGTGTAGTGCCTGTGATTAGTTAGCAGTAGCATATATGACTGCTCACGTGGTCAAATGCCAGGTAAGTCATATGCAATGTGTCACAGGCAACGTACATGTGAACAGGACAAACAGTGACATTCTGTCAAGTGAGACATGGACATACATATAGTAAGCTATGCAGATGTCACTAGGAGTCCACAGAAGCTCTGTAACTATGCATTGCAGGTGGGATCAGTATTACAGGGTAATTGCAAGCAAACATGCATGCAAACAAAGCTACAGTAAGCAGGGCTGCATGTAGTCCATTGTACAACAAACAGGCTGTACCACTTCCAGTAGATAACAGTGCAAATATGCAGGCACTATACACATGTACATGGAAATACACAGGTCAGATGGCTAGGGTCCAGTCTCAGCGCACGCAAGTGTACAGACCATGTACTGTCAGGATGTACAATAACTGGATGGAAACCCATGTGCTCATACCTGCAGTAATACACATGTCAAATAACAGACACTGAGCCATCACTCAGTGGTTCCATACTTAGTAGGATGTATGCTACCTGGCCTGCCACCACAGTATCCCTGACATGTATGGGGACTCTCCCTCCTGTGACAGTTAGTTTTGTGTGTTGGGGCTGTCTAGCATGGTATGAGATGTGGGCTTGCAGTGCTAGGGTGCTCCTGTGTGTCCTGTACCAGTCGTGTAGTACTGCACACATATCAACATCCTCAAACATCCGCATTGCAGAGTCCAGTGTGGGCAACATGCCACTTGCAGTTTACATGTCCATCATTGCGTATTAATACATTCATTACCTTATCCCCTGTGCTACCTATGTATGTAGCCTTCTGTTGACATCCTTACCACCAGTACACCAACATGTGCAGATGATACACTATGGTACTTACCATGGGTGTAGACAACAGTACATGACAATCACACCCTTACTGCATCAGCCATGCTGTGATATACCCACAATTATTTCAGCACACAGTACTGTTAACAAAATGATACTATTACTACACGTCTATGTAGTCACCCTGTGCATCAGCAACATGTTAACCTGTACCTGCACTGATGTTACAGATTGCAGGAGGTGGCACAGTTTCATCATATGCACAGGGTGTGAACTTGGTATGCCTCAGTCAGCCACCGATACCACCGATTGACATGTATGTGTATGTGTGTTGGTGAGGGACAGCAGTACAAGGTGGGGCAATGTTGATGCAGTGTGTGCATCTATGCAGTAGCCCTAGGTGTTGTCAATCCGCATGTGTGTATGGATGCACACAGTTCCACCTCATGGCTGCCATATACTGGTGTTTGTGGACAGCCACAGACTTTACCTGCCAGGTCATACAGATCAGTGTCTCTGGCCTCGGACACAGTACCTGTGTCTTGCAGGGGTGCTACGGACCATATCCAGTACCAAACCAGACTGGGTACTGTCATCAGAAGCAGGTGTTCATTGACTGGACACAGATCCCTGTCGGGCCTGGCCAGAGCCACGTGCACGTGGTCTCCTGGGGCGGTCTGATGACAGCGCAGACCCAGCATTGCTGGGGCTGCTGCTGGCACTATGGGAGCGGCCGCGGCCCTGTTGTCCGCGATGACTGCCAGCTGCTGCTGTTGCTGGCATATGCCCACATCAATGCCTCAACCATCCACCATCGCTCTGGCTCATGGACATGTAGTTGTGGAACCGGTCTAATATGTCCCCACAACGTCTGTCTATGACATTGGTGAAATTACGGATGGCAGCCGCAATGTCACGCATACTGTCAGTCATGGCTGTGCGACATGCTGTCAGCTCCCTCAGACCCTGTCTGGTGTACCGTTCCATACGTGACTGTGCCTGCATGACAGCCCGAAACATAGCTGAGGTTGTAAGACCTCTGTGGGCACGTCTGACAGGGGCAGTACACCCACGGATGCTCCCACGAGAACCCCTGGACATCTGTCTGTGTGGTACCATCTCTGGGCCATGCCCATGGCTGCTGTGTGGGGAGGCATGTGCCACAGATACCACATTACCCTGGTCAATGCCCACTGTATGCTGTCCATCACCCAGGGACATTGGTGACAAAGGGTGTATTGGCAGGATAACTGTGCACATTGATGGGGTTGACAGCTGTGTACTGTCAATTGGCTGACCAATGACGGACCCTGGCATACCTTCCTGTGCCATTACACAGATGTCATCATTATCAGTACCCATGGCACCTGATTCAGGTTCCCTGCTGCATGACACCAGAGCAGCAGGGGAGGGAAACAGGAAACACAGTTTACAATGTCTACACATTACCAGTGATGCACACATCCACACATGCACAGGTCCAGACATGCACACATGCACACATGCACACATGTGCACATGCACACATGCACAGGTGCACACATGCGCACGTGCACACATGCACACATGCACACATGCACACATGCGCACGTGCACCCATGCGCAGATGCACACATGCACAGGTGCACACATGCACACATGCGCACATGCACACATGCACAGGTGCACACATGCACACGTGCACAGGTGCACACATGCACACATGCGCACGTGCACATATGCGCAAATGCACACATGCACAGGTGCACACATGCACACGTACACAGTTGCACACAATTGTATACTACTCAGTATGCGTGATATCAACACACAGACACAGACACACCTACATGCATACAAAGAGCACTACTAAGTGAGCCTAATATTACTATTACTATCAAGACTATTAAAGGTATTGTTAATACACACTCACCAGCATGGATAGGCTGCATTGCTGTTACACTGGAAGGTCCTGCAGATGTGAAGAAACTAATGTCAGTGGGCACAACTGTGCCATTGTTACTGAGTATGATACAGGTCAGTAGTACAACAGTCGCCTTTCACAGGTCAGCTGCTAATATTGAGGATATCACACTTGCACATTAAATACTATGATGACAGCTACAAACCAAGGACACACCTCACACATGCATTAACTACCAGTGTACACAACAGTCAACTATACATATGGCATATTACCTGCACGCTCATAGTCTTGCTGCTGCGTGGCTCCAGCCTCCATCATAATGCATGTCTGCTGCTGTTGTTGTTGCTGGCAGACTAGAGCCACTACACTCATGAGTAGTCCCTCCAGTCTGGTGAGTGGGGGATGTGTAGCCACCCCACCACCTGTGGCGAATTGTTGCCTGTGGATATCTGACGCACGCTGATGGACATTTCTGATTAAATCACTGCAGTGATGCCGTACCTGCTCATATGTCCTATTATGCGTGCCTATGTCATTTACCCGATGGACCAGGTCTTGCCAGAGTGCAGCCCTCTCCTGCTGATTCTGGCTGGTGTGGGAAAAGAGTATTGCATAATCCCGCACCAGGCTCTGGTGTATCTCCTCATCCTCAGCTGCGGAGTAAGCGGGATTTCGCGGGTGAGCCATGTACCTGAAAAAGAAAATAACCTGATATCAGCAATATATGTCAGCAGAATTTGGCACACATACTACACATGCTACTCGACTGTTATGATACAACATATCTCACTTATATAGCATCTGTCTGTCTGTTGGTGGATACACATGTAAATGGCCAGGTATCAGTGCTCAGCCAGCAACTGTGCAACAGTACCTGGCACACTCCACATGACATACTACCAAACCCCAGCAGTCAGAACACTGATTCAGGTCCAGAGCACCTCCTCACTCTGGGGGTTTGTATCTAGGTACTGTATGGCCTACATCATCAACTACTGTGAGCTGACCACACACTAATTGCCCTGGATATACATATCCCACCTCCACCACCAGCACAAATGACTATAGTGAATAACATTGCAGATGCAAACTTTACACCTTGTAACAGTGACATGGTATCCTTTCAGCCCACTGGGCCAGTGGAAGACACAACCCACAATGCTGAACCCTACACAAATGCTTTCTACGGACATCTCCGAGAATGCATGGATCATGCAATCCCATATATGACCAAGACATTCTCCACAAAGGGACAGCATCCTGTCTGGTGGACCCCAGCCATAGACAGATTGTATTACAAAAGATGGAAGCTACTGCAAAACAGAGCATAATTTCATAAAGGGAAGGCATGTCTGAGCAGCACTAGTAATGATTTATTTTCCATCATACAAACATCCATGGGCAACTTTGAGAGGGAAATCAAGAGGGACACTACAGATATCCAGAAGGCCTTCTTCAGTTATGTTAGCAACCTGGTCAGAATCCCTCCTCTGTGCTCATAGTTAGTACACAACAACAAATATTTCACTGAAACCACAGATATTGACAACATTGTGGCAGACAGGTTCAGTGCAGGTGTCACCCCTCCCTCTCCCCCAAAATAAGACATAGTTATCCCAGCTGACTGTAACCTCCCTGTCATCACAGATGTCCAGGTGAGAGCCGCCCTCAGGAAAGCAGAATACACAACATGACTGGGACCTGATGGTAACCCCGGATGCATGCTACATGAACTCTGACAGGAGCTAAACACACATATAGAAGTGCTATGTAACACAAGCCTGACTACAGGATATGTACCTGTACACTGGTGCACAGCAGCAGTGGTTCCACTCCACGAAGGAGGCACCTCAACATACCAATACAATACAACACAATACAATACATTACAATACAGTACTATACAATATGCTATTGCCCCTGGGACTACAGCAGCATACTGTTCTGCTACCCTGACCATTGTGACACATGTGGTGTGATGGTACCTGCTGCTGTCACACAGTTACACAGGGTGACTCATATGGCATATTACCTATCTGACTAACATTCAGCCGGGGTATGTGTGACATGTACACATGGGAAGTCTTGCTTCTTATCACTGTGTGGTCTATTGCAGGGTATGTCTTATCTGTGGGTAGGAACCTTTACCTCCACATGTGCTCTCTATTGCAGTGGCATGGATGACACACAGCAGTCATTTAGGCTGTGGATGGTGTGAGGTGTTACTATGGTTGTTGGACATCTGTCATGGGTGTGACTTACGTATGTAAATCCAGGAGTGGTAACCTCTATGTGGGTAGTATGTGTGTACTCTGTGGTGTTGTCAGTCACTGTGCATTGGTAATGTGTTTGAGTGCATTGTCACAGTGTTGTACATGTCACTGTGTCCTTCTCCATATCTGTAGCTGTCATGTGAGGTACATACCATGGCATCCGTTATGTGGTGTGGAGGGGTACACTGACCTACATGTCCATAGCTGACACACCATGTCTGCTGACACATACCATGTGCAGGTATTCCAGGAATAGTGTGCAACTGTGAATATCATTGGGGGGACTATTATAGACATTTATGACCCTGTTCACCCCTGACACATGCAGTGGTGGGCAGCCAATCACATATCTGGTGGTTACTGGTGTAGGTGATTTGAAATGGGGTATGGTACTCCAGTTTTGACACTGGTGTTCACTCCATGCCTTTGTCACCAGGCACCTGTTGCAATTCATCTGTACACATGTGCCTCACTCAGAATATATATACATCTCTCTCTCTATATATATATATATATAAATATATATATATATATATATATATATATATATATATATATATATATATATATATGTATATGTATATAGATATATCTCTATGTATATGTGTATATATATATATATATATATATATATATATATATATATATATATATATATATATGTCTGTATACATATACACATATATATATTGATGTGCATATATTGCTATAGATATGGAGGGGGCACAGAGGGGTGAGAGTGACAGAGGGGTGGGGCAGGGGTGTTGAGGTTGTCATATACAGTCATACCTGTAGATAGTAAGATCAGTCTGTCTATGTATATGTATCTACATATATCTATATCTGTATGTGTGTATTACATATATATGTTTGTACATATTCTATCTACATCTGTCTATGTATTCCTACATCTCTCTCTATGTATGTATACATATATGCATATTATATATATATATATATATATATATATATATATATATATATATATATATATATATATATATATATATATATATATATATATATATATATATACATACATACATACATAATTCGACATACATACGTATCCATATGATAGACAGGTATATCAACATGTTTGTCTACCATACTGTATACACACACTAACATACTGCTAAACATACATAGCTGTGAAACCTACTTTGTACATTGCACTACAACCTACAGTCAACCTACATTGATATGTGCACATAGATGCTCTCACATACAAATGTATGTACAGCCTTCACTGATAGTTGCTGTATGTCCCCTGCCCTTTGCACATCTTCATATACATATGGATACAGACCAATGACACATATGGAGGGTTCACAGTATGTAGAACTTTATAGTATTACTTTACATTACCTGTGTTTGTCACAGCTGCTTGTGTTGCCATCTGGTTTTGTGTCCTGCTGCTCCACTTGCCAGTTGTCAACTTTCAGGTGGCTGTTGCTGAACAGTTTTGTTTGTGTCTGTTTAATTTTGATTTTCTCTGTTTCTGTCTCTGTCTCTCTCTCTCTGTCTGTCTCTCACGTCCTCCTCAGGGTGCAATTAAAGTATTGCATGTGTGGACTGGGAGTACAGCATACTTTTGTAGGTATCTGCATATGTCCATGTGATGGCCTCTCCACCAATTGTTAGCCAGCATTTGCTAATTGCATGCAGTCAGTTGTGTACTGATTGCAGTTCTCACTGTGATTGCAGAACAGTGCTATAAAAAGGTATGTGAGATAGGCGTAGCCCTTTCAGATTTTAAGGGCAGGGACCATGCTGGTATGCTGTGGACAATGTTCTGTGAGTGTAAAGGTTGGTATCTCTCTCATATTTCCAGCTGTGTTGTAGATTAACATTCCTCCATTCATTTCTCCAGTTTCCTGTACTAACTGTGTATGTACACTGACACCTACAACTACTACTACTGTAGTGTGTGTGTGCTTTCCTTGCACTTTTGCTTTCACTTTGTTGCTAAGGCTTCAATATTTGCCCTTTACAGTCACTACTTGTATGCCTGTTAGGTGTCCTGACTGTAGTGTGCTGCTGTGGCTTTCCTATTTTCCATGTACATTCACACCTTGGAATGCTTGCTGTATCTGCTAGGGTGTTACAGCATGCAGTGTGGTCTGGCCATGGTGTGGGCCTTGACATCTATTAGGGTATTTCAGTATGCTGCTGAGCAGGCCCCAGAGACTCTCAGGTGCATCTGTTATCTGCCTCATGGAATGGTACATATCAGTGGGGTACACCCATTAAATTGTCTGGTATGCTGCAGTTGTGACTGTGGGTTAGCATGAGCATATGTATTACTACACTTTTTCTGCCGTGCAAGTGGTGCATACTTTCAGGACTCCATAGTTACCATTGCATGTGTTGTTACACCTTTCTGCCTACTGTTTGTACATTTCACATGGAGTCTGTGGGGCATCCCTGTAACTCATTCACTGTTGATATGTCTAGGCTCTTAACTATTCAAATATGGTGGTGTCAGACCTCTCATGTGTACAAATATTTGCAGGTTGTCCACATTTCTGCCTCATATTTTGGTCAATATCTCATGCACAGCTTTTTCTGGCAAATCACTCTGGGCTCAAGTCAGAATATAGTGACAAACATTCAAGTTTCAGACTTCATACCCTTCCAAACATCCCACAAAATGCAGAACTTGTTACTCTCTGAACTGTCTGAGTTTGTTGTAACATTATTTGCACTGTGTCCCTGGTTTTGGCCTTTTGCTCCACATGTTTTATTACTTGGTCTGGATGTGTTCCTGTAAGAGGTTGTGGGGTATAGGCAGTGATTATCCTGCTGTGAGTATGTGTGTGGCTTGCAAGGTGCTACAGTGACGTTATTACCTACTAGCTACCAACTAGCATGGCTGTTTCTGTTCACACACTACTATTATGGAAATCCACTAGTTTTGACAGTAAGTCTAAATGATATGCTTTGTGCACTACACATCCTATAGTCCCTTTACATTCATTCCTACTATTACATGATATATTTATTTTGGCACAATGTTCTTGTATAACAGTCATGGCTTAGTGGTAAGTCATGCAGACTTCTGTTTCCTGGGTTCGGGACTGACAGTGGGATTTTATTTTGCTTTTAAACTGACTACAGGACCTGTCAATCAGAGTGCCTAAGGCACTTTTAAGCAGTTGTAACCAGGTTAGCGCTGGCTTGCGTGGAGCTCACACATGCGCACTGGCATTCAGCTCCGCGCACACCCGCTTACAACCGCTTAAATGTGCTTACTCTTGCGCACACCCGTGCTATTTTCTTTGAAAGAAATGAAAACAGGGAGACAGGAAAGTGGTGAAAAAGGGGTCACAAAGGGGTAAGACAGTAGGGAAACAAGCTTGGGTTTTGCAGGAGGGATGTAGGTAAGGCCCATAGCTGCCCATTTCTTCATCAGCAATAGCTGTGCATATGTTTGTAATTTGATGTGACATTTGAAACCTTCCACCCCTGAGAGAGGTGTAAGGACAACAATAATACTTGTTGTACAGCCAATTGTAATTGATAGTTTCCATGTCTGGTAGACATATGTGCGGAATGGGCAGATATGTATAGGGCATAATTTTTTTGTGGGTACAGAGTGCCCTTTTTTTTTTTTTCAGGTGAGAGTGGTATGTCAGGTGAAGGAAGTCGGTATAGCTGGGGAGGTAGGTTGGGTAGGTCAACAGACAAGACAAACAAGACGCATACAGGGGCGGTGTATGACACATGTGGGGGGGTTACACAATTGACGGGGATGGAGGTTTGGATATCAAGAGCCCATAAGCCCACAGATGGCAACAGTGGAACTGATATCCCCACCCATGGGCAGTTGCCACTGTTCCTTCACTGCCCAGGATGGGGCTGTGCTGGGGGCTGTGTAGGCCGGGCAACAGGCATGCCCGTAAGTTGTGCCACCTGTGCCTCAAGCTGGCGTAGGGGCCCAAGAACAGAGTCCTGGATCTCCCTACGCACCACAGTCCAGACACTACGGAGGGTGAGTGGTGGTTCTCCTCCGGCCACGCTTGCAGAGGGGGGACGGGCCCCATCCCCTGCAGCGCTTCCACTCGCAGGTGGCACAGGGCCACCGGAGGAGGGGCCAGACTGGGCACTAGTGCCAGGTGCACTCGCCAGCTGAGGTGGGAGAGGTGGGTCCGCTGGAACCCGCCTTCCCTGTCGTTCTATGTTTTGCATTATGTCATGACAGTTTGGGTTAGTAACATACAATACCATTCGCAATTAGTTGGAACAGCATGCATTAGTATTCCCATTAACCAAACACCCAGATATTCACACCATTGAACAGCGAGCATAACACATGCATAATTTGAACAGCAATACACAGTCCAACAACATGCAGGGTTGCTTGATGGCAACAGGCCATCAGGTTTGGATGTATGAACAGGGCAGATGCATCAACGGACATGCAAATATTTATGACCCATCAGGACAAATGCCCAGGGGTGTTAATTGTGATTGCACATACCAATTTCACGTGGAATGGATTATATGTGGTTATAGGGTGGGGTGAAGAAAATATTATTAACACCTTCGAATACCAATACATATTCTGTACATTTCTAATAGCTACAGATATATACACACTACTGTTCTAACTACAGTTTCCTATATGATAACTACTTCACTTTGGTGATAGGACTGTTACTGCTACATCAATATACATTTTATTGTTATTCATACACGTTCATATCTGGCTTTGTTCAGCTACATCATCCTGCTACATTTGCTTTATATAGCTATAGACAACTGTGGATGTTTGATATTTCAGACAATCATACTATCTGCATATTGCAGACTGAGAGCAACATATCCAGATTTTGGGATACACATTCCAGCTGCAACAACACTTTGGACACATTTTGCAGTTTGGTTCTACTTGTCACATTCATTTCATTCTGTACTGACTGCAGTATACTTTATACAGGGGTTATTACTACTTTATTGGTGGATTCATAACTCTTTCTCACACCCTCTCACTTGTTTTCATTTTACTATTCAGGATGGTACTTACTTCTAGGCTTTATTGACATGTTTTACCTGTAGTTATTACAATCCTTTCCAGCAGTCTCACTTCTGTCATGTTTCAGTATTTCAACAGGGATATATTTCACACATGTGATTTGCTCATCTTCTGCAGCTGTACTTTTCAGCCTGCTGCAGGTTGTGCACTATTATATTACATGTGGGGCATCTTTATTTCAGACTTTATTTCAGACATTTTCATTTTTCTGTTTGGATTTCAGACTGCAACACACTTTTGTAATCAAGCAATACTTGCAAACCCTTTTACACTGTTACTTGCACATTTTATTACTTAGTGACTACACTGCACTCTTTTGCTAACTGTCATACTTTTATATTTCTTTACAGTTACTGGGAGTGGATTACTGACCTGCCTGGTGGCGCAACCGCACCAGCCTATCGCCATAGGCTCTGCGGTTCGCAGAACGGACACCTGCAGCTGTAATATAAATGAAGCAATATTGGAATATACATCTCCATAATATCAGCTAATTTAATTTCTTACATACATAATTAAATGTAACTTACTCAGTAGTGGGGCGTTGGGCATTTGCCGGGCCTCTTGTATCCAAAGGTTCAATTGGTCCTGCTTGCATCTCTTCAGGTCCGCATGGTGGTGACGGACCTGCTCACCAGTCCTTGGAATCCCTGTGGCACTGGTAAGATCATGAGCCAACCGGTCCCATGCCTCAGCCCTATATGCTCCCCACAGGACCTGGCCCTGCATGAGTTGGGCCTCATGATTGTGGACTAGGAGCCAGACCATGTATCTGGACTCCTCAACACCCCACCTCTGTGCTCGAAAGCAACTACCCTCACCTACACCTGACATTCTGGCTGCAAGTCAGTTCTACAATCATTTATGCTGTGTATTCCCACCTATGGGGCTTATATATGCCATTTTTCCCGCACTTATCTGTGATTGGCCATTTTGGAATTGTATCCACTTCACAAAACCTGCTTCGTCATGCTCCACTTTCTATTCATTCCTATATATTTGCTATTACTGCATTTCTGAGTGCAGCTGTTGTAGCTTAGTGGTTCAGTACCTTGATTATGGTGCATGGTATCCTGGGTTCGAACCTTGCCAGTGCTTTTTATATTTTATGACTGTCTAGACAGGCTAGGGGGTGTATCTGTATAAAGGCAGTTTTGTTACAGCTTGCTCAACGTTGCCCGTCGGTTAGCTTGTTAGCACGGGGCGCAGCTCCACGCAAATGGGGTGCGCTGGCTTACGCCTCATTTGGCTGTCAGCATGCATATTACGCTCAGCTCAGCTAGGGTCACACAGTTTCAGCGTGTTAAACCACTGCTCAGCTACGGGCACTCATTTTGCACCTGTTGAACCACTGCTCACCTACGGGCACTTATTTTGCACCTGTTGAACCACTGCTCACCTACGGGCACTCATTTTGCACCTATTAAACCACTGCTCACCTATGGGCAGATGCACTCACCTTGTTAAACTGTAGCTCAGCTATAGGCACATCTGGCATTTTTTATTGTTTTGTTACCTCACATTTCTTCAAAATAAATGGACTATTTCATTACATTTTACATAAAATGTGATTTTATATGTGTACATGTTTGTCAGGGACTTGTTTCGTGCTTATTTTGCTAAAAATAAAAATTGGTGCTGTGGGGGCTCGAACCATGAATGCCTACTCTTCAGCTGATGCCTCTACCACTACACTTTTGCTTCTTGGTTTACTTTGCATATTTAGTTCTTATATGCTTTCCCACTGACTGCTAACTGTAGCTGTGCTACGAGCATGCCCGCGCAAATGAGCGCACTCACGGGCAAACATCTTTACAATTTAAAAAATATATATAACATGTTCATTTATATATTTTATGTTCATAGTCTGTGGGGGCATGTGTTGTGTTGTGTTTATTCACATTTCCATTGTTTACTTTGGGCACTTTTACTCTTCTGGGGATGTGTCCGCTTGCAGGGCTCGGCCTACGGACACGCCCCCTCTGTCTTACACGGACCGTGTTAGCTTTAGGTGTGATTCAGCATGCTCTCATGAATATGCAGAGCATGCTGACATCACTCCGTTTAACTGCAGCCTCCGTGTAAGAGTTATAACTCTTACATGGAGGCTTTGTGAATCCTGCCCAATATAATTTATATAAAAATGACAGTTTTTACAGATGCAGGTACATTACATACTGCAGTAATTCATTACATTTCTTTACATTTCTGCTTACAGAATCTTAGTACATTTTCATATATGGATAGTTATAAGAAGATATTGATAATGACATTTGATTAATATATAAAAGCACACCTTCTTTATTGTTAACAGAAAAGCAACTAGTAGATACAGGCATAGTGATAGGTATCCTGAGATAACTGGGGTAATTAGTCAGGGTTCGCACAAGGACATAACCAATGTGATTTAAGGTATAGTTTCACAATGTTTTTAAATAGTGTTATTGAGGAAAGGGAGGTCAGGTCACTGGGGAGTGAGTTCCAGGTTCTGACCACGGTATTAGAGAACAAAGAGCCACCAGCCGTATTGTTGGTTTTACCTGTTTGTACCAGTAGTGTGTTAGATGAGCATAGGGACTTAAGGTTATTGTAGGGGGTGATAACATTGGTAAGAATTGGGGTATTAGTAGGCTGATACAGGATCTTGCGGGCAACTGTTAATTGGTTAAATAGTAGTAAAGTTGGCAATCTAGCCATCCTAGTTGTTCCAGATTAATACAGTGATGGGTTCTGAAAGCGGTTCCTGTTGCAAATCTGGCAATATTATTGTAGAAGATAGCCAGCTTGTTCAGGTTGTTTTAAGACTGGTTAGTATATATAGGGGAGGCACAGAGGAGAGTGGAGATTAGGTGGGTACGGGCAATAGTAGCCCTAGCTAATGGGTTCAGAAAGGGTTTGATTCCATAGAGGGAGCCTAGTTTTTTGTTGACTGTTTTTATAGTACTGTTAATGTAAGTATCAAAGTTAAGGTTATCAATTAGTACCCCTAGAAGTTTTGTAGCTTAATCAGGAGGTATGATAGTACCATTGTTTGATGTAACAGTAAAGTGGGGAGGCCCTACGGGTGGGATTGAACAGTAGGAGTTTTGTTCTTTTGGGGTTCAAGATGAGGCACTGATGTAGAAGCCATTTCTCGACTGTATTAAACACATTTTGGGTGAGGATCTGAAGGTCTGATGGAGAAGTGGCTGAGCAAATTAATGTGGAATTGTCTGCGTATTGTATACAGGTAGCTTGAGGTATTACAGAATGTAGGTCATTAATAAAAATAGAGAATAGGAGATGTCCTAATAAGGAGCCTTGGGGAACACAGAGGGCAACAGAGAGGTGGGTAGATAAATTGTTCTCCCACAGTACAGCCTGCTGCCTATTGCTTAATAGGATATTATTAGGATTGGAACCATTGTATAGCCAGCGCATCTAGTGACAGGTTTTTGAGTATGTTTATGAGAAATTGGTGGTTAACCATATTAAAGGCTTTAGAGAGATCAATGAAGAGGACAGAGGATAGAGTGTTAATGTTGGGATTTCTCTTAATACAGTCAAAGAAGTATAAGAGGGCAGAGGTAGTACTATGAAATGGCCTAAAACTATGTTGGCAGTTAGCTAGTAAGTTATCTATTAGATGGTTTAACAGTTGTCTATGAATGCACTGATTTTTACCAGAAGAGATGATATAGCTATAGGTCTATAGTTTGATAATTCATTGGCATTACCACCTTTATGCAGGGGGATAATATGTGAGATTTTTCAGATAGATGGGATAGTTCCCTCAGTGATAGTTCTGTTAATCAGGATGGAGATGGGATAGGTTATGGCTTTTGCAGCTTTTTTCAGATATTCTGCAGGTAGTAGATCAGCTGAGGGGGTGGTAGGTTTAAGTTTCTGAATAAGGGTACAGATAAGGGATGTAGGGACAGGTTGAAGGTAAAATGAGGGGGGTAAGTTAGAAGTAGATGTAGTCAGAGATGAGCTGTCAGGAGATAGTTGATTGACAAGAGATCAAATGGTCTCAGTGAAGAAAGTGTTAAAGGTATTGGCAATTTGCTTGGGACTGTCATGGTCAGAGCCTAATGGGGTGGGTGTGACTGAATGACTAGGGTGTAAAAGTTTATTAATCCCTGCCCAGAACTTTTGTGGTTTGTTTTGATGGGTTTGTTGGAGTTGAGTGTAAAGGTTTCTTTTATCCACCAGTATGGATTTTTTTGTATCATTTCTTATCTGTCTAAATTTTAAATGATCTTCAGGGTTTTTAGTAGTATGCCACTTGTCCCAGACTTTATTTCTAAGGAGCATTTTTGTTTGGTTGCTTTTGAGAGCCATGGGGCAGGTTTAATCCTAGTTCTAATGGTATGTATTGGTGCATGGTAGTCTAAAATAGCTAAGAATTTACTATTAAAGTACTTTACTGCTTCCTCCAGAGGTAGGTGTTTGAAGGCTGAACAATCACATGCCTTAAGTTCATTTAGGAAGATGCCTGGGTTAAATTTGTTGTTGCTCCTTATTGTCCTGTAGGTGATTGGGCTAGGAATGTTACTCTTAAATCTAATTATGAAGGTGAGTGAATGGTCGCTTATATCTTCGGGGACTACTTTGTAAGTTTGGTGATGCCTATTTATAAGAATCCAGTCTAGGGTGCTTTCACTGTTATTGAGGTTGTTGGTCCTTGTGGGGGAGGTAATGGTTTGAGTAAAACCACATAGGTTAATATGAGTAGGTGGCTGTTCAGAGGTACAGCTCCTCCAGTTGATATTAAAGTCACTGGGTATTATCGTTTCTTTGGGATAGTTGGTGGAAAGCCAGCTAAGGATATCTTCAAGGGTGTTAGAGTTATTCCCTGGGGGAAGATAAACGCCAATAATATTGATGGATTTACATTTATTGAGTTGAATCTTGGAGATAAGGATTTCAGCATTACTAGTTAGGGGGGGTTAGAGTCTATAGAGGTCACCTGTAATCCAGATTTGTATATGATAGCTACTCCCCCACCCTTCTTAGCTTTACGGTCTAGTCTCAAGATATTGTATCCTGGCAGAATAACTTCATTGTTTTGTGTTGCTGGCTTGAGCCATGTTTCAGTGAGAGATAGTATGTCAAATGAATGTACATCCATGAAAGCATGTAGGTGGGCAACCTTATTATTTATGTGCCTAATGTTAAGATGGACTATCAAGAGTGAGTTGGGGGGGGGGGTTGGTGAGGAATTGAGTGGTAGAGGAGGTTGGGATATGGGGCTGTGTGGTCTTGGTAGAATTTGGGCTGGGATTATGATGTATATCTCCATCTATTAAGGAGTGGAATTGTATTCTAAGTGTAAGTTTTAGAGGTATACATGTTGGGTTCTGGAATTTCCTAGCTCTTGGGCTATATCTGATGTGAGTCAGTCTATGATATTTTGCTGGTAGGTAGGTTGTTGTGCAGGGTGCGTTTGTATGGCTTTGAGAGACTGCTAGTGTTGGTGTGGAGGTTTGCTTTGTGGGGTAATGAAATCCTAGACAGTTAAGATGTTCATAGAATGTAAGTAAATAAGGTATATATTAAATAGGTATGAGTGAAAATAACAGTAGGATCTTCAGGTGTGATGAGGTTGTTATGAATGGCATTGTGGAAGAGTTATATGTAGGTTAGAATATAGGGGCAAGTAAGGTATCATACACTGTTAAAGACTTGTGGAAGTAGGTTCTATCACTTTAAGGACTTGGGACCTGTGATTGGTTGTAAGGATGGAGGTATGGTTAGGGTGTATAAATTTAGAAGCACTAGGGGCAGGTGAGAATTGGGGGCAGGGTAGGGGAGCGGAGGGAGCCCGCAGGGTGAATGGAGCAGCTAGAGCCAGTGAAGGAGGAAGACACAAGACAATCAGTGGAGAGCTGACTGCTGAGGTAAGGTAAGGTGGAGATAGGTGAGGAGGTAAGTGAGATGCAGTGAAAATAGAAGGACTGAGTAGGACTGGAATAACAAGTAACAGAAAAACTAGTTGCCTGATAAATTTGTTTCAAGACAGTAGGACAGATGTTCAAGGCAAGTAATGCTAGGAGAAGGGGGCCATCTAGTGGGCAAAGAATATATTGCAACAGTAGCTTCAGGTGAGAGCTGGCAGATCTTGGAATAGAGGAGGGAAAACAGGAGTTAGTTACAGGGGCTACAAGAGGGGAATGTTTGGAGGTTGAGGAGAACAGAAGGTTTTAAGGGGTGCACTTACTGAGTATATAACAGTTTAATTAGTTCCTATTCTGATTGTACTTAAGAGGTAATTGAAATAAAATCCCAGAAAAAAATGGATATATAATTTAAAGTACTCAGTAATAACTAAGAGTTCCGTCTATCCACTGCTAAACAGTTCTAAATATTCACTGATATCTGGGGACTAGTTAGGTGTCTCCATTACGTTTTACAGCAGTACAGAAACAGAAAACTTCCTTTTGCTTTTCTGGTGCTGTTTTAGTTACCATTAATAGACTAGGAGGTAATACTATGTATGTACCTTGCTACTACAGTTGTAAAACACAAAAGCAGTCTACAAGTACAGAGTATAGCCACACACTATTAAGCACGCTCTGAAAAGCAGCTTTTTTTAATATAAGTTTAACAATTTCCCCTTATATACAGTCAGGATATCAATAGCGCTGATCTAACTTGGTGTTTTCTATATGTAAGGCAGCATTTTAATAGAAATATAACAATTTCCCTGTATATAGCCACATACTATCAAAAACACTACGTAGAACAGCTGTTATAATATGAAGTTTGCAAGTTCCCCCTATATTCAGTCTGGTTACCACAAACGCTAATCTAACTTGGTGTTTTCTGTGTGGAAAGCAGCTTTTTAATATTAAATGAAAAATATCCCGTAAATACAGTCTGGATAACCAAAATGCTAATCTAACTTAGCATTTTCTGTAATTAATATGACCATTACATATAAAAGTATCCATGGACTTCCTGCAGGTAACTAAAGCAGCGTGTTTCAGTTCCATATGCAAAACACATACACAAGTAGTAGTTTATAGTGATAATATGACAGTACACCTTTAGGTAAATAATTTGATCATTTGTATGTTAGAACACCATTGTTTCCACATTTATAGGTGCAATTTAATTACAGAAGTGCACTGCTTACAATGGTAATGAATGCCGGAGCCAGGGACGCACAGCAGCCGAGAGCTAATCCAGGAAATAAAGATGGTGCCACATGGAGTTAGGTATATTTATGTGGCTGGTGAGGAAGTGAGGTGAAATGGGGAGGAGACTGATAGACTGATAGATCTAGGCAGGTACAGACTGGAAGTGACAAGTACTCTGTAACACGCAGAGAAAGCCGGAAAGAGATAGCATCTAATTCTGTATCTAGTGTCTGTTCTACTCCAAGTTTAGAATGGAGGGTGGAGTGAGGATAAAGGGAAGGAGTAGAGACATATAAGTCAAATAACTCTTTGCTGTTACATATTAAGGTAACTTCTGTACAAATCTCCCACCTTTTACTTGCTTACTGTACTAAGTAACGAAATACAAGGATATGCCATAATATTATTAAACAACACTCTCCAGATTCAGGACTTAGCTTGTAAATGCAGTGGTTGCCCCAGTGTTACTCATTTCCTGACTCTGTCTCATGCAATCAGTATACAGACAATACATGGGGAGGTAATGATTGTGTGAGTTACCTGGCATCAATGTTACTGTATGTATGTGTGTAGGAGGAAGGCTTTAGGCCTCTAGGTTGTGAGTGAGTGTGCTATGTGTTGTCTCTTAGCCGATGCAAAGGCATACTGAGCACGCATATGTCTGCCTACACCCACAATAGCTGGGGGTTCCCCCTCTGACTCCTCATCTGCCTGTGGGTGTGGTGAACTTGGATTTGGTGGTACAATGTCTGCCCCCTTCCCCTTGCTGATCCTGCTGCACCTGTTTCCTCAGGATTATGTTGTGTAGCATGGTATATACTGTAATGATTTTGGTACATGGCCATGGAATGCACTGCAGGGCTCCCCCAGATGTATCTAGGCACCAGAACTGTGACTTCAGCAGCTCCAACACATGCTCTGTGATATTTCTGGTTTGAGCATGTGCCTCATTATAGTATTTTCAGACCTCCCAACCATTCTGAATTACTCGGTTTTTACCGAGTTTTGGGGTCCAAATGAAGGGGTGCCATGATTCCCGAGTGGCACCCCTTCATTTCTGATTTTTCTTTGCATTTTTGAAATTTTCGCACTGTCGGAGCTGACGTCATTATGTGCGCAATGATGTTAGCTCCGCCAGGCTACCAGCCAGTCGGAATTGAGCTCAAGGAGCTCACATCATCATTTCCGGTTGGCTGAAATGGCGGAAATTCGAGCAGTTAGAGAGCTGGGATTAATGGCGGCAAGGAACATTTCTGGCTGGCTGAGCAGTTAGATCCGGGATTAACGGGCCGACAACGAACAGAAGAAGAGCAGTTCACCAGGAGTAATGGCAGCAAAGTTTGCCGGCCGGGACAGCAAGGAAGCTGAGGGGATTAATGGCAGCAAGCTAAGCTGGTGAGCTGAAGAGCTTGGATTCAGGCAGGTAAGGAACAGGGTGTGTGTGTAATGTGTGTGTGTGTGTGTGTGTGTGTGTGTGTGTGTGTGTGTGTGTGTGTGTGTGTGTGTGTGTGTGTGTGTGTGTGTACATAGTTTCACTAGAAAGTTTGAAACCTCATCAAGGTGTTCTGTCACTATGTTTTGGGTTGAGGTACTTATATTAATACATATCAGTTTATAGAGCCTTAGGCAGAATAAGCCTATACTCATAGCATCAGTGACTCATGAAGTTCACCATCCTGTCTTGGTTTTGAAATCATCAGCTATTTTCAGATGTAAGCACCTTTCATTTGTTTATTTTTTGCCTCCTGAAATTTACTGATGGTACTAGCCATTCTACTTCTTTTTCCTTTAATATGAAATGGGGTTACTGTTGTCAAATCTTTACACACTCTTTGGTTTTCAGCCTTTCTGGGCTTGTATATTACTAACAGGTCTACCCTGAGAATTTTTCATGAGAGTGAACAGAGATTGGCTCATGTAATCTGACAGAATATTCTGACATCCTTTTTAAATTTTCTGCAGTGTCATTTGTTATAGTTGTTATGCTATACACCAGATCCAGAATATATACATTATAAAGCTGAAGTACTGTTTCTTTACTTTTAATATTTCCTCAGGTTCATCTTGATTTAGATTTCATATTTGTGCAATGTGTATTAGAATTATATAATTAGTATTTAATGTATACTAAAACGTTTTTACCAGTCCATAAGCTAAAGCTGGTGTTCTTACAAAATAAACATACTATATATTGTGTCTGTCTATATATAAAACTTTACTTTTATTGGTGTTATATTATAACATAGAATCCAGTACCATTGATTATTTTAATTAATGTAGTGTTACCTGCGATTTCTTCCCATTCATCCTATCTACAGTATTTGCTCTTTTTGTGTTATCCACACAACTTACAGTTAATGTGCAGAGCTGTGTACTGCATAAAGTGATACCCAGAAAAGACCCATCTGTGACTCTAGAAAAATGGCAGCCAGTACGAGTATGCAATTTTACATTATAACTTAGTTTTTTATCAATTTCCATAACTGATTATACTGTATACCTTACACAGAAGTACAGTGTGAGGTAGGTGTGTATGTGTGGTATATAGGCTCAAACCCTGTACCTTTAGTACAGGGTAAAAAGATCCTACTATCCCTAGCCACCACCATTTCTGAGTGAGTTGAGAGCTTTTTTCTCTAATAGTAGAAAGTTATGTTCTGAGCTTTGTCCAGATTTTTTTTTGTACTAAGAGTTCAGAGAGCTATGATGAGAAGAACATTTTTTTGTGCTAAGAGTTTAGAGCTGTGATAAGAAGTGAGCACACAATTTGTATTCCCCTGTTATTGTTTTTGTGCTAACAGTTCAGGGATATGGTGAGTGAGAAGTGAGAACTGAATTTGTATTCCCCCATTATTGGCTTTGTTGTTTGTCCATGTTTTTTGTGTTGAGGTTAAGAGCTATGTTGAGAAGTGAGAAATGAATTCACTAAATGATGGCTATTAAGTTTCAGTCTTCCTATTTTTCAGATAGCTGCTGATTTGGGATAGTGGTATGTTCTATGTTCATTCTGAATGTAGTGCTAGAGTCCTGGGTTCAAAACCTGCCAGTGAAATGCATGATGGTAGCATAACATTTTATTCTAGCAACTTTACAAAATTATACAAGCAATGTTTAAAATGTGTCCCTGGTTTTTGACCTTTTGTCCCCCCCCCCAAAAAAAAAAAAAATGAAATTGAAAATAAGTGCAAGACGCTGTGCAAGATGCCTATGGCTTACACTACTGTCATTCTATTTATAGTGGGTGTGGAAGCAGACTTTTATGATGGAAAAGTTCTGAATTGGGCAGTTTTGTTATTATTGGTTCATGTGTTTTGTTTCATTGCCTACAGTACAGATTACTGGTAAAATTTTCAAACAATAAATTTAAAATGCGCTCTAACATGTGTGTTGTATTATACAAGGAATATAATTTAATAAAGTCAGGAAGGTGTATAAAGAAAAGAACACATGTATGGTTCTTGTTTTGTGTGCAAGGGGCCAATGATTTGAAAACAGCCCAACGGTAATCTTTATCCACCACTGGCCAGATGCATTTTCTTTGGATGTGGTGTGTGTGGGTTTCATTGCTGTTTCAATGGCAAAGTTTAATGTTGAGCGTATTTTTTTATTTTATTTAACATTTGTTGACCGGGAAAGTCCGACTTGGTTCCACAGATCCTGTTTTCAGTGGAGGCCCAGGGAGAGATGCTCCAGAAGCATGTCTTTAGAATGTGGGAGGAAACCGGAGTACCCAGAGGAAACCCATGCGAACACAGGGAGAACATGCAAACTCCACATAGAAGGCACCCCAGCTGGGAATTGAACCAGAGAACCTCTTGCTGTGAGGCGACAGCATTAACCGCTGCACCACTGCGCCACCCTTTTCATTGTGAGACAGTATTGCTTTGTTTACCAGATGATGTCTTTTAGTGTTTCTGCATTGTTGTGCTGTAAAATGTAAAAATAAAATTCAAATCATTGTAGAAGTAAAGCAGTATGCATACATTAGTAGTGTTTATGGTAAATGGGGTAAAACTAGCCAGGTAACAGGACACTGGAATGGCTGCAGGGGGACTCTGGTGCCATGTTTTGGTTGTCTATTCTTCAATTTGCATTCGAAAGTGGGTATCCCACAATTCCATGGGAGTGGGTGGGGTTACATAATTATGTATGCAAATTAGATGGTAATCCGCATACAGATTTGTACCTATTTTTCATGGGCCTTGTCCAGATTTTTGATGTTTCCAGGTTGAGAGGTATGGCATTCTTCATTGTTTGTTTGTGCATTTCTGATGGGTGTCATCATCCATGGTTCCAGTGCATAGCCACATCCCCCAGTAAATGACCCTGTGGGATATCGCCCCTAGCAAATATCTGATACAATTGAGACGTGTGCCAGATATGTGAGTTGTGGTAACTGCTAGCGTTGCTGGCACACATGTTCAAGATGATTCCCTTTGCATTACACACAACTTGGTAGTTGATAGAGTGGTAGCCCTTTCTGTTAATGTAGAAGCTACCTGTTCCTCATGTGGTGCTTTATTTTCTATATGAGTGCAATCTATGGCACCCAGTACTTCAGGGTAGTCACTACCTGGTAGAACTGTTGCATATTTCTGGCCCTCTCCTCAGAACTATGGGAAAAATATATGTGTTCACTGGCATGTTGGGGTATAGCATCCAGGAACTGGTGGAGGATCCTGGATGCTGAAGCCTGTGACACCCTCAACATGTCTTCTGTTGGTTTCTAAAGGTACCTGTAGCTAAGATTCTAAAGGCTACACATAGCATAGTTTACACTGAGATTGGTTCCCCGTGGCTGGTCTGGCTCTGAGTTGAGGGTAGCAGAGAATGCAGAGTTCTTGTAGTGTGTCCATGTCCACCCTGTAGCACTCTACAATTTCCATGTCATGTAGGCTGTGATTTTTATTTTTTATTATTTATTTAATATTTGTTTACTGGGAAAGTCCAACTTGGAACAAAGCCAATTTTCAGCAAAGGCTCAGGAAGAAATGCTCCAGACATATGTATTTGTAATGTGGGAGGAAACTGGAGCACCCATAGGAAACTCACATGAATGCAGGGAGGACATACAGACTCCACACAGAAGGCACCCCAGCCGAGAATCGAACTAGAGAATCTCTTGCTGTGAGGCGACAATGCTACTGCTGCATAAATACCGCTGTGGTAAATTAAACATGGTCTGAAAACTCTTCTCCTTCTTGGCATAGGCCTATTGGTAGCAGCAGAAGCACTGGCTTCAGCCTCTAGCACATGCAAATGGATTAAATCAGCTGCAGCCCTGAACATTCTGTATGTGTAGACTTTCCTTGTGTGCAGGAAAAACCAGCATGGAGTCTACATAGATGCTTTATAGTTTGTTGAATAGCTCCACCATGTTTGATTAGTTGATTAGCATGCAGTTCAGCTGCTTATGCTGTCATTTGTATCTATGAAACACAGACAAAGACAGATGCAGTCCATTAATAATTTACATTATTATAAAAAGGAAAAGATGTATCTAACCAAACTGATGGTGAGGAGAGTTGTATGTGTGTGGAAGACTCAAAAACCCTTTGTCTTCAGGATATACCTGTACAGGGAAGTACTGAACCTCAGCAGGTATGCTCCCATTTTGTCACCTATGTACTGCTTATGCTGGAATGTATTTAAGGATAATGTGAAGCAAAGGCTTTTACACTTTTATCTGTTTGCATTAGTTAGAACTATACTGCTGGCATGGGCCTGTCTGTCAAGGCATTTCAGAGGTATAAGTGATTGCCAATACATGAAAATGTACTGTGTGATAAATATATACAAATGTTTCAGGGACAGGTCCTTTGATAGCACTTTTAGCATTTCAAAGATATTTTGTCAGCAAAATGTGTTATTTGGCTGTTCTTTTGTGGTGGGAACAAAGATCAGTTGCTGTTGTGGCACAAACAAGGACATGTTACTCTTGTTCCTCTTCTTTTTATACATCCTGCCTGTTGTTAGTATTTCACATCTCTAGACTGTTTTATGTTTCTCCAGTGGGTAATACTGACTGGCTACCTTTTCTGTTTTATCTGAAAACAGTTATTTTGTAGTTGCATGATATTTATGTGTAGTACACTTGTGTTGTCTTTTACGACACCTGTAAATATGTCACTCAGGCATGTCAGTCCATGGAGACCCTCCCCAGTGATGCTGAAAACCAAATAATTGTCAATGGGTTTTGCAACATGGTGCTTTTCTCCTGGGAAGGTGACAAGGAGATATGTCATGGAGGATGCAAATATAGCAGTAGATTGTCCAGGATGTCAATACCGTGGGTGGCCATGACAGAACATATGAAAAGCTGTGCCACAAGCCCACTGATACGATCACATCTGCAAGGAAGTGAGCAGCTGCAGTGAGCTTTGACCAAGTAGTTACCAGGGGAGGGCCTGCTAGGGGAACAACCACTAACCCCCAATGAAGAGTTCCTGGCAAATATCAGACATCCAGACAGCTCTCAGAAAAGTGCAGTACAGCATGTCCTATATGTGGGTGCAACACCTTTCGAGACAGTAAGCAAATCCCAGGAGGAGCTTCCAGATAGGCTTTGTTATCTGAAGAGTTGAATACTGTTGTATAGTAAAACAATTGAAATTAATGTTAATTTTGTGTCGTCTTTTTTTTGGGGGGGTTTGAAAATTGCTACAGTTGTAACCTTAGGCTGGAGTTGTCAGCCATGTTCTTGTTGAAAGTACAGTTAATGCACATTGTGATGACCCAGCACTGGACCACTAATCAAGGAGCCTCAATACTCACCACTGGCAACAGTAGGGGATGTACACTGAGACTATGTAAAGTACACACACAGTATTTCCAGATGCAGCTCTCTTCAAGTGCTATTTCACTTAAGAGCACACAAAGACCACAGTCAGTCTGGGGCTGGTTTCTCCTTCTTCTTCCAGATCCCCAGTAAGACTCCCCACTAGCACAGCTATAGTGTTTAGATCTTAGCTGAGTGACTAAGCCAAGACCTCTGTCCAACCAGTGCTTCATCTCCCTGCCCAAGCAGCTGGCACATACACTCTTTGAGGTTTGATTTATAACTCCCCAAGTGATGCAGACATCCTACAGAAAGTCTTCACTCACTGACACCAATGACTGGTGTCGAAACCATGGCCTTAAGCTTAATGCCAAAAAATGCGTCATCATCCCCTTTCAGAAAACTCACTTCCCACTAACTACCATATAAATGGGAGCCCACTGAACATTGAAGGCATTACAAGAGATTTGGGGACACAGGTTGACAGCAACCTCTCCTTCGACCACCACAGTGCCACTGTGGTCAAAAAGACCTTCTATGTAGCACATCTCATTACCAAAGGTTTTGCATCCAAGAAGAAAGAGGTCATCATTTCTCTACTCTTCCCTCATTAGACCAATCATAGAGTATTTGGCATGTACCTCACTAGACACCTGCAACAGCTGGAGAGGCCAAAAAAATACCTCATGAAGAAGATCCTAGGCCTTAAGCACATGTTCTACATGGACAGACTCAAAAAAACTCCAGCTATTCTCTGTTTCATATCATCTACTAAGATGTGATCTCTGCTTGACTTACAAAGCCATGTCTGACATCATGAAGTGACAAACTTCATGACACCCATGCAGACGGGAACTGAAAGTTTGACTGCTGAATCTTACACTAAGGCAGTGTATGAGCACATACACTCGTGCATGAATCGTGCCATTCCACCAACCAAGAACCAAGACACTCTCCTCCAAAAAAAGGAAGCCAGTCTGGTGGTCCCCTACCATAAACAAGCTATACAACAGAAGGAAGAAACTGTTGCATAAAAGAGGAAAATCCAGGATGTATAATACTCTCTTACCAGCCTCAGTAAGAAGCTGAGATCCCTCATAAAACCCTCCAAAGCTAGTTATGAAAATAAAATTGCCAAAGATTCCAAGGACAACCACAAGGCATTCTATAGTTATGCCAAGAATCTAAATGGTAATGCTCAGATCTGCTCTGAGCTACAACAGAATGGCATTAAATATACTGATCCCAAGGATATTGCCAATATCCTGGTAGATCGATTCAGTGCTAACTTCACCCACCTCTCACCTCCTAAAGGGCTCATCTCAATACCAAAAGATGACAAATTCCGGTAATCATGGCCACACAGGTACAAAATACACTCTCCAAAGCTAAGAATGCAGCATCCATAGGACCAGATGACATCCCAGGTTGTGTACTACATGAACTAGAAATGGACTGGCACCTCACCTAAGTGTCATTTTTAATCGCAGCCTCACCTCAGGCTTCGTGCCCAATGAGTGGCGCACAGCTACAGTTATCCCAGTCCACAAGGGGGGAGATCCACCTTGGGTCCCGGGAACTATTGTCCCATTAGTCTGATGAGCCTGATCTGCAAAGCCATGGAATGCATTATCATGGAACTTATAAACAAAGACATTGGCAACCTTCAAACACTGGACCTCACCCAGTTTGGTTTCATAAAGGACCGATCTTGTCTTCTCAACCTGATTGGCTTCTTCAAATCAGTCTCCAGAGCCGTGGATGAGGGCAAGACAGTCCACACAGCCTCTCTGGACTTCATCAAGGCCTTCGATACCATCCCCCACTTTGGAATCATAGATAAACTTACTAAGCTGGGCATTAATCCCTATGTCACTCGATGGGTTGCCAACTGGCTTACTGACAAGACCTAGACTGTAAAAGTAAACGACTCAAAATCCAGCTCCAGACAAGTGACAAGTAGAGTACCTCAGGGTTAAGCCCTGGGACCACTCTTGTTTGACATCTACTTCTCTGAAGTACAGGCCAGCACTAAGGGACTCTGGCTAACAAAGTGCCCAGATGACTGCAAACTTGGAGCCATTACTGAATCCCCAAATGATGTGGATATTCTACAAAAGGACCTTACAGAAACAGATGCTTGGTGCCAGAGCCATTGGCTCAAGCTCACTGCCATGAAATGTATATTTATCCCCTTTGGGAAAAACCACATACCCATGAATTACCACATAAGTGGCAGTACACTAAACACCGAAAGTATGATAAGGGACTTAGGGACACAGGTGGACAGTGGTCACACCTTCAATAACCACATCGCCACAACAGTCAGGAAATCCTTCTGTGTGGCACACCTCATCATTAAGGCCTTTTCATCCAGAAAAAAGGAGGTCATTGCCCCACTGTACTCATCCCTCATTAGACCCATTATATAGTACAATGCCCTGTTTGGTATGTACCTCACAAGACATCTACAACAACTGGAAAGGTCACAGAAATAACTAACTAAAAGAATCACAGGCCTAAATCAGATGCCCTACGCTGACCGTCTAAAAAAAACTCCAGCTATACTCTGTCGCATATCGCCTACTCGGAGGCGATCTCTGCTTAACATACAAGGCCATGTCAAACCCAGAGCTTTTAGACATGCTACACTTAAAGAAATCCCAATCCCTCAGAGCCACACATTCCAGGGATCTAAATCTGGTCATCACAATGAACAAACCATGCTTGAGGGATTGGTTCTTGACCCAGAGACTCCCCATACTCTGGAATAGACTGTCCATACATGTCAAGCTGAGCGCCTATTTGGCCCTCTTCAAAAGGAACTTTGATGATTGGATGGAAGATAGGAAATTCACCCCAGGGATCACGTCAGTCACCCTGCTAGACAGGGGACCAGGGAAGTAAATATTCTGGAAAGAAATAGCCAGGGAATTGTTATGGCTCAGCTTGTATAGGCCCTAGGGCCGATAGCCTAGTACCAACCTATGAACCTATGACCCAGTTCTGTTAGAAATGTTACAGCTAAAGAAATCCCAATCCCTTCACACCACATGCTCTAGAGACCTCAGCCTCATTACCAAACTCAACAAAACATGCTGAAGGGACAGGTTCATAACCCAGAGACTGTCCATGCTCTGGAGTAGACTTCCCATGCATGTCAAGCAGAGCACCTCACTAGCCCTCTTCGAGAGAAATCTTGATGAGTGGATGGGAAATAGAAAGTTCACACCAGGAATCACTCCAGTGGCTCTATTTGATAGAGGCACTGGAAACTAATGACGGGTGGCACAATGCCAGGGCACTTCTATGGGCTAGGCTTGTAAAGGCCCCAAGGCCATTAGCCTAGTACACATTTATTAACTTATGAAAATATTAACCAGAAAATCTTCTACTCTGATTATGTACCAGGTGGTATATGTGATGTGCAATTTGGCTGCCAGATATTTAAGCATTGCCCACTTTTTCCATGTCTAGCATATGTGACCTTTATCAGTGTTTCATATGAGTGACTTTCCAGACTGTCTTGAAGTTGTAGGTGCAGACAGTAGCTGCCACAGAGTCCTAGCTATGCAGTCCCAAAGGATGTAGGCAGCAGGTCACTTATAACAGTGTCCACTCTTCATTATGCAGGTGAAGCAGGCTATGGTTTGGAACCATGGCTGATGACCTGTATCTGTAACTCCCAGACCATAGCATTGATACCATATAGCACTGCTCTGCCCCAGACCAAAAAACCTCATTGCATATGTTTTTGGACTCATGAAGATGTACTTCATCTGCCTTGATACATCTGGTGGTACACTGCAGTGTGCACTGGATACCTGCAGAAACATATTTGTGGTCTGTGCCACTGTACACAGAATGGTACTATGCAAGCAGATGCTATGTAGTGACATTACAGGACTGGTCAACATACCTGTTGTAGCAATGGTGGTGGACTTCAATGAGAGGATCATCAGTGGAAGTGGCTACAGTATTATCCATGTGAGATGGACACAATACATAGTGACATTACCAAAGAAGCAGTGTCTGGTCCACAACTATGGTGAATGACAGGACAGCACAGAATAAAGGTGATGGAAGTATTAACACACCCAATGTATGTATTACAGTGCACTGAGCGTGCTGTGCACCAGACACTACATTATCCACATAGGCCTGATGGACAGGTAGGACACTGTCACCGCATTTGCACAGGTGGTGTGAGACACAGTGATAGGTGACAGCAGTGCTGTCATAGGTGTAAAGTTTACAAGAGGTGCATGCAGTAGTAACATATGTAGGTGGCAGGAGGTGGGGAGTTGGGAATCACATTCTCCAGTGTTGCTGCAGAGCTTTCATGTGAGGAACATTTGGCAGGTGTACCTCCTATGTGATGCTCTAAGGGATAGACATTCACCTTGACCCTGAGGATGGAACGCCTATTCATTGCACTTAGGAGGCCATCTGGGGTTATTTTTGTGACATTTTTCATCTGTCTGCTAACCATAAGCCTGTCTCTGTCAGTTGTTCCATTTGTTTCCATTGCCTGGAGAGAGCTAACTGACAGGGCTCATCATCCAGGCAGCCATCTGAGCTGTTCAGATGTTTTTGGTTAATCCTAACTCTCCACAATGCTTAGCTAATGAGCAGAAAAGGAATGTGCAGTGGGATAATCAAACTGGATGCATCTCACTTCCACAGTGGACTTGCAGTGGGCTGACCACACTGGCTGTATCTCATTTCCACAGTGAACTTGCAGTGGACTGACCACACTGGCTGTAACTCATTTCCAAAGTGGATGTTGCCAGCAAGCAGACCTACCCCCTTCTCTGAAGCATGGAAGTTGTTTTCCAAGAATATGCTGGAGAAATTGTATTATGAATTCTTCTTTAATCATTATTTTTTCTGTATTTGTCTTTTGGCGTTAGTAGTAGCTGAATATGGTCATGTACCAGCCCACACACCCTGTTAATTAACAAGCAAACAATACAAAAATTATACACGTCCGTCCCACTAGGCAGTGGTCTCTTTTGAAGGGACACCTGAAATAGTATTCATACTGACTAGGGGAAAATTCAGCAGATCATCAGGGAACTTCTACTTTTTTTTGTTCCATGTCTTCATTCAGCAAGGTTCCATTCCAGGGAATCAAGGAGGAGGGGATAGATTCATACCCTTCAGTTTCAGAGACTGGATGTGTAGGTAGCTCCAACTGTTTATCTTTGTTGGTTATGGTCATTTGTCAGATGAGGCTCTGGTAAAATTAATTGACAAAAGTATAAGAAAAACAGCAGTGGAAACATGTCAAAATCCTTTAATAAAATCAAATAAAACACAAAGGTTTCAAATCTCACAGGACTCTTCCTCAGTCTAAAGAAAGAGCAACTACTACAGTCCAGTCAATATATACAATTTAAAATACCCGCCAACAAACGAAAACTGAAGACTCAATCACATGCCTAAGAGTACTAATTGTCAATTCAGGCATTTAAAGAGATATACATTCTAAATACTATTTGTAAATATCCAATAAGTGTTACTTATAAAAATATAACTTGTAAAAATATATTTGCAAAAAATATACTTATAAATATGTATATATAAAAAAGTACATAAACATACCCATATATATATATAACATAAATATTATTTAACATATGTCTGCCTCTCTTTTAATAGTAGTTTAATGCTATTTTTACTATTCAGCTCTGGTGGGTGGTCTGCTCTAAAATAATTTATCCATTCAAATACTACTATACGTAGGTGCATTGAAACAAATGCATTATTTAAGCATATTGATGCTTGCAGTATGGAACATACATTTAAATTTAGAGCTTTAGCTAATGTTTCTGTTGGTATTAGGGGAGGTGACTTGAATAATGAACTGAGATTGAAGAATACAAATGGTTAAATTATTTTAGAGCAGCCTAGTAAAAATTGCATTTATGTAGTATTTACTAGAGTAGTATTTTATAGTACTATTATTATTATAGTACTATTATTATTATTGTAGTATTTTATAGTACTAGAGTGTAGTAGTTGCTTCTTTTTTATACTGAGGAAGAGTCCTGTGAGACTTCAAAGCTTTGTGTTTTATTCAATTGTTTTTATTAAAGGATTTTGAGACATTTGCAGTGCTGTTTTTCGTAGGTTTTGCCTATTACTTTACAGCAGTACATTTAGCTATCCAAGCATTTCTGTTCTTATTTTAGCTGTCAAATTAACTGATAATGGAAGTCAATTGATGAGACTATCCTTTTATGGGACAATGCGATGGAAAAATATGCAGCTTGTGCAGAAATGATGGGATGAGACACATATTGTGATATTTCTGTGGGTGTGCCTGAGGACATAAAAAGTGCTACCATGTCACAAGAGTCAGCAGGTTGGTCAGTGAGGTGCTTCAGAACATAAGAATATTTGTGGGGTCTGCTTAATAAATAACATGTATGCAGGCGATGCTACTCAAGAGGTGGTATTAAGGGTTGTTTGTTTGTTATCATCAGAAGCCTTTGTAAGAATTAAGTCAAAGAATGATAGCCCTATTGATAGATATTTTATGTGTGACAACGGCCTTCTGTCAATGGTCATAGGAGACTCGGAACATGAGAAAAGAAACTTTATGTGATGTAAGTTTTGAGACTTTTGATTATATAGAAATTTTGGCTCAAAAAAGGTGAATGTTTATCCTTGGTATGACTGTGTTTATTGAACAAAACATTAATCTGTGGAGATGACTGCATGAACAGTTCAGATCTGATAATATGGAAGTAACTGAGAGACTATTCAGAAGCTATATGTAAGTTGATAGGGAGTGTTAAAGAATCATAAAGCATAGTAGAAATGTTTGGACTGGGAGATGAAAATGTGATGAATTAAATATCAATGAAAGGAAAGTGGATCATATTTCAAGCAGTATAATTACTGGAAACAGAGGTGTTTTCAGATATGGGTGCGACCAATAACTTTTCTTTATGAGTCAGATGGTGATTTAATAAATGAATGTGAAAAAAACTTGTTGCCAGTAATGTGCGTAAAGGGGATATACCATGGAAAAATGCAAAATTGACTGTCCTAAGTGTGATAAACAGGGCCATGCTGGACAGACTGTGATGTAAATACTGATTCTAAAACTACTACAGACAGTGAACACAATACTGATTTTGTGGATTCCCTGATAATCATGTTGAGATAGAGACTGACATTTAAACTGAAAATAAAGACTTAGAGGGAATCAATGCGATCCACATGAGGAAGTAAGGGAGGAAGGCAAAGGGAAAAGGCTGATGAAACAGGAGCACTAGAAAATAATATGTGAAACAAAGAATGTGGTGGGAAATAACGCATCTACTCAGAACAAGTTTGTCTTCATAGGCTCATAGGTAAGTACTAGGCTAGCTGCCCTTGCAGGCCATTTTATGCCCAGCCAATTTTTGTTTTATGTTCAAAATAACCTATCCCATTTTGTTAAAGATTAGCCTTATCCATCCCATGGACAGACTTCAAACAGAAAAGATGGGAAAAGGCTAAAGAAAAGAATTTGAGAGAGACAAAAGGAAGTGGTGAATATTTATATAGTGTATTTCAAAGTTAATAGAATAGTAGATGATATTGGAAGACAAAATGTTTTGCAATAGTGTGAAAAAATGCAAGCAAATATTATTTATTTATTACAAGCAAGGTTCTTAAATGCAGAAAACAGAGCTATGTCCAGGGTTGGCAGTATTATTCAAAGACAGAGAAATTAAAATGCTTGATTGTGCTATGTTAGGGGATGGAAGCATATTTGTGATTGATATAAGAATGTGATATAAAATATAAAAATACTGCCCTGTTTCTAATCTCTGTCCATTCACTAAAATTCTTGAAAAAAACATCTATACTCAAATACCTGAGCAAATTACCAAATACATTTTCAATCTGTGATAATACTGTTTCTTACCCAGTTACAGAACAACTGCCATCATCTCTTACTGACCAGATCTATTCTGCCACAGAGTTAGGTAAAATATGTGTTGCTATCTTCCTTGATCTTAACAAATTCTTTGATACTATTTATCACCCCCTCCTACTAACAAAAAAAAAAAAATTCAGACCAGATTCTGTAATAATGTCCTGCAGTGGTTTACAGATTATCTCCAATCATACCTTCACTCTAGTCAGATCAAATAACACTCTTACGTCAGGTTCATCTCACAAAGGCATTCCTCATGACTCTTTCCTGGGGTCACTTTTCTTTTAATCTCTTCCTTAATGACCTTCCCTGGAATCTCCATCAAACCAGCTACCTCCTTGTTGACAATATTGTTTTACTTAAAGGTAATAAGTCTCCTTCCAGACTACATTTTTTAAGACCATTGTTTCAAGGACTACATAATTATTTAAAAATAATGAATAAGTCTGACCTATTATTTAATCTAATATGATGTTTTGTGAATATACCAAAGGGGATTTATTAATTTTGGAAAGAATACAGAGAAAATTTACTAAGAAATTTTCTGGATTGAAAAATCTTCAATAGCAAACCAGATTTGAAGCTGTTGGCCTTTTTTTCCCATAAGTTATAGGTTAATGCAAATAAAGTTGTGCTTAGTTTATCGGGCATTAAGGAATAAGGAGCTCTGATTATTACTAAACATTAAGGAATAAGGAGCTCTGATTATTACTAAACATTGAGGCAGGAGGAGCTCTGATTATTACTAAACATTAAGGAATAAGGAGCTCTGATTATTACTAAACATTGAGGCATGAGGAGCTCTGATTATTACTAAACATTGAGGCATGAGGAGCTCTGATTATTACTAAACATTAAGGAATAAGGAGCTCTGATTATTACTAAACATTAAGGAATAAGGAGCTCTGATTATTACTAAACATTGAGGCATGAGGAGCTCTTATTATTACTAAACATTGAGGCATGAGGAGCTCTGATTATTACTAAACATTAAGGAATAAGGAGCTCTGATTATTACTAAACATTGAGGCATGAGGAGCTCTGATTATTACTAAACATTAAGGAATAAGGAGCTCTGATTATTACTAAACATTGAGTAATGAGGAACTCTGATTATTACTAAACATTAAGGAATAAGGAGCTCTGATTATTACTAAACATTGAGGCATGAGGAGCTCTGATTATTACTAAACATTAAGGAATAAGGAGCTCTGATTATTACTAAACATTAAGGAATAAGGAGCTCTGATTATTACTAAACATTAAGGAATAAGGAGCTCTGATTATTACTAAACATTGAGGCATGAGGAGCTCTGATTATTACTAAACATTAAGGAATAAGGAGCTCTGATTATTACTAAACATTGAGGCATGAGGAGCTCTGATTATTACTAAACATTGAGGCATGAGGAGCTCTGATTATTACTAAACATTAAGGAATAAAGAGCTCTGATTATTACTAAACATTGAGGCATGAGGAGCTCTGATTATTACTAAACATTGAGGCATGAGGAGATCTGATTATTACTAAACATTGAGGCATGAGGAGCTCTGATTATTACTAAACATTGAGGCATGAGGAGCTCTGATTATTACTAAACATTGAGGCATGAAGAGCTCTGATTATTACTAAACATTGAGGCATGAGGAGTTCTGATTATTACTAAACATTGAGGCATGAGGAGCTCTGATTATTACTAAACATTAAGGCATGAGGAGCTCTGATTATTACTAAACATTACGGAATAAAGAGCTCTGATTATTACTAAACATTGAGACATGAGGAGCTCTGATTATTACTAAACATTGAGGCATGAGGAGCTCTGATTATTACTAAACATTGAGGCATGAGGAGCTCTGATTATTACTAAACATTAAGGAATAAGGAGCTCTGATTATTACTAAACATTGAGGCATGAGGAGCTCTGATTATTACTAAACATTAAGGAATAAGGAGCTCTGATTATTACTAAACATTGAGTAATGAGGAGCTCTGATTATTACTAAACATTAAGGAATAAGGAGCTCTGATTATTACTAAACATTGAGGCATGAGGAGCTCTGATTATTACTAAACATTAAGGAATAAGGAGCTCTGATTATTACTAAACATTAAGGAATAAGGAGCTCTGATTATTACTAAACATTGAGGCATGAGGAGCTCTGATTATTACTAAACATTAAGGAATAAGGAGCTCTGATTATTACTAAACATTGAGGCATGAGGAGCTCTGATTATTACTAAACATTGAGGCATGAGGAGCTCTGATTATTACTAAACACTGAGGCACGAGGAGCTCTGATTATTACTAAACATTAAGGAATAAGGAGCTCTGATTATTACTAAACATTGAGGCATGAGGAGCTCTGATTATTACTAAACACTGAGGCATGAGGAGCTCTGATTATTACTAAACATTGAGGCATGAGGAGCTCTGATTATTACTAAACATTGAGGCATGAGGAGCTCTGATTATTACTAAACATTGAGGCATGAGGAGCTCTGATTATTACTAAACATTAAGGAATAAGGAGCTCTGATTATTACTAAACATTGAGGCATGAGGAGCTCTGATTATTACTAAACATTGAGGAATAAGGAGCTCTGATTATTACTAAACATTGAGTTTATTGATTCTATTCAAATTACTAGGGAGTGTAACTATTTAAAATTAGAAAAGGCAGAGCTGTTGCTACAGCAAACTCTCTAACATACTCTTCGTTATGTATGTGGAATAAACCCCCTTTGTTAATTAAAAAAAACTGAATCTTTATATCTATTTAAAAAAAAAACATTTGAAATGTTATATCTATTTTAAAAACATCTTGATATTTGGGTTGATATTAATGTTTATACATTTATGTTGGAGTCTGCCTTTTGCCCCAGTGCATTTTTTTCAAACTATTTAAATTATTATGCTTAAGTTGTCTTTGCTTTCAGTTCAAGACTGAATGGATTTTTGTTTTTTGTTAACCCCAATGGAGAGAATCACTGTGATAACATTTGTTCTGAACACTTCATTGGTTGCAGTGATTTTTCTTTTAACTACTTTTACTTTGAAATGCAATTCTCTTTTCTTCATACCAGGATCTTTCCAAAACCAAGGCAATTGCCCTGTTCACTGGAGGGACAGCCACTCATAAGGGATGCTAGATCAAAGAAATTTGGAGAGCATGTGCTTTTTCCAAGTTTCAACTTAGAAAACAAACTAAATAGAAATTGCCTTGATATTTGATAACATTTGAATGATATTATTTGGATGAGATGTTAAACCAAAGTCCTTCAGATGAGGTGTTAAAGTGAGGCCCATGCGTGAGTTGGGTGTAGCTGAAATGGTTGTAAAAGATTTCACTGTGCTTATTGAAAAAAAAAAGAGTATGGATACATTATATTGGTCTTGTCAGAACCTCAGAGTTCAAAACATTGACATTCAGAATATTGACCCTAGAGGACCAGGGTCAACATTTAACATTGACCCTAGAGGCTCATAACAAAATACCTTGAAGCACTGCCACTCTTCTTCATCCCCATCAATTTCCTCTTCTTCTTGGACTGCTAGAGCCCTGAGTAATTCCTTGAACTTTTGTACTTTCCCTCCAGTCAACTTCCAGGTCTTCAACCTGGTCTCTGTTGACTTTGGAGTCTTCTCTGACCACTTCTTCCAGCTGCCTGTGGCAGCCAGTGGAAACCAGTGGTTTATGCTGTGAGCTGGCAACCAGTGGCTTATTATACTGTGGGCTGATTACTTTACTATCACTGATTCTTTATTCCTGTTGCTCCAGCGATGTGAGATCCAAGGCAGTCTGTTTATCTAGTAGGTCACACGTCAACAATTCTTATGATATCCTATCTTCTCCCACCATTTCTAGCCTGACTTCCTCCTGAGTAGTAGACCCTAGATTGCAAGTTGATGTCTATCCTCTTCCTTATCATCATCATGTCAATCCAAGCTGCTTGTCAGTGAACCTACATTGAGTGTAGCTGTTGCTTTTGCTCAACAGAGCTAGACAGGTAATCCAGGCTGGGAACTAGACATGGGCTTTATGGTGGGTGCACACACTGGCCAGTAGGGACACATACACCACTCCCACCATTAGCAAGGGTCAGGACCTCAACCCAGATGCGGTGACATCAGTGAACATGACCAAATTACCTAGAACCATATTTTATGCCATTGAGTGTCTATCCCCTGCCACAGCATGCAGTCTGTGATCTGTATTCTCCTATCTTGAGTCTGTACTGCTGCCCACAGCTCCATTCATTGGTGAGTTTGAGGTGGAAACAGTCAGCATGTTTTTTCAGAGGTGAGAGGAACCCCATAGAGAAACAGGGAGAACATGCAAACTCCAAACAGGCATTGACTGGAGGTAAGGATCAAACCTTGTACCTTGTGCATGGGAGGCAAATACCTGAACCATTATGGCAACTGGTCTCTGTGAATAACCAAACTGCCATAACAGTAAACAATGGAAGATTGAACAGTGGAAGTTGGTAATTGTGCAAGAACTTAGAGTACAGCTGAGTTTGTTTTTTGCCCATTCCCACCTGTAGTGTGATCTCAGAGTTAGTATGCAAAAGTACCAGGGGGGGTTTTTCCATTCAGTGCAATGGCAGTTTAGTATTCTGCTATTTCAAGCTTCTGAGATGGCTGTTCTGAACGTTGATGCTTTGAACATGCTGCATTCTGACACAGACCCATCAATATATAGCTCTCTCTCTCTCTCTCTATATATATATATATATATATATATATATATATATATATATTATTTATTTTATTTATTTATTGACATTTGTTAATCGGGTTTGCCCAACTGGGTTTGTGACCCATTTTCAGTGGAGACCCGAGGAGAAAAGCTCCAGTAGTACATTTTTTGAACAAGTACAATTCTAAACAATATTGATATAATAGGATATGTATGAGGGTAGTGTGACAGCGGTGAGGTCTGCGGTGGGAGTGACGGATGCGTTTAAGGTGGAGGTGGGATTACATCAAGTATCAGCTCTGAGCCCTTTCTTATTTGCAATGGTGATGGACAGGTTGACAGACGAGATCAGACAGGAGTTTCTGTGGACTATGATGTTTGCAGATGACATTGTGATCTGTATTGAGAGTAGGGAACAGGTGGAGGAGACCCTGGAGAGGTGGAGATATGCTCTAGAGAGAAGAGGAATGACGGTCAGCAGGACTAAGACAGAAAATATGTGTGTGAATGAGAGTGAGGAGAGAGAAATGGTGAGGATGCAGGGAGTAGAGTTGGTGAAGGTGGATGGGTTTAAGTACTTGGGATCAACAGTTCAGAGTAATGGTGAGTGTGGAAGAGAGGTGAAGAAGAGAGTACAGGCAGGGTGGAGTGAGTGGAGAAGAGTGTCAGGAGTGATTTGTGACAGATGAGTACCAGTAAGAGTGAAAGGGAAGGTCTACAAAAGGGTAGTGAAACCAGCTATGTTATATGGTTTAGAGACAGTGGCACTGACAAAAAGGCAGGAGTCAGAGCTTGACGTGGCAGAGTTAATGATGTTAAGATTTGCACTGGGTGTGATGAGGGTGGACAGGATTAGGAATAAGTATATTAGAGGGTCAGCCCAGGTTGGAAGGTTTGGAGACAAAGCCAGAGAGGCAAGATTACGTTGGTTTGGACATGTGCTGAGGAGGGATGCAGAGTATATTGGGAAAAAGATGTTAAGGATGAAGCTGCCAGGTAACAGGAAAAGAGGAAGGCCTAAGATAAGATTTATGGATGTGGTGAGAGAGGACATGCAGGTGGTTGGTGTGACAGAGCAAGATGCAGAGGACAGGAAGAAATGGAAACAGTTGATCTGCTGTGGCAACCTCTAATGGGAGCAGCCAAAAAAAGAAGAAGAAGAAGAAGAAGAAGATTGATATAATAGCAGTTATAGCAAAAAGATTCACATATGTTGGGTTAGAGGCATAAAGTTAAAGTTGCATTAAAAAGAAGCTACGTAACATAATATTACATTGATATAGTTCAATAGGTCAACAATAAAATGTTTTGTATAAAATTATGCAAATGCATAGTAGACACTTTGGAGAGAGAGGTGTAATGATGTACTAAATATGGTTCTTTTGAGGGTACATAAAGGGAAGGAAGACTAGGTAGGGTCATGGCAAGGGCAGGTTCTGGAATTGAGAAAATAAGCTTTTAGTTCATTTTTAAAGTGTGAGGTGTGGGAGATTGAACGTAAGTCAAGGGGAAGTTTGTTCCAAGCATGGCACAACACAAAAAAAAAATGAAAACAAGGTAAAACAAAACCTGCTGACAACGGCCCAAAATGTGAAGGTCAAAACATGGAAATCAGTATTCCAAACTGTGTATAAGACAAGTCCACGGACCATAAAATTATGGTTACCACCTGTCCCACTTTGCGAGGGACAGTCCCTCTTTAGGCAGTTGTGTCCTGACAAAAAATTGTAAAAATGGCAAATGTCCTGAGATTTTAGGACAAAATTATTTCTTATATTTTATGTAATAGTTGCATAAAACAGTAATTCTGTATCTGAAATACCTAAATGTTATCAGAAACAGAGTAAGCAACTAAAATGCTACAAGAATGAGCTTTTATTTAGGGAAAACAGTTAAGTTCTGTCCTTTGTACTGGCCGTGGGTATGTGTCGGCCTGTAAAATCTGATGTCTGTACCGAACATGTCCCACTTTGGCCATTTGAAAAGGTGGCAACCCTACATAAAATGTATCCAATGACAGTAAAAATCATAGTAAAATGAGCTGTTATAAAAAACGGTTTTATTAGATACATAAAATGTGAAGTGCTTTTCGTCCCACTCAGTTGTGGGACTTCCTCAGACCACAAGAACAATATAAAAAAAATTTAAACACTCAGTTTTGGCGCCAAAAACAGAGCGTCGTTTCTAAGCAACAGTAAGCTATAACAAGCTTGCATTGTAAATGTTAAAACAATGACCTCTTAAACAAACAACAAATATCATATATTCTGTGCAAATGAATAGCGTATTATGAACACTAATGATGTCTGGTGAAACTATGTTAAAACTGTATGCTATGTAAAACAATATATCATATACAAAACAGTAGCTTCGGTAAATAGCTGTGTAGTGATCCAAACACGGATAGTGAGTCCATTTTATGATTCTTAAGTTGTTGAACAGATGGACTGTCATAAACCTACATATGAATACTATCAGTGATGATTATAATAAATAAAAATAAGTGAAAGTCACTATGACTATGGATCATGGTTTATTTTGAAAGTGGCATAATATTCAAGTCAATGGATCTAGCACATAGCTTACTAGGCTGTATGCTATAAATGTTGGCAACAATAATCAAAGGGATATATATTTAAAATATCTAATAAAACTATGAAGAGTTATTTAATAATATTTAAAATTGTTAACAATCCTAGGTAATAACATACATGAATGAATAATTTATGTATTTATTTATTTATTTCATTTTGATTACCGGGGAGGTCCACTGGGCTTTGGGGCCCATTTTCAGTAGAGGCCCGGGGAGAAAAGCTCCACAAAAACAACAGTATTTATTACAAAAGAGTTCAGACAAAAAATAATTTACAAAGATTAAACAGGATTTTAAGAACAGTCTACAGTAGTACAATAATTTACAATGATTAACAGGATTTTATGAACAGTCTACAATAGTAATGTCTGATGGCAAAACATAGCAAAATATTAACAGATTTAGTTAGGTTTCAGCACAAAAGAAAAATGAAGTAAAATATTTTGGGATGAAGAAAGAAGGAGGAGATAACTTTAGTTGCTCATGCAGTTAGGGATATAGAAGAGAAGACGAGAAAAAGATGGTCAGCCTGGGGTGACTTAGTAACTAATTCATCTAGTAAAGATAATATATGAGTAGCTTATACAGCTAGTATTTTAGGAGAGGCGGAAGAGGGTTTAATTGAGAATGGTGGTTAGCCAGGAGAGAAGGAAGAGGATGATTTGAAAGGTGTAGGTTGAAGAGTGCAATTACAAATTTTATTAAGATAGAGGTGAGAATGAAGTAGGTCTTTGAAGTTATCTAGGTTGTTGCAGGATCTTAGCGAGGTGGGTAGGGCATTCCATTTTTTTAGCAAGGGTAAGGGATAAAAACATTTGGCCAGCTGGGCGCTTAGGTTTTTGTACAGTGATCAGGTTTTGGTGAGAAGATCTAAGGGGTCTAGGGGGGTTATAGGGTAGAAGAAAGTTTGAAAGAGCAGGACAGTGGTTTGGATGGAACAGTAGTTTATAGGCAATGGAGAGTTGGAGAAAGGTAAGTTGATTAGGGAGTTCAAGCCAATTTAGAGAGTGGAGGGGGGAGCAGTGGTGAGTGCTGGACTTGGCATTGGTAGCAAATTTGGATATTTTGTTATAGCATTGTTCCAGTTTGGAGGTAAGACTGGATGAAATATTAGTGACCAGAGGAGCGCCATAAAGTAGAGAGGGAAGGAGGTAAGTAGAGGCAAGGGTTAGCCTAGTGGAAGGAGACAGAAAGTGGTCATTTCTGTACAATAAGCCAAGTTTTATGTGTGTTTTTTTTATGTTTAGCTGGATATGATTATTGAATTTCAGCTGGTCATCAATTATGACACCGAGAAGTTTGGTGGAGGTTACTATTTCAATAGTGGAGTTGGAAAGGCTGGTAATACGAAAGGAGTATTTGTCTAGTGGTGAGGATTTGGAGGGTGGAAAGAGGAGGATCTTAGTTTTGTTGGCATTAAGGGAGAGGTGATTTTGGAACATCCAGTTTTCAGTGGTAGAAAATGCAGTTTGGGTTAGAGCTTGGAGTTCTGTTTGGTTAGGGGCATGGCAGATAAGAGTGGAATTGTCAGCGTATTGAACAATTGTGGTGTTGGGGATGGCTTTATGGAAGTCATTAATAAATGCTACAATATAACACAAACTGAAGGTCCATTTTATAATCTATGAATTGTTGAACAAAACAACAGTCATGATTGGACATGTAAATACTTTCTATGGTGACTGAAATAGGGATCACTAAAACTGTGTCTCATAATTTACTGTAAAAGTAAAATAGTATTGAGACAGCTGAAATGGTAGATTTTGAACTATCAAACATGTATATGTTTACAATACCTAAACATGAACACTAACACAGAATGTTAGTGTTAGATGGCCTTGTTATAAATACTAAAATTTGATATATCTTATCTAACTATGGATACATATAGGAAAACTGTTGTATCATCTACTATTACTTGCAGTACATATGTATGCCTGCATGGTAGACTCTAAATACATAGTTACACAGCTTATAAAAACAATAATAACTTATAAAATAAAATAATGTGCATTGAATGATTCTGGTGATCTATAATAGCTAATACTACCTATACATATATACAATTAAATTGTAAGATATTTTGATCCAAAATATATCTCATCGACGCAAGCTCCTTAACTTAAGAATGGGGTATAGGGAACAAATTTCATTCAAACCTGGTGGTATGCTGGCAGAACAACAAAGCTACCAGTATAATTCCAAAACTTCCAATAATACTTGGTAAGGCCCATCATGTCCATCTGATAAGATCGTGTCAACTGCTCTGAATGAAAATGTGTGATTAGGGTTTTCCATTATGTGTTTAGCTAATGCATTATCTAATTTATTATTCCTGATGGCATATAAATGTTTGTACACCCATTCACGTAATTTTCTGTCTGTTTTGCCAAAGAAAAAAGCAAGACATGTTTGGCACTGCGCTAAATAATCAACACCTTTTGATTGACAGTTAAATTTATGTTTAACATGGTATGTCACGTTCCTTATGGTGAAATATTCCCCTGTGCTCATATGTGGGCAATAATTGCACATTTTAAACTGGAACATTCCCCTTCTCCATGAAGGTGTTCTAATGTCACTTTGCATCATTTGTTTGAGATTTCTGCCTCTTTTCCAAGCTATCTTTGGTTTTAACAGAAGTTTTTTACTTGTATCACTGTCATTAGTGATTATATTCCAATGTTTGTTAATTATTAATGTGATAATGTCACTATCTAAACTGAACTGGGTAATAAATACCATATTTATTGATAAAGTATCAATTGTAGAGGTTACAGCTATTTTATGGTTAACGCTGCCTAATATGGGTTGATACAACCCTGTTTCTCTTTTCTTTGACACCTCTGCTACTAAGTAATTTAAGAATTTCTTAGGATAACCCCTTCTCATAAACATGGTCTTTAACAGTTGGTATTCTTTATGAAAGTCTTCCTGCAGGATTCACGAAGCCTCCGTGTAAGAATTACAAGGCTTACATGGAGGCTGCAGTTAAACGGTGTGACGGCAGCATGCCATGCATATGCATGAGGGCATGCTGAATCACACCTAAGGTTAACACGGTCCATGTAAGACAGTAGGGGCGTGTCCATAGGGTGAACCCTGCAAACGGACACACCCCCAGAAGAGTAAAAGTCCCAAAAGTAAACCCCTACGACAGAGTCCATGTAAATGTGAATAAACACAACACATGCCCCCACAGACTATGAACATAAAATGTAAAAATGAACATGTTATATATTTTTTTATAAGTTTTAAAGATGTTTGCCCGTGAGTGCATTCGTTTGCGCGGGCGTGCCCATCGCTTAGCAACAGTTAGCAGTCAGTGGAAGAGCATATAAGAACTAAATATGCAAAGTAAGCCAAGAAGCAATAGTGTAGCGGTAGAGACGTCGGCTGAAGAGGAGGCAGTCATGGTTCGAGCCCCCACAACATCAATTTTTATATTTAGTGAAATAAGCATGAAACAATTCCCTGACATATATGCACATGTATAAAATTATTTTTATGTAAGATGTAATGAAATGGGCCATGTATTGTGAAGAAATGTGTGAAATAAAAAAAGAAAAAATGTCAGAAATGCCCATAGCTGAGCTACACTCTAACAAGCTGAGTATATCTGCCCATAGGTGAGCAGTGTTTTAACAGGTGTAAAATGAGTGCCCGTAGGTGAGTAGTGGTTTAACAGGTGTAGAAGCAGTGGCCGGGGTTGAGTAGAGTTCCAACACGCTGAAATTGTGTGCCCGTAGCTGAGCTGAGCGTAATATGCATGCTGACAGCCAAACGGTGCGTAAGCCAGCGTGACCCATTTGCGCGGAGCTGCGCACCATGCCAACAAGCTAACCGACGAGCAATGTTGAGCGAGCTGTATCAAAATTGCCTTTACACAGACACCTCCTGGCCTGTGTAGACAGTCATAAAATATAAAAAGCAATGGCCAGGCTCGAACTCAGGATACCATGCATCATAGTCAAAGTACTGAACCACTAAGCCATGACAGTTGCTCTTAGAAATGCAGTAATAGCATATATATAGGAATGAATGGAAAGAGGAGCATGACAAAGCAGGTTTTGTGAAGCTGATACAATTCCAAAATGGCAAATCACAGATAAGTGCAGGAAAAACGTCATATATAAGCCCCATAGGCAGGAATACACAGCATAACTGATTGTGGAACCGATTTGCAGTCAGGATGGCAGGTGTAGGAGAGGGTAGTTGCTTCCGAGCACAGAGGTGGGGCGTTGAGGAGTCCAAACATATGGTTTGGCTCCTCGTCCATGATCATGAGGCCCAACTCATGCAGGGCCAGGTCCTGTGGGGAGCATATAGGGCTGAGGCATGGGACCGGTTTGCACATGATCTCACCAGTGCCACAGGAATACCAAGGACTGGTGAACAGGCCCGTCACCACCATGCGGACCTGAAGAGACGGAAGCAGGACCAACTGAACCATTGGATCCAGGAGGCCCGGCAAATGCCCAACGCCCCACTACTGAGTAAGTTACATGTAATTATTTATGTAAGAAATTAACCTAGCTGATATTATGGAGATGTGTATTCCAATATTACTTCATTTATATTACAGCTGCAGGTGTCCGTTCCATGAACCGTCGAGCCTATGCTGATAGACTGGTGTGGTTGCACCACCAGGCAGGTCAGTAATTCTCTCCCTGTAACTGTAAAAAAATATAAGTATGACAGCTTGCAAAAGAGTGCAGTGTAGTCACTTATTAATAAAAAGTGCAAGTAACAGTGTAAGAGAGATTTTGCTAGTATTGTTTGATTACATAAGTGTGATGCAGCCTGTAATCCAAAAATAAAAATGAAACAAGTCTGAAATAAAGATGTTCCACCTGTAATATAATAGTACATAACCTGCAGCAGGCTGAAAAGTACAGCTACACAAGCTGAGTAAAACACGTGTGAAATATATCCCGGTTTAAATTCTGAAACATGACACAAGTGAGACTGTTGGAAAGGATTGTCATAACTAAGTAAAACATGTCAATAAAGCCTAGAATTAAGTACCTTCCTGAATTGTAAAAATAAAACAAGTGAGAGAGTGTGAGAAAGAGATATGAATCCACCAATAAAGTAGTAATAACTCCTGAATAAAGTATACTGCAGTCAGTACAGAATGAAATGAATGTGACAGGCACAACCAAACAGCAGCATGTGTTGAAAAAAGTACTGAAGCTGGAATGTGTGTCCCAAAATCTGGATATGTGCTCTCAGTTTGCAATATGCAGATAGTATGGTTGTATGAAATACCAAACATCCACAGTTGTCTAGAGCCATATAAAGCAAATGTAGTAGGATGATGTAGCTGAACAGAGCCAGATATGAATGTGTATGAATAAAAATGAAATGTATATTGATGTAGCAGTAACATTCATATCACCAACATGCATAAGTTGTCACATAGGAAACTGTAGTCAGACCTGTAGTGTGTATATATCTGCAGCTAGTAGAAATGTACAGCATATGTATAGTATTTGAAGTTGTTAATGAAATATTTCTTCACCCTACCCTATAACCACAAATAATGCATTCCACGTGAAATGGGTATGTGTATTCACAATTAACACCCCTGGACAATTGTCCTGTTGGTTCATACATATTTGCATGTACGTTGATGCATGTGCCCTGTTCATACATCCAAACCTGATGGCCGTTGCCATCACTCAACCCTGCATGTTGTTGGAATGTGTACTGTTGTTCAAATTATGCATGTGTTATGCTTGCTGTTCAATGGCTTGAATTTATGGGTGTTTGGTTAATGGGAATACTAATGCATGCTGTTACAACTAATTGTGAATGGTATTGCATGTTACTAACCCACACTGTCACTAAATAATGCAAAACATAGGACGACAGGGAAGGCGGGTTCCAGCGGACCCACCTCTCCCACCTCAGCTGGCGAGTGCACCTGGCAGTAGTGCCCAGGCCAGACCCTCCTCTGGTGGCCCTGTGCCAACTGTGGGTGGAAGTGCTGCAGGGGATGGGGCTCATCCCCCCTCTGCAAGCGTGGCCGGAGGAGAACATCCACTCACCCTCCGTAGTGTCCGGACTGTGGTGCGTAGGGAGATCCGGCACGCTGTGCTTGGGACCCTACGCCAGCTTGAGGCATGGGTGGCACAACTCACGGGCGTGCCTGCTGCCCGTCCTACACAGCCCCCAGCACAGCCCTATCCTGGGTAGTGAAGGCACAGTGGCAACTGCCCATGGATGGGGATCTCAGTTCCACTGTTGCCATCTGTGGGCTCATGGGCTCGAGATATCCAAACATCCGCCCCCGTCAATTGTGTAACCCCCCACATGTGTCATACACCACCCCTGTATGCGTCTTGTTTGTCTTGTCTGTTAACCTCCCCTACCTACCTCCACAGCTATACCAACTTCCCGTACCTGACATACCACTCTCACCTAAAAAAAAAAAAAAAGGGCACTCTGTACCCACAAAAAAATTATGCCCCATACATAGCTGCCCATTTTGCACACATGTCTGCTGGACATGTAAACTGGCAATTACAATTGGCTGTACAACAAATATTATTGTTGTCCTCACACCTCTCTCAGGGGTGGAAGGTTTCAAATTTCACACCAAATTACAAACATATGCACAGCTGTTGCTGATGAAGAAATGGGCAGCTATGGGCCTTTCCTACATCCCTCCTGCAAAACCCGAGCTTGTTTTCCTACTGTCCTACCCTCTTTGTGCCCCCTTTTTCACCACTTTCCTATCTCCCCATTTTCTTTTCTTTAAAAGAAAATAGCGTGGGTCTGCGCGAGTGTAAGCACTTTTAAGCAGTAGTAAGCGGGTGCATGCTTCTGTGCGCTTAGCTAAGCGTGTGTGCGCAAAGCTAAGCGGCAGTGCACATGCGTGACCTCCACGCAAACCAGCACTAACCCGCTTACAACTGCTTAAAAGTGCCTTAGTCACTCTGAGTGACAAGGCCTGTAGTTTTCTCAGCAGCAAAATAAAATACCTCCCTCAATCTCGAACCCAGGACCTTGGAAACACTAGTCTGCATGACTTACCACTAAGCCATAACTATATCATAAAATAGTAGGAATTAATGTAAAGGGAATATAGCAAGTCTAGTACACAAAGCATGTCATGTATATTTACTGTCAAATCTAGTGGATTTGTAAAATAGTACTGTGTGCTGAGAAACAGTCATGCTAGTTGGTAGCTACTAGGTAATAATGTCACAGTAGCATTTGGCAAACCACACACATACTCAGAGCAGGATAAACACTGCCATAGTTGAATAGTTAAGGGATCAGACATAGCAACTGTGACTGAGTTACAGGGATGTCCCTGATGTGAAAACAAATGTCAACTGTGCCCCACTGACACCCTGTCAAATGTACTAACAGTAGGCAGAAAGGTGTAACTACACATGCAATGGTAACTATGAATGACTGAAGGTATGCACCACCTGCACGTCACAAATGGTGTACTAATACATATGCTTGAAATAACCCACAGTCACAACTGCAGAATATCAGAATATGTCATTGGAGTATCCCACTGCTATGTACCATTCCATGAGACTGATAAAAGATGCACCTGAGAATATCTGAGGCCTGCTCAGCAGCATGATGAAATACCCTTGTAAGTGTCAAGGCCCACACCATGGCCAGACCACACTGCATGCAGTAACACCCTACCACAACAAACACATAGGGAATTGCTGCCCAAACAGATTTAGCAAGCATTACAAGCTGTGAATGTAAATGGAAAATAGGAAAGCCATAGCAACACATTACAGGAAAGACACCTAGCAGGCATACAAGGAGTGAATGTAAAAACCAAATATTAAATCCATAGCAACAGATTGCAAGAGCCACTGCTATATACCAGTTACACCACAATCCCCACAGGCAAGCACACACACCCATATACACAGTATTACTAGTCGTAGGTGTCAGTTTACATACACACGGAGAAGAGGACACTAGAGGAAGGAATACTCAGCTTACAGAACAACATGCATTGCAATGTCTACAACACAGCCTGAAATATGAGAGGCATACCAACCCTTACACTCACAGAACAGTGTCCACAGCAAACCAGCATGGTCCCCAGCCTGATAATCTGAAAGGGCTACGCCTACCTAACAGACCTTTTTATAGCACAGGCCTGTAATCACAGTGAGAACTGCAATCACTACACAACAGGCTGCATGCAATTAGTAAATGCTGGCTAACAATTGGTGCAGAGGCCATCACATGGACATGTGCAGATACCTACAAAAGCATCCTGTACTCCCAGTCCACACATGCAATAATTTAATTGCACCCGCTGGAGGTAGAGAGAGAGAGAGAGAGAGAGAGAGAGAGAGAAAGAAAGAAAGAAAGAAAGAAAGAAAGAAAGAAAGAAAGAAAGAAAGAAAGAAAGAAAGAAAGAGAGAGAAAGAAAAAAAAACTGTAACAACAAAACAAAGAGGCTGACAGCAGGCCAAGCAACTGCAAGCCTACGCAAACAGCTGCAACAAACACAGGTAATGTAAAGTATTACTATAATAGTCTACATACTGTGAACCCTCCAGATGCGTTATTGGTCTTTATCTATGTATATGAAGAAGTGCATAGGGCCGGGGACATACTGAAACTGTCACTGAAGGCTCCACATACATATGTAAGTGATGGTAGCTATGTGCACATAGCAATGTAGGTTGTAGTGCAACGTACAAGTAGGTTGTACAGTAATGGATGTTCAGCAATACGTTACTGTGTGTATACATATGTGGAACTAAAAAGGAGTATATATATATATATATAACATGTGTATACGTATGTATATCGAGATATGTATGTGTATATATATATATATATATATATATATATATATATATATATATATATATATATATATATATAATATGCATATGTGTATACATAGATAGAGAGGGATGTAGAAATACATAGAAATATATAGTTTCACAGTGTCATAATTTAGTACTAGGCTATCTGCAGACAGTGTATAGAATAGATTTAGAAAATTGCACATCTGTATAGTAGGGACACAGCGAAGACCCCTGGTGTAAACCTATGATCTCCCATCCAATCGTCAAGAATTCACATGAAGAGTGTCAGTGAGGGTCTTAGCCTAACATGAACTGGGATCCTGTTCCACAGTATGGGAAGCCTCTTAGTGATGGATCTGTCCCTGCAGTATGTCCTATTCATATGTGTGCTGAGGTTTAAATCTGTAGCTGTTGTGGTTCTGATGGATTTGGATTGTATGAGGTGGAACATGTCCATCAATACCTGATTGGACATGGCCTTGTACATCAAGCACAGATCACCCCTAAGTAGGCAGTATGCTATGGAATAGAGCATGAGTTACTTTAGTCTGGCAGCATATGAAAGTTGTGGGAGACCGTAGATCCTCCTGGTGATGTACTTATGGGGTCCCCCTAGCTGTTGCAAGTGCCAGGTGAGGTACATACCAAATGGGGCATAGTACACAGTCAGGGGCCTGATAAGGGAGGAGTATTAGGGGTTCAATGACCCCTTTTGATCTGGATGTGAATCCCTTCATGATAAGGTGGGCAACGTAGGAAGTCTATCCAACCACTTTAGCAATGTGGGTGGCAAATGAGAGGTCAGTATTGATCAGTGTCACCAGGTCTCTGATTACTTTGTCTGTACTCAGTGGGTTACTGTCTATGTGATAATATGTGGGTACCTTGTCCGTCCGAAAGGGTATGACTATACATTACATGGCATGCAGTTTAAGGCCATGACTCTGGCACCAGTTGTCGGTGTCTGTGAGGCCTTTCTGTAGGATGTATGTGTCAGCTGGTGTATCGACTATGGCGCCTAGTATGCAGTCATTTTTGAACATTGTCAGCCAATACCCTCCCATGTCTGCTTCCACATCTGAGAAATATATGCAGAACATGAGCGGTCCCAGGACAGAGCCCTGTGGGACACCACTTGTGACTGGTTCTGAGTCTGACATGACACCAGTGAGTTTGACTGTAGGGTTTCTATCCATTAGCTGGTTTGCAACCCATCTTGTGACATATGGATTTACATTTCAGTTGTTGATCATGTCTATGATGCCAGAGTGCGGTATTGTGTCGAAAGCCGTAGGCAAGTCCAGGTAGGCTGTATGGAACGCTGTGCCCTCGTCAATGGCTCTAGTGACTGATTTGAAAAGGTCAACCAGGTTCATAAGGCAGGATCTGCCCTCTACAAAGCCAAACCAGGTGGGATCAAGTGTCTAAGTCCCCAATGTCTCTGTGTATGAGTTCCATAATGATTCTTTCCATAGTGTTGCAGACCAGGCTGGTTAAGCTTATGGGGTGGTAGTTACCAGGGTCTGTAGAGGTGCCTCCTTTGTGGAGTGGGACTACTATTGCTGTATGCCAGTGTCCAGGTACATATGCTGTAGTAAGGCTACGGTTGAATAGCATTTAATGTGCATGTGTAGCTCCTCTTGGAGTTCACGTAGCATGCAACCTGCAATACCGTCAGGTCCCATTGATGCTGTGCTTACAGCTTTGCTGAGGGTGGTTCCCAGCTGGACATCTGAGATGACAGGGAGGTTACAGTCAGCTGGGATAAGTAATTCCTCATGTGTGGGTGAGGGAGGGGAGAAATCTGCACTGAACCTGTCTGCCAGAATGTTGGCATTATCTGTGTGTTCAGTGTAGCTTTTGCCACTGTGAACTAACTTTGAACATATCTGAGGGTTCCCACCCAGGTGGGGAACATAGCAGAAGAAGGTCTTATGGTTATCTGTAGTGTCCATAGCAATGTCCCTCTCATTGTTGGCCTTGCATGTTTGTACGACAGAACGTATCTTTGTACTAGTGCTGATCAAAGATGCCTTATCTCTATGGAATTCTGCTCTGCCCTGCAGTAGCTACCTTCTGTTGTTATACAATTTGATCAAAGCTGGGGTCCACCAGACAGGACGCCTGCCCTTGGTGGAGAGGGTCTTAGTTTTATTTGGGATTGCATGATCCATGCATTCTTGGAGATGTCCGTAGAAAGCATATGTGAAGGTGTCTGCATTGTGGGATGTGGTTTCCACTGGCCCAGTGGCCATAAAGGATACCAACTCAGTTATAAGAAGTGTAAAGTCGGCATGTGAGAGGTTTCCCACTGTAGTCTTTTGTGTTGTGGGGGAGGTGGGATATGTATATCCAGGGGGATTAGTCTGTGGTTAGATGTGACTAGTGAGGGGTATACTTCCGGTATGTAGCACATTGTCCCCATGTTTGTGATGATCAGGTCTAGTATATCATCTCCCCTTGTGGGAGAGGTGACTAGCTGTTCCATTGCATTTGACTTAGTGAATTCCGGGAACCTTTGGGCTAGGGCGTTTGGGGTAGAATAATGCACCCAGTGTATGTTAGGGTAGTTGAAGTCTCCCAATATGATAGTCCTGTAATACCTGTACATGGAATGTGTCAGCGGACATGGTGTGTCAGCTATGGACATGTAGGTCACTGTACCCCTCCACACCCCACAATGTCCTACATGGTATGTACCTCCCATGACAGCTACAGATTTGGAGAAGGACACAGACATATACAAGTAACTGTGTCAATGCACTCAAACACAATACCTATGCAGAGTGACTGACAAGACCACAGAGCGCACACAGACTACCTACATAGAGGTTACCACTGCTGGATATACATAGTTCGGTCACATCATAACAGTTGTCTAACAACCATGGTAACACCTCCAACATCCACAACACAAATTACCCATGTCTGTCGTCCTTGTCACTGCAGTATAGAGCACATGGTGGAGGTACAGGTCCCTACCCACAGATATGACATACCCTGTAGTAGACCACACAGAATTAAGAAGCAAGGCTCCCCATGAGTAGATGTCAGACATACCCCTGCTGAATGTTATGCAAATTGGTAATATGCCATATGAGTCACCCTGTGTAACTGTTTGTAAGGAGCAGGTACGATCATAACACATGTGTCACAAGGGGCAGGGTAGCATAACAGTATGCTGCTGTAGGCCCAGGGCCAAAAGCACACTACCTACCTAAGACACAATGCACACCCATGAACACATTGCAAACAAAATATGTGAGGTGGAATGAGTGTGCCAGTGACTAGGTGTATGTTGTGTACTGGTGTGATTGCTCACCATGACTGTCTGTCTGTCATGGTAGTGTGTGTCCTTGGTGTGAGACCAGAGACAGGTGTGTGAGGTATTGCGATCAACACATACTACATTGCCATATGTTGTGCTGTGTTACCCTGTATGTCACTGTGGTGTAGGTAGGGTTATGGCAAGTAAGAGTAGTGTGCATTACCAGTGAAATATGTAACGTGCATTGTGTGCAGTGCACGGGCTGATAATGTTCCCCATACAGTACCTTGATACAAACCCCCAGTGTGAGGTTGTGTATTGTACCTGAAACAGTGTGTTGACTGCTGCAGTGTACTAGTCTGTCATATGGAGTGTGCCAGGTACTGTTGCACAGTTGTCGGATGAGCACTGATACCTGGTCATTTACATGTGTATCCCCCAATAGACAGACAGATGCTATATATGGTGGTTAAGTTATATCACTGCAGTTGAGTATTATGTGTATTATGTGTGCCATAGTTTGCTGACAGATATTGCTGACATATTTTCCTTCTCCTTTTCAGGGCCATGGTTCACCAGCGAAACCCTGTGTACTCCGCTGCAGAGGAGGAAGAGATACACCAGAGCCTGGTGCGGGATTTCGCAGTACTCTTTTCCCGCACCAGCCAGAACCAGCAGGAGGGGGCTGCACTGTGGCAAGACCTGGTCCGTCAGGTAAATGACATAGGTACACATAACCGGACATATGAGCAGGTACGCCATTACTGCAGTGATTTAATTAGAAATGTCCATCAGCGTGCGTCGGATATCCACAGGCAGCAGCTTGCCACAGGTAGTGGGGTGTCTAGACATCCCCCCCCTCAACAGACTGGAGGGACTACTCCTAAGTGTTGTGGCTCCAGCCCAACAGCAACAGCAGCAGCATACATGTGTAATGATGGAGGCTGGAGCCACACAGCAGCAGGACACGGAGCGTGCAGGTAACATGCCATGTGTATAGTTGACCGTTCTGTACACTGTTAGGTTATGCATGTGTGAGGTGTGTCCTCGTTTTGTAGCTGTAATCTTGGTAATTATTGTGCAAGAGTGATATCCTCAATATCAGCAGTACACCTGTGGAAGCTAACTGTTGCACTACTGAACTGTATCATGCCCACAGTATCAATGGCACAGATGTGCCCACTGACAATAAATGTCTCTTTTCTGCAGGTCCCTCTGGTGTAACAGCAAGGCAGCCTATCCATGCTGGTGAGTGTGTAATACCATTACCTTCAATACTCTTGATACTAACAGTAATAATAGGCTGAAGCAGTAGTGCTATGTGTTTCATTGCAGGTGTGTTTGTGTCTGTGGGTTGATATCTCTTATACTGAGGTGTGTGCATGTGTGCATGTGTGCATGTGCGCATGTGTGCATGTGGGCATGTGTGCATGTGTGCATGTGTGTATCAGTGGTGACATTGTGTACACATTGTAAACTGTGGTTCCTGTCTTACTCCCAACAGGTTCTGGTGCTGCTCTGGTGTTGTGCAGCAGGGAACCTGAATCAGCTGCCATGGATAGTGATAATGATGATACCTGTGTAATGGCACAGGTAGGTGTGCCAGTGTCCGTCATTGGTCAGCCAATTGACACTACACAGCTGTCGACCCCATCAATGCGCACAGTCATCCTGCCAATACATCCTTTGTCACCAATGTCCCTAGGTGATGGACAGGGTACAGTGGGCATTGACCAGGGTAATGTGGTATCGGTGGCACATGCATCCCCACACAGCAGCCATGGCCAGGGTCCTGACATGGTACCACACAGGCAGACATCCAGGGGTTCTCGTGGGAGCATCCGTGAGTGTACCACCCCTGTCAGATGTGCCCACAGAGGTCTTTCAACCTCAGCTATGTTTCGGGCTGTAATGCAGGCACAGTCACATATGGAACGGTACACCAGACAGGGTCTGAGGGAGCTGAGAGCATGTCGCACAGCCATGAGTGACAGTTTGCGTGATGTTGCGGCTGCCATCCGTAACTTCACCGAGGTCATTGTCAGACGTTGGGGGGACACATTAGATCTGTTCCACAACTACATGTCCATGAGCCAGGGCAATGGTGGACAGTTGAGGCATCGACGTGGCTGTATGGCAGCAACAACAGCAGCTGGCAGCCGTCACAGATGACAACAGGCCAGCGGCCACTCACATAGTGCCAACAGCAGCCCCAGCAATGCTGGGTCTGTGCTGTCATCAGACCGCCCCAGGAGACCACGTGCACATGGCGCTGGACAGTCCCAACAGGGACCTGTCTCCAGTCACCAACCACCTGCTTCTGATGACAGTACCCAGTCTGGCTTAGTACCTGATACGGTCCGTAGCACCCCTGCCAGGCACAGGTACCATGTCCGTGGCCACAGACAGTGATCTGTATGACCTGGCAGGTACAGTCTTTGGCTGTCCAAAAACACCTGTATATGGCAGCCATGAGGTGGGACTGTGTGCATTCATACTCACATGCAAAGTGATAACACCTAGGGCTAACGCATACACGCACACACTACATCAACATTGCCCCATCTTGTACTGCTGTCCCTCACCAATACACACACACAGACATAACAATTGGTTGTATCAGTGGCAGACTCAGGCATACCAGGTACACACCCTGTGCATATGATGAAACTGTGCCACCTCCTGCAATCTGTAAAATCGGTGCAGGAACAGGTTAACATGGTGCTGATGCACAGGGTGACTACATAGATGTGTTGTAATAGTATGATGTTGACAACAGTACAGCGTAATGATATCATTGTGGGTATATACCAGCATGCCTGATGCAGTTACAGTATGAATGTCATTGTATTGTTTTGTACACCCATAGTAATTACCACAGTGTTCTGTCTACACATCTTTGCATACTGGTGGTGAGGCTGTCAAGGGATGGCCACCTACATAGGTAGCACAGGGGATACAACAATGTACATATTGATACTCAATGATGGTCATGTCAACTGCAAGTTGCATGCTGTCCACACATGACTCTGTAATGTGGATGTTTCAGGATGCTGATATCTGTGCAGTACTACACAACAGGTTCAAGGCTCACAAGAGCACACTAGCACTACAAGGTCACACCTCATACCATGCATGACAGCACCAAAACACAGAACTAGCTATGACAGGAGGGAGAGTGTCCATACATGTCAAGGATACTGTGGTGCCAGGACAGGTAGCATACATCATACTAAGTCTGGAACTGCTGAGTGAGGGCTCAATGTCTGTTATTTGACATGTGTATTATTACAGGTATGAGCACTTGGGTATCAGGCCAGTTATTCAACATTACGAAGGTACGTGGTCTATACACTTGTGGGGGGTGCGGCTGGACCCAGCCCGTCTGACCTGTGAATGTCTGGGTACTGGCTTATAGTGTCTGCATATATGCACTGTTACCTACTGGAAGTCGTACACCTTGTTTGTTGTAGCATAGTCTACATACAGGCCTGCTGACTGTAGCTTTGTTTGTATGCATGTTTGCTTGTTATGTTCCTGAAACACTGTTTGCATGTAGCTTGCCTGTAACACATTGCATATGACTTACCTCGCATTTGCTCAAGACAGCATTCGTATATGCCAGCACTAATAAATCAGGAGCACTACACCCTCACATAGTCACCTTGAGTACCTTGTTCCCCATTGGCCCTATGTGTCGTTACTTAGTATGGGATTCACAATGCTATGGTAGCATGTGCAAAGGTGACCTGTCAATCTACTCTCAGGTCCAGTTGGTGAATCTGTGAGTCATGTGGCAATGTTACAGCTGCCTCATGCACACAGACAACCCTCTCCCCTTCCCATACATGTACAACACATGTGAGAGATGCAACCACATAGCCAAACTGGGGGCTAAGCTCTGTTAACTCAGCACTGGCATTCCCTGTCAGGTGGAGTTGGATACTACAGTGAATACAGTACCAGTCTCCCATAGACCTACCATGACCGCAATCCAAACACAGAAACACACAGGTACATTATTGGACTCTCAGAATAGCATCCTGCCTGAGCAGCTGACACCTGCAAAGCAGACACACAAGCAAACGTTAAGCCCGAGCAGAGCACGTGCAACACAGCTCACAAAGCCTGTGTGCCAAACAGTCACAGGCCATATGGCTTGACAACACACCTGCTACAGTTGTATGAGGTACCTCTATCGTCAGGTACACTGAGGTCCTGCTCACCAGGCTGAACAAGGTGACGGTCATGCTGAGCTGCCCGTCGGGCACTATGATCCACCACATAACACAAGCATACCGGTCATTCCAAGGCATGTAGAAGTATGACTCAGTCATTGTCTGTGCCAGTGTGTATGACCTCTGACGCACCTCCCTGGACTACATGTTAGGGGACATAGAGGGGCTCTCTGAGCTTGTGGCACAGGCTGGTATGACCCTGGCCTTGAGTAGCATCTCACCCTCACCAAGAATGCTGCCACAATATGTAGACAGGATCATCAGTTTCTGCAATTAACGTATGTTTCAGTGACATTCAAAGGGGATCCAATGCCTGTCAGTGTGGGATTACATGCTGGACAAGCCACATTGCTTTGCTTGGGACAGCTTGCACCTGTCATCCATGGGCCGTTGTATATTGGCAGAGGCTGTTGCTACACACATAGTGCCTTTGTATGCAAGGCTGACATCACATAGCCACCTACGCAGGTATCACATGGGATAGGACACTAATAGAAATGCTACTCAACAGCAGCAGTGTAAACCTCAAGATGCATGCAGTGGAAACTGTCCTTAGCATGGGGTACAGCAATATCCGTGCAGTAACAGACTCCTGGTACAAGGCTCCCAGGTGCACACCATCAGTGCCAGGTCATTCCTGATACCATGCTTGTTGTCCCCTACACATGCACCAAACCAGAACGGGGGGATGTATCCAAAGGCACCTCAGATACACACACCCCCAGGTTGGTGGCACTGCACAAAGCATCAGTGCCTATCCATGTGCAACTAACAGTGGGTTAGACTGCCTTCAGGTTCATAGCCTGGCACACACCACACTCCCATACCCAGGAAGCCCACTTGGCCTTCCTGACAACACTGGGAATATGACGGTCTCTACACACACCATTATATGGTTGTACTGCGACTACCCAAACATAGATTGTGAGCATTACTCTAGCTCCAAGACCCTATCTGATGGGTTCTTAGCATTCATTCCCTGCATTGCTATGGAACACATTGCTACCACTCTCACAAGAGGTGACAACATGCTGCACCTGTTCATCACCAACATGTGGACTATATGCTCCAGACCAGTCATGTATCCCTCACTGGTGGGATGACACCATCTACAACCCACACTGTCTAGTCACTTACCACATGCAGCCCCTGCACAGAACACCACAGTCATACAATTGTCTGATGCATATTCCATGTATTCACATGAGGCAGGCTTTGGACATGGGAACTATTGCAGCTCACAGGTACATATGTGTAGGTGGCACACACATACATCATGTGTGCATTGACATTACTGATATAATGTAGGTCGTGCAATATTGGGAACAACACCCCACACACATGGACAAACTGTGTGACAAAACTACACATGGCGTTTGTAGGATACAAACCCCTACCTAACTATGTTAGATCACTTGAGAGAGATGCAGTAGCAGAGCATGCTATTTGCATTACTGGGGGTATTGCTTTCTCCTGCTGTACTTATAGGGTGCTGACATCATCAGTGTTTAGACAGTGGAATATGCAGCATGTATTGTGTAGTAATAGTTGCCAAAAGGGACATTTCTCTTACACACGGAATTGCACACACTACTCCCCCACACACATACTGTGCACTTGCAGGATTCAAACCCTTACCTAACTATGTTATGACACTTGTGAGAGACGCAATAGCAGAGTGCGCTATTTGCATTACTGGGAGGATTGCTTTCTCCTGCTGTACTTATAGGGTGCTGACATCATCGGTGTTTAGACAGTGGAATATGCAGCATGTGTTGTGTAGTAATAGTTGCCAAAAGGGACATTTTTCTTACACATGGAATTGCACACACTACTCCCCCACACACCCTGTGCACTTGCAGGATTCAAACCCCTACCTAACTATGTTACGACACTTGTGAGAGACGCAGTGGCAGAGCATGCTATTTGCATTACTGGGAGGATTGCTTTCTCCTGCTGTACTTATAGGGTGCTGACATCATTGGTGTTTAGACAGTGGAATATGCAGCATGTGTTGTGTAGTAATAGTTGCCAAAAGGGACATTTCTCTTACACATGGAATTGCACACACTACTCCCCCACACACATACTGAGCACTTGCAAGATTCAAACCCCTACCTAACTATGTTATGACACTTGTTAGAAACGCAGTAGCAGAGTGCACTATTCACATAACTGGATATAATTTCTGCTCCTGACATATGTATAGTGTGCTGACATAATTATGGATGAAGAGGTATGTACATCTGTTACTATCCATCAGTACAGGGGAGAGCATATCTATGCATTAACTTTGCACAGGCACAGTGGCCTACTGTACTGTGGAGGCAGACGCCAAATACACTGTGGATAGCCTTCTGTATTCCCTAGGGACAACAGTCTAGTATTGCACTCTATGGCCATATGTTTACCTGTCAGATGCAAGTATCTGTTGCTCATTTACTGTTTGTGGGTCTTTATTGCCATAGCCTTCCCTATCTCTATAAACAACATGTGTACTGTGGGAGATGTTTGCATATGAGTGGGATCCAGTACTTTACTTATGTCTCTGTTGTAACTTCACTGTGTGCACTGGGCAGATGTCTGTATTGTGGGAGGTTCCTGTGTTAACACATAGAAATGCCAGATATGTGTGTCCAACTGCTGAACTGTGACATGGCCTAAGTGTGTGAGCATGCCCAGTTCGCAGTTTGTATGGCTTCTTGACTGACACGTCTCATTTATCTAAGTGTGCGAACATGCCCAGTGTGACCTTTCCTTATGTTGGGATCTGTGGACCACCATATTTGTGTTTGTGTGTGGACGCCATCTATATATCAGATGTACAGTTGAGTGGTGGACATCAGGTTGTGTTCTTACTGCCCAGCTGCTTTGTGTCTGAACCTAACAGGCATTATGCTGTGCCTGCAGGGTCGCCATGGGATAGTTTGCATACAGTTGTCATCATCCTTTCCTGCTGACCAAATAATTGTATTGTCGTATAGTGTACTGGTGCAGTACTTTCACTGTGGTGGACAGTATAATCGGTTTCAGTCCTATCACTGTTTGTAATATTTATAGTGAGCACACCAGACTGGTTGAGGGCCAGTTGTGCAGATATGACCATGTTGCATTTTGTTCAGATATGGACAGCATAGTACATGATTGTCCAACATTGTTAATGTATTCCACAACTTGTGTGGACAGTGACAAACAATGGCCATGTGCCCTAGTCCATTTGTAATGCTAGTCAGAGAGTGTTTGTCCTTCAACACGCATTTACTGGTGTTTGCCATGACATATGTCTTATGCCTCTGTCTACCCGTGACATACAGGTGATATCCAGGGTACACCTACCATCTCCCATCCAGTCATCATGATTCCTCTGGATGACAGTCACTGAGGGACTCCCTGGATATCCTGTAGTGGGAGTTTAGTCGTGAGTGGAGTGAGCTTCTGGGTTATGGACCAATTGGTACAGCATGTCCTGTTTATGTCTGTGCTGGGGTTCAGGCCTGTCAGCTGCATAGGTCACCAGCATTCAGTGTTTACATTGTGCTAAATGTCCATTGATACCAGGTTGGTCATGGCTCTATACATCAGGCACAGTTCACCTCCAGCCAGGCAGCATGGCACTGTGTGGAGCTGCAGTTTCTTTAATCAGGCAACACATGGCATCTGTTACAGCTCTGCGATCCTCCTGGTGGGGTATTTGTGTGGTCTTTCCAGTTGCTGCAGGTGTCTGCTACGGTACATCCCTGAAGGGCCATTGTACACAATTGTGAGGCTGCTGATGGATGACTGGAGAGGCCCATTGACCTACCCTAACCAAGCTGTGCTTACCTTCATGATTAGGTGGGTATATGGTATGTTTCTGTAACCACTACAGACACAGGGTTGTCACATGCAGGATATCTATCACCTTGTGTCCCCAGATGTCTTATTGCTCCTGATGTACTTACTGGGTTAACACCTATGTGGTAATTTCTGGCCATGTACTGTGTTTCCACAGGGGTTTACTATACACTATTCTGCATTTAGCTTGTTGACATGGCTGTGGCACCACTTGTCTGTTTCTATGTGTGCTTTTTGTAGGTTGCTTGTGTCAGCTGGAGGGTCCGATATGGTGGGCAGTTTGTAGTCCTCTGCAAACCTGTTCAGACAGAGTCCTTCCATGTTGGCCTGTACCTATGTGACATATATAGCATACAAGAGAGGTTCCAGGACCATGCCTTGTGGGATGCCAGTTGTACCTGGTTTGCAGTCTGCCATGGCTACAGCATGTCTGACCAGGTCAGTTCTGTCCTTGAGCTGGTTTGCAACCCATCTACTTGCATAGGGGTTTATAGTTAGGCTAGTGAGCTTATCTGTACCGCCAACTAGGGTATTGTATGGAAGGGTTTAACAAGGTCCAGATAGGCTGTGTGATTCACATTCCCCACATCAATGGCCTTGGTGCATGTTTCACATGAGTCAGACATGTGTAAGGGGCAGGATCTGCCCTATGACAGCCACACTGGGTAGGGTCCAATGTCTGTAGTTACCCAATCTCATTATTCATGGGATCCATGATCATCCTCTCCATTACTTTGCCAACCTAGATAGTCGGGGTTGAGGGGTGATAGTTTACAGTAACCATTCAGGCACCCCCTTTGTGGTGTGGGACCACTGTTGCTGTACACTGCTCTTTGGGTACATATCCTGTGGTAGGACTGATAGTGTGCAGTACTGCTATTTGCTGTTCCATTCTTCTTACAGTACCTGTTGGACACAACCTAGGACACCATCTGGTACCATTGATGCTGTGTGCTGTGCTTTGTGGATGCTGGCTGTTACCTCAGCATCTGCAATGTCAGGGGGCCAGCACTCTCCTGGGATAGATATTTGGCAGTTAGGTGCTGGTGGGGAGTTTGGAAGGAATCTGTTCGGTAGGCTGTTGGCAATGTGTGTGGGTTTGGTGTATTGTTTGTGATATTAGAGTGCTGCAGAGCATATCTGTGGATTATCACCATGGTTCCTACCATCAGGTAGGACAGCTGTGTGATAATCCTTTGTGTCCTGCACAATTTGTATCATCATAGGTTCATAGGTTCATACTAGGCTATCTGCCCTGGCCTTGTTTGAGCACGGACAGACTGTGTGTGGGTCTCGACACCCCTTGCAATGTGCATATTATGCCCACGTAGGGTTTACTTTACTAGATGTGACACAGGGATGGCCCCAGTGTACACCTACTATCTCCCATGGACTTCACCAGATTTCTCTTGTTGAGTTTGAGTGTGGAGCTCAGCCTATCATGGACTGGGATTCTGTTCCAGAGTGTCAGGAGCCTCTGGGTTATGGATCTGTCCCTCCAGCACATCCTATTAATCTATGTGTGGAGGTTCAGATATCTCACTGTGGTGTGTATGCTGGATTTGGGGTTTCTGCAGTGGAGCATGTCCATTCATTCTGGATTGGACATGGCCTTGTACATCAGGCATACATCACCTCTGACTGGGCAGTATGCTTCTGAATTGGGCTGTGGTTTCTTCAGCCAGGCTGCAGATGTCCAATGTTTGGACCCTTTATCCTGTTGGTGAGGTATATTTGGGGTCTTTCTAACTGCTGCAGGTGTAAGGTAAGGTACATCCGAACTGGGGCATTGTTGTCATGTATGGGCCTGATAAGGGAAGAGTATGGGGGCACAGTGACCTCTCTAGCTCTACATGTGCATCCTTTCATATTAAGGTGGGCAATATAGCAAGTCTTCCTGACCACCTTGGCAATGTGAGTGTCACATGACAGGTTACCATCCACTTGTGTCCCTAGGTCCCTGATTACTTCTTCCATACATAATGGATTGCCACCTATGTCATACTTTGTGTGTGCCTTGTTTGGTATTTGTTGAGACATTCATACTCTGCAGTGTCTTCAGGAAGGCTGGCTGGGGTACCTGGGTTTGTGTGTGTGGTCTGTAGCAGGCTTCAAACAGGTACACAGTTTGAGCCAGTGTTACTTGCCCGTGGATAGTCCATGCTGCTTCTTGCTGTGGTACCAGCCTGGGGGTGTGGTTATCCTTGATAATTACTGGTAGCCACACTCCTATTGTCATTTGTTCCATGTTTTGGAGCTGTAGAGCATGGTATGTGGCATAACCTGGTAGTATTAGGGTGCTCTTCTGGGCCTTGACCCAGGTTTCTGTTACAGAACACATATTACCATTCTCCATGCTGTGGTGGGTTTGGTCTGCATGCACCTTGCAGGTTAGACTTCTGGCATTGGGTAGCATTACGTGCAGGTTATTATCCCTTGTGCTACCTATGGTGGTGGGTTTGTGCTTCCGGACTTACCTATTCCAGGCACAGTGGGGGTGACAACAGCCTTTGCCAGTATCCACACAACCAGGTGTGCTGGGTGCGTGCCATCCCTAGCAGGTGGGGCATCATGTCTTGCTCAGCATGTCAGCCCAGGCTGTCAGCCATGTGTTCCCCCTTGCTAACAGCAATACCTCAGCCAATTATTGTACTTGATCTTGTTGTCTTCATAGTGTGGCATCATGCTTGGTGAGGGTGAGATGTTAGGTAGGGTCTTCATGTTTGCATATACTAGATGGTGTTACATTGCTTAACACATGGCAATCATGCCTCAGGTGGTGCTGCAGGGCTGCCTCTGTCGGATGCACATACTACACTCCCTGTACATGTTTGAGAGCAGGTTGTGTCATGTTAGGCGTCCCTGTTACTATGAGTGAGTCAGAGAGGGGTATCATTCCCAGGGTTCCTACTGAGCCAGTGTATGTTTATTTGCTAAGTTTTTCTGCATAGCTGCCTAGCTTGAGCATTTTCTGGCTTGTTAAACTTGATTTCTAAATTAGTAGCTGTATTTAGAGCACAACCAAAAGCTGTTTGCTGAATTTCCTGTTTGCACTTAATTTTAAATCGTTTTTTTCTTAAAACTTGCATATTTTCTGTCCTTGACCTAGCACTCTTGTGTGGGGTCATTTACTGCACTGTTATAACTTGATGTTACTTGTGAACCTCTGCTATCTCTGTAAAAAACAAAAACAAAAAAAAAATCTTGCTTTTCCCACTTTTCTGAGAGTTAAAAAAGTTCAGTTACAGGCTTGCTGTTCCTGAACTGTTTGAAAGTTTCTGTGAGGCCATTTTTGCTTGGGCTGAAGGAGGGTCTCTGTGTTGATCAGTGGCAGTGAATAACATTGAGCAGCTTCCCTGCCCCCCATAGAGGTGGTTACTGACTTGAAACTGTACTTTTATTGTCCGTTTTGGGTCTATTCCTGCTTCTTTCCAGCCCCTGCTATCAAGCACACTTTAACGTGCTTTAGCACGAATTAGCGCAGAGTTGCCACTAGAGCAGCATCGGGCAGCGCCGGTTAAACAAGGTTAAACTCTTTCTGGCTCCAGAAAGTCTGTTCTTCAATTTTTCCCTTAGAACTGCTCTGTTAGGAACCTAAACAGTTTACACCTTCACTAAAAAGTGCAGCACTTGTTCCAAATAGCTTTTTCTTCTCAAAAAGCTCAGCACTTGTCTTATAAGCATATCCCTTGTCTTATAAGCATTCTCTTTGCAGGTCAAGCACTCCTATATTATACAAATCTCTCACTAGCAAAACCCCCAGGAGTGCCCACTTCCTGCTAAGCCCACTAACTTTCTGTCTCATACCAACTCATAATTCTTTCTAGCATGTCGAAGGGTCAGATGCTGGCGTCCTCTCCTGCCCAGTTGGTGAATCTGGGAATTCTGAGACAATGTTACAATTGCCTCATGTACACGGACAACCCTCTCCTCCTCCCACGTAACACTAACACTTGTGAGAGATGCAGCTATTTAGCCAGACTGGAGGCTGAGCTCTCTCAACTCAGGACTGGCAAGACCAGGCAGGAGGAGAAGGCAACTACACACACCACAATACCAGTCTCACATAACTCAACCACACCACTGAATCAAACACATAAACACACTAAGACATACTGAGGCTCTGAGTAAAATTTACCTAAACAGCAGAGGCCTCCAAAGCAGACACCCAAGCAACTGCAAACTCAATACACCACACAAACAACACATAAACAACAAAATCAGTGTGCAAAGCAGTCACTGCCCTTAAGGCCAAATACAACACCAAACATACTTGTCATAGGTGACTCCATAGTCAGACACACTGATGTCCTGCTCACCAGACTGAGTAAGGAGAAGGTCACAGTAAGCTGCCTGTCGGGCGCTAGAATCCGCCACATAACGCAAGCACTCAGGTCTCTCAACAGCAGGTACAAGTATGACTCAGTCATTGTCCACGCTGGTGTCAACGACCAGAGACGTACCTCCTTGGACTACATGAAAAGAGACATTGAGGAGCTCTCTGATTATGTAGCCCAGGCAGTTATGACCCTGACCTTGAGCAGTATCCTACCTTCACCTAGAATGATGCCACAATACAGTGATAAGATGATCAGCTTTAATAATTGGCTTAAATTCTGGTGTCATTCAAAGGGATCCAATGTCTGTCTGCCTGGGATGACATGCTGGACAAGCCACGCTGCTTCGCAAGGCGGCTTGCACCTGTCACCCTAGGCTTCGGATATTGGCAAAGGCTCTTGCCACCCCCATAGTGCCTTTTTTAGGCAAGGCTCAAATTCTAAACCTACCACCCTAGAACACAAAAAAGGAAAAAAACTAAAGGTAATGCTGCTCAATGCCAGAAGTTTCAATCTCAAGATGCACGCACTCAAGGCCCTTCTCAGTATGGAGAACATCGATGTCTGTGCTGTGACAAAAACCTGGTTCAAGGCTCCTGAGAGCACCCCAGCACTATCAGGTTTCACATCATATCATGCGTTCCGGCCCCAAAATCCGGACAACACCAAGAAAGGAGGGGGGGTGTCCATATTCATAAAGGACACCCACACCTCAAGGTTGGTGGCAATGCACGATGCATCGGAGACCATCCAGGTGCAATTAACCATAGGCAAGACTGCTCTGCAATTTGTAGCATGTTACAGGCCACCCTCTCAAACTCAGGAACCTCACATGGCCTTCCTGAAAACATTGGAGGGGATTAATGTATCTCCAAACACCATCATACTAGGTGACTTCAACTACCCTAATATAGACTGGGAACACTACTCAAGCCCAAACACTCTAGCCCAAAGGTTCCTGGAGTTCATAAACTCAAATGCCATGGAACAACTAGTCACCATCCCCACAAGAGGAGAAAACATACTTGATCTCATCATCACGAACATGGGATCACAATGTTCAACACCGGAAGTATACCCCTCACTGGTGAGATCAGATCATAAACTAATCTCGCTGGAGGTCCTCATCCCGCCCCCACCTGAAATAAAAAAGACCACAGTGAAAAACTTCTCAAAATCCGACTTCACACTTCTAAAAACTAGTGTTCATAGGTTCATAGGTTCATAGGTTTATACTAGGCTATCTGCCCGAGGGCATTTACAAGCCTAGCCCATAGTTTTGTGGCTTACGCCACCCCTTTAGTATGGGGAACTATACCCATTATTTTGCTGTGCCTCTGTCGAGCAGTGACACTGAGGTAATCCCTGGGGTATATCTGCGATCTCCCATCCATTGGACAAGATTTCTCTTGAACAAGGCCAGCGAGGTGCTCTGCCTCACATATACCGGGATTTTGTTCCACGGCATAGGGAGTCTTTGGGTGATGAATCTATCCCTCCAGCATGTCCTATTAATAGCCGTGTCGAGGTTTAAGTCTCCCGTCCTTGTGGCTCTGACGGATCTAGATTTATTGAGGTGAAGCATATTCATCAAATCTGGGTTTGACATGGCCTTGTATGTCAGGCACAGGTCACCTCTGAGCAAGCGGTAAGCGACTGAATAGAGCTGAAGTTCTTTCAGTCGGGCAGCATAGGACAGATTTTTGAGACCCTTTATCCTTTTGGTGAGGAACTTTTGTATCCTCTCCAGCTGCTCCAAATGTCGGGTCAGATACATTCCGAATGGGGCATTGTACTCAATCATTGGTCTGATGAGTGATGAGTACAGGGAAACTATGACCTCCCTTGATCTAGATGTGAATCCCTTCATGATAAGGTGAGCAATGTAGAAGGTCTTCCTAACTACTTTAGCTACATGGGTGTCGAATGACAGGCTACTGTCAACCTGGGTTCCCAGGTCCCTAATAACTTCTTCTGTGCTCAGTGGATTGCCACCTATATGGTAGCTAGGGGTAACCTTGTTTTTCCCGAAGGGTATGACTATGCATTTTTTGGCATTTAACTTTAGGCCATGGCTCTGGCACCAGTTATCCGTTTCTGTGAGACCCTTCTGAAGGATATCTGTGTCAGATGTGTTTTCGACTATGGCGCCCAGTTTGCAGTCATCTGCAAACTTTGTCAGCCATAACCCTCCTGTGTTTGCTTGTACTTCGGAGAAGTAGATGCCAAACAAGAGTGGGCCCAGGACTGAGCCCTGTGGGACACCACTTGTGACAGGTTTAGAGTCTGACATGGCGCCAGCAACTCTGACCCTGTGGGTTCTGTCACTCAGCCAGTTTGCAACTCATCTTGTGATGTATGGGTTAACATTTAAGCTGATGAGTTTTTCAATGATACCCGAGTGGGGTATTGTATCGAAAGCTTTCGCCAGATCGAGGTATGCTGTATGGACTGCCTTTCCCTCATCAATGGCTTTGGTGACTGTTTCAAAAAAGTCAACCAAGTTTAAAAGGCATGATCTGCCTTTGACAAAGCCAAACTGGGTTGGATCAAAAGTCTGCAAATTCCCTAAGTCTTTGTTTATGAGATCCATTATGATCCTCTCCATGGCTTTGCAGATAAGGCTTGTCAAGCTAATGGGCCGGTAATTTCCAGGGTCGGTGGAGGCACCGCCTTTATGAAGTGGGACCACTGTCGCGGTCGCCACTCCTGGAATGCGTATCCAGAGGTGAGACTATGATTAAACAGCTGTCCTAGCTGTGGGTTTAATTCCTCGTTGAGTTCGTGGAGCACACAGCCGGGGACACCATCAGGTCCCATGGATGCTGTGTTTTTTGCTTTGGAGAGAGCAGTTCTCACTTGGGCGTTAGAGATGTTTGGGGGGCTGCAATCGTTTGGTATAGATATCTCTCCTTTTGGGGGGGAGGGGGGGGAGTTTGCACTGAACCTGTCAGCCAGTATGTTGGCAATGTCTGTAGGATCAGTAATCTTCACATCATTTTGAACTAGTTCTGAGCATATCTGGGAGTTTCCTCCCAGGTTTCTAACATAGCTGAAGAAGGCCTTATGATTGTCTTTTGAGTCTTTAGCTATTTTTCTCTCAAGGCCCCTGAGCCAGTGGTAAACATTACTCAAACCGCTGAATCACTTACAAATGCCTTCTACCAGCACCTACAGGACTGCATGGATCAGGCAATCCCAAACAAAACTAAGACTCTCTGTACCAAAGGCAAGCGTCCAGTCTGGTGGACCCCAGCCATAAACAAGCTCTACAACAAAAGGAGGAAGCTACTACAAGATAGAGCAAAATCCTTGAAAGGTAAGACACCTTTGATCATTATAAGTAAAAAACTTAGAGCTCTCATAAAATCATCCAAGGCAAATTTTGAGAGAAAAATTGCCAAGGACTCAAAAGACTGATGGTGTCCCCGGCTGTGTGCTCCACGAACTCAATGAGGAATTAAACCCGCAGTTAGGACAGCTGTTTAATCTTAGCCTCACCTCAGGATACGTACCCAAGGAGTGGCGCACGGCGACTGTGGTCCAACTTCACAAGGGCGGTGTCTCCACCGACCCTGGAAATTACCGTCCCATTAGCTTGACAAGCCTTATCTGCAAAGCCATGGAGAGGATCATAATGGAACACATAAATAAAGACATAGGGAACTTGCAGGCTTTGGATCCAACCCAGTTTGGCTTTGTCAAAGGCAGATCATGCCTTTTAAACTTGGTTGACTTTTTCGAGACAGTCACCAAGGCCATTGATGAGGGAAAGGCAGTCCATACAGCCTACCTCGACCTGGCAAAGGCCTTCGACACAATACCCCACTCGGGTATCATCGAAAACTCATCAGCTTGAATGTAAACCCATACATCACAAGATGGGTTGCAAACTGGCTAAGTGACAGAACCCACAGGGTCAGAGTTGCTGGAGCCATGTCAGACTCAAAGCCTGTCACAAGTGGTGTCCCATAGGGCTCAGTCCTGGGTCCACTCTTGTTCGGCATCTACTTTTCTGAAGTACAAGCAAACACAGGAGGGTTATGGCTGACAAAGTTTGCAGATGACTGCAAACTGGCCATAGTCGAAACACATCTGACACAGATATCCTTCAGAAGGGCCTCACAGAAGCGGATAACTGGTGCCAGAGCCATGGCCTAAAGTTAAACGCCAAGAAATGCATAGTCATACCCTTCGGGAAAAACAAGGTTACCCCTAGCTACCATATAGGTGGCAATCCACTGAGGACAGAAGAAGTCATCAGGGATCTGGGGACCCAGGTTGACAGTAGCCTTCGTTTGACACTCATGTTGCTAAAGTAGTTAGGAAAACCTTCTACATTGCCCACCTGATCATGAAGGGATTCACATCTAGATCAAGGGAGGTCATCGTCGCCCTGTACTCATCACTCATTAGACCTATGATTGAGTACAATGCCCCATTCGGAATGTATCTGACCCGACACCTGCAGCAGCTGGAAAGGCCCCAAAAGTTCCTCACCAAAAGGATAAAGGGTCTCAAAAATATGTCTTATGCTGCCCGACTGAAAGAACTCCAGCTCTATTCAGTCTCATACTGCTTGCTCAGAGGTGACCTGTGCCTGACATATAAGGCCATGTCAAACCCAGATTTGATGAATATGCTTCACCTCAAAAATCTAGATCCCTCAGAACCACAAGGCGGAGACTTAAACCTTGACACGGTTATTAATAGAACGTGCTGGAGGGACAGATTCATCACCCAGAGACTCCCTATGCTGTGGAACAAAATCCCGGTACATGTGAGGCAGAGCACCTCGCTGGCCTTGTTCAAGAGGAATCTTGACCAATGGATGGGAGATCGCAGATATACCCCAGGGATTACTTCAGTGTCACTGCTTGACAGAGGCACAGCAAAATAATAGGCATAGTTTTATTCAAACTAAAGGGGTGGCGAAAGCCACATAACTATGGGCTAGGCTTATAAATTCCCTTGGGCAGATAGCCTAGTATGAACCTATGAACCTATGAACCTATGTGCTATGCATTGCCTCTTTGCCAAGGCCAGGGCATACTGGGCACGCCTCCTTCTGCCTACTGGGGCAGGCTCAGGTTGTTCCTCCTCCGAGTCACGCTCTGCCTGTGATGGCCTTGGCAATGGTGGGGGGCTGTTTGTCCCGGCTCTATGCTGGTCTTGCTGCAGCTGTTTTCGCAGAATCATATTATGTAGCATAGCACATACCATGACAATTTGGGTACATGTAGTTGGTGAGTACTGCAAGGCTCCACCAGATGTGTCCAGGCACCAGAACCGTGACTTGAGCAGCCCAAACACACGCTCTATTACATTATGTGTTTGTGCGTGTGCCTCATTATGGCGTTCCTGTTCAGGTGTGTGTGCGTTTCTGATGGGTGTCATCAACCACGGCTCCAGTGCATATCCTGCATCCCCCACTAGGTGACCATGTGGGATGTCCCCATTGGCAAATGTCTGGTACAGCTGCATCAAATGCCAGATATGGGAATCATGGTAGCTCCCAGGGCAGTCAGCACACACATTCATTATTATGCCCTGGGCATCACACACAACCTGGCAGTTGATGGAGGGGAAGCCCTTGCGGTTAATGTAGGCCCTACCCCGCTCACCAGCTGGTGCTTTGATGCGTATGTGCGTGCAGTCTATTGCACGCACATACGCATCAAAGCACCAGCCGGTGCGTATGTGTGTGCAGTCTATTGCACCCACTACCTCAGGGTATTCCGCTATTTGCTGGAAGAGACGCATATTGCTGGCCAATACCTCACAGACATTGGGGAAATATACATGCTCACCGATATGTGCTGACATGGCATCCAGGAACTGGTGCAGTACACTGGAGGCTGATGCCTGTGATATCCCCATCATATCACCAGTTGGTCTCTGGAAGGTACCTGTTGCTAGTATTCTTAGGCCAACACATATCTTGGTTTCCACTGGGATGGGTTCCCCTCTGTTGGTTCTGTGTGTGAGGTGTGGCCTGCACAGCTCAACAATTTGCTGCAGGAGGTCTCTGTCCACTCTATAGTGCTCCACTATCTCCAGCTCATGTAACCCCTGGTAGCTGACCCTGGGCCTGTACACTCTTCTCCGTATCCTCACTGTGGGTTGTCTGGCAGCATTTGCATTGTCGCCACCCTCAGCAAGTCTCCTATGTCTCCTTATAACAGCAATGGCAGCCCTTAGCATGTTTGGTCTGAGTGCAGCTTTTTCAGCTTTCACTTCTACTAGCTTACTCCTGTCTTGCAGTGTCTCTTGAGAGAAACATACTGCAATGCTGTTTGCAGTGTTTTAAGTGCTGGGCTGGGCTTGTATTCTGTCTGTGTAATTGCCTGCTTCTAATTGTTTTCACCAGCTACCTCTACCAGTATTCCCTGCTAGTTTCCTACTATTTCTTCTGCTTCCTTTTTCCTCTCTGTTTCCTCAGGGGGGAGCAGCGCACATACCAGTGAAAACACGCTCACAGAGGCTGCCATGAGTGCACACATGCTTACACGGACTAGAATCTGCTTATTCGGGTTAAAACGCACGCACACCAATGCAAACAGGTTTACATATCTTTAAACAGGCTCCTACATGCTTACTCTGCCTTACACGTGCACACTCTGTCTTACTCGCGCCTCCCAGCGTGCACACACGCGCATGCACGTACAGCAAGAAACTTTGGTGTTGGCCACAGTGTACACCTTCCATTTCTTGACTTTCCCATGCTTATCTGTTGACACTCCTCTTTTTATGCTGTGCGATTGACATCTTTCACATACTACTTTGCTCCAATGAGCTTGATTTCTTCCTGACATTCCCCCCTGTGATGTCACCTATCTCCTACTCTGTTACTCCCCCTTATCTAACTCTTACACTACACAGAATGTGCTCATTTGTTATGTGACAGTGTGATTCACTATCCTACCACTCATTTACATAGGATTGCCTACTAATGCTTAGTTACATGTCTTACACTCAGCTTCCCCCCTTAGCAACCACTAGACAGTGGCCATGTGGTTTTTGGTCTGCTAATCCCTGCATTGCAAATCCATGCATTACATAAAACCCACATTTGTGGGTTTCAAACCTTTATTTTTATGTCTTATATAGCACAGCCCGTTTGCGCGGTGCTCTGCTGCATTTAAACCTCGCCGATCGCCGAAAAAAAAATATTTTATTTCATGTTTGCATCGGGTTACCGTGCCAATGGCCACATATTTGGCCATTGGCATGCTGACTGCAACATTTACACACTTTATTTGGAGCTGTCATGGCTCCATTGTGTTATTTTCAGTAACGTACTCAGTTGTCAACTGAGTACATTTCTGCACCTAACAGGACTCTTACACGGGCTGGTTTCAGCTTTGCGGATCGCTAATCTAACTCATTTCCATGCCTGGCTGCAAGTGAGGTGATTAGTATATCCATGACCTGCCCATGTAAGAGTCGTTTTAGCTGGTCTCTTACATGGGATTTCGGGCTGTTCCTGGATCGCGATGGCTGCATGGAGTCTTACACGACTCTTAGACTCCATGCAAGCCATCGTGAATCCTGCCCTTCATCTTTTGAAACCATACGAGCTGCTCGTACTAATTGACCTTTGACAACAGATTTCTTTTGGTGGACAGGATGATTACTACTGAAATGAAGGAAAGAATTGGAATACATTTCTTTCCTATATATTTTGGCATAATAACATTTATTAATATGATTTTTACGTAAATTGACATCTAAGTATGTTATTCTGCCATGATTGTATGTGTACGTAAAGGTAAAAAATCAGAGCTAGAATTGAAAAATGAAATAATTTCAATAGCCATGGTTTCATTACCTTCAAGTAAAATAAAAATGTCATCCAGAACCGGGTGTAATACTTGATTTTACTCATAATATTGATGTTCTTGCCTACTATTTCTTGTTCCCAATAGGTCATGGCTAAATTAGCAAAGCTTCCCCCACAAGGGGAGCCCATGGCCACTCCTATTTTTTGTAAGTAAATTTTGTTGTCAAAGGTAAAATAGTTGTAGGACAAAATAATGTCTAACATTTCCTCTATTAATTTAATTTCAGATTGCCTTACACCATGTTTTCTCATAATAAAACTAACCCATTCTATACCATCTAAATGTGGTATACAAGTGTATAAATCTTTAATGTCCACAGTTAAAAAATTTAACCTGTTGTCGAATTTAAAATTATTAATGTTTTTAAGAAAGGACCAGGAGTCCTTACACATCACTTTTTCTTTTAAGACATATTTTTACAAAATTGTATCTATAATTTTAGCACAAGGATAAGTCATGCTGTTTCTCGCATCGACTCATGGTCTCATAGGTGGGTCGGTCAATGATTTATGGATTTTGGGAATACCAAAAAGAATAGGCATTCTGGGTGCAAGCATTGTTAAATAATTAAATGTTGTCAAGTCAATCCTGCTTTCAATGAAATAATCATTGAATATGGATCTGATGGTTTTATATGCTTGATGTAATAATTCCTAGATGTTTCCTGATATATGCTGCACTATCAAGTGTTTGCTGCATCTTTTTGGTGTATTGTTGCTGTGTCATTACGACCAGTCCACCACCTTTATCAGGTTGTGAAAATCTAGGACCATTTTCTTTTAATGACTGTAAGGCTGCCTTTTCTGTAGCAGTAATAGTGGATGCTACAGTAGTCTTACTCCTGTTTGTATATAGCATATTCCTAAAATCATTTTCACATATTTTCTTGAATAAATTCAACACAGGATGTATAGGAGGTACAAATGTGCTAGCTATATGCAAATTATTACTTTCTATATTCTCACTGTTAAAAAACATTTTTAAATTTAACTTTCTTAAAAATAATTTGAGGTCAATGATAGTTTTCACTACATCAGCTCGATTACTGGGAACAAAAGTAATACCACGAGCTAACAATTCAATAACAATTGGTTCTATCGTGACAATAGTATAATTAAAAATTTTACAGTCACTTGTTGAATTGTACAATATAATAGGATGACAGTTTAAATCCATGCTTACCTCCCCCTCTTCCCTCATGTGTTGGTACTGTTCTTGTTAAAATAATTGTTGCCCTGATAAGTGTTGTTCCGCAGGTTGTAATGGGAGGCCCCCACTGAAAATTTGTTTGCTGTTGTACAGGTAGAGACCCTGCCAACCTGTTATCATCATTGTGGCATGTGGCAGTATCACTATTGTTAACATTACCATTGTTTTGTAGATTTGAACCATGAGATTCATGTTCCACAATATTATTTTCTTCTCGGGCGTGCTGTGAAACGTGATTGTTTTTTACCTGGGAGGGGGGAGGTTTCGGATATGCTGTTCCACTACTGTATACTTGTCTGTCTCTATTTAGTTTCTTTAATTTTCCTTCTTTTATCTTATCCATGTATTGATCGATACTGGCAAAAATTCTGTCATTTTTTATATTGCTCTTCTGGTCTGAGGAAGTCCTACAATTGAGTGGGACGAAAACCCCTTCACATTTTATGTATCTAATAAAACTGTTTTTTATAACAGCTCGTTTTACTATGATTTTTACTGTCATTGGATACATTTTATGGTTCATGGACTTGTCTTATACACAGTTTGGATTACTGATTTCCATGTTTTGACCTTCACTTTTTGGGCCGTTGTCTGCAGGTTTTGTTCCAAGCATGGGCAAGGGATTGTTTGTAGAGTAGTTTGCCTACTGACCTTTTTGGGTGGTAGATATCAAGTAGTTGTTGGTTAGACGTACAGAGGGTCCAGGATGGGATGTAGATGGAGACTAAGGAAGATAGAGATGGACAGAAGGAGGGTTTATAAAGAATAGAGTGTAGCATATGAAATTGATAAGATAGCAGAAACTGGGGAAGTTCAAGCCATTGAAGAGAGTTTAAAGAAATGCAGTGGTGTGAGTTGTATGTGGAGTTAGTAATGAATCTGGCTATTTTATGGTAAGTCTGTTGGAGTTTGTTTGGAGTGGAGGCCTGGATATTGGTAAGAACTGGGGCAGCATATAAGAGGGAGGGGAGGAGGAGTGCCTGGCCCAGGGTAAGTCTAGATTCAGGGGTTAGAATTTTGTTTTCCCTATAGCAGACCTAGTTTCTGTTTTTTTTTTTATACATTGGAGTATGTTTAGGTTGAACTTTAGTTAATCATTGATAATGACCCCTATGAGTTTTGTGTGGGTGTCAGATTGGATAGTTGTATTGTTAGAAGATTTAATAAAAAAGGAGGTTTTATGACGAGAAAGAGAACGAGGAAGGAAAAGTAGGAGTTTGGTCTTTTTGGGATTTAGGATCAAAAGGGTGTGAGAGAGCCATTGTTCAGTGGATAGTAGGGCCTGTTGGGTCAGGGAGTGTAGTTCAGGAATGTTATTTGAGATGGATATAAGTGTGGAGTCATCTGCATACTGAATAAGGGAGGATTTTTTGCATGAGGTTTAAAGATCACTGGTGAAGATGTTAAACAAAAGGGTCCCAAGATGGAGCCTTGGGGAACACCAGTGGAGATGGGAAGGAAAGGTGAGGAGGATGAGAGCCATTTGACAGATTGTTCCCTGCCAGATAGGTAACTATTAAACCAGGTACGTGCGGAGGGGGATAGGTGGAGATTTCTGAGTTTGGATAGTAATAGAGGATGAGAGACAGTATCAAAGGCTTTGGAGAGATCTAGGAAGAGACAGGAAATTGGTTTATTATTGTCTAGGGCCTCTGCAATGATATGAGTGAAGGAAAAGAGGGTAGTGGTGGTGCTGTGGTGAGGACGAAATCCATGTTGGGTAGGGGTAAGTAAGTGGTGCATGAGGAGGTGATTGAGAAGCTATGAGCAAATACATTTTTCTAATATCTTGGAGAGGGGGGACAGAATGGCAATGGGTCAGGTCAGCAGTTTGAGGGGTCAGTGGAGTTTCCACCTTTATGAAGAGGGATAGTAAAGAAAGATTTCCAAAGGGTGGGGACAGTTGATTCCAGAATAGATCGATTAATTAGTATTGACATAGGATATGCAATTGAGTCAGCAGCAAGTTTAAGGAATGTAGGAGATAGATTATCAGTGGAAGGAGAGCAAGGTTTTAGCCTGAGTAGTAGAGATTTTGTAAGTAATGGGAACCGGCTCAAAAGAAAACAAAGTTGTGTTAGTGGGACTTGGAGGGGTGGGTGTTGAAGTAGAGTTTGGCTTAGAGGTTACCAGATTTTGGATGGAAGAGATAAAGTGTTTATTCAGGAGGGTAGCTGTTTCCTGAGAGGAAGAGTTAGGGTATGGGGAGAGATTAGAGGTCTTTCCAGGATAGAGGATGTTGTTGAGAGCTGACCAAAATTTTTGAGGATTGGATTTGTTGTTAAGCTGAGCAGAGCTATAGTATAACTTTTTGTCATTAGTTGTATGTTTTTTGCAAGGTTCCTCAGTTGCCTGTATTTTTGAAGAAGAGGTGGTTGTTTAATTTTAGACCAGGTTTTCCAAGCACAATCTCTTTGTTTCATAAGTTCATAAGGGACCTAGTCTCCTTGGAGAGCCAGGGAGCATGATTTGATTTTACTCTGATCTTCTTAGAGGGAGCTAAGGAGTTTAGAGTACTCATGAAGATGCTATTGAAAGTGCTTACAGCATCGTTTAGGGGTAGGTGTTTTAGGATGGACCAATCTATGTTGTGGAGAATGGAGTTAAATTGGGATAAACTGAAAGTCGATAGTTTTTGACAGTCTTTGATAAGGTGGGGTTTATGAATATGGAAGTAGTGCCTTAAGATGGTGGCAGGGAGAAGATCACTGATGGAGTCAGGTATGGTGGCGAGATTGTGGTATTGGCTGGGGGGAATTGGTAAGGCTCTAGTCTATGGTGGAGCTGGAGGTGGAATTTTTATGGAAGCAAGTGGGAGATGTTATAAGTTGGTGGAAGCCGTGTAGGTGGACATTGGGTTGGGGGGAGTCAGTTGTGAGTTTGGACCAATCAATGTTGACATCACCAAGGATAAGTGCCTCATATGGTATGTTGTGGGAGAACCAGGATATGATGTTTTCAAGAATGGGTAGATTGTTACCAGGAGGAAGGTAGATAGAAGCAATTGCAAGTTTTTTGTGGGGATTCAGATGGCAGTTAAGGATGATGATTTCAGCTGGGAGGAAGTCAGGAATTGGGGAAGGGTAAGGTGAGAGGTTAAGGTTGTTTGAGTAGAGGATGGCCATGCCACCCCCTTTTTTTACAGGTCTATCAGATCAGAAGATATTATAACCTGGTGGGAGCATTTCACTATTTCAGATTTGTGGCTTGAGACAGATTTCAGATAGGGAGAGGATGTGAGGGGTATTGAGAGCTATCCTTCAGTTCAGTAACTTTATTTGCTAGACTCTGAATATTCAATTAGTAAATAGTTAAGTATTTGGATGGAGATGATTGTTGTGACTGAGGTTGGTGACTGTTAGAGGAGTAAGGTGGGCGCAGTGTAGAGGTAGTTTTGGGGAGAGTGAAGGTGGGGAGAGAAAAAGAGGGACCAGGGTTGGGATGGATATCTCCACTACAAAGTAATTTTTTTAGTGAGGAGAGAGTGAGTAACAGATGCTAGATGGAGTTTGTATAGTTTTGACTTAGCTTTGTGGGAAGGTTTAAAAACCTGCATTATGGATAGTTTATATAGACTTGAGGTAAAGGTAGTAAAGAGATTAGGGGAGATAGTGAAAGATGAAGTAGTTGAATATATGTTTTATGAGTGAGAAGATGGTGAACATAGGAGTGGGTCAGAGAGATTGGAGTGGTAAGAGGTGGAGATAGAGAGAATAAGGAGTGTGTAGAAGATATTATAGCAATAACCCACGTATGGGTGTGGGTAATGCTGGATTTACCCATGGTTGGTGTTGTCTGGTCATGAAGGTGAAGCCCAAGTGGCCAAACAAAGACAACCGTGGGTAAATCCAGCATTACCACAGAAGTGGTTATTATATTATAATGACATTATTTAAGAAAAAAAAATTACTTTTCTTAAATAATGGCATTGTATAATGCCTCCTTGCTGCCCTTCCGCAGCTGTCTGGTATTCTGCGGCAGTTCTGATGTACTGCGCATGCCTATGCTTATGCAGTACATCAGAGCTGTGGGAGAAAGCAACAGAGAAATCGCTCTCTCTCTGTTGCTTTTTACAAACTGTCTCGCTATGTTAAAGAAGTTTAACATAGCGAGACAGCTTTAAAAAAAGCAACAGAGATTTCCGTTTCTTTTTTTAAAGCTGTCTCGCTGTGTTAAATCCATTTAACATAGCGAGACAGGTTTAAAAAAAAACAATGGAGAAAGCAAGATCTCCATTGCTTTTTACACACTGTCTCACTATGTTAAATCCATTTAAAATAGAGAGACAGTGTGTAAAAAAAGACTTATACTAATGGAAAAAGTCCGTGAGACCGGACCTTTTTCCATTAGTATAAGTCTGATTTACAACGTGCATGCTGACCAATCAGCGAGCACATTTTGGAATATTAATGGGGGGGTCATTGTATAATAGAACATAATACATGGAATAAAATATGAACAGTATATATATGTGTGTGTGTGTGTGTGTGTGTGTGTGTGTGTGTGTGTGTGTGTGTGTGTGTGTGTGTGTGTGTGTGGTTTCACTTCATAATACTGAAAATGAGAAAACTTCATAATGTGGAAGCCCAAAACCCTGAAAATCAAAATACTGAAAACTCAAAATACTGCATCTCAAAATACTGATAACAGATAAGATACATATACTGACTGTAAACAACATAAACCTGCCCCTCTGCTGATATTTGGTGGAAAGTAACATGGTTTATGTTCTTTAAACTCAGTATGTGTATGCTGTGTGTTTTCAGTATTTTGAAGTTTCAGGATTTTGGTATCAATGTTCTGAATTTCAGTATTGTGAAGTTTCAGTATTATGAAGTGAAACTATATATATATATATATATATATATATATATATATATATATATATATATATATATATATATATATATATATATATATATATATGGGTCTACTTCACATGGTCGACAATTCATTTGATCGACTTTTACTTGGTCGACAATTCATTTGATCGACAAGCAGTTTTATGTGGGGGGCTTCACCCTCAACACCCCCCAATGTGGGGGCTGTGCCCCCCACACCCCTAACTCTATATATCAACTCCAGGGTCACACAACATTGGGGAGGGGGCAAATCTGCCTGTCGATCAAATGAATTGTCGACCATCTCAGGTAGACCCATATATATATATATATATATATATATATATATATATATATATATATATATATATATATATATATATACATATATATATAGACACACACACACACACACACACACACACACACACACACACATACACACACCCACACACATGTATCAGTATATGTAACAGCCATATGTTTCACTTATTTATATTTTCAAGTGTGTAGACATTCTTCCATACATTTATTTTATTCATATGTAACACTTCACCCACTCTTTATATCATAATCACATTTTTATCTTTTTTCATATTTTTAATCATTTCCATTTTTGTACTAAACAAAACATAATTTGTTCTTGCTTTGCAAATTTCATAAATAAAATATATAAAAAATATTAGGGGAAGTTTCCTGCTGCACTGGCCAAACTTCCCATAGTCATTATAAATATCATTTCGAGTCCTGGTTGAAAAGAGGCTACCAGCCTAATGGGACTAACCTCAGCAAAGCATAAATAAGTACAATAAATACACAAATCCTTTGCCAACTTACTGAGAAGATGACGTGCTCTGAATTGCCGTTAAGTGGAGGTACACGTTATTCCATTCTAGGATGAGCAGTAGCGAGCCAAGCTGGTTAACATTGCTACATCCGGTGAGAGGCAATCCTGCGACCCTGCAGTGAGTACTAAACAGACCTACGTATTTTAGGGAGTTACTAAGGATTGATGTCCTTACATTCACTGCCGCAGTACTCTTCAACAAATAGGATTCCCTGCCATGAAAGCCCAAATGTCCGGACATTCGACCAAAGACTACTTATTGCTTTCTTAAAAGGTACACTGAACATCACCTAAATGCTGTTTGCATAGCGTAGGACATAAAGGTGACGTTCAGGCCTACCATAATCAGAACTTCTTTGCTGCCAGTTGCAAATGTATCCTTTCACTGTTGTTCTGTTTTACTTTATCATTTTCTGCCAGTTGAATGCATTTTCATTCTCCAATGACCTACTACACCTGCTTGCTGACTTCCTTGCAGTTGCAGATAAGTGCCCTTTTGGGGACTTTTTTCTTGTTTTTTTTGTTTTGCTTCTTAAGGTTAATATCACCCAGGAAGGGTAAATGCCATTGTGGGAGATATATTCCCCATAAAGACTGCCACAGTAAGTGTCTTTTTTGCCTAGGAGCTTTATCGTGGCCATACTTCTTGTTCCATTTGTCATGCATTTGTTCTAAAAACCCTTTGCAGTCGACTTTCTTCTCTTTCCTTGTATCTTGAGAACCAGCATCTTAAGCTTCTTGCTAAAGATACAATGGAGAGAATCTCCCGCCCCAAGTGTCAGACATTAGGGAAGAAGAAGATGAGAAAGGTATGACTGGATTCATCTGCTGTCCAGCATGTGCCAGGTGTTTTCCCGAAGCCATTACAAACCTGGAGGCTCGCCCGGCTGTGTTGTCATATTACTCTACTGCAACAGTGTCGGGGGGGATCACTGAGGGGCTAGCTGGCAGCACATACAAAGAGGCTTTGCACATGTCTGTCTCAGATGTACAGGGGAACCATGGTTGATTTCTTCTGGGGGGTCTAGAGGAGTTCCTCAGTCTTTAGTTGGCGAAGAAGTTCCTACTCCAGTTCTTGACTGCTGTCTTGGGTCTGAGCCTTCTCAGTTTTTTGGAGGGGAAGTTCCTTTAAAAAACATGTTTCTTATATTCCTAGGGATTCAAAATGTGAGTGGCAGGCCTTCAGGGGCTATTTACTGCTTTAATGTCTTTAAAACCACTTCAAGGAGTTTAAATTCCTCCTCCAGGATTTTTCTGAGGATGAGTTGGATAATGACTCCGTGACTTATTCTGCTCAAATTCCGTCTCCTTTGGAGTTCGGATCAGAGGAGGAGGAATCTATTAGTCCAGATATTCCTTTTAAGGAAATTTCCTTTGTGGAAATACTATCCAGGATGATAGATTTTTAAGTGGGATTGTGTTCAAGTCTCTGACATCCTTAAGAGGTACTATGAGTTGCTGCATTTGGAATCTCCAAAACCTGCTGCTGTTCCTCCTGTTTTGGCTGTTTTGCTGGATTCTTTTCCCAATGCTTCTTGTACACCTGATTCTCTGTGCCCTGCTGCCAAGAACCATGAGAGGTTTTATAGTGTGCCTGAGAATTCTACCTTCCTATATAAATGTCCTGCTGCTGACCCCTCTGCAGTGTCTGTAGTCTCTGAAAAGCCATCTCAATTGTTTACGTTACACAAGTTATTGCCTTCTGACTAGGGCAGTAGAACTATGGAAAGGTTGGGTAAAAAGGTTTGCACTTCTGCTTCCCTAGCAATTAATTATCAGACCCATCCAGTATGTCTAGGCTTTTGTTGGCTCATCTTTCTCAGGCCTGTCAATGTATTTCTGATTTTCCAGACTCTGAGGGTAAAACTTCTGTTTTTTCCTTGCTAGATACTTCCTCTCAAATTGTTCATCATTCTACTAAATGTAGTTATGATGCAGTAGATGCCTGTTCTAGGGCTGCTGGTTTGGTTCTACTAAATGTAGTTATGATGCAGTGGATGCCTGTTCTAGGGCTGCTGTTTTTGGTTCTACTAAATGTAATTATGATGCAGTGGATGCTTGTTCTAGGGCTGCTGTTTTTGGTTCTACTAAATGTAGTTATGATGCAGTGGATGCCTGTTCTAGGGCTGCTGTTTTTGGTTCTACTAAATGTAGTTATGATGCAGTGGATGCCTGTTCTAGGGCTGCTGCTTTTGGTTCTACTAAATGTAGTTATGATGCAGTGGATGCTTGTTCTAGGGCTGCTGTTTTTGGTTCTACTAAATGTAATATGATGCAGTGGATGCCTGTTCTAGGGCTGCTGTTTTTGGTTCTACTAAATGTAGTTATGATGCAGTGGATGCCTGTTCTAGGGCTGCTGTTTTTGGTTCTACTAAATGTAGTTATGATGCAGTGGATGCGTGTTCTAGGGCTGGTGATTTTGGTTCTATTAAATGTAGTTATGATGCAGTGGATGCCTGTTTTAGGGCTGCTGTTTTTGGTTCTACTAAATGTAGTTATGATGCAGTGGATGCCTGTTCTAGGGCTGCTGTTTTTGGTTCTACTAAATGTAGTATGATGCAGTAGATGCTTGTTCTAGGGCTGCTGGTTTGGTTCTACTAAATGTAGTTATGATGCAGTGGATGCCTGTTCTAGGGCTGCTGTTTTTGGTTCTACTAAATGTAGTTATGATGCAGTGGATGCCTGTTCTAGGGCTGCTGTTTTTGGTTCTACTAAATGTAGTTATGATGCAGTGGATGCCTGTTCTAAGGCTGCTGTTTTTGGTTCTACTAAATGTAGTATGATGCAGTGGATGCCTGTTCTAGGGCTGCTGTTTTTGGTTCTACTAAATGTAGTATGATGCATTGGATGCCTGTTCTAGGGCTGCTGTTTTTGGTTCTACTAAATGTAGTTATGATGCAGTGGATGCCTGTTCTAGGGCTGCTGTTTTTGGTTCTACTGAATGTAGTTATGATGCAGTGGATGCCTGTTCTAGGGCTGCTGTTTTTGGTTCTACTGAATGTAGTTATGATGCAGTGGATGCCTGTTCTAGGGCTGCTGTTTTTGGTTCTACTGAATGTAGTTATGATACAGTGGATGCCTGTTCTAGGGCTGCTGTTTTTGGTTCTACTAAATGTAGTATGATGCAGTGGATGCCTGTTCTAGGGCTGCTGTTTTTGGTTCTACTAAATGTAGTTATGATGCAGTGGATGCCTGTTCTAGGGTTGCTGTTTTTGGTTCTATTGAATGTAGTTATGATGCAGTGGATGCCTGTTCTAGGGCTGCTGTTTTTGGTTCTACTAAATGTAGTTATGATGCAGTGGATGCCTGTTCTAGGACTGCTGGTTTTGGTTCAGTGATGAGGAGGTATTCTTGCCTTAGGCTTCTGCCTTTATCTGATGATTTAAAGCTAAGTTGATGGATGCTCCTCTGGATTCTAATTTTTTGTTTGGGGAAGCTGCTGCTGGTTTGTTTAAGTCTCTTCAGGATAAGAGTAAGGCCTTACAGGAACTTAAACGTGTGTTTGTTTCTCCTGGTGCCTAAATTTCAGAGAAACTACCCTGCAATTTGTTTGTAGGCAATCCTGTCCTTCTATTAAAGGTAGGAAGGGTGGGAAACAAGCTTCTCTTGCTAAGGCTATTCAGATATCAGGGACTCCAAAGCCTTCCCTTCCAGACAAACCAGGTGCTGTGTGACTATATGTCTCTTCGCAACCACATTCCTCTTTCTCTTAACATTTATCTTTCTTCCTGTTTGGCTTCAGATCATGCAGGATTCTTGGGTTGCTTGATTATTCATCATGGGTACTTTATGGTGTCAAAATCCCATCCTCCTTTTATGAGCATTCTTCAACCTCCTAAGGAGCAACTTCCCTTTCTCCCAGCGCTTCTTCAAAAATCTCTAGATTTAGGGTACTATTCAAAAGGTGCCTGTGTCCCAAAGGGGGAAAGGGTTCTACTCCAGACTGTTTCTAGTGCTAAGGAAAGGGTATACTTGGAGACCTATTCTAGACCTCTCTCATCTAAACATTTTTCTAAAAGTGCCTTCCTTTCTGATATTGTCCCTTCAGTTTATGTTTTCTCTCTTTCTCCCTCAGACCTATATAGTATCTCTGGATCTCAAGAATGCTTATCTCCATATTCTGATCTATCCTCTTTTCAGGAATTTTTGTATTTCTCTGTTACTTCCCAGTATTTTTAGTTCTCTGCTTTGTCCTTTGTCCTTTCTACTGCCCTAAGTGTGTTCACCAAATGCCTTGTTCCTGTGACTAATTTTTGCAGGCTTCAAGGGATCCAAATATTTCCTTACTTAGAAAAACCCGTCCATTCAGGCATCTTGTCCAGAGACCCTTTTGACAAATCTTTGTTTTGCCATTTCCCTTCTTCATAGCCTGGGGTTTACTATAAATTTCAAAGAATCTTCTCTGACTCCTTCTCAGGATCATGTTTTTCTGGGGTGCAGGATTCAGACAGTGCCTATGCTTGCATCCCTGTCCCCTCCAAAGGCCTGAACTCTCATTTCTTTATTTCACATTCTTCTTCCTCTGGCTTTCATTACCACCAGGGAGTTTCTGAGAGCTCTGGGTTTCATGACATCCACCATTCAGATGCTCCCTCTGGCCAAACTTCTCATAAGGAAGTTTCAGTGGTTTCTGAAGTCAGTGTGGCTTCACAACTTTGAATGTTTTTGGTTATAATTATTTGGATATTTGATCTAAATTTAAAATTATTACAAATTCTTATACCCATGTTCTTATAGTCCAACAAATTCAATAAAACTGTGTTTTTTAATTTTGCCTTGGAATCTAAACTAGGTTTTTCCAAAGAAAAAGACCCCACATTTATCTCTATTGATATTTAGCCCATTATAATTTAACCAAAAAAGTTACTTTATTCAAGTACTAATTAATTTCTTCTACATCCCTTGATGATGCTATAACTTGTCCAAATTTGATATCATCAGTGCATTTTGCCATCCAGATAGAGGAATGCTTCGGTATCTGGAGAAAATATATTAAATAACATTGGGCCCAGCACTGAGCCTTGCGGGCCCATTAAAGCACATCAGACCAGTTAGATAATTCTTAATTCTAGCTTGCTTCTTCTTCCCACTTAGTTTGAGACCAATATATAATGTATGAATTTATCAGCTTTTCGTGCATTGCATCAACAATTTATATATATATATATATATATATATATAGAGAGAGAGAGAGAGAGAGATACACAACAGATAAATCCTGATCCAAGGTCAACATAATAGGGTCATAAAAAGTTGTCAAATTAATAAATGTTGATTTATTATAAGTAAAACCATGTTAAGACAGATTCAACAATCTTTTAAGTCAGTAGTCAAGATGGAAAGTAAGCCTCTCAAAACTTTTATCCACCAAAGGTGTTAAAATATTTGGCCAATTGTAACAAAGAGAGATACTGCCAGCACAGCTATCTGGAATTTTGTAAATAAATATATGTCATTTGTGAATATCAACATAATCTATATAGGATGTTTGTGTTGCAAATGTGTTAGAACTGTATGTTATGTATACATCAAATTAGGTTTGTACAAATGTGTATGAAAAATATATTTTATACAGTGGTGTTTAAAATGTAACCACAGTGTGCCCTACTGGAATAGAATGGAAATATACATGCACTAATGTAGCTGTTTAAATGAATATATTTAACAGTGGAAACTGGAACACAGGAGGTTAAAACTTCATAAAAATAGCTGAAATTACTTTATGGCATCAAGAGACAAGATGTCTATACTAGGGAAATTTCTGTATTGTCTTGGAAGTGTTTTATTGTTTTATGACTTCCAACACTTGCCAAAGATCTGATGAAATGCCATTGTCTATGTCTTGTTACAAGCAAATCAGATGTTAAATGCTACCAGCTGCCATCAATAGTTGTTTTGGACCTAGGAACTAGTAGTCAGATGACAAGAAATTATATCATTCTGCAAGCTATCCCAGCAGTAATATTTGAGATATTAATTTAAGAAATCTCTGAGAGTGAGACAGAGTATTCTGTATTTTGTCTTGAACCTGAAAACAACTAAAGAAGATCAATTCACCACATTTGCCTTGCTCTGATGAAGTAAGTTACCAGGGAATAGTATAATTCTACAAATTAAAGAAAACAAAAGCTGAATAAACGTCTGGTATACACCTCAAGCGAAAAAATGAAAAGACCAATGGTTAGACCACAGCTGAAGATGGAAATGGAATAATCCACGCCAGGAAATAAATCACTTGCAGCTTCACAGTAGTGCCCTTTATAAAACCAAAAGTTGTAACTGAGATGTAGTAGTCAAGGTAGGAAACAGTTCACTTGCAGTTTCACACCAATTGCCCTTTATTAAACAAGAGTAAGCGCTTTCGTGATCTAAGTCAGCTGATTGCTTCTTCAGACTCATAAAAACAGTTAAAACATGTTAAAACATGTTTGTGACAATGGATGTCACTTCACTGTTCACAGTGATACCGAACAAATGGGGTATTGAGAAAATATGTGATATTCTGACCTTGAAACAAGTTTTTCAAAGCACTAAGATTAATTTGATATGTGAGTTGCTTGAGATATTGTCCTAGAAAATAATGTCTATATTTAATGACAAGTTTTATCTACAGAAAGTTGGTGTAGCAATGGGCATGGCTTGTGCTAACAGCTACGCCAACTTAGCATTGGCTGCATGGGAAAAAGATCATGTATTAAGTGCTAGCAATAAATATGCTGGCAAAATTGTATGGTATATACGTTTTGTAGATGATGTCTTCCTGTTATGGGATGGTACTAGTGAAGAGTTGCAAGAGATGGTGGAGTACTTACACAACACCACTGAATTTTTAAGATTCACTAGTCAGCATTCCAGGGACTCTATTGAGTTCCTAGATGTTTTGGTTAAGAAGACAGCTTTAGATGAACTTACAACAGGGATGTATAGAAAATCTACATGGAGAAACAGTATCTTACATAAGACTAGTATGCATCCAACATTTGTACATAAAAATGTAGTGAAAGGACAATATATGAGAATAAGCCGCTTACATAATACAGCTGAAGGCTTTGTGAAGACAATGACTATACTAGAGAAAGACTTCTTAAACAGAGGTTATAGTAAGAAAGCATAAATGAAAGCTCTAAATATACCATTGAAAATAGGGATGGGAGATGTAAACCGTTCTTCTCAAATACTATAGAAGATGTTGAAAGCAAGGAAGGTCATGATTTTAAAGTTAGATTCCCTATAACTTATTCAAATGACATCAGAAGGTTCTGTAATATTTTTGAGAAGAATTGGAATGTTTTATTGTCGGATCCTGACTTGAGAGAATTGTTAGAAGATAGACCCAGCTTTTCTTTTAGAAATAAGAGGTCCTTAGAAAGGCAACTCTGTTATAAATTTGGAAACAATGAAAGAATGATACAATCTGTTAGGCAGGGGACTTTTCCTTGCAGAAGTTGTACAGCATGTGACTATATATATAATAAATCTACATATAAACATCCTATACTAGGATTTATAATTGATATAGATTTTTATGCTGACTGCAGAACACAAAATTTGGTTGATTTCAGCTTCTGCACCATCTGTCATGCCTTTTATGTAGGCAAAACCAATAGTGTCTAAAGGAACGTATCCTTGAACACCTTAGAGATATAAGAAATAAAAAAAGACACAAGTGCTTTAGCAAAACATGTGGAAGAAGAAGATAGGAAGAATATTTTTAATTTAATGGTTTTAGAAATAATAAATAAAAGTAAGAGGGGAGGTGATATAAGGAATAAGGTAGAGGAAGCAGAACAAATATGGATTTTATTACTTCAGGCAGATAGGTCTCCTGGATTGAACAATGCTGTTTCCTTGAAACCTTTTTTAAAATCCAGACCACTAAAACATTAAGTAATATGGATTATTACATAAAATGTGTCTGTTATATGCATACTTTATTTTATCTTATGCAGAATATAAGGCAAATTGATATACTGATGTATGCAATTTTAATTAGTCTATGTCATAGTTCTATATGTGTTTTCATTGGTTGAACCATATTTTAAATACTAATGTTTTAACTGTTTTTATGAGTCTGAAGAAGCGATCAGCTGACTTAGATCGTGAAAGCGCTTACTCTTGTTTAATAAAGGGCAATTGGTGTGAAACTGCAAGTGAACCATTTCCTACCTTGACTACTATATCTCAGTTACAACCTTTGGTTTTATAAAGGGCACTACTGTGAAACTGCAAGTGATTTATTTCCTGGCGTGGATTATTCCATTTCCATCTTCGGCTGTGGTCTAACCAATAGTATAATTCTCTTAGATATTGTCAGGAATACAGCAACGCCTAATTTAGATGTTTTATTTACTTACTTGAGATTGTCCTGCAATGTTGTTTTAAATATTTCCTATGGTTTTGAATTCAGATGTCACTGTGAATATATACTAAGTATTTTGCTATTCTTTTATTATTTATGATTAAATATATTTAAACATTTAATTGTGGCTGATCTTTATGAGACATATTTAAGTTCTGACAGTACCCACATATTTATTTGGTGACACTATGTGGGCCACTCCTAATAGCCTTGCTCTTGTTCAAACTACCATTTGTATTAATATTAATATTACACAGCAAGATTGGATACCCTTTGTTAAGGGCCTTAAAGTAGTTGATAAGAGTTGGCTGGTGGCAGTGATAACTACCTTATAGCCTGGGCAAAACCTGTGTCAGCCTCTCCCAGGTGTGTGTATGTGTATAAATCAAACCTCAACAAGTGTGTATGTCAGCTAATTGGGCAGGGACACAAAGCACTGATTGGACAGAAAGTGTTTTGGAAGTCTTGGCTTGGCAACTCCACTGATATCTCAACTCTTTAGCTGTGCCAGTGAGAAGTCTTATTGGGGATCTGCAGAAAGAAGGAGAATACAGTTCCAAACTGAGTATGGTCTCTGTGTGCTCTTAAGGGAAACTGCACTTAATGCAGAGAGCTGCATCTGGAAATACTGTGTGTACCATGTCATCCTTCCAGTACACACCCCCCACTGTTGCCAGTGGTGCGGATTGAGGCTCCTTGATTACTGGTCCAGTGATAGGTTGTCACACCAGTAATTGGCAACATTGTCCAATGAACCACCAGTGTGAATAGGTATAACATCTGTACATTTCCAACTCAAAGGAACACACCATAAATTAACACTGTATTAATGAAAAATGCAATAATTGTAGAAATATTTTAGCATAAGTAATCCAAAAGCATCCTGGTACGTTACTGAGGGCAAGAGAACTGTCCAGTCTGATGCAGCCCAATGATTTTCTTACGGTGTCAAAACTAGAAAGGACATTCATAAATATCATTCTCTAAGGTATCCCTAACATAAATGACCCTACTGATGAAATCATTCACAAGAAAATTTTTATGAAAAACCTCATCCAAATCTACTCCTTCATATAATACTTAATAATTCACAATAACAGGCTCAACTCCATTTCTTCACCTTTAAATTCAACAAGAAAAAATATACAATTAAGTGTTGTGAATGTCAATTGGTTGGACATAAACTCTAACTATCCTATATTTAATATAAACTTATTTGGTTTTATGCAACTAATTCATAGTCCTACACATTAAAGCAAGGCATCAAATTCCCTATTAGACTGGATCCTAGTATCAGTCCCTAGCAAATATACCACCTCAGGTACGTTGTCTGGAGAGAGGATAAATCAGCAAGCAAAGGAGAGTCATATTGCTGGAATTGAATTCATCCTCCAGTTTTGGTGAGTACCTGTGCTTTTTACAAAATCTCACCAAGATGACAGATATATTGACTACATTCTATATAGCATATACCATGGAGTTAAAAAAATAAAAAGATAGCTGGGTACATAACACCCAGGATAAAAACAACTGCCCAATAAGTGCACTGGTGCCAGGAATGGAAAAATGACAGTGTAGAATCCTCAAAACATGGAAACCTTCCTGCAATGGGGCCAGGCCAGGCCCGGGGGGGGGTGTCCCCCTCCTGTTGTAGAAGGAAGTAGTAGTTCAGAAAAATCACAAAAATTGACAGGAAAAAAGAGCAATAAAGATGAAAGAGAGGGCTACTGAGGATAAGAAAGAAGTTGTGCATTGTTACTATTATGCAAGAAGCCCAGAATTTGTGGGAAGAGGATATATAATAAGATTAAGAGAGAGTAATTAGAAGAAAGAAAAATATTTGCATTTGTTCACGTTTTATTGTCAATCCTTTATCAATTCCCAAATATTCATACACTTCCTTTTGCTCAATTTTTTTTATATCACTTACCTGTCCCAGACTATTTTCTTGGTGCTGCAGCTTTCCTGCTTTAAAGGTTGCTTTTGCATATTTATCAAAACCAAATATTTTACATCCACTTAAGCTACCACCAACTCAGGCAGACGGGGCTTTGGTGTAGCATCACATCTCTGGATGGCACACTTGAGAATACAGCACCCACCTTATACTTCACTGGAGTGTCAGCAATCAATCTAACTGGAATGGGAATCGAGCCCACAGTCTTTTATAGCACAGGTGAGTGTGCAAGCTGTTGCTCCACTGACACTGAACCTGTTATACCTTGCATTTCCTTACTCTCCTTCGTCAATCATTTCCTTACTTCTTTCAGTTTCTCTCCCCAACATTCTCTCATAAACCTGCTTTTCTCTCACTTCATATAGCAAATCCTGTTTGTATTGTACTATCTTACCTTTAGTTTCTCTATTAATTGGCTAATTATTTTGTCATATAACTTGGATCTATTGCTAACCAACGTTTTCATATTATGTCTAATTTGGTAAAACTATCTGAACTGTAGTTATTTGTACTATTTTTAAAGACTGTAAGACTAATGTTCCTAAAATGTTTTGTAATAGTTTGGAAATGTTCTCCCTGGGCTCAACTTCACTTCCTGCAGGAACTCCTTACTCTGGAAAACATTGATATATGCATTGTTATGGACACCCAGTTCAAAACCAATAACAACACTACATCACTGCATGGTTTCAATTGCTTTTACACATTCAGGCCCACCACTTTTGATCAAGGCACTACAAGCTGCATTATCTCCATATTCTTAAACAAAATCACCTCCTGATATGTTAAACGAGACAATGATTTGAAACTTCTCCATATCTAACCTACTATTAACACCTTATCATATCATAGCTAATTACAGGACCCCCTCAATATTCCCAGCAGTCCCTACCAAACTAGCATGGAGTCCCTACGAATTAAGCCAAACACCTTGACTAGATGACTTCAGCTATCTCTCCATAATTGGGAGGCTTTTACATCCTCAAACATGTATACCCAACAATGTCAGAATCTCACCAATACAAAATATCTGAACCAGTTTGTATGCACCACAATCAGGGGAGACACCATCCTGGATTTGATCTTAACCAATATGGGACAACTTTATTCCATACCAATTGTTAAATTGTCACTTCCTCCCTAGACAAATCAGACCACAAATATGTAGCATTCTCCATAAGATTAAAGCATGAAGCATGATTTAATATCTCTATATGCCAAGACTAATCTATTAAAATGGACTGATAACCTGACCAAATTCAAAACTCCCTCAAACTTGATGAGCCCACTGCATATGCAGAAACCTTTGCTGCAAATTCTTTGCACATCTAAATAGCTGCATAGATACATCTGTCCCCCTGCTAAGTAAAAAATTAAAAAATAAACCTCTATGGTGTAACCTGAATATAAACACACTATAAACTAAAATTAAAAACTAATGGCACAGAAAAATGAGCTTAACTCTCAAGTGTCTAAAAACACCCTTACTAAACTAAACAGAGCAGACAGTGTTTTCATCCTTTAGTATTCAGCCAAACATCATTCAGAAAAATATGTGTGGCAGATGAATCCCATAATGTGACGGAAGTTATAAAAGTTATAAAATTAAGATACTTCTGAATAAATGCAGCATGTTTGTACAACATTCACATAAAACAGTGCCCCTCCATGACCCTCTTCAAATGCAACCTAGATGTAAATTCACTCCTGGGCTAGTGCCTTTGTCCATCCTGGACAGACAAGGTCAGTATTAATTACCATAGACCCTTACCTCTGCGAACTTTACTCACCTAACCATGAATAACTCTGGCAACTCAGGATAAATATAGATAGGCGTATAAGGACTCTAGGATCATTCACCTAGTAAACTCCTATGAACCTATAACATTATACATTGTCCTACTTTAGACACTGGAAGACAGTAGAAGCAGTTCTTTGAAGTAAATTCTGTCATTTAAGGCTCCTGTTTACAGGGACAACTTTGACACCTCAGGAAGAGATGAAGAGTGGTTTCTCAGTACTTAGAGGACTACAAACGGCCTCTGCAGTTTATTTTGTTGAGGATTTATGATTACTGTAAATAAGTTAGAGCACTATTCTCATCAATGCAAATCAAGATAACTTAGGGAAAAATAAAAATAGTCAGGTTCTAGAAGGTAAATGAAGATGGAGACTCACAATACTGCATTTTTTCATGAAATTTAAAAACACTTCATTTTCTTGTGTCTTTTTGCCATTTTGGAACATATCTAAACAATCCTACCTTGGTTTGTGATTTACTTTGGGGTTGACTAGTAACGGAAGTTTTTTATTTGAATTTATATTTTATTTGTCATCGCTGTTTTTCACTGTTTGCAGGTAGGAAGTGGTTGCTTGTTAACAAGATTTACTTTGATTCATATTTTGTAGTTATACCTTTAATTTTAGGAGAAGTTTTATTTGAATTTATATTTTATTTGTTATCACTGTTTTTCACTGTTTGTAGGTAGGAAGGGCTAGATTGTTAACAGGATTTACTTTGATTCATATTTTGTTGTTTTTCCTTTAATTTCAGTGTTGGTTGTTAGAAAAGGATAGGTTTTGGACAGGCAAGCACTAGCTACCCCAAGTGGCCTAGACAGCTGTAAATTCACAGACTGCAGAGAGGAAACTCCTAAGCATATCTAAACAATCCTACTTTGGTGTGTGATTTATTGATCTTAACTGTTAAAAAAATGTGACTGTGAGTGACAGTGAACAGAAGCTGCTGCATACATTCACATGTGATGTAAAGGAATTACAACCTTTGTCTGGCTTGCAGAACTTGTATGGTCAGAACAACTTTACTGTACTTTAATATTTAGTTGTTTATTGCTCGTGTGATTTTTTTGTCATAGAAGTTGATTTAAGTTCTCTGAATTCTGTTGTTGCTGATTTTGATTGTTCTTTTCTTTGACACCATTTTATTCATTTGAAGTTGAATATGGATTTCTTCAATGAGTATGCAATTAATGATTTGCTAATGCACAAATACCTTGTACAGTGTAATAAATGATATGCATATTTAAAGGTAACAGCTGATAACACTGCTGATTTATGTTCCTCATGTCAAAGGTTGGATGATTTACTTACGATTGTTAGAAGTAAATCTATATGTAATCATGATTGCACTTGTGCAATTGGCATGGCTTGGAGAATTGTTTGGTATATTAATGACCGGACTGGTGAAATAAATAATGTTAGGTAAAGAACAAAGAGAACACATTTAAAAAATGATGTGTCTATTATCTGCAAAGATCATTCAACCCCTATGAAACAAGACGATGCCCCTGACAACTTTGGAACTTTGGATGCAAGTATTCAGCTATCTGAGGATCCGGTATGCTTAGAAGGAAACAAAAAAACAAAGAAAGGAAGAAGTTCACAACAAATAACAAAGAAGAAAAAGAAAATGATTAATGACTGTAAAGGAAAGAGCATGCACACCAAAAAGGACATTGCTTTGTTATGTAACACACAGGTTACAGAGAATGATAATATTTTTTCTATCTGAAAACCTTCAGTCTACAGGAAAATGCATAATTTTTCCAAAAGAGAAGGTAGAAAAAAGAGGCAAGGGGCAGGTGAAAATGAATAAATCAAAACTGAACGTGGAAGGATTAAAGAACATTACTGTAAGAAAAAAAGAAGAAAAAGACATATGTTGATTACATGGATTTACAATACCAGCTGGATGAAAATTTAAAACATAATGAAAACAGTGAGATTAAAAAGACTTATGGTGATGAAGATCTATACTTCATAGCAACTGATAAAGTAGATATTACTGAATTAGAAGCTGAATATTCTTCAGAGCTGGTGAGCAAGATATTCTTGTAATTGGAGATTCAATTATTATAGGAATTGATTCTTATATTTGCAGAGAAGATAATGAACATCGAATAGTGTTATGCTTGCCAGGAGCAAAAATAGATGTGAGACGAGCCTTGGAACACCTTAATGTAAAGAAGTACGGATCCATTTTTATTCATGTTGGTACAAATGATATCATCTGCAAGGATTCACTGACTGTTAGTAGGGAACTGGCAGCCCTCTTAGTATAGCTTGTACTAGTGTTAGTCCAGTTTCACGAAAGTGCATTTCTCCAGAAATGCACTTTTACGAACTACAGTTCACAGAGATTGTTGCTGGAGATCACGGTATAGTGAGTGTAAGGGGAATTTCCCTTTTCCCCACTGTAGTGCGATCTCAGAGTTGGTATATATTAGTAGCGGGGGGTGCAGGGTGGCTTGCATCCCCCTGCATAATTTACTGTAGTGCATTTGTTTTGTTTTTTTGTTTTTTTAATTCTTTGGTGATCTGTAGTTTGCAAAAGTGGATTTCTGGAAAAATCGTGAAAACAGACTAGCGAAACTGAGTTTTGCTGAAATGCTATTTTGATGGGTCATAGTAGACCTTTTAGGACATATTTTTCACAAATCACATATAGAAAGAACATTCAGGTCACTGTGAATGAAAATATTTTTTGGGTAAATACCTACATAGAAATAAATGTCCTGTTTTAGAAAATGGAAATGTGTAGAGCATCCAAGCCTAGTTTTGTGCAAACATGTATTCAGGCAGGATGGTGTGCATTTGTGAAGATCAGGGAAGAGAATTTTTGCGGCAGATATTTTGCAGTATTTGACAAATACTAGGCAGGATTTTTGCCAGATCGAAAATTTAACAGTTCACAGATAGCAATATTTGATTCATCTCTGATGGTTGTTAATGCAAGGAAAATTTGCTACAGTCCCACAAGATTGATGTAGTTATTGTTTTTGAAACATGGTTAAAGAACAATGACTGTAAACCAGTGTTGTCAAGGTATAAATGTTTTTAGTGTAACAGACATTCTAACACAAAAATCAGGTGGAGGTGTTATGATAGGGATCAAAGATAGTTATGAGACCTCTAATTATTACATGTTGAATAATAACATCAATACTACAGACTGTGTAATTGTGACAATAAAGACAACCCTGGAACATATAACAATTGTTGGAGTGTATAGACCACCAAAATCAAGTGGAAATGACCTAGAAGAATTTATATATTTCTTACATGAAACACAGGAGGGAAGAATAATATTAGCTGGGGACTTAAATTTACCAGAAACAGACTGGAATAATATTGATTCAACAATGTTAGTAAAGAAATTATTCACAGAGTACATTCAGAAACAAAAAATGCTTCAGATTGTAAATAACCTACCAGAGGATGGTACATACTAGATATTGCTTGTGATCCTAAAGAAATTATTGTAACTTCAAGCCAAGTCTTACCACCATTGATGTGCAGTGATCATGGGGTTATAAATGTTAATTTGTTGCTAGATAATTCTGCCAAACTGAAATATAAACCAATGCACAGAAGGTTAATTACAGATTATACTGAAGCAAAACAGTCACTATGTAAAACTAACTAGAGTGAGGTATTCATTGGAAAAGCTGCAGATGGAATGTGGAAAGTTCTGAAAGAGAAATTGAGTGCAAAAAAATCTAAAAAATGTTTTAACATCAGGATCTAGGCATACAACATCAGGAGGATATATTTCCATAAGAACAAGATACATGATTAAGGTGAGAGACACACATTGTAAGAAATTGAAGAAAGGTGATCTACAGCTTTGAAAACTGAAATAAACAAGCTCGACAAACAGATAAAGCATAGTGTGAGACAAGATCGAGAAAGATTTGAAGAACATTTATATAAAGATGTTGAACATAATAGGAAACCTTTTTATAGATACATAAGATGTGTAAGGAGTAAAGACTCATAAGTTGATAGACTGTGTACAGATTCTAAAATGTATTATTGGACACAACAGGTTATAGATATATTTACAAAATCTTATGCAAAACAGTTTAGCTCCACAAACGGGGTGATAACTTGTCCTAGTGACATCCAGGCATGAATGAAACATTATGCTGTGATGTCATTTATATAGTCTTAACTGCAGCATTTGACAGGGTCATACATAAAATACTGATCAATAAATTAGTACAACTAGGTATTGATGTACTCTTGATAAGATGGACAACTGCATGGCTGCATGGCTTACAAATAGGACATGGCAAGTATCATACAGCAACTGGACAGGTGAAATTCTTGGTTACATTCAGGGTGTCCCATAGGGGTCTGTCCTAGGCCCTTACTTGTTTAGATTGTCCCCCAGATTCACAAAAGCTTGCACGGAGTGCAAGATGAGTGTAGGAGCACACGCCGGCAATATGTCTGCCGTGCGATCCAGGAACAGCCGGCAGGGGCGTGCACGAGAGCTGCTAAAGCTAGTCTTGCACAGACAGCATCATGGTATGCAAGTTACCTCATTTGCTGGTGAAAGCCATGCAAATGAGTTAATTTGTGATCCAGCAAACACTAACTATCCGTGGAAGAATAGTGTTACCTGTAGAAATGTACTCCGTTGGTAATGGAGTACATTTCTGCAAATAGCTAAACGGAGCTATGACAGCTCCAAATAAAGGATGCATACAGTTGAGGGAGCATGCCAATGGTCAAATATAAGGCCATTGGCAGTGCAAAATGTTTAAAAACATGAAAATGTAACTTTATTTTTTTTCCCCGATCTCCGATGTTTAAGCATAACGCAGCACCATGCAAACATGTGGCGCTTAAAAAACAAGAAAATCATTTAAAAAAAGCCAAAAATAGGCATTTTCACTAAAAAGCACATTCTGCCATGCAGGTGAATGGCAGGCTGAAGACAACATGGCTACTGACTAGTGGTTGCTAAGGGGGGGAAGCTCAGTGTGAGAGATGTAACCATGCATTACTAGCAATCCTATGCAAATGAGGATAAGGATAGTGAATCCCAATTTTCCCCAGCATGTGAGGCATGTCCCAACAGTGTAAGATTAGGAGTAGGTGAATAGAAGACTAGAATATAGGTGATATCATGAAAGGGTGTGTCAGACAGGCTATAAGCTAATTGGAGCACAGTGGCTGGTGTTTGCCCTGAATTTCTCAGGATTGCAAAGAGACTTGTCTACAGTTGTCCTATATGAAAACCTCAAACCCAAAGGTGCACACTATTAAAAGATAGGAAACTCCTTGCAAACATGCATACTGCCCCGGGCAGAAACAGAAAGGCAAAAAGAAGGGAAAAAAGTAGTAGGAAGTTAACCAAGGAGAACTATCAGAGCTGCCAGGTGAAATATATCAGAATCAGCCAATTACACAGGCAGCAGACTAGCCCAGCACTTTAAACTCTGCAAACACCATTTCCCCCTGTTTTTTCTCAAGAACTCTGCAACACTGCAGTATACAAAGAGGGAAAGCTTAAAAAGCTTAAGTCAGACAAAATGTTAGGGGCTGCTCTTGCTATCATAAACCAACATGTGCAAGGTGCTGAGGGTGGTGATGTTGTGAATGCTGCTGAGCAACCCACAGTGAGGAGATGGAGAAGAGTGTACAGACCCAGGGTAACCTACCAGGGGCTACATGAGCTGGAGATAGTGGAGCACTATAGGGTGGACAGGGATCTCCTACAGCAAATTGTTGAGCTGCGCCAGCCACACCTCACACACAGAACCAACAGAGGGGAACCCATCCCAGTGGATACCAAGGTATGTGTTGGCCTAAGAATACTAGCTACAGGTACCTTCCAAAGACCAACTGGTGATATGATGGGGATTTCACAGGCTTCAGCATCCAGGGTACTCCACCAGTTCCTGAATGCCATGTCAGCACATCAGTGAGCACGTATATTTCCCCCAACACCCGTGAGGCATTGGCCAGCAATATGCGTCTTTTCCACCAAATAGCAGAATACCTTGAGGTAGTGGGTGCAATAGACTGCACGCACATATGCATCAAAGCACCACCCAGTGAGCAGGGTAGGGTCTACTTCAACCACAAGGGCTTCCCCTCCATCAACTGCCAGTTTGTGTGCGATGCCCAGGGCATAATAATGAATGTCTGTGCTGGATGCCCTGGAAGCTATCACAATTCCCACATTTGGCATCTGACCCAGCTGTACCAGTTATTTGCCAATGGGGACATTCCCTATGGTCACCTAGTAGGGGATGCTGGATATGCACTGGAGCCATGGCTGATGACACCCATCAGAAATGCACACACATTTGAACAAGAACTCCATAATGAGGCACATGCACAAACAAGAATCATAACAGATTGTGTGTTTGGGATGTTCAAGTCATGGTTCCAGTGCCTGGACACATCTGGTGTAGCCTTGCAGTACTCACCAACTACATGTATCCAAATTTTTATGGCATGTGCCATGCTACACAATATGATCCTATGGAAACAGCTGCAGCAGGAACAGCATGGGGCAGGGTCAAACAGCCCCCCCACCATTGCCAAGACCTGCACAGGCACAGCGTGACTCAGAGGATGAACAACCAGAGCCTGCCCCAGTAGGAAGATAGAGGCGTGCCCAATATGCCCTGGCCTTGGCAAAGAGGCAACGCATAGCACATTCACTGACTCAGTAGGAACCCTGTAAATGACACCTCTCTTTGACTCGCACATACAGTAAAAGGGATGTCTAACTTGACACTGCCTGTTTTCAAACATGTATAGGGAGTGTACTATGTGCATCCGACATAGGCAGCCCTGCAGCACCACCCTCAATACTGGCACAGACACAACTTAAGTCACTCACACGTACTAGTTGGGGGGGGTCACATACCTAACAGTCACAGCCAGCAGGAAAGTTGTAGACAAACGCAAACACAAACAAATGTTGTATCATGCCCTCTGAAGATGCCTATGAGTAATCTCCTCCCAGGCCTATGCAGACAGATAACAGCAGGCCAGGCAGTGTGATGTGAGTTGTGTAGACTATGAAATCACAAACTAATATGCATGTAATTGGAAGCTAAGGTCTGTAGTACAGTGGTATGCCTCAAACCAGTATGATAGGCAACAGTACAGGCTGAAATGGAGTACCTGACATAGCAGTGCAAGCCAAGCAAATGTGTATAAGTGTCAGGTGTACCCCTCATCCTATGTACACCCACAGTAACAATCAGGTGTGCCCCCCCCAGGTAGAAATGTACAAATAATAGCTGTCTCCCCTGTATGTATAAATGTTGATAAGTCTATGCAAATTGACTCATGGAAGCCCTGCGGGCACAGCGTGCTTCCTGTCAATGTACAACACAAAGGTGAGCCCTGAAGTAAAAACCAACTTGATTTGTCACACACATATAGTATATATGCCCGTAGTGGGCATGCTCACACACTTAAACAAACAAAGCAAATTTCAGTCAACAACAAACTGAAAGGTCATACTGGGCATGCTCACACCCTTACACAAACAAAGCAAATATCAGTCAACAACATACTGAACGGTCATACTGAGCATGCTCACACACTTAGGCCATGTCTGAGTACAGCAGTGGGCCACACATATCTGGCAGTTGCAGTTCTTACTCCAGACACATATCACTATTCACCAATCCTGCCTTGCGCAAACAGTGATATGAAAACAGACCCATATAATATATTGGACCCCTGTCATAATCAAACTATGTAATACAAATACTTAAGTTGTTCAAAGAAAGTTAAAATCCAAAGAAGATCAATAAATCTCCGATCAGTATCATCAAGAAACAATGAGCACTCCTAATATTATCCAAACCAAGCTCTGCCAAAAATATTGCCAAAGATTCCATAGAGAACCATGAAGCTTTCTTTATCTATGTTATAAATATCAATGTAAACTCATATATGTTCTGAGTCAGTGCAAAGTGTAAATGAATACATGTACATGACTGACATTGCCAACATCTTGTCAGACAGGTTCATACATATTTACTCCCTCTCACTGACAGAAGGGCCCATTACCATACCTGGAGATTGTGAAAACCCAGAAATCACATATACAATGGTTAAACAGCTCTATCCAAACCTAAAAACACGGCGTCTATGGGATGACATGGTGTCCCTGGCTGTGTCATATGTGAACTCCAAAACAAACAGACCCTGCACCTGAACAGTCTGTTGAGACTCACCCTCTGTACAGAATATGAAAATGTTAAATAGGTTACAGCAACGTTTGGCACACTCCACAAGTGTTGGTGCACAACAGACCATGGGAACTATTGTCTTATAAGCCTAATAAGCCTGATCTGCAAGCCCATGGAGTCCATCATTATGGAACTCATAAACAGAGCTACTGGGAGCCTACAAACACCGAACCCTACCCATTTTGGTTTGGTCAGGGGCAGATCATGGTCCCTAAACCTGCTAGACAGTTTTCAAGGCAGTTACCCAGGACATACATCAATTAAATGAGCTCCACATGGCCTACATAGACCTTGAAAAGCCCTCTTCCAACATTCCACACACATGTTGTATCCACAAAATCAACAACCTGTGCATAAACACGTATTTCATCTGATGGATTGCCGACTGGGGCACAGATAGATCCCACAAGGTAAGAATTGTGGTCTCCCTGTTGGACTAAGCTGGTAACAACTACTGTCCCCCATGGCTCAGTCCTGGGACACCTCCTGTCTGGTGTATACTTTTCAGAAGAACAGTCAAACACATGAGGGCTATGGTTAGCAATGTTTGTGGATGACTGCAAAAAGGTTGTCATAACTGATGTTTAAGATAACAGAGACATCCTTAAAAAGGGTCTCAGTCAGACAGATGTGGTATCAAAATTATGACCTCGAGCTACAGTCATACAAATATCACAGAGGTGCCAACACCCTAAATATGGAGGTAATAATAAGGGATCTATAGACACATGTGGATAGTCATCTCTACTTTCAGAAACACATTCACAAAGTGGTTAGTAAATCATGCTATGTGTCCCCACAAATTGGCAAAGTCTTTGCATGTAGGTCAAAGGAGGTTCCCTCTACTCATCAGCCATCAGACCCATCAGAGAGTACCACGACACACTTGCGATGAATCTGACTAGGCACCTTCAGCAGCTGGAAAAACCACTGAAGTACCTCAACAAGAGGATTACTGCCCTCAAACAGTTGCCCCATGCAACATGACTGAAGTAACTCAATCTGTACTCTGTTGCATACCGTCTACTCAGGCAATCTCTGCCCAACATAAAGGTCCATGTCCAATGCAGAACTGATGTACATGCTCTATCTGAAGTAAACCCAAGCACACTGTGGCACATGCCCTAGGGATATAATCATCACAACAATAAATAGAACGTATTGGAGGGATACATTATTAACTCACAGACCTCCCTTGCTTTGGAACAGGCTCCCAACCTACATTAAGCTGAGTCCCTCACTGTCACTCTTCCAGAGGATCCTTGATTAGTGTATGTCAAACTGAACTGTCACACCATGGATCACTTCATCAGCTCTATTACACAGAGGCATAGGGAACTAACTCCAGGTGTGGCGATAGCTGCACACTCTCGCCATACTAATATATGCCTTCAGGCAGATAGCCTATTACCTACCTATGTACCTATATATGTAGGGGGAACACAGTATAATAAGCCAAAGATGGATGGGCAGAGATGCGTGTAAGAGAGTGACCATGACAAGGAGCCATCCAGGACTCTCCCACCCAGCACACATCCCAATGGCACAAAAGACATGAGGTGCACATCTCACCCACTGTACATAATAGCCACCAGTATCTGTAAGTATTACAGTGTATGTGGTCCATGTGCCTGCTCTACAACATGACGGTACAATGAAGTACACATCTACTATCTGGAGACATGTACCTGTCACATAGGTTCATAGGTATGTAGTAGACTATCTTCACGAAGGCATATATTAGCCTAGGCAAGTTGTGCAACTTTCGCCACCCCATTGGTTAGTCTCCTAAGCCCTAGTTTTAATAGTTAGTACCCTAAGCCCCTTTCTAGTGGGGCTGCTGATGTGATCCCTGGCGTGAATTGTCTGTTCCCATCCACTCATCAAAGTTCCTATTGAAGAGTGTCAGCGAAGGGCTCTGTCTGATGTACATTGGGACTCTGTTTCACAGTAAGGCAAGTCTCTGGGATGTTACTCTATCCCACCAGCATGTTGTATTCATTGTTGTGATGAGGTTCATATCCCTGGAATGTGTAGTGCAACTCAATTTTGTTTTCCTTAGATGGAGCATGTTCAACAGTTATGTGTTGGACATGGCTCTGTATGTTAGGCAGAGTTTGCCTCTGAGTAGGCAGTATGCAACAGAGAACAGATGTAGTTTTTCCAGTTGTGTTGCATAACACAACTGTTTGAGGCCAGTAATCCTCTTAGTGAGGTACCTCTCTGGTCTCTCCAGCTGCTGGATATGCCTAGTCGATTACATCCAAAATGGTGCATTGTACTCAATGATGGGTCTGATGATTTAAGAGTGGAGGGCCACCACTACCTCTTCTTATCTAGATGCAAACCCTTTGTTGATTAGGTGGGCCACATAGGATTTCCTAACCACTTTGGCAACATGGTTGCCAAAGGAAAGATGACTATCTACTTGTGTCCCCAGATCCCTTATTACCTCATCAGTGTTTAGGGGGTAACACATATGTGGTAGTTTGTGGGTACTTTGTTTTCCCCAAAGGGGATTATTATGCATTCTTTTGCAATGAGCTTGAGGCCATGATTCTGACACCACACATCTGTCTCATAGAGTCCCTTCTGGAGAATATTTGTGTCATCCGGTGAACCTATTATGGCACACACTTTACAGTTCCCAGCAAACTTAGTCAACCACAACCCTCCTGTGTTGGCATGTACTTCTGAGAAGTATATACCAAACAGGAGGGGCCCCAGGACTGAACCCTGGGGGACACTAGCTGTTACTGGTTTAGAGTCTGACATGTAGCCAGCAACTCTTAATTTGTGGAATCTATCTGTGAGTCAGTTTGCAATCCATCTTGTGATGTATGGATTTATGCCCAGGTTGGTGAGTTCATCTATGATACCTGACTGGGGAATGGTGTCAAAGGCTTTAGCAAGGTATAGGTAGGCTATGTGGAACTCCATTCAATCATCTGTAGCCTGGGTAACTGTCTCAAAGAAATCCTCCCAGTTCAGGAGGCATGATCTGCCTTTGACAAAGCCAAACTGGGTGTGCTCAACTGTGTGAAGGTTCCCAATGTCTTTAATGTTGAGTTCCATTATGATTGGCTCCATTGCCTTGTAGATCAGACTTGTCAGGCTCATAGGGCGGGAATGCCAAGGGTCTGTTGTGGCCCCACCCCTGTGGAGTGGGAAGAACATTGCTGTGCAACATTCTATGGGTACATATTTATTTATTTATTTTACATTTGTTGACCGGGCTAGTCTAGCTGGACATGTATCCGTTTTCAGTAGAGGCCCGGGGAGAAAAGCTCCAATACAAGAAGTAAAGAAAAAACATTAACCACATAAAACAAAGATATGCATAAAAAAGTACAAGGGTAGACTTATGTAAGAATTATAAAATAAAATAGCAAAAACTAATTTACAGAAAACAACCAATTAAAATAAAATTAACAGGGGTGCACATACTAAAGTTAGATTAATAAAAACAGATAATCAAAACGCTAGATTGAATAGCATGGAGGAGAGGAAAAAGAAAATTTCTGGTAGAGTCTATATCCAAGAAATAACTTACATATCCTATAGAGAGGATGTAGAGAGAGGTGTAGGTATCCTTGATGAATATGGATACATCCCTGCCCTATGTGCTATGATCCAGGTTCTGATGCCAGAAGGTATGGAATGAGTAGTATCCTGGTAGTGCTGGTGTGCTCTCTGGAGCCTTGAACTAGGTTTCTGTTACTGCACAGATATCAATATTCTCCGTACTGAGAAGTGCCTCGAGTGTGTGCATTTGGAGGCTGTGACTTCTGGCAATGAGTAGCATTTAGCTCACTTTGTGGTTATTTGTGTTGGTTACGGGGGTTGGTTTGGCCTTTGAGCCTTGCCTAAAAAAGGTAATATGGGGACAGCAAGAGCCTTGGCCAGTATTCAGAAGCATAGGAGTTACAGGTGTAAACCATTTCAAATGAACCAATGAGGCTAGTCTATTATGTCATCCCAGGCAGACAGAGACTGGATCCCCTTTGAATGACACCAGAAGCTCAGCCAGTTGTTGAAGTTTATCATCTTTCTGTTATATTGCAGTAGCACGTAGGTGAAGGTAAGATGCTACTCAAGGTCAGGATCATACCAGCCTGGGCTACATGATCATAGAGCTACTATATATTTCTTATCATGTTATCCTGGGAGGTATGTCTCAGATCATTCACACTGACATGTACAAAGACCACGTCATATATGTACCAGTTCTGGAGTGATGTAAGTGCTTGTGTTATGTGGCGGATCATAGCACCTGACAGACAACTGACAGTAACCTTCCCCTTGTCCAGCCTAGTGAGTGGAACATCTGTGTGCCTGACTATGGAGTCATCTATTACTAGTGTGTTGGGTATGTTGCTTTGCCTTAGGGCCTGCTGTGAGGCACACTGCTTTGGTGTATTATGTGTTTTCTGGCATGTGCTTGGAGGTGCATGTTGCTTGCTTGTCTGCTTAGGAGGACACTTTCTCTTTTTCAGATTAATATTTGTATTCTCTGAGTATGGTAATGTGTATTTATGTGTGTGTTTTGCTGGTGCTTATATTGTAGATCTATGTGAGACTGTTGGTGTTGTGCTTGTATGACCCTACTCCTCTTGACTGTATTGTCCAGTATTGGGTTGACAGAGCTTAACCCCCAGTTTGACCCTGTGTGTGCCAGCATGTGGTGCATCAACCCATATATGATATGGTTATGGCCTATGCATACAATATTCTCGCAATACACCTAGTATGATAAGCCTGCTGAGGTTAGCAAATGTGAAAAACCCCATTTGGGCAAACTGTCAGCGAGTAATGTCTGTATTGCATCCTGTACATATTGCTTGCTGAAGTGTAAAAAAGTACTTAATTTGGAATAAGAACCTCGCACTTGCCAAGTGTGTGTGTGTGTGTGTGTGTGTGTGTGTGTGTGTGTGTGTGTGTGTGTGTGTGTGTGTGTATCTGCCTCTCCATGGGGAGAGAGCAACCTTTATGGAGACTACTCACACCCCTTAAAAGTGATATACTCATCTTTTTCAAGTCTGATGATGTCACCATCCTACAAATACACCTGTAGGAAGGTGAACTTTCAGTAATGTATATAGCACATAGTGTAAATGCATGCTGCTGTAGTATCATAATGTAGTTAGGTAGGGGTTTGAAACTTGCGCTTGTTAACTGGGTGTGTGTGTGTGTTTCTCTGCTTCTCCCTGGGGAAAGACCACAACCTTTTTGGAGACTACTCACACCCCTTAAAAGTGATATACTCATCTTTGTCAAGGCTGATGATGTCACCATCCTACAAATAAACCTGTGGGAAGGTGAAGTCCCAGTAATGTGTATAGCATGTTGTATAAATGTGTATTGCCGTAGTATCATAATGTACTGAAGTAGGAGTTTGAATCTTGCACTTGCCAACTGTGTGTGTCTGTTTGTCTCTCCCTGGGGAAGGATCAAACTCTTTGGAGACTACTCACACCCCTTAAAAGTGATATACTCATCTTTGTCAAGTCTGATGATGTCACCATCCTACAAATACACCTGTGTGAAGGTGAAATCCCAGTAATGTGTATAGCGTGTTGTGTAAATGTGTACTGCTGTAATATCATAATTTAATGAGATAGGAGTTTAAATTCTGCCCTTGCCAACTGTCTGTCTGTTTCTCCCAGGGGAGAGAGCAACCTTTTTGGAGACTACTTACACCCCTTAAAAGTGATATACTCATCTTTGTCAAGTCTGATGATGTCACCATCCTACAAATACACCTGTGGGAAGATAAAATCCCAGGATTGTGTATAGCGCGTCATGTAAATGCGTACTGCTATAATATCATAATATAGTTAGGTAGGCGTTTGAATCCTCCACTTGCCAACTGTGTGTGTGTTTGTCTCTACCTGGGGAAGGAACAACCATTTTGGAGACTACTCACACCACTTAAAAGTGATATACTCATCTTTGTCAAGTCTGATGCTGTCACCATCCTACAAATACACCTATGGGAAGATGCGATCCCAGTAATGTATATAATATGTCATGTAATTATGTACTGCTGTAGTATCATAATGTAGTTAGGTAGGAGTTTGAATCCCGCAATTGATAACTGTGTGTGTGTTCCAGGTGTGTGACAGTGTGTGACACCGTTGGTCAATGCGGAGTGGATTTTGATGTTTCTAGTGTATTGCATATCCCAATGACAACTGCATGTGCATAACACATGTAAGGTAGCTGTGAGGCAAAGCCATATACATACATATGACCTCAATTTTTTCATAGGTGGGTACTAGGCTTTCTCCATGAAAGCATCTGTTAGCTTTGCCAGATCATGCTGGCACTTTCCAGACCTTAGGTCACTTCTGTATGCTTGTGACAAGCTTAGCCACTGCAGTGATCCCTGGGCTATGTCTTCTGTGTCACATTCACTCATCGAAGAGTGGGAGTGAGGGTTTATGCTTGATGTATATTTGAATCCTGTTCCAAAGCAAGCAAAGTCTGGCAAAGATGACTAATCATTATAGGTGTGCAACAACCTCTGTTGATCTGCATGCAAACCCTTTATTGGTTATGTGCTCCACAGAAGGATTTCCAAAACACTTTGGTAATGTGATTATCAAAGGAGAGATGACTAAACACATGGCTCTATGTATACATTAGTACCTGTTCCACATTTTGGGGGCTACTACCTATGTGGTACTCTGGGGATACTTTGTTTTCTAAAAGTGGATAACTATGCTTTCTTTGGCTTATAGCTTTACAGCATGATTTTGACACCAGGTATCTGTCTCTATGATACACTTTTGGAGGATGTGTGTGTCATCTGGAGAATAAAGTATAGGCCACAGTATGCATTTTCATCAAACGTGGGCAGACATATTCCTACTGTGTTTGCCTGTACCTAAGAAAGCGATATGCCAAACAGGAGTGGTCCCAGGACTGAGTGCAGGTGAATACCACTTGTTACTGGCATATAATTGTACATGGAGGCTGCAAATATTACTGTGTGTCCTACATCTGTGCTTCAGTTGTTGGTCCATCATCTATCAGTCGTTTATGGTCAGTCTGTTGAGGTTATGTATAATACCAGAATGTGGGATGGGTATGAATTGCTGGGAGAACTATAGCTTGGCTGTGTGGACCTCCCCTCCCTCACCTATAGCCTTGTTAACTGGCTTGAAATCTACTAGGTGTAGCAGCCATGATCTGGCCTTTAGAGAACCTAAGTGGGTATGGTGCAGCGTGTGCAGGTTCATAATGTCGCTGTTAATGAGTTCCATAATGCTGTGCTCCATAGCCTTCCAGATAACATTTGTCTGGCTTATAGGGTGAGAGTTTCCAGGATCTGTTGTAGCTATACCCTTAATCAATTTATGTTAAGATTTGCACTGGGTGTGCCGAGGGTGGACAGGATTAGGAATAAGTATATTAGAGGGTCAGCCCAGGTTTGAAGGTTAGTAGACCAAGCCAGATAGGCAGGATTACGTTGGTCTGTACATGCGCTGAGGAGGGGTGCAGAGTATATTGTGAAATAGATGCTAAGGGTAAAGCCGCCAGGTAACAGGAAGAGAGGAATGCCTAAGATGAGGTTTATGGCTGTGGCGAGAGAGGACATGCAGGTGGATGGTGTGACAGTGCAAGATGCAGAGGGCAGGAAGAAATGGAAACAGATGATCTACTTTGGCAACCCCTAATGGGAGCATCCAAAAGGAGAAGAAGAAGAAGTTGTAGCTCAACCCTTCTGGACTGTGAACACCATTACCGTGCATCATTCCACAAGTATGTAACCTGTATAGAGGCTGCATCTGAACAGAGTGTTTAGGTGAGTGGTTACTTCATATTTCAGCTTGTGTATGACACAGCCAGGGACACTGTCCAGTACCATTGCCACTGTGGTTTGGACTTTGGTAAAGAGATGTTTTAACTAGAGTGTCTATGAATCATCAGGTTTTATGTTCTTCAGGTCTGGATACTGGTAATGTCATTCAGATAAGTGTACTTTGTGACCATTTACATTAACTCTGACATGATCTGAGATTTCCCCTCTAGATTATAAACAACACTAAATAAAGCTTTAGTATTGTCTTTGGTATCCTTGCCAATTTGTATTTTGAAGCTTGCCTTGTATGATTAATGAGGGCTTGTATTTTCCCAGTTATACTAAACCAGAGAGGTTATCCCTTCTTGCTATGTAACTCTTTTTTGATACAACTTTACACCTTCTATTATATATTTAGTTTATGGCAGGGGTCCATGAGACTAATGCACTTTTACTGTATAAGTGAGTATCTCTTGTGTTTGTGATAGCATGGTCCATGCAACCCTGTAGGTGAACAGTGTGCATTACTAAAGGATTATGCAGTTTGGACAGTGTTAACCTTAGTAATGCAAACCAATGACAGATAGCAACCACAGCATCACGCACAGCACAGTGTTAACCTGTGTCATACACACACATGCATACTCAAGTTCCAAAATGTGTGTAGTACAATGCATACTGGCACCAACAGAAACTATGGAGTGTTAACACTGGCCAATACAGGGCATGTCACCCTGCCCATGTGTCCAATATGCACGTGCATGCAGACAGCGCACCTCCACCATGTTCAGAAATGGGCACCTGCAAACCTGTATTGCACACACCCCACACTTACTGTCCACTGTATAATGCATGCTGACACAACTACACACATCAGCCAAGTGGCACATGGGCAAACAAAGCACAATTGGAATAAACACTGGTGAAAACAATACAACATTGCTAATTACAGCTTTAATGCATCATGCCTGCTCAGCTACACCTTCAAGGATATCATTACACTTTACTGCTGACAACATGCTACACATCCAACCATTGCTATACTTTATTAAAGTCACCCTGTGCATCAGCACCATGTTAGCCTGTTCCTGCATCAATGTTACAGATGACAGGAGGTGGCACAGGTTTCATCTTATGCACAGGGTGTGTTGTTGGTCTGCCAGAAACCTACACTGAGCAATACAATTGACATGTGTGTGTGATTGTGTGTGTGAGGGCCATGAGTACTGTTATGGGCCAATGTTGATGTCATGTGTGCGGGTATGTGTTTGCCCTAGGTTTCTGGTTTATGTATGTGTGTGTCTGCATGCACACAGTTCCACCATGCAGCTGCCATATACGGGGATTTGTGAGACAGCTACAGACTGTACCTGGCAGGCTTTACAGATCACCATTATGAAGACAAGATGATCAATTTCAACAATTGGCTTAAGTATTGGTGTCATTCAAAGGAGATCCAATGCCTGTCAGCCTGGGATGACATGCTCGACAAGCCACGATGCTTCGCTACGGACGGTTTGCACCTGTCACCCCTGGGCTTTCGGATATTGGCAAAGGCTCTTGCTACCCCCATAGTATCTTTTTTAGGCAAGGCTCAAAAGAGAAACCCACCTCCATAGGTATCACAAAGGATAAGAAACTAAGAGTAATGCTACTCAATGCCAGAAGTCTAAACCTCAAGATGCATGCACTCGAAACTCTCCTTAGCATGGAGAACATCGATATCTGTGCAGTAACAGAAACCTGATTCAAGGCTCCCAAGAGCACCCCAGCACTACCAGGTTATACCTCATACCATGCCTTTTGGCCCCAAAACTTGGGCTGAACCACAAAAGGAGGGGGAGTATCAATATTCGTCAAAGATACCCACACCTCCAGGTTGGTGGCACAGCACGAAGCATCGAGACTATCCATGTGCAACTAGCAGTGGGTAAAACTGCCTTCCAGTTTATAGCCTGCTACAGACCACCTTCCCAAACCCAGGAATCCCACTCAGCCTTCCTGAGAACACTGGAAAATATGAAGTTCTCTCCAAACACCATTATATTGGGCGACCTCAACCACCCAAACATAGACTGGGAGCATTACTCTAGTGCCAACACCCTAGCCCAAAGGTTCCTAGAATTTATAAACTCAAATGCTATGGAACAACTTGTTACCACTCCCACCAGAGGGGAAAACATACTGGACCTGATCATCACCAACATGGGGACTCTATGCTCCAGACCAGAAGTGTATCCCTCACTGGTAAGATCAGACCATAAACTAATCTCACTGCATATTCACATCCCGACCCCACCCCCTGCCCAGAAAACCATAGTAAAAAACTTCAATAAAGCAAATTTCACACTCCTCAAAACCGAGGTGGAATCCTTCAAAGCCCCCGGGCCTGTGGAAAATACGGCCCAGACCGCAGAATCCTTTATAAATGCATTCTATGAACACCTTCAGGAATGCATGGATCATGCAATCCCAAATAAAACCAAGACCCAATCCTCCAAAGAAAGACGTCCTGTCTGGTGGACCCCAGCCATAAACAAACTATACAATAGAAGGAGGAAGCTACTACATGATAGAGCAAAATCCCAAAAAGGGAAGGCATCTCTGATCAGTATTAGCAAAATCTACAGGCACTCATAAAATCGTCTAAGGCCAGCTTCGAGAGACAAATTGCACAGGACACTAAGGATAATCACAAGGCTTTCTTTAGTTATGTTAGGAACCTGGGTGGGAATTCCCAGATATGCTCAGAATTAGTCCAAAATGACAAAAAATACACCGAACCCACAGACATTGCCAACATCCTAGCTGACAGGTTCAGCGCAAAATCCTCCCCACCAAAAGGGCAAATATCTATCCCAGCAGAGTGCTACCCCCCTGACATCTCAGATGTTCAGGTAAGAGCTGCCCTCTCCAAAGCAAAAAACACAGCATCAATGGGACCAGACAGTGTCCCGGGCTGCGTCCAACATGAACTCCAAGAAGAGCTAAACCCAAACATAAAACTACTGTTCAGTCTCAGCCTTACTACAGGATATGTACCCAAAGAGTGACGTACAGCAACAGTGGTCCCTCTCCACAAAGGTGGTGCCTCAACGGATCCTGGAAACTATCGCCCCATAAGCCTGACTAGCTTGGTCTGCAAAGCTATGGAAAGGATCATCATGGACCTCATAAATAAAGATATTGGGGACCTACAGACACTGGATCCTACCCAATTCGGCTTTGTTAAGGGCAGATCCTGCCTCTTAAACCTAGTCGATTTCTTTGAAACAGTCACCAAGGCCATTGACGAGGGGAAGGTGGTCCACACAGCCTACCTGGACCTCGCAAAAGCCTTCGATACAATACCTCACTCGGGCATTATAGATAAGCTCACCAGCTTAAATATAAACCTCTATGTCACTAGATAATTTGCAAACTGGCTCAAGGACAGAACCCACATGGTTAGAATTGCTGGAGCCATGTCAGACTCCAAACCAGTTACAAGTAGCATCCCACAAGGCTCAGTCCTGGGACCTCTCTTGTTCGGTATATATTTCTCGGAGGTACAGGCCAACACAGAAGGACTGCGGCTGACCAAGTTCACAGATGACTGCAAACTGGGCGCCATAATCGACTCTCCAGCCGACACAAGCATCCTCCAAAAGGGTCCCATAGAAACAGACAACTGGTGCCAGAGCCATGGCCTCAAGCTAAATGCCAAAACGTGTATAGTCATCCCCTTTGGCAAAAACAAAGTGCCCACAAATTACCACATAGGTGGTAATCCATTAAGTATGGAAGAAGTAATTAGGGACCTGGGGACCCAAGTTGATAGCAATCTCTCATTTGACAACCATGTGGCCAAAGAGGTTAGAAAAACATTTTATATAGCCCATCTAATCATGAAGGGATTCACATCTAGATCAGGGGAGGTCATTGTGCCTCTTTACTCATCCCTCATCAGGCCCATAATTGAGTACAATGCCCCTTTTGGGATGTACCTTACCAGATACCTGCAGCAACTGGAAAGACCCCATAAGTACCTCACCAAGAGGATCAAAGGGCTCAAACAGATGCCATATGCTGCCCGGTTAAAGAAACTCCAACTCTACTCAGTGGCATACCGCTTGCTCAGAGGCGATCTATGCCTGACGTACAAAGCCATGTCCAACCCGGAATTAATGGACATACTGCACCTCAGAAAATCCAAATCCCATCGAGCTATGGGCTTGAGAGCCTTTAACCTCAGCACTGAAATAAATAGGACATGCTAGAGGGGCAGATTCATAACCCAAAGGCTCCTTTCACTCTTGAATAAAATCCCAGTACAGGTTAGGCAGAGTCCCTCACTGACTCTCTTCAAGAAGAATCTTGGTGAGTGGATGGGAGATCGTAGGTTTACCCCAGATATCACTTCTGTGTCACTGTTAGACAGAGGCACAGTATACTAACCTCGAAAAAGGGCATAGCAAAATTAATTTAAAATAGGTGGCAAAAAACAAACACACTCTGGCTAGGCTTATAAATGCCCTAGGGCAGATAGCCTAGTATGAACCTATGAACCATCTCTGGCCATGGATACAGAACCTGTGCCTGCCAGAGGTGCTACAGACAGTATCAGGTACTAATCCAGATTGGATACTATCCTCAGAGGTTGACAAATGTCCACTGGGTCCAGGTCCCTGCTGGGACTGGCCAGAGCCACGTGCACATGGTCTGCTAGGACGGTCTATGGACAGCCCCCCCAACATTTCTGGGGCTGGTACTGGCACTACGGGAGCGGCTGTGAATTGCTGGATGTCCACGGTGACCTCCAGCTGGTGATGTTGCTGGCAAACATCGACGTCTCAACCATCCCGCACTGTCCTGACACATGGACATGACATTGTGGAGGACATCCAATGTCTTACCCCAACGTCTATGAATGACCTCAGTGTAATTACGTATGGCAACTGCTAGGTCACAGATACTGTCATTTACAGAGGTGTAATGAGCCCTCTGTTCTCTTAGTCCCTGTCTGGTGTACCGCTCCATTTGTGTCTGTGCCTCCAAGAGAGCCTGGAACATGTGTGTGGTAGAAGGAGGTGTGACATGTCTGCCAGGGGCATGATGACCAGCAGTGCTCTGACGAGAACCCCTGAGCATCTGCCTATGTGGTACCATTCCAAACATCTGGCTATGGCTGCTGTGTCCTGATACATGAGCCATAGATACCACACTGTCCTGGCCAATGCCAACCGTACACTGTCCCTCAGCTAAGGGCAATGGTGATAATGCATGTACAGGCAGTATGACTGTGTGCATGGATGGGGTGGAGACTTGTGTACTGTCAATTGGTGGCCCAGCAACAGACCCTGACAAACCTGCCTGTGTCTCAACACACCTATCCTCATGATCACTCTGTCTCAGTGATATCAGGTTCCCAGCTATACTGAAGGAGCCCCACCTCGCCACCTGTGGGAGGAAAACAGGAAACACACTTTAAGACCTGAACATGACTTCAGACCACATGCACACATGACACATGCACACATAACACCAGCAATCACAGAACATACAAAATAGCAGGTGATGGTAGAGTACAGTATCACAAGCAAAACAGTCATATCACACCTGTCAGCATGCAGTGCAAGTGTAGTCAAGCCTTGTTACTAACATTATACATGGCTTTGATGCATGTGTTTTGCTATTCGGTGATTGCCCTCCCCCTGGAACACAATGCATACATGGACACAACATTGCTGTGTAGGTATTCATAACCCTGTAATGTACTGTGCACCATAGCTCACAGGTGTGCATACCATTGCTGGATGTGTATCTGTGTGTCAGATAGGTATCCAATGCTGATTACAGCCTCTGTGTCTTTAGCAAATAAGTGTGGACATGTGTTAATTGTGGACACATTTTTAGCACATGCATGATGAGTACTCACACAACATCATCAGTGGTGCATGGATAACTGATAGAGTACCATTCGGCCACATACCCAATGTACGGTACTTATGGTGAGTATAGCTCATATTGTGGACATGCCAGTCTCATCCATCACATGGCATGCTAAAACACGACTGTATATTTAAACACTGCACATACCCAATATGTGTCATATGACATAGCCACTCAATAGCATCACAAGACATATATGTACCAGTTGTGCAAATGGTGATTGGTATGCATACTGTTTAGAGGTGCATATGTGTGCGCACATGCATCATTATGGTGTGTAGCAATGACAGCTATGTGTAGTACTGTGGTTACAATAACTGGATGGGGCATAGTACCATAGGCCATCTTCATGAGGCATCAGGTGGTCACTCAAGGCTACAAATGTTTCACAAACCAGCACAAATCATGCTGTGCCAGAACTGTACTACCTTGGCTAAATTCACCATTTCACAACTAGTTGTTACGTGATTTTTGTAAAGAGGCCAATAAGGAGCTTTCCCTGCCATGAATGTGTAGTGTGTTGCAGAGTGTTTAAATGCCCCAAGATAGGCCTCTACCTCTCAGGTATATTATGTGTAATGTGTGGATGAGATTTTGGATACTGGGGTGTGTCATTACAGAGGGTTTGGGAATCCTTTTTGTGTAGCATGTTAAAATGCTCTGTGTATGACATAGATTTGCATGTTATGTGCATGTTGAGTATCAACTGTGCCTGTCCAATGGTCACTACAGTCTAGCCACATTTGTTTGAGATGGTCTGGGTATTGCATGTGTTTGAGGCTGCCAATCACATGAGTGAGATGTGCGTGCTCTTACACCAAACATTCACAGCATGGATTATGGGTAGGTGTGTTACATGTGTACATGGCCTAGACCTTAACTATGACATGCACTTTTTATTTCAATAATAAATGTAGAACACACTCACCAGCATCTGTCCGCTGCCTTGACGTCACCCCAGAGGTACCTACATAGAGATGAGACAGTTTGTCAGTGGCCACAACTGTGGCATTGCTACTGTGTGTTTGCAATCTTACAGTATAACAGTTTACATTCACAGGGCTACAGCTTATGTTCCAAATGATCAGTATTGCACAACAACAGGCTCCACATCTTTGACTGACACACTCCACATCTCACATATGCATGATCTACCAATACAGATAACAGTAGTCTACAGATATGCCATGTTACCTGCATGCTCCATGTGTGCTTGCTGGGTGGCTCCAACCTCCATCATGGTGTATGTCTGCTGCTGTTGTTGTTGGGCAGGTGCCAACAGGCTCATGAGCAGCTCCTCCACTCTGGTGAGGGGGGTGGATGCTAACACCACCCCCTGTCACAAGCTGTTCCATACGCACAGCAGCGGCATGCTGACGGACATGTCGGAGAAGATCACTACAGTGGTGGTGTACCTGCTCATATGTGCGGTTATGCAGGCCTACCTCATTGACCCTGCAGACAAGATCTTGCCACATTGCAGTATGCTCTTGCTGGTCCTGGCTGTTTTGTGAAAACAATAAATGGTAGTGCTGGATCATAATGCTAGTAATGATATCATCTTCAGCCCTACTGTAGGTTGGTTTCCTGTGGTGGGCCATGATCCCTGGAAGACATAAATACAAAAATATGTCTGAGCAAGTCATATGGCACATTTAACGTTATACAGTACAGATATCATTACACAATATGTTGTACCTGAGCACAGATTACAATAATTACTCACACACATACATCTACATGTTGGAGTACATTTTCTGTAATGTTGTATGATTGTACTGGATGTTATGTTTGTGAATACATAAATGATATGTATATCTGAGATGGCTTAGTGGCAAATCACTTATGCTGTGATGTGAATGGTTGTGGGTTTTTTCCTAGTAAATGCTTTTCATTTTGTTACTAGCCAAAACAAAGGTCAGGGGCTACAGATGGAGTAAGGAACATTTCAGCAGTTGCAAGTGGGTTTTCAGAAGGGTAAGCACAGCTTATGAAAGTTTAGCAACCAATAAGCTAACCGAGAGTGAAACACTGTAACTGCCACTTATCACTGCTCACCCCACAACTGCTTGAAAGTGCCTTGCTCACTCTCTATCCAATGAACCATGTTCTGCACAGCAACAAAATAAAATCACTATATAAGACTATACAAGAGTACCTGCACACTGTATGCAACACGATGTACCACCTAGCCACAGCAGATATACATCAAGCTGATGTGTAAAGAAATATATCATCCATCACAATCAGTGTAAGGTCCAGTAAATCTATTAATATTACACCACACAACTTGTTAATGCCACACCCGTGGCCACAATATGTGCACAATTGGGAATATAGGTCACATACTGTTGTAGTACACTATGAATGTTGCTAGATACGCAGTTATATGTTTTACCAGACATATGTCAAAGGACATGTTATAGACATACCCACACACACATCAGACATAATTACAGGACACAAAGGTATGACAACCCAGATAAGCTTTCAGTGTGTGTACTATACAGTACTGTGTGTCAGTACTTACACAACCTTAATCTTGAGAAATGTAATCTGTGATGAATACAGGGGCCACACAAAACAGTGGATGCAAGCAGTGTGGATATATACCATACTTTGCTGTACAGGCCCAGAGCTTCAGTTAGTACTACAGTACACACAGGATTTGCTTTCAAGATCGGTACCAATCAACAATCATAGATGTAGTACTTTAGTCTCCAATGACACACCCTAATTAAAACCAAGGGACTTAATCACACTGTATGCAATAGCATGTGTTCTGCCTAGCAACAGAATACACAGCTTTTGCTAGGATCAAAGTAAGGACACAGAATACCATAAAATAAACAGTTTCCCAGTAAGCTATCCCACAGATACATATCTTTGACGTATTCACAAACATATTGACCATCACAGTCAGTCAACAGTACATAAAATCTATTGCAACAAGTAGAGGTAGGTGTGTATGAGTATATATATAAATATATATATATATATATATATATATGTGTGTGTGTGTGTGTGTGTGTGTGTGTATATATATATATATATATATATATATATATATATATATATATATATATATATATATATATATGCATTCATTTGTCTACATATACATATATATGTAGGCATATATACATTTCACCTTTCATAGTGAGAATGTCAATTATAGAAAGGTTGTAAGGTGTACGGTAATGTAATAAAATCGCACAGTCTTTGGATAAATGCATTGAAAGTGTTCACAGCCCAGGTAGCTTTAGCAGGCCTTACTGGCTTCAACATTGCAAACTGAACAAACCACCCACAGTGTTTAACCACCACATCTCATAAACCAGCACTGTATGCTGTCTTGTTTGTCACACACTAAAACCTACATACAAATATGTGCATACTAACCTTCACCAACATATATATCCCCCCTTTGCAAACAGTTGCAATATGTCCCCTGCTCTATGCACATATACAGATGTGAATATATATGATGCATACATATTTCTCTGTATGTGAGTGGCATACACACACATGGTCCACACTGTTGTAAGTCCCTGGACCTCACAGCTGAACTGTTGGGCCTTGCTGCAACACAAACAGGTGTCACATATGAACACACACTAACATTAGAGGGGGTATATATAGCTACAGATGCTAGATAAGCATACTAGACTGCTACAGCACTTGCCAGTGCTAAGCTACACTTTAATATGACTATCATGCATGTGTTGTTCTGTCACACCCATGTTTATATAATGTCAGTGCTAATCCCCCCAACAGCCATTGGCCACACTACTGTACAGAACACAGATAACATGGATCAGATCTTTGACATTTAATGCTGAGCTACACATTTCACAGGTATGTCCCACTGCCCACAAGTACACACAGTATTGTCCATAGCAGTAGTTAAGCAGAGCATCTGTACATAAAGTACTGCTGCCACATATGAATGTTTCACATTATGCAGACTATTCTTCAATAACATCTACTACATGCCAGTAAATATATATTTGTCACATACCTTTCCTTTGTATAATTTGGTAATATTTATTTTTTCCTTTTCTCTCTCCAGTCTCTGCAATAGAGTGGTTGAGTTTGTTGGCATAGATTACAGCCTACTTTTGTAGGAATTGCACATGAGCATGTGATGGCCTCTGCACCAATTAGTGCCCACCATTTGCTAATTGCATGCAGCCTGCTGTGTAGTAATTGAAGTAATCACTGTCATATTTACCCAGTACTATAAATTGCTAACTCATGTAGACGTGGCCCTTTCAGCTTTCCAAGATGGAGATCATCCTTGTTTGGTATGGACATCATTGTTTACGATAGGTTAGAATAGTTCTTATATCAGAAGACAGGTGTGTAGCCAGAGATTTACATTTTGTACTCAGACCTAATGTTGCTGCTTCCAGTACCCGCTTGTCAGTGTAAAAATGTACTCACCCCTCAAAATGCTACCCCAAGGTACATAGAAAGTTGTACTTTCTTTTCAACTGCTATAATTAACTGCCATACAAAGCTAGTTATAGAGATGTATTCCTTTGGCACAAGAATTGTTTGTGAACTGCTATACTGTGAATATTCATTTACACAGTTCTAAACATTTTTTGCTTTTTAGTGTTGATATTAGCACGAGCTGCACCGACAATCTGGACTCATTTCAATACAGTGAGTATGCTTACCTACATCCTTGGTAGACCTTGCACACACAGGTAAATTTTACGTTTGGGTAGGGTTGCATAAGTACAGAGAGCGTAAGTAGTATTGTGTGCATTTTATCTTGCTGGACTTACAGGGTTGCTGTGTACATGTTACTTTATCAAGGAATGCAGTCTGTCTGTGTAACTCCCAACTGTGGACCTATCCACATGACAGCCAGAGAATAGCCTGTCATTTTTTGTCTGTGCACCACACAGGTCTTTTCACCAATAGAACAATGGCATTCTTACATTTGGTTGCTACCAGTACATGGCTACATCTATTTGTATTTCAGTGTTTTACTCCTACATAAGGGTATGTTTCCAAAAATCCTTCCAAAGCTATTTGCACAGTGTGTAATAGCAGAAAGGCTAATTTGCCTTTATGTTTCTGTCTCTGGCTGCCCTAAACAGATATGCCAGTGTTTGTCCTGCTGTGATCCTGTGTGGGGTTGTAAGGTGATGGTGTAACATTATTTCCTGCTAGAATGGCTGCTTCTCTTATCACAGTCATGTAATGTAATCCCACAACAACTGTTGGTCAACATCCACAGAACAAGTTGTGTGGTATGGTATTCCTAATTTTTCTTTACATTCACTCATTCTGATGCATGATATAATTATTTAAGCACCAACGTAATGTATATCTACTGTGGCTTAGTGATACTTCATGTGTAGTGTTTGCAAACTCCAAGGTTTGAGACTTGTGGAGGTGTTTTATTTTGTTCCTGAGCAGAACAAGGGCCCTCACATACAGAGTGACTTAGGCACTTTTAAGCAGTTCTAAGCGGGTTTCTGTGGGTTTGTGCAATGCCTCGCATTGCTTAGCCAATTGTAAACAAGCGCAAACCCGCGCAAACCCACTCACTACTGCTTAATAGTGCTTACTCCCGCTCACCCCCACGCTAATTTCTTTGAAAGAAAAGAAAAATGGGGAGATAGGAAAGTGGTGAAAAAGGGGCACAAAGAGGGAAAAACAGTATGGAAAATAGCTTGGGATGTGGAGGACGGGTGTAGGGAAGGTCCATACCTGCCCATTACTTCAACAGCAACAGCTGTGCATATGCAATACATTTGGAGGTAGATATGAACCCTTCAACCCCTAAGAGAGGGGTGAGGACAACAAAATATGCTGTAATGCCAATTAAATAACATTTCATGTGTCCAGTGGATGTGTGTGCAAAATGAGCAGCTATGTATGGGGAGTAATTTTATTTTGGGAACAGATTGCCCTTTTTTTTCAGGTGAGAGTGGAATGTGGGTTAGAGGAAGTAGGTATATTTGGGGAGGTAGGTTGGGGAGGTAAACAGAGAGGACAAACAAGATGCATACAGGAGCGGTATATGACACGTGGTGGGTGAACACCTTTGACGGGGAGGGATGTTTGGAAATCGCAAGCCCATGAGCCCCCAGATGGAAACAGTGGGACTGAGGTCCCCACCCATGGGCAGTCACCACTGCACCTTCACAGCCCAGAAGGTGGCTGTGCTGGGGGCTGTGTAGTATAGGCAGGCTGACCCATGAGTTGTGCCACTTGGGCCTGAAGCTGGCGTAGAGGTTCTGCAACAGAACGTTCAATCTCTCTACGTACCACAGCCTGGACCATACAAAGGGTGATAGGTGCCTCTCCACCCATGCTTGCACGGGGAGGCCGAGCCCCATCCCCTGCAGTGCTTCCACCCGTAGGTGGCACAGGGCCAATGGAGGAGGAGATCCCAGGCTGGGCACCGGATCTACTGGTGCCAGGTGTCATGGCCAGCTGAGGTGGGAAAGGTGGAACCGCTGGGACCGGCCTTCCCATATGACCTATGTTTTGGAGAGTTTAATAAAGATATGGGTTAGTAACAGTCAACAGCATTCCCAATTAGTTATAACAGCATGCAGAAGTATTACCATTAACCCAACACACCAGATTTTCAACAGTTGAAAAGCAAGCATAACACATGCATACATAGAACAATAGTGGACATTACAACAGCATTCAGGTTTAATTGATGGCAACAGGCCACCAATATTGTGGTATTTTAACAGGGCACATGCATAGAAATGAATGCAAATATTTATAAACCAATAGGACATATGTCCCAACAAATGTTTTAAGATTAGACATACCAATTGAGGTGTGGAATTGCATTTTTTATGCACATACAGTAGGGTGAAAAAAGATATCTCAGTTAACTTATATATCCTTCTAGTTTTCACTACATTCATATTAACTGCAGTTATATGTCCCTTACATGTATTATTACACTACCCAATGTCCTGATATTGTGGAATTGAATTTTGGTTGATCATTATATACATGAGCTGTATTTTACATGCAAACTGTCCAAGATGCAGATGTTACTGCAACATATTTTGAGAACAGCTCACACACATTACTGCTAAGATGGTACACTGACAGCTCTACTTTCATATAATTATCTACACATGTTCAGGTGAAAGTATCTGTTATATGCTGACAGCTCCCTACATTTCTGGCAGCACACTGACATTTCTGGGGAACACAATACCAAGCTACTCACGTGCCAGATTAACCTGTACATGCTGGGCATAAACCAACAGTTGAGGGCTGTACATATGCATACAAGATACTGGCATTCCCTTCATCCATGTTATATAGGCCTACCCAAGTGTGGGTTGACACTGCTTAATACAACACTACTATTTGTAGAATGCAACAGTAAAACAACAACATATCAAAGAAAATGACACAGACGCACTCCATGAATCATACATTTATTAAAGGATTATTACACCTTTATTTATTGGGTTAAAAGACTTTTTGAAGGATCTCTCATTTATTTTATATAACAGTACATGCAGAATAATTACTAACCTGCCTCATGACGCAGCCTTTGCAGCCTATCTTCATGGGCTTGCAGATTCATAGCCCGGTCACCTGCAGCTGTGAAGTAAATGCAGTGATACTGAGACATACCTATCCATAGTATAGACAAGCATGGCAATTCTTAACTACTTAATACAATGGCTACTTACTAAGTACTGCGGCATTAGGCATTGTACAGGACTCCTGGATCCACCGGTCCAGTTCATCACCCCTACACCACTTTAGGTCAGAATAATGGTGCCTGACCTGCTCACCAGTCTGAGGAACACCAGTGGCACTGGTGAGATCATGGGCAAGACTGTTCCAGGCCTCCGTTTTATATTGGGTACCCTGGTACTGGCCCTGCAGGAGTTTTTCCTCATGTTTGTGGACGAGGAGCGAAACCATAATTTTGGACCCCTGGATGCCCCAGCACTGTGCTCTAAAATGACTGCCCTCACCTACAACAGCCATGCTGACTGCAGAAGGAAGCTACAACCATCTATAGGTAGTATTCCCGCCTGTGGAGATTAAATATGCCTCATTTCCCACACTTATTTGTGATTGGCCAGTTTTGGAAAAGCTAGTTGTGGGCACACCTGCTTAGCTGATGTTGGCAATGTTTAAAATCCCTTTGATAGATATGTTTCTGTTGAAAGTGCATGTTTGCAAAATGCTGTCATGGCTTAGTGGTTAATTACTGTGACTATAGGGCACAGTATCCTGAGTTCGAGCCCTGTCACTGCTTTTTATTTTTCTGCTGGGCAGACCTGACTGATTAAGGAACAGGAAAGCAGGTGTGAGCGTGTTTACCCGACTTTGCCCGATGTTGTGCTGGTTAGCGAGGAGTTGCGCGAAGGTAATCAGCAGTAACGTGCGGTGAACCTGTGTTACTCCTCCCTAGCATTGTGCAGCTACATGCAAATGTATTTAAATATCCTCAATACTGGTAAAATGTGGTTAGCAGTGCTTTATATTGCTAAAAATAAGGTACTCATGCCTCAGAATGCATAAACATTTCATCTTCATATATATAACTTATGCACTACTAAATTTAACATTTCAATGCTTTTTACAAAACTTATACATAAAAAATGTCAGGAAATGTTTTTGTATACAGATTTCACACAGAAAATGGAATGTGTAGTAGTGGAACTTGAACCTGGAATGCCTCCTCTTTGTGTGAAAGCTCTAACCACTACGCTATTGCTATGCTGCTTAATTTGCATATATTTTTCTTATTATCCTCTTCTGGTGTCTAAGCTGCTGTAACTGTAGCTAAGCAATGGGTAAACCCAGGCAAACCCACGCAACTATGAGCAGCTATATCGGAATAAAAAAAAATTATTATTTTTTATTCTGTTAGTTGTTGAACATATGGGGGAGTGTAGTGTTACATTGTACACGTGTGAGCAGACTCGCTCATTTAAATGCGAAGTTGCAGCATTTCTTCATTGCAGGGGCATGGATATTTGGACTGCTCGGCAGTCCGACACACCCCCTAAACTTGTCCATGATCCATGTAAGCTTTGGAGTTGAAGCAGGGCGCCCTCATTAATATGCATGGAGCGCTGTCATCATACTCTTACCCTGGCGCTTCCGTGCAAGACTAATACAGTCTTACACAGAAGATTAGTAAATCCGGGGGAGTATCTTTCAGACCTAATATTTTCATCTGAGGTGTTCTACAGTCTATATGCAGATGACCTAAAATTGGATAAACTGATAACGTGTCACAGATAAGGCATGTCTGCAAAATAACTTGACTAAATTGACCATTTCACAGGAGAATAATATGCTGATAAATACATCTAAAACTAAGCATATGAGATTTGGGAGACATAAATTGAAAGGTGAATATTTAACACAGCACATAGTGATTGAAACTGTAGACTTATTTAAGGACCTGGGTATATGGGTAGATTCAGCTATGAATTTTTCTAATCAAATCAACCAACTGATTAATGATAGTTATAGAACTATAGGTTGTATAAAAAGATTTATAAATTCTAGGAAATCAGAATTGATGTTTGTTAGTTACATTAGACCCAAACTTGAGTATGGAATAACAATATGGAAACTCTATAAGAAAACAAGCTTGAGTAAACCGGAAAGAGTACAGGGGAAATAAGCAAGGGCATCCATGAATGTGAAAATTTAAGTTATTATGAAAGACTAAAATATCTGAACTTGTACAGTCTCTCTTACAGATATCTAAGAGAAGATCTTATTCAGGTATATAGGGCATTTAGGGACAACTACCACTGGGAACGTTTGGCGTTATCAAAAATTACTAGAGAATCACCATAAAACCTATGAGGAAGATTCTATAGGAATGAGAAGTGTACTAATTGGTTCTCTGACAGAGTAGCTGATGCATGGAACAAACTATCAAATTACATTAAAGCAAGTACTAGTTTAGATATTTTTAAGAACAGCCTGGACACTTATTATGGGAACAAGTGTTTTGGTAGATTGGCAAGTTAGAAGGGCAATAATGCCTGTGCTTTAAATATTTGTATGTATGTATGTATTTTGTGGCAAACCAACTAAGATATAATAAAAAACCCTGGAGGGGTGTTGATGCATTAAAATTGTTCAGAACACAAAGACAAAGTAAAAAAATGTTTACTTATTTTCAGAAGTGGGATTTCCAGTTGGACTTTTCTTTTAAAAATGTTCTCCTTACCAAAACAGACATCACTGTTGATTTTAGTGGTATTCATGAAGCATAGCTCTCAACTTCTTTGCTCAAGAATTGAAGACAAAGACAACGATGATGTGGAGACAAAGGCCCAATATTACAGACAATTTATGAATCATACTGCAATGTATTTAAAAGTTACAATTAATAGAATAATATGTTTTATACCGGAATACATTTTCTGAAACAAAAGTATAAAACTCTAAAGTCTGCCATTATTGAATGTAATCCTCTGTGAATTACCAGGATATCAAAAGTTGTATAAGAGACAGGACAAAATATAAAGCAAAATCACTGACAGCTGAGAGGTATGCCAGAAAAGCTTTTATGAGAAATAGACAGGCCTCTTCAATACACTTACATATCAATGTAACAACATTTTAAAAGAGGCACATCTCAAGTTTATGGTGGTGTACACCTACAAGTTTCTCTTATTCTACAAAATATCCCAAATTGTTTTCTTCATATTTTTGCCTTGTCCCTCTTAACGTGTTTTGATTTTCTATGAAATCATTGAGGGTTACAGTCAGTCAGTTGCAGATTACCAGAAGCATTTTTTTAAGTAAAATCTGACATTTAAAGCTCCTGATTTACAAGGATAGCTCTGACATCTTTAAAGGCTGCAGTCTGATAGCCTTAAAAAAACTGATGTGCACTTATTTTATTTTTTTGAGGATTTACAATTAGTGTAAATAGGTTAGAACAGTGTTCTCAGCAATGCAAATCAATGTAATTTAGGGGAAAAAGTAAGACATTGTCAGATTCACGAAACTAAGGATGCTTTTGGAAGCCATTAGTGTTTCATAGTTCTTGTTGTTCAGTAAAAAAAAAAAGAACACAACCTGATGTGAAAACTGTTGTTCCATTACGTTCTTAAGTGACTCAGTCATATTTAAAAATGTATCTTTGATTTCTGGCCTTTGCGACCCCCCCCCCCATTTTTTTTTCTTTTTTTTTCAGAATTCTTGAACAGCAAAGTTAAGTGTTCTGTGGTGATGTGTAACAATCGGATGAAATCTTAAACAGAAATCCAATTGCCTTAAAAAAAGTTAAGCTTACTGCCCATCCCTGTTTATGCAATACTGTCCCTATTTAGGCAGTTGCATCCAGTGAAAAATATATAAAAAATGTCAAATGCCCTGATATTTAGTAAGAAAATATATTTACATAAGTTTCCTCTGACAATAACTTATCTTTTATGTTACTGTCAAACATTTATTTTGAAACTCAACACTTTGCAATGGGTAATCCTGTTCCAGATGAGACATTAAAATAAGGTCCCATCTGTCTGAGTTGGTGAGAGCTCAGGCGGATATAAAAGATCCCAGGGCATTTATGAAAAGAGAGGGGCAGTTCCCGATGCCCTCGCCAAATCCTCCCTAGTAGCAGAAATACCATTAGTCTAGTAGGACTAACCCGGTCAACAAAGAATAAACAAATAAGTGGTAAGCTTTTATTTGACAACAAACTGAACTTCAGTATTTTGCCCTGGTGCAAATCTGCTTCGTCCTGAAAAAATATACACTGTCCATAAACACAAATTCCACGTTTGGGCATGTAAAAAGGTGGCAAACCCATTCTAAGTTCTGCCAGAAAGCTCAGTTCCAAAGTGTGGTAAATTTAAAAGTTCTTCTGGTCCCACTATGGCTGTATTCAAGGGCGTGGTAGGATCATGCCGACAGTCTTTCCTTCCTTTTCTGCTGTTAGAGCTGTCTGTTCATTTTAATTTGGACATGGAGACATTAACAGATGCGAACGCTATCCAAAGAAAGTCGCAGTCAAAGATGATGTTTTTAAGATACATTTCTATCAGTTCATTCTGGTCCACGTTTTCCGGTGCTTGCTTTGTTAGCTGCACGGTAAAGGTCCTCCCCGAGTCTTGAACCGTCACCTCGGTCCTGCTCTCCGATATGGTCACGGAGCACATCTGCTTCCTCTCTGCCCGGTACTCGGTTACAAACCGCTCATACTCATCTCTGTACTTCTGCAAAGCAATTGTGCTGGCCTGATCCCCCAGGGTGCCCAGTATGTTCAGTAACCGCAGATGCATGTAAAAGCCGTTAACTAACAGGGTGGCTTCCCGGACTCGGTCAGCCTCCTTCAGGGCTGAGCAGCGCAGGTGGCATCGGAGCTCCGTGAGCTGATCCGCGAGAGCCCGCTCGGTGCCCCGAGTCTGAATAATTAGCCTATTTTTGTCTCGGGCATCCATTCCTTCCTCCCCGGGTAGCACGTGCCAGCTCAGCCGATCAGCGTAGATATTTAGCAGCTCTCGGATACCGGCATGGGAGGGGAAAACCTCTTTTACAACTTCCTTTAGCATCTTGGGTAAGTCAAGGATCCAGCATCTAGTCTTGAAGTAGAAATTGTAGGTGCTGTCTGGCCGCTGCAGCTCCTTGGGCTTGCTTGTCTTGCTTGCAGTGTACAGCTTTAAGGAGACTTCATTCCTAAACTCACTGAGGGACAGCATTGTTGATCTGACGAAGTACGTTTCTGGCAAAAAGTTACAAACCGCCCAAAGGATGCAGTTGCCTGATGTGGGCAGAGAATGCGTCTTAAGCCTGAAGGAGAAGGTTTGCATAGAGAGGAGAGTGGAGGCCAGTGCTTTGTACAGCGCCGAGTCACACTTACATCACACTGACTCCTGCACTGACAGTTCTCGTCTTACCTCCTTCCTCTGTCAATTTGTAAAGGTTCTGCTGCTGCTACTACGTGACACTGTGATGCTGATTTAACGTCTATATGAAAGCCATACTTTGTGGGAACATTGCTACAATAAATAAAAGTAAAAGTGAGATTTAAAGTTTGGAAGAACAAAGGAATTTGGTGCATTGAAAGGAATGTATAAACCATTTTTTGTAATTTTAACACCTTTGTTTGCTAGACAGGGGTCCAGGGAAGTAAACAGTGTGGGACGAAATAGCCAGGGAATTGTTATGGGTAGGCTTGTATAGTCCCTAGGGCCGATAGCCTAGTACCAACCTATGAACCTATGAACTTGTAACTGCTATTTATTGAAGGTATCACATGACCGGTGAAGGGAATTAAATGGTTTCTAATGCTTTGTGCTTTATGCAACTGACAAAAGACAGTGTGTTGAAAACATTTTTGCTAGTGTTTATTCTGTTGAGAAGTTTAACAAAATAATCTACATCTATTGCTGGTCCTAGCTTCCTGGATGATTTTTTTTCAAAAACTGATTAAACACAGATATGGTACAAACAGAACTGCAGTTGTACAGTGGATTAGCACAAATGCCATGCACACCCTTTTGGTGGGAGGGACAGTTCTGCCTTCTGTGGTACTCAGTCATATTCAGCTTCTGTACCTTCCTACACTGCTTAAAAATAAAGTATGTATTCTTAAGTATGCATTCAGGATAAAACAGATGAACATTCGTGGGTTCTATTCAAGCAGCTGTATTATGGACAAACACATCAGGATTGAGGCTTAATAACTTTAATTTAGATAAACTTATAAACAAACTATTACACTCATACGTGCTCACTCTCTGGCTGCACTCTCAAAACGGCAGTGAGTATAGCACATGCTCACTGTTTATATGCATGCCTTGGGAGGGTGGCCTAATGGTTAAGGTGTTTGCCTTACAAACACAAGGGGCAGGATTTGAGCGCCACAAGAGATAATTGGCTAGGCTTAAAATGGATCGCAAGGGCAGTTAGCCTAGTACTAACCTATGAAGGAGCTGTCCTTTGGAAATGCTTCCTGAAGATGCAATATACATGCACTGTTCTACATCCTCCCTCTTTGAGAAATGAATTATGCAACTGATACAAAAAATTCTTTGTTATATAGGTTCATAAGTGTGTACTAGGCTAATGGTCCTGGTGCCTTTACAAGACTAGCCCAGAAGATTCCCAGGTGTCACACCCCTGCCATTATTTCCCTGTGCCCCTGTCTAACAGGGCAACTGAAATGATTCCTGAGGTGAATTTTTTATTTCCCATCCACTCATCAAGATTTCTCTTGAAGAAGGCCAGTGAGATGCTTTGCTTGACATGTAATGGAAGTCTATTCCAGAGCATGGGCAGTCTCTGGGTTAGCAACCTGTCCCTCCAACAATTTTTGTTGATTGAGGTGATGAGGTTGAGGTCTCTGGCATGTGTGGCATGAAGGCATTGGGATTTGTTTAGACGTAGCAAATTTAACAGTGCTGGGTCTGACATGGCTTTGTAGGTCAAGCAGAGATCACCTCTTTGGAGTTGTTTTAGTCTTTCCGCATAGGGCAAGTGTTAAGGCCTAGGATCCTTTCATTGAGGTATTTTTGTGGTCTTTCTAGTTGTTGCATGTGTCTAGTGAGGTACATGCTGAATGGGGCATTGTACTCGATAATTGGTCTAATGAGGGAAGAGTAGAGAGAGACAATGACCTCTTTCTTCCTGGAGGCAAAACCCTTTGTAATGAGATGTGCCACATAGAAGGATTTTCTGACCTCATTGGTAATGTGATTATCAAAGGATAGGTTGCTATCCACTTCTGTTCCCCGATCTCTTATGACACCTTTCGTGTTCAGTGGACTAGCATTGATGTGGTAGTTCATGGGTACCGTATTCTTACAATAGGGAATGATGATGCATTTTTTGGCATTGAGCTTAACGCCATGGTTCTGACACCAGTCAGTGGTCTCCATGAGGCCTTTCTGTAGAATGTCAGCATCATGTGGGGATCTAATGATGGCTCCCAGTTTGCAGTTGTCTGCGAACTTGGTCAGTCAGAGTCCCTTGGTTTTGGCCTGGACTTCAAAAAAGTATATGCCAAACAGGAGAGGACCCAGGACCGGTCCCTGTGGGACTCCACTCAAAACTGGTCGGTAGTCTGATTTGGTGTCCGCTACTTTCACTTTGTGGGTTCTGTCAGTAAGCCAGTTTGCAACCCACCTTGTGACATAGGGGTTTATGCATAATTTAATGAGTTTTTCTATGATTCCTGAGTGAGGAATTGTATCGAAGGCCAGATCAAGGTAGGCTGTGTGAACTACCTTGCCTTCATCCACAGCTCTGGTGGCAGACTCAAAGAAGTCCACCAGGTTGAGCAGACAGGATCTACCCTTAACAAATCCAAACTGCATGGGGTCTAGAGTCTGGAGATTCCCTATGTCCTTATTTATTAGGTCCATGATAATGTGCTCCATAGTCTTACATACCAGGCTCATTAGGCTAATGGGACGGTAGTTCCCAGGGTCCGTAATCACACCCGCTTTGTGGAGTGGGTGGAATGAGTGCAGCAGTGTGCCATTTTGAAGGAAGAAAGCCAGAAATGAGGCTGTGATTGAACCGGGCACACAGGTGTGGTGCCAGTTCATTTTGCAATTCAAGTAGAACACAGCATGGGATGTTGTCGGGTCCTATGGAAGCTGCATTCTTGGCCCTGGACAGTGTGATTTTAACCTGTGCAGCTGTAATATTGGGTGTTAAGCATCTCTCAGGTATTGTGATTGGCCCTTTAGGGGGTGAGAGGGGGCACTGAATCTATCAGCCAGTATATTGGCAATGTCTGTTGGCTCAGTATAGGAATTACCACTGTATAGTAGCTCTGAGCAGATCGGAGCATTGCCCTGTAGATTTTTGACATAACTATAGAAGGCCTTGTGGTTGTACTTAGTATCTGTTGCAATTTTGTTTTCATAGCTAGCTTTAGAGGATTTGATGAGGGATCTCAGCTTTTTGTTGAGGCTGACAAGGGAGTTTTTCCAGTCACGGGACTTCACCTTGTTCTGCAACAGTTTCTTCCTAGTATTGCATAGTGAACAAAAATAAAATAATTTATCAATGCCTTTTACTAGAGAAGACAAAAATACTAGTCATCGTTCCCTTCTTTTGGTAGATTCAGAACCTGGGTGACCAAAATGCAAAATTTGGATATATTCACGTTGTAAGGAAGCAGGAACAATAATTTTAGGACCTTTGAGAATAATGCCATCTTCCATCAACATTTCATCTCTGTAAGAAATATAAGTTTGCACTTCAGGCAGTACACTAAATAGGCTTTGATGTCCATCCAACATTAATGTAGTGGTTGAGCTTTTGCAAAATTGGGTCAGTCTTTATATGATCACTCAGCTCTTCAAGTCTCGTGGTAGAAAAATTATGCACGTCCATGACATCAAATTCAAAATTCTCTATATCAGGCTGTTCTGTTGTATTTCTGGGTGATCTGGATAAGGTATCAGCCAGATATAGAACTTTTGTATAGCCCATTTTGAAGTTGTACTTTTGCAGTCTGAGCATCATTCTTTGTAATCTCGCTGGAGCTGAATGCATAGGCTTCTTTAAAATAGTGACTAGAGGTTGGTGATCAGTTTCAATATGAGTAGCTTGACCATAAATATAATCATGAAACTTTGAACACGCAAATACTATTGTCAAAATTTCTTTCTCAATTTAAGCATATTTCATTTCAGTTTGGGTAAGAGATATAGATGCATTTGCTACTGGTCTGCCTTCTTGAAGAATAACTGTACCAAGACAAAACTTTGAAGAATTACTGGAAAGAGTTAGTTTATTGACATCATAGTATCTTAATGTAGGTGAGGTGGTAATTTCTGCTTAAGGTCTTCAAATGCTCTCTGGTGCTGTTCCAACCAAGATCATGTAACACTTTTGCATGTTAGCTCTCTCATAGGCGCTGTCAGCTCACTAAACTCTGGTATAAACTGGACAAAATATTTGACCATGCCAAGAAAATGTTGTAAAGCTTGAACATTATCCGGTGCTGGCATCTCAAGAATGGTTGCTTGCTTGGACAGGTCTGGTTGCAAGCCAGTGATAGTAAATAAATTACCTACATATGTAACTTCTGGTAGTCTGAATTTGCACTTCAGAGGATTGAGTTTCAAGTTCACTTCATGCGCTCTGTCTAGAACTCTTCTAAGGTTTCTGTCATGCTCTGCTTCACCATTGCCTTCAACCTATAAATTATCTACTATTGTGGCACAAAGATAACCTTAAAAAATTTGCTCCATTGCACACTGAAAGACTTCACCTGCAAAATTTATTCCAAATGGTATCCTGAGGAATCTATATCTTCCAAATGGGGTACTGAATGTAGTCAGTAGTGAAGATATGCAATCAAGCATCACTTGCCAAAATGAACTTTATACATCCAAGACAGAAAAGACAGTGGCATTCATAATTAGGGCTGCATCTTCCTCGACTGTACGCATAGAATGATGTGGTCTCTTTAATGCTTTGTTCAAATCCCTTGGATCAGTGCGTATTCTTATTTTTGTCTGAGACTTTTTTGTGGGCTGCTACCATGGACAACACCAATTTATTTGGTTCTGTAAATGGACAAATTACACCTTGCTGCACCATTTTATCCAGCTGAGCTTTGACTTTATTCCGCATAGCTACTGGAACTTTTCTTGCTGGTCTGACCACTGGACTGACCTCTGGGTCTAACCATAGAATACACAACTGGAAGTTTGCCTAACTTGTCGAAACAATCAGCATACTCTGAGAAAATTGCTTCAGTAAAATTGGAACTAGGATATGTGCTTATATGATGAGCTTCTTTGGTAAAGGAAAGCAGATTCATTCTCAAACTGACTCTGAGACCCATTGATGACTGCACAGGTCTTTGGACTACATAGAATACTTAATTGTAACAGTACCTAGTCAAATAACATGAAAACACTACTGAGCCTTGGTTTGCATTTCTTCACCTCTGTAAGCAGCAAGTTTTGCACAACTGGCCACATTAAGTTGTTCACAAGCTCTCACCTTAGCAAAAGTGTCTGCTGACATAACATTACACTTTGAACCAGTGTCTACTTTGAGCTTGGTGTTTTTACCATTGATCTGGACAGGTCTATATTACATTACCGAAGTTTTAAAACTTTGATTATGTAAAAAAAAAATAAAATGAAATAAAAATCCTAAACTAAGGGTTGTAGGCAGGAGAGCAAGCCCCCTCACACTCCCACTCTTTAAATATACCAACTCCGAGACCGCACTATAATGCGGTAAAGGGAAGATTTCAGATTTCCCTTTACTGCACTGTAGTGCGATCTCCGAGTTGGTATATTTAAAGAGCGTGGGTGCCCCTGCTATAACCCATCAGAGTACTTTTTTTTTAAAAAAGTAATCGAAGTTTTAAAACTTCAACCATATGGTGTCGACCATATGGTATTCAATGGTATTCGAAGTTTTAAAACTTTGATGCTATAATATAGACCCGATCTGGACAGTACAAAACACTTCGTTCTTTACCAACAAATTCACTGCATCAACCTTTTCACCAATCACTGACACACCATCTACATAGAAAGTAGAATTGCACTCTCTATGTGATCAACATGCTTTTTTAAGTCACCTTTCTTTATAACTGTGTGAGGTTTACTTGATTTGCAAAACTTTTGAAAATGGTTCAGTTTTTTACACTTGTGGCATTGCTGACCAAATGCTAAGCATTTTTCTCTTTTAGACTCATAATTGGCACCACAATTGTGACAGTTAACAATAAAGCTTAATTTGGGTTTCGCTGACTCACCTTTGTACTGCACTGAGCATGTCCTTTTCTTAGAACTTGCTGGAAAACTACATGTTTTACTTGAGGAGCCTGCAGGGGTGGCAGGTGCCATGTGCTTAGGCCTGCTTCTGCTAGCCACTTGTTGCATGTTGTCTACATTTGCTCTGGAGTCTGCACAAACCATGTTCTTATCACTTGCAAGCATACTTGTGTGCCTTTCTGTAACTTCATAGATTTGACAAATTTAAATAGCTTTGCTCAGTGTTAAATCACTGTCATGAAGCAAAATCTTTCTCACTGCAACACTTTTAATACCATACACAAGCCTGGCCTTTATTCACTCATCTTTTAAATCACCAAACCTACACATTTTACTTTTGTTTCTCAGGTCAGTAATATAAGCTGCAAAAGTTTCCCCTTGCTTTTGATCTCCTGTGTAAAACAAATGCCTCTCTAATGTAACATTTGTCTGGGGGTTACACATTTCCCTGAATTTGCATTTCAAACAATTGGGGTTCTTCAAACAAAAGCCAACAAACCGACAAGCTGAGCACAATGGTAAACAGAAGCTAGACCAAGAAAGCGGCACTTGAAAGACAAGCAAATAAACATTTAATAAAAGTAAAGTGCTTTTCGTTTGTGTGACATGCACAAACTTCTTCAGACAATTAATTACTACTAAAATCATCCTTTTCTGTACAACTGTTACCTACACAATGATTCTATCAATAAGTAAATTGAAAATTAGCATACTGATCAAGTTTTAAAGGAATATTCACCACGAACTACCTGCGGTAACTACCTTAAAGCACAATATATCTCCTACTAAAATCATGCTACTTGTGTACACAAAAAGTAAATACAAATAAATAATGAATGTTAAAGATGTTTACATTAAAAATGTTAAAACCAAAAGTGTATAATTCATCTTACTAAACTTTTGAGCTTCAAAATGCTGCTGATAGAGCAGCTTTCATTTATTCCAGGCATATTGTACGCATTCAGCCTAATTTGCCAAGAGAGTTCAAGCTTTTCCAATTTTAAACCTACTGGACCCCCTCTTGGATTCTGAATTACTTGATCTATCACCATAAATTTAAAATTGTGATCTGCATGACAAGAGATATGTTTAGCTAAAGCGTTTTCAGCTTTATTTTTTCTGACAGCATAAATATGCTCATAAATACGTTCACAGAGACGTCTCTCCGTCTTACCTATATAAAATGCTGAACAGGACTGACACTGCTAAGTAGATGATCATCCCAGAATTACAGTTGACTCTATGCCTGAAAGTATAAAATTGATCGTGGACCTTAAACTTGTTGGATTCAATATCATATTGACAGTGATTGCAAGATTGACATTTATACATACCAACAGTTCTACTTGATCCCAATTTATGTTGTTCAAAAAATACTTTGAGGTTTTTGGCTTTCCTGTAAGTAACTTTAGGTTGATCACCTACCCTCTGAAACACACTGGGATCACTCCTAAAGAGTGCCCAGTTTTTACACAAGATCCCAAAACAGTCCTTACTGTTGACATTATAAGTTGTGATGAACTTAGATTCTTAAAGTTCTAAATGAGGAGAGTCTGTAAGACCATGGGTCAGTGTTATGCTTCAGGTTTCATCATGCTAATGTTGAGTGTGTACACCACTCAGTATTGGTTTATAAAAACGACAAAGACGTTTACTTGAAACCTTGTCTATGATGTCACTATTCATTTGGTTGAGGTAGCCTCAATGTAAAAACATGTTCTTTAAAAAGGAACATTCAGTGATGAAGTCATCATCTAAAGTGACGATACGGGCTGCCCTCACCAACTGGCCTTTAACAACAGCCCGTTTCTGATGATAGGGATGGCAACTAGAGTAATGTAAGAAAGTTTTCGAGTATGTACTCTTCCTATGAATTTTAGCAGTGAAATTCTGGAGAGTTACATCCTTATTTAGCTCAATATCTAAATAAGCTATACCTGATGTGCTAAATGTAGAAGTAAACTGTAGGAAATGTGTAGACATGTTGAAATAATCAACAACCTTGTTACTGAGTGTACTGTCTCCAACTAGCAAAATAAAAATGTCATCAAGATAACGGGTGTAAAAAATAAATCTGTCCTTGAAAACACAATTGTTAACAACATACAGATGCTCCCAATGAGCCATAACTGAGTTGGCAACACTCGCTCCGCATGGAGAGCCCATTGCTACACCGACCTTCTGTAAATAAAAATTCCCTGCAAACATAAAGTAGTTGTTGTCAAAAATCAACACCAACAGTTCATTCACAAGTGCCATCTCAGTGTTCGCTCCTCCATTTAATTTAAAAAATTGGTTAACCCACTCCAATGCTATGTCAAGCGGCATGCATGTATACAGATCTTTGACATCAACTGTAAGAAAGTTGAATTTAGAGTCAAAGTCTAGGGCATTAATTTTATCGAGAAATGACCTAGAATCTTTACATATATGGTTGACTTTACATAAATACTTCTGTAAAACTGCATCTACAATTTTAGCACATGGGTATGTGGGAGAACCCCTGCCATCTACAAGCGGATGCATTGTTGGATTAAAAATGTCTTTATGTATTTTAGGTATTCCAAACAAGTAGGGGAACCTAGGATATGTTGTTGACATGTAATTAAATGTACTTTGGTCTATCCTACACTCTATGAACATTTCCTCAATACTGTTCTTTATGGTGTTATAAGCACCATTGATTTTAGACCTTGAACTAGAAGAATAGGATGGACTATCCAGTAAGTGTGACATTCTTGTATTATAATTGTCACTGTCAAAAATGACTAAGCCCCCTCCCTTGTCTGGTTTGCAAATCCAAATATCGTGGAGTTTAATAAGATTGATACATTCCTTTTCAGCTTTGGATGTGTTACCAAACGCAGGAAAATTGTACCCTAGCATAAATTTCTCATGAAAATCCAGCTCACACATTTGTTTGAAAACATACAGTAGTGGATGTAAAGGGGGATTAAACACACTAGGGATTCTGAAAGGGTTGTTGTTTATGATGTCATTACCGCCCATCATTAAATTAAAATTAAGTTTCCTTGTATATAATTTAAGGTCAATAATAGTTTTAACTATATCAAGTCTCTGGGTGGGAACATATGTATAACCCTTTGAAAAAAGGTCAACCTGTTCTTGTGTAATGACTATTGTTGAATAGTTGTAAACTTTAAAGTCACCATCAGCATTAATAAGTATAACTGGTGAATTAGACATTTCTAAATCATTCCAGTCATTATTACATGCACAAGTAGGAGCTAAAGAGATATCAACCAAACAGTCAGAATATTCACGTTCAGGATTCAGAGAAATAGTCTCTATATCAGGAACTAAGGTGTTGTTGACTTGCAATAAAGAAGAAACTAGTTCCTGTGTTGTTTCAAATTCTGTTTGCCAGTCTGATTCTGTCTGGTTGATGTTTGGTTTGGTCTTGCTGCTAAAAAATTAGGGTCATTGGATCTCAGGTTGTAATGGCCTGGCCTATTGTTATGCTGTTGACTTTCATTCAGACTAGAGTCAACATGTGACCCAACATCTGTAAGAACTTCGTTTGACGCAGGAAAGTTATTTGGAATTGTCTGTTTTTTGTCCAAATTACTGTTAGGATGCAATGTTGGAGTACTGTTAGTAATAGAAGTTTGACCTGAACGCAATGAGCCTTTCCAAACCTAAGCTTGAGGTGGTCTTCCCTTGATTCAGCCTGTACAACAATATGACGGTTTTCACCTTCTCCCTCTTGTACTGCTGGTGGATACACAAATGAATGCTCTCTTTCAATGGCCTCTGACCCAGCTAGGTTTAACAAACTGAATGCCCTGGTACATGCATCTTTGTCAGAATAAGCTGCTTATATAAAAATATTGTTCTATTGCTCAAATATTCTCCAATCCTCTGCAATATTCTGATCATATACAGCTGGTGATGCTTTTTGAACTACATCTGCCATATTAACACATACCAGTGAAGGCTTTTGCAAGTATTCACAAACACACACACACACATATATATATATATATATATATATATATATATATATATATATATATATATATATATATATATATATATATACATATGCCAGAAATGTATAAGTCCATAGGTTCATAGCTGTGTACTGGGCTAATGGCCCTTCACAAGCCTAGCCCAGAGAAGTGCCCTGGCATTGTGCTGCCTGACGATAGTTCCCAGTGCCTCTGGGCAAGTCAAGTAGAGCCACTGGAGTGATCCCCAGGGTGAACTTTCTATTTCCTATCCACTCATTAAGATTTCTCTTGAAGAGGGCCAATGAGGTACTCTGCTTGATATGTGTGGGAAGTCTATTCCAGAGCATGGGCAGTCCCTAGGTTATGAACCTGTCCCTCCAGCATGTTTTGTTGATTGTGGTAATAAGGTTTAGGTTTCTGGAGCGTGTTTTGCAGATGGTTTGGGATTACTTTAGATGTAGCATTTCTAACAGAGCTGGACCAGACATGGCTTAGTAAGTCAAGTAGAGATCGTCTCTTAGTAGATGATATGAGACAGAGAATAGATGGAGTTTTTTGAGTCTGTCTGTGTAAGATGAGTTTAAGACCTATAGTCGCCTTTGTGAGGTACTTTTGTGGCCTCTCCAGCTGTTGCAGGTGTCTAGTGAGGTACATGCCAAATGGGCCTTTATGCTGTATAATTGGTCTAATGAGGAAAGAGTAGAGAGAAATGGTGACCTCTATCTTCCTGGATGCAAAACCATTTATAATGAGATGTGCCACATAGAAGGACTTTCTGACCACAGTGCCAATGTGATGGTCGAAGGAGAGGTTGCTGTCAACCTGTGTCCCCAGATGTCGTATAATGCCGTCAGTGTTCTGTGGGCTCCCATCAATGTGGTAATTAGTGGGAACTGAGTTTTTCCCAAAAGGGATGACGATGGATTTTTTGGCATTAAGCTTAAGCCCATGGTTTCGACACCAGTCATTGGTCTCAGTGAGACCTTTCTGTGAGATGTCTGCATCACTTGGGGAGTTAATAATGGCTCCCAACTTGCAGTCTTCTGCAAACATGGTCAGCCAGATTCCCTCTGTGTTGGCTTGGAATTCTGAGAAGTAGATGCCAAACAGGAGAGGACCCAGGACCAATCTCCATGGGACTCCACTTGTGACTGGTTGGGAGTCTGACTTTGAATCCACTACTTTCACACTGTGGGTTCTGTGAGTCAATTTTCAACCCACCGAATGATATAGGGGTTGATACCTACTTTGGTGAGTTTATCAATAATTCCTGAGTAAATAATGGTATCAAAGGCCTTGGCCAGATCGAGGTAGGCTGTATGAACTGCCTTATCCTCATCCACAGCTCTGGTGACTGACTCAAAGAAGTCAACCAGGTTGAGCAGGCATGATCTACCTTTCACAAAACAAAATTGCATGGAATCTAGAGTTTGGAGATTCCCTATGTCCTTTTGAATTAGGTCCTTGATGACTTGCTCCATAACCTTACATATCAGACTCATCAGGCTAATGGGGTGATAATTTCCAGGGTCTGTAGTCGCTCATCCTTTATGGAGAGTGATGACTGTAGCAGTGCACCATTTGGTAGGGACAACACCTGAGGTGCGGCTGTGAGTGAACAAGGCGCACAGATGTGGTGCCAGTTCACTTTGTAATTCATGTAGAACATAGCCAGGAATATTGTTGGGACCCATGGAAGCTGTATCCTAGGCCTTGGACAATGCAGCTTTAACCTGTGCTGCAGTAATGCTGGGTGCCCAGCATTCTTCTAGTTTTGAGATTGGTCCTTTGAGAGGGTAAAGTTGGCACTGAATCTGTCGGCTATTATGTTGGCAATATCTGTTGGCTCAGTATAGGAGGTACCATTGTGCAGTAACTGAGAGCAAATCTGGGTATTGCCATGGAGATTCTTAATATAACTATAGAAGGCCTTGTCATTGTTTTTAGTGTCTGTCACAATTCTGCCTTCATAGCTGGCTTTGGGGATTTTGATGAGGGATCTCAGCTTTTTGTTGAGGCTAATAAGGGAATTTTTCCAGTTTTGGGGCTTCACCTTTTTCTGCAACAGTTTCTTTCTTCTGCTGCAGAGTTTGTTAATGGCAGGGACCACCAGATTGGCTTCCTTTTTTTGGAGGAGAGCACCTTGATTCTGTTGGGTATGGCTAGTTCCACGTATTTATGTACGTGTTCGTACAGTGCATTGGTGTATGATTCTGCAGTCATGCATCTATTTTGCATTGGTATGGGTGCCGTGAAGTTAGGGACCTCTGTTTTTAGGATTCCAAAGTCAGCTTTGGAGAAGTTTTTCATTGTGGATACCTTTGCGGGGGTGTGGGTGAGATGTTGATTCCCATGGTAATTAGTTTGTGGTTGGATCTAACCAGGGAGAAATTGACTATTGGTGTAGAGCAACAGTTGCCCACGTTAGTAATAACCAGGTCAAGGATGCTGCTTCCTCTAGTGGGGTTAAGAATGAGCTGGTCTAGGGCATTGGAAGTGCTGAATTCTAAGAAGCGTTGGGCCAGTGCATTGGTGCATGAGTAGTTTTCCCAATTGATGGAGGAGTAGTTGAAGTCACCTAGTATGAGAGTGTTGGGTTGGTCAGAGCTAGCAGCATCGAAAGGAAAATGAAAAATAAATACATCAGAAGAAAATTGGAGTCATAACATAAGAGAAATGTGAAGATGACATGTGAAGAAATAATTTAAAAAAAATTAAAAAGAAAATAAATGAAAATGACAGAAGCACCAACCAACTAAGGGTTGTAGAAGGAGGTAGTAGGACTGGGTAGCCATGAAATTTAACAAGGTTAAAAAACAAAAGTTGTAGAAGGGAAAGAAATAATAAAAAACAAGTACAGTATGTGTTAAACATTTTAAGAAGGGCACCATCCATGTCAGCCATACTCATTTTCACAAAGAAAATTGTAACTAACACCTAGCATGTCAGTACAGTAACAACATAATAGAGGGATGTGAAATTAATAACCAAAAATGAAAATGTGAGGAAGACGACCCTATGAACTACTATACAGAGTTAAAGAGGTCTTAGACAAGGAGAATGAAGCTTTACCAGACTGAAGAACAGAGAGGAAATGATGTGAGCAATGGAGATATAAGTGTAAAATATCAGGAAGCACTTGCGCTGTTAATAAAACACTTCTATAATCAAAAGTAATGACTACCCAGAAGTAGTGGGCCCAACTACAACATGAAAGTAATAGGTTCATAGGTAAGAACTAGGCTAGCTAGCTATCCTTACAGGCCACTTTATGCCCATGAAAAGCTATAATGCCTTCCACATGTTCAGGCTGCAAAATGAACATGAAAGTACCAAAGAAGGAGGTATATCCATCTTCATAAATGACAAATACACCTCAAGACTGGTTAAGCAGTATAAATCCCTAGAGCTACTCAAAGTCCAACCAACTGTAGGAAAGACCCCTCGCCATGTCATTGTTAGGCACAGGTCCCCTAACATGAACCATGAAAACCACAAAATGCATTCCTGGACCTACTTTAGTCAATGATAATACAGACACCCTAAGCATGGGTGACTTTAACTATCTTTCCATCGATTGGGATACATATATGAACTTAAACACATTCACTGTAAGGTTCCTGCACTTAATAAACACAAATGCTGTGGAACAGTTAGTCTACACCCCCACAAGGGGCTCAGATCTCCTTGACCTAGTAGTCACCAGTATAGGATATAGCTCCACCACCCCTGTGAGAGACCCTCCTTTGTAAGGTCTGACCATAAATCAGTCATGTTCAATATAAAAATAGTACCGGACCCCCACCCCCAGGTTCCAAAAGGTTGAAATGTTTATCCATAGAAAACTATGACCTCCTATGTGATGGCAAAAATAGTTCCAAACCTCCTGCCACTACTGACAGTAAAGACTCTTGTATGGAAGTGTAAACAAATGCCTGTATAAATACCTATACAAGTGTATAGACTTAGCCATACCAGAATGGATCAAAACTTGCTCATGAACAAACAAGCCACCCTGGTGAACATCTAGCATAAATAGATAACAAGAGACATGAACTGGTGTCCAGGAATTAGAGGGAACAGTCTCAGTAGAAGAACACCCTCCATAGCTTGAACAAGCAAATTAGACATCTTGTAAAATCCTTTAAAGCTAATTATGAAACTAAATTATCATCCATAGCTAAGAATAATCACAGGACATTCTTTAGCTATGTCTGTAATATAAGAGGGAAGGCCCAACTTTGCACTGAATTCATAGTTTTTGGTACCACTCATACTGAACATGAGGACATAGCCAACCTGTTAGCAAACAGGTATGGCAAAAATTTTACACCTCTGTCTCCAGCAATCATACTCCAAAGCATACCAATCACCAGTTATCTACCTATTATCTCCCAAGAACAGGCCATAACTGCACTGGCCAAGGCCAAAAACAGAGCGTCTATGGGACCAGATAACATCAGAAGCTGCTTACTAAATTGTGTAAAGCAAGAGTTATCAGAACTACTGGGTACTCTCTTCAACCACAGACTAAGTACTGGCTTTGCCCCAGCAGAGTGGAAAACAGCAACTATAATACCCCTGCACAGAGGGGGTCCCTCAACCAACCCAGGAAACTATAGACACATAAGCTTGACCAGCCTTGTCTTTAAGGCCATGGAGAGAATCATCTTGGACCTTATCAACAAGGACATTGGTGACCTTCAAACTCCAGACCTGACCCATTTTGGCTTCATTAGGAGCAGATCATGCCTATTAAACCTAGTGGAATTCTTCAAGAGTGTTACCAAGGCCCCGGATGAAAGCAAGTCAGTAGATACTGCCTTTCTCAACTTGCCCAAGGGCTTTGACACAATCCCCCACTCAGACATCATTGAGAAACTCACCCAGCTGGAGATTAACCCATACATTATTAGATGGGTAGCCAACTGTCTCAACAACAGAATGAATACAGTCATAGTTGGGGAATCCACCTTTGCCAGCAGACCTGTTATCAGTGGTATTCCACAAGGCTCTGTGCTAGACCTCCTACTGTTTGGAATGTATTTCTAAGACATTCAGGTGAGAACAGATGGCCTGTGTCTCACCAGATTTGTTGACAACTGCAAACTGTGTGCAATAATTGAATCCCCAAATGATGTCCACATACTACAGAATGGACTGACATAAATAAATGATTGTTGGAAAAGCAGCAGACTTAAAGTTAACCCAAAAAATGCACTATTATCCCTTTTGGCAAAGGGGAAGTCCCTTCAAATGACACTATAAATAATACCCCCTAAGTTCCAACATAATGGAAAGAGATTTAGGAATGCAGGTTAACAGCAACCTCAGTTTTGATCATCATGAGTCCACAGTGGTAAGGTAGGTCTTTTACAATGCACACCTCATAAGTAAGGGCATAACATCCAACACTAAGGATATTATTAATCCACTGTACTCATCCCTCATCAGACAAATAATAAAGTACAGTCCTCCCTTTTGCATGTACCTCACCAGACACCTACAGCAGCTGGAGATACCTAAGAGGCTCCCACCTAGAAAAGCAGGGGACTTCACCACATGACCCACATAGACAGACTGAAGGACGTGTCACAGACTACTGAGAGGCAACTTGTGCCTGGCCTATAGAGCACTCTCAGGCTCTGCCTTAATAGAAATGCTGTACCTTCACAAATCAAATGGGACAAGATTCACTCACTCTAGGCACCTTAACGTAGCCTGCAACATCAACAGGACATGTTGGACAGATAAGTGTGTCTGTCAGAGATTGCCACTCCTATGGAGCAAGCTCCCATTTCACATGAAATTCATCTCCTCAAAGACTTATTTAAGTATAACTGGAAAATTGGATGGGACATTGTAAATTTACCCCTGGGGTTTCACCTATGTCACTCTTAGACAGGGGCAACCAATGCTGATCATGGATTCCAAAATATGGGCTACATACATTGTTTGAAATGCCCTAGGGCTATTGGCCTAATAACCGCTTGTGAACCTATGAATGTATGTCCATTATGGTAGTAGCCTCGTATGAACCTATAAAGCTATGAATCTATGCAAGCTTGTCAACATCTTGTCTCACACATGACCTGCTGATGTCATGTACCATAAGTTTAGCTGTAGTATTGCAAAAGTCAGACTTGTGCCATGGTGCTTGCATTACATAGTGTGTTCTACAGTCTGTGTACTTAGATAGGTAGGGGTTCTGTTCTCACTGCAGTCAAGTGTTTGTGTGTGTGTGTGTGTGTGTGTGTGTGTGTGTGTGTGTGTGTGTGTGTGTGTGTGTGTGTGTGTGTGTGTGTGTGTGTGTGTGTGTGTGTGTGTGTGTGTGTGTGTGTGTGTGTGTGTGTGTGTGTGTGTGCTCTTGCTTGACATTACAGAGATCCTTTTACAGCAGCATGTGAGGCACTGTTATTACCATAGTCTCAACAGAAATACTGAAGTCATCAGCTATATCAGATTTTTGGATGTGCAGTTATCCCACAGGGCAGACATCACCTCATCCTATACCAGACAAATCTATCCACATACATCATGGCATGAGGTTTAGGCCCTGTGTTATCTTGCTGAGAAAACTCTCCAGCTGCTGCATGTGTCTGTAGAGGTACATTAAAAAGACAGCATTATATTGTATTACTGTTATCATGAGGTTTGAGTACAGTGTTGTCATACCATCCTGAGATCTGAATGTGATGGCATGTCTTATGATGTGCACCATACATTTCTACTGTAAAAACATTAAAGACAGAAGCTGGATCGTAATGATACACATTGCATTTTCTAACTTCACAAACCTTACAAGAGCATTCTCTATAAAGTTGTGAAATTTTGATGCTATCAACTTGCCAAGGGCAATATAATTCAAAGGTACAGTGACCAATTCAACACAAATGCAGATATACTAAGCACTAAGTTAACTGTGCACCCTGAGTATCAGACACAGCTTTTGTATCTCTAAATCCAAAAATTACAAAACAGTTATATGGCACAGTTATCATCACTCGTACAGGGTGTTGTTTGCGGGGGGGGGGGGGCAGGGAGCCTAGGCTGACACAAAACGTTGGTGAGTGTGTCTGTGAGTAAAAAGGAGAAAGTAGACATTGGAATAAAACAACAAATGCCTAGTCAGGCAAAATGAGTAACTGTTTTTTGTGTGTGTGTGTGTGTGTGTGTGTGTGTGTGTGTGTGTGTGTGTGTGTGTGTGTGTGTGTGTGTGTGTGTGTGTGTGTGTGTGTGTGTGTGTGTGTGTGTGTGTGTGTGTGTGTGTGTGTGTGTGTGTGTGTGTGTGTGTGCAAGGGTCCGCCAGGTGAAACTGGTGTGTGTGTGTGTCTGCATGAGCTCAGCCAAGCTCTGTGCTAGTTCTAAGTCTTGGTCTGTCAGACAGATGTGAGCCATACATGGTAGAGGTGGCAGATCATTGTTGTTGTCCCTGACCACAAGACCTGGCTATGCCAGGAATTGCACTGGCATGTCCACACCCACAGCCAGCTGCAGTTCTGCTACTTGACCATGACTGATGTCTGCTGGACACGCTTCCTTCATGTGGATGTCCAGGACCATAACCCCGTGGCTTGCTACATCTGGATGTAGACAACACACTCACTGATGGAGTAGTGGAAGTACTGTCAATATGGCTGTGTGAACATAAATGGTCATATTGGCTGACAGTAGAGGATGTTGCTGTCCTGTGCCCATGACAAATATGTCCCACTTTCAGCAGATATTCCAATACAGACACTGCTCATTCCATGACAGAAACCTAAAATAAAAATAAAGGCAAAGGCAAGGACAAAAGATAAAAGAAACACCAATTTCTTGCAAGCGCTTTCGTTAAGTACCTTGACAAAACTTCATCAGACAATATAAAAAGTATTTCCAACCAAATAAATACCTTTTTAAAAATGGTCATGTGATACTCATAAAAGCACGTTACTGAAGATCATGTGATAATAAAATCCAATAAAGCATGTTAATAAAAATTAAACCGACAATTGCAACAAGTCATCAAGGCCTCAATTTTGTACAATTCTCATAGCTCCAAATACTACTTAAGTAAATTCAACAAACAAAATATTTAACTTAATCCCTTTTATGTGGGTCATATCAACATGATTTTATACTTATATACTGGATACATTTTTTTCTTATGTGAGTTTAAACCTTTCATTGTGGCTGATCTGTGTAGCAGTATTTAAGTTATGAGAGTACTTGCATATTGATTTGGTGACACTGTATGGGCCACTCCTAACAGCCTTGCCCTTGGTCAAACTACCATTTGTGTTAATATTAATATTACATTCAGTAATATTGGGTACCCATGTAAGGGGCTTACAGAAGCTGATAAGAAGTGAATGCTGACAGTAAAAACTACGTTTTAGTCTGGCCATAGGTTCATAGGTAGGTACTAGGCTATCGGCCCATGGGCCTATGTAAGCCTAGCCAACAAGGTTCTCTGGCTTATGCCACCCAGGAAAGTTATTTTCCTGTGCCACTGTCAAGCAGAGACACAGAAGTGATCCCTGGGGTGTATTTCCTATTTCCCATCCACTCATCAAGATTTTTCTTTTTTTATTAAAAACAAGTTTATTGTTTTTAACATACAAGAGAAATATCATAACAATTTTATACAAGTAATTAAAATAGATATGATTATAACATTCAACAAAACAACCAAAGTATTTACAAAGACATCCACTACAATCAGATCAATTAATTAAACTAAAATACCATGCTATTGAAGTTAAGATTTTTTTAACAAGTTTTGTAAATTATCCCATACAATATAATAAGATGTTTTTCTAGTAGTTCTTGACTTAATTGTATTCAGTTCCATATGGCACACTATATTCATAACATTTTTAAATTCATTGAACGAAGGAGGTGTATCTGAAATCCAATTTCTGGTTATTATTTTTCTAGCCACTGCTAGAATAGACCATAACAAGGGAAGCTTAACCTTTTTAACACTTTGAGGTACAGGTGTGTTGAATAATATAAGAGATTTAGAAATAATTAAATTATCTGTAAAAAGAGCCTGCAAAAATTCATTAATTGACTTCCAATATTCTTTCAATTTTATACAGTCATAAAACATATGAGCCCAGTCAGCATTAATTTCTACATTACATCTTTTACATAGATTATCTTTATTATTTATTTTATTCATCATCAAAGGTGTATAAAAGGATCTATGTAAAAATTTCCATGTAAAAAGTCTCCAGACAATGGAAGACGTAGTTTTATAGGCAGATTCCAATATATATTGTTTATCTTGTTGATTTGGTGGGTCACCATTAATGGAAGTTGAATAATTCCAGTAGGTATCTACACTGTAAAAAGTTTCTTGTCTGATAATTTTATGTATGTATGAAAGCTTACCTTTATCAGAAACTTTATGTTGTAAATTTAATATCAAGTAATCAATCAGTGTTGGGATAGATTCTTTAACTGTTATAGACATTAGATCTATTTTATCAATGAGATGTTGTCTAAAGGTCTAAACCTCTAACCAGCAAGTTTCTCTTAGATCAAATTCTTGTTTTAAGAAATCTAGATTTTTAACTTTATTATCAGATATCAACTGATACCAGTACTTTAGATCATTATCTGTAGCTAAATGAGTTCCTTCAGAAGTGGATGACAAAAGCATACCCTGAGTATACATTATAGGGAATATAATAAAATTCCATTCCCTATATTTAGGATGCATGAATATAAAGTTACGATAGCTAATAATAATGTTTAATGGGTAACTAACTATATGTTTAGGTGTAATAGGTGAAGTACAAAATTCCTTTAGTAACCATAGCATGGAGTTATTTACAATCATATTTTTATGTGTTAAGGAGATTTTCATGAAGTGAATACTAATTAGCTCCTAGTAATCTTTCCATTTTGCAACATATGACTGATCTATTAATAAAGTAATAACTTTTACAATAGAAGAGATAGTATATAAATTAAAGTCTGGAAAAGAAATACCCCCTTGAGACCAGCTATTAGTATGTTTCTTTAATGCAATCCTAGGTCTATTAGGTGCCCATAGGACATTTAACATTAGTGTATTCAATTTCTTGATAATTATTTTTGTAGGTGGGAGTATTATTGATTGTATTAAGTATAATATCTTGGGGAATATTATCATTTTAATAATCGTAAGTCTCTCTTCCATAGTAAAAAACATATTATTCCAGGTATTGAAAATATTTTGTATATTAAGAAGACAGGTATTATAATTATTATGTATAATAGATTTAATATCTTTAGATAATATTATACCTAGATAAGTTATCTGACCTGAATTGGGTACATATTTAGTAAAATCACTAATGAGAACATTTTTTCGTGTATATATAGGTAGTATTTTAGTTTTTTCTTCATTGAATATTAAACCAGAAATACTTTTAAAATTCATCATTTTATCAAATAGAGACTGCATAGAAGAATTAGATCCTGCTGATGTAATTAGAACATCATCTGCAAAAAGTTGAATTTTAGATGTTGTATTTTCATCTATTTCAAATCCCTCTATGTCAGTACTGTTTCTGATCAAATTAGCCCAAGGCTCCATTATTAAAGTGAATAATAGTGGAGAGTGGACATCCTTGTTTTGTACCTTTAAGAATGGGTATTTTTTGTGAGACATATGTTCCTACCTTAATATAAGCCAATGTTCCTTTGTATAGATGCTCAATTAGATTTACAAATGCATCTGAGAAGTTTGTGCACTTCAGTAAGGTAAACAGGTAGTCCCAACTTACTGAATCAAATGCTGAACTTATATCAAGACTAATAAGTGTTAAATCTTTCTTTTTCCTATTTGCAAAATCAATTAATGTTAGAGTTCTCCTTATATTATCAAAAGTATTTCTATTTACAATGAAGCCCGTCTGATCTATATCTATAATGCCAGGGATGATTGTCTTCAATCTATCAGCAAAAATACTCATAAACATTTTATAATCAACATTAAGTAATAAGATGGGTCGATATGAAGTACATCTAGATGGATCTTTATTAGGTTTTAAAATTGGCGAAATAAATGTATATTGCCAAGATGGGGGGGGGGGGGTTATTAGCTCATTTTGGGCCAAAATAAAAACCTTATGTATTAATGAGTATGTACTTTTAGAAAGGAGTTTATATATCTCTGGTATAATACCATCATTACCCGGTGCTTTGTTTGATTTAAGCTTGTTTATTTGTGTAACAACCTCTGTATATGAAATACTTTTATCCAATAGTTTAATCTGTTGTTTATTAAGCTTTTTATTCATGTTTGTGGTTATAAATTCCTTTATTTTATCTTTAGGTTCCATGCTAATGTTATTATGATTAATTTTGTGAAAGTGATTTCTAAATTCATCTAGTATTTCTGGTAGACTAGAAACATTCTTCTTTTCCTTAGAGAAAAGATTTCTTTGATATGATTTTGTTTATTCAACTTTTTGTTTTATTTTTAAGTCTATGTAAGTATTTGGGGCTTATTGAGTAAGACAAAACTTGTATTTCTCTAAAGTTATTTTAACTTTATGAGTTAAAATTTCTTTGTATTTCTCATTTAGTTTGTTTATTTCTTCAATGACTTTCTTATCCATAATATTTTCTTTATTATTATGTTTATAAGAGTCTAGTTTACTTTGAATATCTAACAATTCCTTATCCCAAGATTTCCTTTTATTATTATACCATCTGATACTTTGTCCATATAGATATGATTTTAAAGCATCCCAAACATAAACAATGGAGACTTCATGAGTATTATTTATGTCTAGAAAATGTTGTACTTCTGAAAGTATATATTCTTTATAGTTTTTTAGTTGAGTTAAGTATGCTGGTATCCTTTTGATCTGAACATTGTGAGTATTTTTTATCATGAACTCAAAAACAATTGAATTATGATCAGATATAAGACATGAAATGATTTTAGAGTTAATTAATTCTGTTACCATCTGGTTAGAAATAAAGACTCTATCTATTTTTGAATAAGTTTTGTATCTGTTAGAAAAAAAGGTGTATGGTAATTATTTTGAGTCTATCTGATTATTAATATCATTTAAATGATAAGAATTAGCAAAATCCTTTAAATGTTTTGCATTAGATGTAATCTTCCTTTTTCCTATAGTGGTAGTGTCACTTTCATGTAGTATACACTTAAAGTCACCAGCTAAAATAATATCTCCTATAGAGAATGATATGATCTTATCAAGATGGTATTTCACTGTATTAATACCAATTCTAGGTATCCAATATACATTGATTAATGTATAAGTCTTCCCATTAATTTGTATTGTAACCATACAGAACATTCCTTTATCATCTTGATAAGACTTAATAGTTTTAGGAATGGGCATACTTTTATTCCATAAAATAGCCACTCCTCTTTTTTTCTGAATGTGCTCTGAACTAACCAATACTGTATATTTGTTTGTGGCTAGTTTATCAATATCTTTTTTCAAGAGATGTGTTTCTTGAAGGAAGACTAAGTTGGCCTTATGTAAATTAATGTATCTTATTAGGCTTGCCCTTTTACATGGATTATTCAGTCCATTAATGTTTAAAGAAATTCCTTTTAGAGAAGTCATTTGGCATTTTTAAAACATAAAACACTTATGATCAAAATAACAATTAACAAAATAAGTAATGTTATACCTCCTCCTTTAGGTGTACCTTTAAATATAGCTGTATTTATTGAATCTCTTATGGGATTTTGTATAAGATTCAATTTTGTTTGTAGTGACAATGAGCTTACAAAATGTATTGTGGATGTCAGAACTATATACATACAACAGTGAACAAGAGAACATAATGTAAGGATTAAACCTTGCACCCAGCCTGGAGTTAAAAACTCCAACTTAGAGTAGTACATACTACTCAAGTTAACCCCCTACCCTAAGCAGCAGTACCTCAACTACCACCTTATCAATTTAATACTAGTTATATTTAACTTAAATTAACAACTTTCAATTAGATTATCTGGTAAGACAAAACTACACATTTGATAAAACAGCATCATATAAACTAAGAGAAACTGTTTTAAAAACTATTCATACTACTATATACATCTATTTAATATAATACATTTATATTCAAATAGCATTCAAATAAACTTGATATTAGGAACCAAGAAGAGAGAGAGAAATAAAAGACGTGAGAGAGGGAGAGAGAGTGAAAGAAAGAAAGAAAAGAAAAAAAAAAAAAAAAAAAAAAGGAGGGCATATTTACATATTAATTTATTCAAAGTTTGTAAAAATAAGTTCTAATGTTTATTTAAATCAATAGCATTTGCTAATATGGTTCAGACATTACATATATTAAGATGTATCTATTTTCTGTCATGTAAATGCAGTTAACAGCTTTCAAAAGAATTTAAATTACTTGTATCAGAGCTTTTTTCTCATACTTATTATTGTCAGTAGAATAAAACATTATATTTATAGAAATTGTTATAAATCATACTGCATAGTTATGTAAATTCTCAGAAACACTTGCATTATTGTGAAGAAAGCCATATGTATTTTGTATATCTAAACTGCTGCTTTAAAATATATCACATGACAACTTCTTCCAGAATAGAGTCATAAAGTTATTTATGCTTGTCAGTCAGATACATCAAAATGAATTATAGCAATGTATATGTTTAAATCATAAGTTTTTAACATACATTAATATGCTGCAGTCAAGTAAACTTTCAAAAACACTTGTATAAATGTTTCACTTTCTATGCCTTCTAAAATATCACATTTGCTTACTATGAGAAACTGCATCATTTAAAATCATTATAACTTACATATTTTATAAATTATAACATAAATAATTAAGTAATTATATAAAATAACTCACATTTAAATGTTAAAGAGTTCATTTTCCATCGCAGAGTTGCATTTGCAGCAGTTCTACTTCCTGGTGGAGTGTTCTTCATGAATCTGCGATGTGTCAGTGAGAATTCTGGGGTCAAAGTTCAAATTGACTGCTTTCAGCTTCTCTGCGTGAATTCTGAGTATTGAAGCTTTTAAAACAACTCGAGGACACTGTTCACGAGGCAACCCACATCCCAAATTGTCTCCCTTAACATTTTGGCAGGAATTTTGTTAAAAACAAGTGACTGACATTCATTTAGCAGTATAAATGAAGCTAAACATAACAAAACCTTCGCAAAGTATTTTACAAGTTATTACAGCCTCTATGAAAGTGAAACTAAGCCCAAAGTTATTAATATGTAATAGAACTCAATATTTTTGCCCCAATTCAATTTTTATACAAATCATATTATTTACTGTACCTGTATGATCAAAAGCATGTCAATATATTAATATGAAAGAGAATAAAGAGAAAGAACAGAGAAAAGAAAAAAAGAGAGTAGAAAATAAAAGAGAGCAAAAGAAGAGATAAAAAAATGTAAAAGGAAGCTATAAAAAGTATTTACAATGGAATATTACTTGCTGCTTATATTAATAAAGATGGAAATGAAACATATTATTTACTATTATTTAGTTCTAATTATTATTAATTAAAGCATGACAGATTATTTGTAAACAAGCATAAGCAATATAATCAAGGAAGTATAATTAGCAATAGCATTTAAGCAACATATAAACTTTTTTACAAGGAATAAATAAGTTATTATTCCATTTATCATATTTTCATTACACTTCTCTGCCTGCCCTCCCCCACCCCTTACCCACTGCATAATCTAAATAGAATGTCATTGTTTAAAATAAAGAAAAGAAGAAAAGAAAAAAAAAGAAAAAAATGTATCAAGTTACTAACCTTAATTTTCTTTGTCAGAAAGAGAAACATATTGAATGATAGCTTGTTATTAGTTCCTCTGATATTTTGACTGATTATGAAACAAAATGGTTCTTTGCACACAGAAAATAACTTTGATTAAAGCTTTTTCAGAATATTTGTGGCTTTCTGAAAATGCAGTAACTATATTTAAAAAGATTAATAATGAAGAAAAATAAAGGGAGAAAAAAAAAGAAAAAAACATAGAACAAGTCATTTGTTTTTTAGTCTCTTCTTCTTCTCTGAAGTCTTCCACGAAGTTTCAGTTGCCAACCTCTTTAATGAAGGACTAGCCCATTCCATTTCTTCTATTTTATCCAAAATCTTATTTTTTTTGATAAACAGCAATGCAGAGTCTAAGTCATCAAAAACTTTAGGACCATCAGGAAGGAAGATTTTTTGCTTGGCAGGAAACAGAAGGTAGGTTTTAAACTGTGCTTTTTAAGCTCCCTTATTAATGGCAGAAAAACTTTTCTTTTAGTTATTACCAAGGAAGAATAGTCATTGTCAAAACGCACAGTTGTCTCATTAATTTTAACAGGAGCTTTAGCCCAAGCAGATTTAAGAACCATCTCTTTATCAAAAGATGATAGAAATCTAACTATAACTGATCTAGGATACTTTTTGTTAGAGTTAGTATTAGCTATAGATCTATGTGCTCTTTCGATACCAAAAGAGAATGCTTCTGGTAAGTCTAAAGTTTTAGGGAGCCATGTTGTTAAAAAAGAAGTAATATTGTTACCTTCAATATTTTCTGGCAGTCCAAAAATCCTAATGTTATTGTGCCTAGATCTATTTTCCAGGTCATCAAGCTTTGTTTGTAGATGTGTATTTTGTTTCAGCAACAACTCAGTGTTGGTTTCCTCTTCTTGGATTCTATTTTCCATGTCATTTACAGTCTCTTCTATGCCTGTAATCTGGATCTTCTGTTGTTGCAAGTCTATATGTAACAAGTCTATTTGTTTTGTAGTTTTTTCTATGAAGGTATCAATTTTAGTATCCAGTTTATCCATCTTAGCAGTAAGTTGCTGGATTGTAGATATCAGAGACTGAAGTTCTTTCTTGATGCTGGAGTCTTGAGAATTTGTCTTACTGGAACTCATTTCAGACTGATAAACTGACAGGAAAATTTCCAAGGTGATTTCTGAGAGGAATATTATTAAAATTTCCTTTCTTTTTTAGATATAGTTCAAGAAATAGATAAAACAAACATATTTAGAAAGAAAATTACTTCATAAATTAATTTTTTAAGTAATTATTTCCTGTCAGTGCAGTGAAATTGGTGGAGCTGAAGAAATCTGCTGCTATCCTGTGTTCATCCTTGGCCACGCCCCCATCAAGATTTTTCTTGAAGAGTGCCAATGAAGAAATTTGCTTGACATAGATGGGTAGCCTGTTCCAGAATATGGGAAGTCTCTGGGACAGGAATCTATCCCTCCAGCATGTTCAGTTTATTGTGGTGACAAGGTTTAGGTCCCTAGAGTGTGTAGCTCGGGGGGATTGGGATTTCTTTAGGTGTAGCATGTCCAACAGATTTGGGTTTGACATAGCTTTATATGTTAGGCAGAGATCACTTCAGAGTAGGCAATATGCTACGGAGTAAAGCTGGAGTTTTTTGAGGTGGTCAATGTAGGGCATTTGTTTGAGTCCAGTAATCCTCTTTGTGAGGTACTTCTGTGGCCTTTCCATCTGCTGCAGATGTCTTGTGAGGTACAGTCCAAAAGGGGCATTGTACTCTATAATGGGGTCTAATGAGTGTCGAGTAGAGGGTAACACTGACCTCTTTTTTCCTAGATGAGAATCCTTTTATGATGAGGTGTGTCACGTAGAAGGACTTCCTGACTACTGTGGTGATGTGACTATCAAAAGAGAGACTACTGTCCACCTGGGTCCCAAGGTCTCTTATCATGCATTCAGTGTTAAGTAGATTGCTGCCTATGTGGTAGTTCATGGGTACAGAGTTTTTACCAAAGGGGATGACACTGCACTTTTGGCATTGAGCTTGAGGCCATGGCTCTGACACCAGGCATCTGTCTCAGCGAGGCCCTTCTGTAGGATGTCCACATCATTTGGGGACTTGACTATGGCTCCTAGTTTGCAGTCATCTGTGAACTTCGTTAGCCAGAGGCCTTCTGTGTTAGCCTGTACTTCAGAGAAGTAGATACAAAACAAGAGAGGTCCAAGGATGGAATCCTGTGGTACTCCACTTGTCACTGCTTTGAGGTCAGATTTGGAGTCTGCAACTTTTACAGTGTGGGTTCTGTCAGTGAGCCAGTTGGCAACCCATCTTATGACGTAGGGATTTATACCTAGTTTAGCTATAATTCCAGCATGGGGGATGGTGTTGAAAGCCTTGGCGAGGTCAAGATAGGCTGTGTGAACCACCTTACCCTCATCTATGGGTTTGGTGACTGCCTTAAAGAAGTCAATTAGGTTCAGGAGGCATGATCTGCCATTCACAAACCCAAACTGGGTGGGATCCAGAGTTTGGAGGTTACCAATGTCTTTGTTTATGCATTCCATGATGATACATTCTATGGCCTTGCAGACCAGGCTCATCAGGCTAATAGGTCGATAGTTCCTGGGATCAGTGGTGGCTCCCCCTTTGTGGAGTGGGATAACTGTTGCTGTGCACCATTCAGTGGGCACAAAGCCTGATGCGAGGCTATTACTTAACATGGTGATTAAGTGGGTAGCCAGTTCATTCTAAAGTTCATGTAAAATGCAGCCTGGGATGTTGTCCGGTCCCATGGATGCTGTGTTTTTGGCTTTAGAGAGTGAAGCTTTTACCTGCATAGTTGTGATTACAGGGACTCTGCATTCTTCCTGTATAGATATGGGCCCTTTAGGGGGTGGGGGGGTAAAGTTAGTACTGAACCTATCTGCACTTGATGCAGAGAGCTGCATCTGGAAATACTGTGTATGTAACTGTCACCCTCCCAGTGTACATCCCCCACTGTTGCCAGTGGTGAGGATTGAGGGTCCTTGATTACTGGTCCAGTGGTGGGTCATCACAATGTGTATTAACTGTACTTTCAACAAGAATGTGTCTGACAACTCCAGGCTAAGCTTAAACTGTAGCAGTTTTCAATCCCCCTAAAAAAAAGACATGACATAGAATTAACATTCATTTCAATTGTTTAACTATACAACAGTATTCATAGGTTCATAGGTTCATAGGTTCATACTAGGTTATCTGCCCGAGGGCATTTACAAGCCTAGCCCATCGTTTTGTGGCTTACGCCACCCCTTTAGTATGGGGAACTATACCCATTATTTTGCTGTGCCTCTGTCGAGCAGTGACACTGAGGTAATCCCTGGGGTATATCTGCGATCTCCCATCCATTGGTCAAGATTTCTCTTGAACAAGGCCAGCGAGGTGCTCTGCCTCACATGTACCGGGATTTTGTTTCACAGCATAGGGAGTCTTTGGGTGATGAATCTATCCCTCCAGCACGTCCTATTAATAGCCGTGTCGAGGTTTAAGTCTCCCGCCCTTGTGGCTCTGATGGATCTAGATTTTTGAGGTGAAGCATATTCATCAAATCTGGGTTTGACATGGCCTTGTATGTTAGGCAAAGGTCACCTCTGAGCAAGCGGTGCGACTGAATAGAGCTGGAGTTCTTTCAGTCAGGCAGCATAGGACAGATTTTGAGACCCTTTATCCTTTTGGTGAGGAACTTTGTGGCCTCTCCAGCTGCTGCAAGTGTCGGGTCAGATACATCCCGAATGGGGCATTGTACTCAATCATTGGTCTGATGAGTGATGAGTAAAGGGAGACTATGACCTCCCTTGATCTAGATGAGAATCCCTTCATGATAAGTTGGGCAATGTAGAAGGTCTTCCTAACTACTTTAGCTACATGGGTGTCGAATGACAGACTACTATCAACCTGGGTCCCCAGGTCCCTGATAACTTATTCTGTGCTCAGTGGATTGCCACCTATTTGGTAGCTAGGGGTAACCTTGTTTTTCCCAAAGGGTATGACTATGCATTTTTTGGCATTTAACTTCAGGCCATGGCTCTGGCACCAGTTATCCGTTTCTGTGAGACCCTTCTGAAGGATATCTGTGTCAGATGTGTTTTCTACTATGGCCCAGTTTGCAGTCATCTGCAAACTTTGTCAGCCATAACCCTCCTGTGTTTGCTTGTACTTCGGAAAAGTAGATGCCAAACAAGAGTGGGCCCAGGACTGAGCCCTGTGGGACACCACTTGTGACAGGCTTTGAGTCTGACATGGCGCCAGCAACTCTGACCCTGTGGGTTCTGTCACTCAGCCAGTTTGCAACCCATCTTGTGATGTATGGGTTAACATTTAAGCTGATGAGTTTTTCAATGATACCCGAGTGGGGTATTGTCCGAAGGCCTTAGCCAGATCGAGGTAGGCTGTATGGACTGCCTTTCCTTCGTCAATGGCTTTGGTGACTGTTTCGAAGAAGTCAACCAAGTTTAAAAGGCATGATCTGCCTTTGACAAAGCCAAACTGGGTTGGATCCAAAGTCTGCAAATTCCCTATGTCTTTATTTATGAGGTCCATTATGATCCTCTCCATGGCTTTGCAGATAAGGCTTGTCAAGCTAATGGGCCGGTAATTTCCAGGATCGGTGGAGGCACCGCCTTTGTGAAGTGGGACCACAGTTGCAGTGCGCCACTCCCTGGGTACGTATCCAGAGGTAAGACTTTGATTAAACAGCTGTCCTAGCTGTGGGTTTAATTCCTCATTGAGTTCGTGGAGCACACAGCCGGGGACACCATCAGGTCCCATGGATGCTGTGTTTTTTGCTTTGGAGAGAGCAGTTCTCACTTGGGCGCTGGAGATGTTTGGGGGGCTGCAATCGTTTGGTATAGATATCTCTCCTTTTGGGGGGGAGGGGAGAAGTTTGCACTGAACCTGTCAGCCAGTATGTTGGCAATGTCTGTAGGATCAGTAATCTTTACATCATTTTGAACTAGTTCTGAACATATCTGGGAGTTTCCTCCTAGGTTTCTGACATAGCTAAAGAAGGCCTTATGATTGTCTTTTGAGTCTTTAGCTATTTTTCTCTCGAAATTTGCTTTGGATGATTTTATGAGAGCTCTTAGTTTTTTACTTATAGTGATCAAGGGTGTCTTACCTTTTAAGGATTTTGCTCTATCTTGTAGTAGCTTCCTCCTTTTATTGTAGAGTTTGTTTATGGCTGGGGTCCACCAGACTGGACGCTTGCCTTTGGTACTAAGAGTCTTTGTTTTGCTTGGGATTGCCTTATCCATGCAGTCCTGCAGGTGCTGGTAGAAGGTGTTTGTAAGTGATTCGGCGGCTTGAGTACTGTTTTCCGCCGCCTCGGGGCCTTAAAGGAGACCACATAAGTCTTTAGAAGTGTGAAGTCGGCTTTTGAGAAGTTCTTTACTGTGGTCTTTTATTTCAGGTGGGGTGGGATGAGGACCTCCAGCGAGATTAGTTTGTGATCTGATCTCACCAGTGAGGGGTATACTTCGGTGTTGAACATTGTGCTCCCATGTTCGTGATGATGAGATCAAGTATGTTATCTCCTCTTGTGGGATGGTGACTAGTTGTTCCATGGCATTTGAGTTTATGAATTCCAGGAACTTTTGGGCTAGGGTGTTTGGGCTTGAGTAGTGTTCCCAGTCTATATTAGGGTAATTGAAGTCACCTAGTATGATGGTGTTTGGTGATACATTTATCCCTCTAGTGTTTTCAGGAAGGCCATGTGAGGTTCCTGAGTTTGTGAGGGTGGCCTGTAACATGCTACAATTTGCAGAGCAGTCTTGCCTATGGTTAATTGCACCTGGATGGTCTCCGATGCATCGTGCGTTGCCACCAGTCTTGAGGTGTGGGTGTCCTTGATGAATATGGATACCCCCCCTCCTTTCTTGGTATTGTCCGGATTTTGGGGCCGGAACGCATGATATGAGGTAAAACCTGATAGCGCTGGGGTGCTCTCAGGAGCCTTGAACCAGGTTTCTGTCACAGCACAGACATCGATGTTCTCCATACTGAGAAGGGCCTCGAAAAGTGCATTTTGAGATTTAGACTTCTGGCATTGAGCAGCATTACCCTTAGTTTTTTTCCTTTTTTGTGTTCTAGGGTGGTAGGTTTAGAATTTGAGCCTTGCCTAAAAAAGGCACTATGGGGGTGGCAAGAGCCTTTGCCAATATTCAACTGTTCAGATAACAAAGCCTATCCGGGGATGTGCTTGCTGCCTCGGAAGGTGTTGAGCCCACATACAGGACATGCTGTACTGCTCTAAACTTGGAGCTGTTTGGATCTCTGATATTTGCCAGGAACTCTTCAATGGGTGCTAGTGGTGGTTCCCTAGCAGGCCTTCCCCTGGTAACCATTTGGTCACAGCCCACTGCAGCTGCTCACATCCTTGCAGACATGATCATATCAGTGGCCTTGTGGCACAGCTTTTCATATTGACATCCCGGACAATCTACTGCCATATTTGCATCCTCCGTGACATAGCTCCTTGTCACTTTCCCAGGAGAAAAGCACTATGTTGCCGAAGCCCATTGACAATTATTTAGTTTTCAGCATGCCTGAAGGGGTCTCCATAGAATGACACACTGAGTGACATATTTGTAGGTGTCCTAAAAAGACAGCACAAGTATAAAACACATAAGTATCACATAACTACAAACTATCTGTTTCCAGATGAAATAGAAAAGGTAGCCAGTCAGTATTACCCACTGTAGAAACATAAAACAGTCTAGAGATGTGAAATACTAACAACAGGCAGGATGCAAAACAAGGAGAATAATAAGAGCAACATGTCCTTGTTTGTGCCACAACAGTAACTGATCTTTGCTCCCTCCCCCACAAAAGAACAGGCAAATTTCCAATTTTCATAGGTTCATAGATGTGTACTACGCTAATGGCATTGGAGCCTTTACAAGCCTAACTGATAGAAGTGTCCTGCCATCGTGACACCCAACGTTAGTTCCCAGTACCTCTATCAAGTAGAGCCACTGGAGTGATCCTTGGGGTGAGATTTCTATTTCACATCCACTAATCAAGGTTTCCCTTGAAGAGGACCAATGAGATGCTCTGCTTGACATGTATGGAAAGTCTATTCCAGAGCGGGGGCATGTTCTATTGATTGTGGTAATGAGGTTGAGGTCTCTGGAGCATGTCATGTGGAGAGACCGGGATTTCTTTAGATGTAGCATTTCTAACAGAGCTGAGTCAGACATGGCTTTGTAAGTCAAGGAGAGATCACCTCTTTGTAGATGATATGAGACAGAGAATAGCTGGAGTTTTTTGTGTCTGTTTGTGTAGGACATGTGTTTAAGGCCTAGGATCCCACTTCATGAGGTACTTTTGTGGCCTTTCCAGCTGCTGTATGTGTCTAGAGAGGTACATGCCAAATGGGGCATTATACTTACTTGATGATTGGCCTAATGAGGGAAGAGTAGAGAGAGATGGTGATCTCTTTCTTCCTGGATGCAAAACACTTGGTAACGAAATGTGCTACACATTAGGACTTTCTGAGTACAGTGGAAATGTGGTGTTCGAAGGAGAGGTTGCTGTCAGCCTGTGTCCCCAGATCTCTCATAATGCCTTCAGTGTTCAGTGGGCTCCCATTGATCTGGTAATTAGTGGGAACTGAGTTTTTCCCAAATGGGATGATGACGCATTTTTAGTATTAAGCTTAAGGTCATGGTTTTGACACCAGTCACTCATGTCAGTGAGGCCTTTCTGTAGGATTTCTACATCACTTAGGGAGTTAATAATGGCTCCCAGCTTACAGTCGTCTGCAAACTTGGTCATCCAACGTTCCTCCGTGTTGGCCTGGACTTCTGAGAAGTAGATGCCCAACAGGAGACGACCCAGAACCGATCTCTGTGGGACTCCACTCATGACTGGTCGACAGTCTGACTTGGAGTCCGCTACTTTCACACTGTGGGTTCTATCTGTGAGCCAATTTGCAACCTACCTAGTGATATAGGGGTTGATGCCTAGTTTAGTGAGTTTAAAAATAATTTCTGAGTTGAGAATGATATCAAAGCCCTTGGCCAAATCGAGGTAGGCTGTATAAACTGCCTTGCCCTCATCCAGAGCTCTGATGACTGCCTCAAAGAAGTCAACCAGGTTGAGCAAGCATGATCTACCTTTCACAAAACCAAATTGAGTAGGATCTAGAGTTTGGAGATTCCCTATATCCTTGTTAATTAGGTCCATGATGATGTCCTACGTAGCCTTACATATCAGACTCGTCAGGCTAATAAGGTGATATTTTCCAGGGTCTGTAGTGTCTCTCCCTTTATGGAAAGGGATGACTATAGCAGTGTGTCATTCAGTAGGGACAAAGTCTGAGGTGAAGCTGTGATTGAACAGGGCACTCAGATTTGGTGCCATTCAGTTTGTAGTTAATGTAGAGCAAATCCAGGGATATTTTGCTACCAGTATGTTCACATCCCCCAACATACAAAATAGTACTTATCTTACCTTTATGCTACCGCTCTTCATTTTGAACTCCCTCTTCCTGTAATTAATTGCTGTTGTTGTATCTGTGATATTCTCTGTATTAGCTTGTTAATTCAGTAATATATGACTGCACTATTGCTTATTTTATTTATTTACTATTTTTCTCTTTTACCTTTTCTCCCTGAGTGAATTTTTTTGTGTGCTATTGTATATTTGTATCTGAGTAAATTCTGTAAATTTGCTATTTTTAACTGTTTCACTTGGAGGTTGTCTCCCCGGGTGTCTGCTGAAAATGGACATGTATCCAGTTAGACCAGCCCGGTCAACAAATGTAAAATAAAATAAAAATAAAATAAAATATTGTTGAGTCCCATGGAAGCTGGATTCTTGGCCTTGGACAATGCAGGTTTAATCTGTGCTGCAGTAGTGTTGGGTGCCTGGCATTCCTTTGGTACTGTGATTGATCTTTTTAGGGTGGGAAAGAGGGATAAAGTTGGAACTGAATCTGTCTGCCAGTATTTTGGCAATATCTGTAGGCTCAGTATAGGAGGTACCATTGTGCAGTAACTCAGAATAAACCTGGGTTTTGCCATGGATATTCTTGATATCACTATAAAAGGCTCTGTGGTTGTTTTTAGTGTCTGCCACAATTCTGCCTTCTTAGCTGGCTTTAGATGTTTTGATGAGGGATCTCAACTTTTTGTTGAGGCCTATAAGGGAGTTTTTCCATTCTTGGGACTTCACCTTTTTCTGCAACAGTTTCTTCCTTCTGTTGTAGAGTTTATTAATGGCAGGGGACCACCAGATTGGTTTCCTTTTTTTGGAGGAGAGTATCTTGGTTCTGTTGGGTATGGCTAGTTCCATTTTGCTGACAAAACATCTTTGAAATGCTAAAAGTGCTATCAAAGGTCCTGTCCTTGAAACATTTGTATATATTTATCACACAGCACATTTTCATGTATTGGCAATCACGTGTACCTCTGAAATGCCTTGACAGACAGGCCCATGCCAGCAGTATAGTTCTAACTAATGCAAACAGATAAAAGTGTAAAAGCCTTTGCTTCACATTATCCCTAAATACATTCCAGCATAAGCAGTACATAGTTGACAAAATGGGAGCATAACTGCTGAGGTTCAGTACTGCCCTGTACAGGTATATCCTGAAGTGAAAGGGTTTTTGAGTCTTCCACACACATACAACTCTCCTCACCATCAGTTTGGTTAGATACATCTTTGCCTTTTTATACTAATGTAGATTATTAATGGACTGCATCTGTCTTTGTCTGTGTTTCATAGATACAAATGACAGCATAATCAGCTGAACTGCATGCTAATCAACTAATTCAATATGGTGGAGCTATTCAACAAGCTATAAAGCATGCATGTAGACTCCATGCTGGTTTTTCCTGCAGATCTCAAAGTTTTGGAGTTCAGACAAGGAAAGTCTGCACAGACAGAATGTTAAGGGCTGCTGCTGCTTTAAACCATTTGCATGTGCTAGAGGCTGAATCAAGTGCTTCTGCTACTGCCAATAGGCCTAGGCCAAGAAGGAGAAGAGTTTTCAGGCCATGTTTAATTAATTACACCAGTATTTATGCAGCTGTAGTGTTGTCACCTCACAGCAAGACGTTTGCCAGTTTGATTCTTGGTTGGGGTGCCTTCTGTGTGGAGTCTGCATGTCCTCCCTGTGTTAATGTGGGTTTCTGCTAGGTACTTAAATTTCCTCCCACATTACAAAGGCATGCATCTGGAGCATTTCTCCCTGGGCCTCTTCTGAAAATTGGCTTCATTCCAAGTTGGACTTTCCCGGTAAACAAATGTTAAATAAATAATAAAAAATAAAAGTCACAACCAACATGACATGGAAATTGTAGAGCACTACAGGGTGGACAGGGACACACTGCATGAACTCTACAACCTCTGCTGCCCTCAACTCAGAGCCAGAGCCAACCAATGGGAACCCATCCCAGTGGAAACTAAGGTATGTGTAGCCTTTAGAATATTAGCTACAGGTACCTTTCAGAGACCAACAGGGGACATGCTGAGGGTGTCACAGACATCAGCATCCAGAATCCTCCACCATTTCCTGGATGCTATCCACCAAAATGCCAGTGAGCACATATATTTTACCCAGTAGTTCTGAGGGGAGGGCCAGAAATTTGCAACAGTTTTACCATGTAGCACACAACCCCGAAGTACTGGGTGCCATATATTGCACTCATATAGAAATTAAGACACTACCTGTGGAACAGGTAGGCTGTACATTAACAGAAAGGACTACCACTCTATCAACTACCAAGTTGTGTGTAATGCAAAGGGAATCATCTTGAAAATGTGTGCTGGCAACCCTGGCAGTTACCACGACTCACATATCTTGCATACCACCCAACTGTACCAGATGTTTGCTAGGGGGATATCCCACAGGGTCATTTACTGGGGGATGTGGACTATGCACCAGAACCATGGCCGATGACACCCATCAGAAATGCACACACACACCCGTGGTAGAATGCCATAATGAGGCACATGCTCAAACCAGAAATATCAAAGAGCATGTGTTGGGGCTGCTGCAGGCACAGTTCCAGTGTCTAGATACATCTGGGGGAGCCCTGCAGTGCATTCCATGGCCATGTATCAAAATCATCACAGTATATACCATGCTACACAACATAATGCTGAGGAAACAGGTGCAGCAGGATCAGCAAGGGGAGGGGGCAGACACATCACCACCAATGCCAAGGTTACCACAGCCACAGGCAGATGAAGAGTCAGATGGGGAACCCCCAGCTACTGTGGGTATAGGCAGACATAGGCATGCACAATATGCCATTGCATTGGCTAAGAGACAACACATACAATCAGTCACCACCTAGGGGCCTAAAACCTTCCTCCTGCTCCCATACATATAGTAACATTAATGCCAGGCAACTCACACAACCGTTACCTCCCCATGTATTGTCTGTGTACTTCTTGCATCAGACAGAGTCAGGCCAGGACTAACACTGGGGCAACCACTGCATTTACAAGCTAAGTCCTGAATTTGGAGTGTGTTGTTTAATAATATTATGGCATATCCCTGTAATCCATCACTTGGTACACTAAGCAAGTAAAAGGTGAGAGATTTGTACAGAACTTACCTTAACATGTAACAGCAAAGAGTTATATGTGTCCATTAGTAAGTAGGCCTCAGACATCAAAGATTCACACAGTCATGCCTCTCAAGTACTGCTGATCACTGCATGCCCTCAGTTAGCACTATACGTTTGTACTGGGAAATCATTAAAGATTCATGTTTGCCTAAATATAAATTTAAAGCAAGTGAGGAACTACAGAGTCAATCAAAAAGTATTAATTTAATAGCCAGCATAACAGTCTAATGAAAATGACAGGCTGAGGTTCAAGTGAATGACATGAGTGATCTCAAATGACAGATAAGTTATACAAAATCATAGTTTTTAAACATTTCTAGGTTAACATACCCCCGGATTCTCTATCAGTCCATGCAGGACTTACTTAGTCCTGCACAGAGGTGACCGTTTAGAAGCATGATGTCAGCGCTCCATGCATATTAATGAAGGCACGCTGCCTGAGCTCCTAATTCTACAAGGAGCGTGAACGAGTGCAGGGGGCATGTTTGAGAGCAGAGCTCTCAGAATATACACACCCCATGATGAAGGGCTGCAAAAAAGCAGTAAACAATGAGCGAGACTGCCCATAGATGTATGCATACCCCCAGCAACATCCCCTCACATGTATAAGATCAATAGTGAATAAAAAAAAAATAATAAAAATGTATTATATTTTTTTAAATAAAACAGATGAAGTTTAACTGTAGGTGTATGCATTTGCCCATCGCTTAGCTATGGTTAATGTAGCTTAAACATCAAAAGAGGATAAAAAGCAAGATATATGCAAATAAAGCAGTACAGCAATAGTGTAGTGAGTAGAGCATTCGGCTCCCAAACAAGCATTCCTGGTTTGAGACTCACTGCAGCATTTTCCATGGCAAAGCATGTTATGAGCAACATTTTTGTTGCATAACCCGCTAAATAACATATATTTGTGAACTGAAGGACTGCAGTAAATGCACATGTAAAGTGTCAGTGTCATAATGAATAAAGAAGTAGTAAGAAAGTTTAAGCACCAATAAGTAAGCAATGAGCACACAGGTTAAGCAATTCATGGTGCACCCCTTTAAGCAATGCCAACCTTAGGTAAGCAGGTGTGCCCATAGCTTAGCCTTTTCAAAGCTGTCCAACCATGGAAAAGTGTGGGAAATCAGCCATATTTACCTCACAGGCAGGAATACTTCCCATAACTGGTTGCAGCTTCCTACTGTAGTCAGAATGGCTGGTATTGGGGAAGGCACTCGATTTAGAGCACAGCACTGGGGCATCAATGAATCCAAGTACATGGTGTAGTTCCTTGTTAAACGCCATGAGAGGAGACTCCTGCAGAGCCAATACCAGGGCTCCCAGTATAAAGCGGAGGCCTGCGACAGTCTTGCTCATGACCTCACTAGTGCCAGAGGTATGCCCGGATGAGCAGGTCAGGCATCACCATGCTGACCTGAAGTGGCATAAGGGGGATCTCTTGGAACAGTGGCTCCAAGAAAGCAGGCAGATGAATGATGCTCCAGTACTGGGTAAGTACACATTCTACGAAGTAGATAATTGCCTAGCTTGTGTATACTATGGATAGGTAGGGCTAACTATCACCATATTTCTCTGACAGCTGCAGGTGAGCGGGCTGAGAACCAGCAAGCCCATGCCGCTAGGCTACAAAAGCTGTGTTGCGAGGCAGGGTAGTAATAATCTTGCATGAACTGTCATAACAAATAAATATAAGAATCTCCGAAAGTGCTGTACCAGTACAGAAATGTATCCTGTAAGGCAGAGAGAGTGTTGTATAGGTTGTATGAAATAAAGGTGTAATATCCTGTGACTAAAGGTATAACCCATGGAGTGCTTGTGTATACTCAGATTTAATATGTTGTTTTACTTTCGCATGCTATAAATAGTACTGTTGTAGTAAGCAGTGTTAACCACACTGTGGTAGGCAGATAAAATGTGTATGAAGTTCTGTATAACAATGTTGGAAGTCCCAAGAGGTCAGTCATATTGTACAACTGAGGGAGACGTAGACAGAAAACATTGCAAAGCTTCACACCAAATCCCTGATAGCACAGTGTACTGTGATATTAGTTGCAATATTTTTACCACACACAGCAGGGGTTTGAATCTTGGGAGTGGTAGTATGTTGTATGCATAATCATACCCCACAACTGTACAGAATTTGTGAGAATCTTCAGATAGAAAGCAGTATGCATAATTAAACCCAACAACTGTACAGATTTTGCTAAAATGTTCAGATGGCTGTAAGCATAACCATAACCATCAACCCATACAGACTGTGTCAGAATGTTCAGATAGTAAGCTGTATGTATATACATACCCCTCAACTGTCCCAATCTGCCAAGCATTTCCAGATAAATGGCCCAAATCTGCTGCCTGGTACTCTGTTCCCCTGAGAAATCATTGTGCTGATCCAAGAAATGTAGGCAGCCTTAGATGACATTTAATTGATAGTCAAACCTCTACATAGTCAGGGAATGTATATGAAAACAAACCTGTCATTGTAGCATCACATCCAAAGTGTATGACAGTAAACCTCGAAATATGTCACAGTAACACCTGCACCTTGTCAAGCCTTGCCCAGAGTGTGTGCAATAACAGATTGAGGGGTATGTGTATAACATCAACATGGAAACCTGGAGTATGTGTAGAAATTGTCAGTCTACAAACATACCATTGTACAAAGTATGGCCATTGAGTAGTGGAATAATACATTTTAAGGGACAGATCACTGTAGTGACTCGAAAAGCTGTAAAATATTCACATTTGGTTTTATGCATGTGCCATGTAAAATACCCCCATATTGGTGGCCTGGTGTCATCAATGAAACTTGCATGCTGTTGTAATGGCCACTGTTGTTCCATATATGCATGTGTTATGCTTGTTCTGCGACTGGTTTAAATGTGGTGTTATGGGTTAATGGGAATACCTATTCATGCTGTCATAACTAATCCCGAATGCTGTTGACAATTACTAACCCATATTTGTCTTTAAACCGCAACACTATAGCTCGTATGGGAAGGCCAGTCCCAGCGGACCCAGCTGTCCCACCTCAGCTCGCCATGGCACCAGGCTCCAGCTTGTCTGGGGCCCAGCCTTGGACCTCCTCCTCCATTTGCTCTGCACCACCTTTGGGTGGAACTGCCGCAGGGGATGGGGCTCGCCCCCCCACTGGGAGTGGGGGCAGAGAGGAAGTTGTCACCCATCGACAGGTCCAGGTCTTGGTGCGTAGAGAGATCAATATGGCATTTTGTGACCAGCTACGCCAGCTTGAGGGCCAAGTGGTGCACTTAGAGAGAGTCAGACTGCTTCTCCTACCCAGCACAGCCACCTTCGGGGCCGTGAAGGTGCAGTGGTGACTGCCCATGGGTGAGGACCTCAGGCCCACTGTTTCCATTTGGGGGCTCATGGGCTTGCGACTTCCAAACACCCCTCCCCGTCCAAGGTGATTACCCCTCACATGTGTCATATACGACTCCTGTATGCTGTCTTGTCTGTCTTGTCTGTTTTCCCAACCCACCTATCTCCCCAAGCATACCTACCCTCCTTCCCCAACATTCCACTCTCACCTTAAAAAAAAGGGCAATCTGTTCTCAAAAAAAAATCTTGCCCCATATATAGCTGTCCATATCACACTTGTGTCCACTGGGCACATGTAATGTGGTCTAATTGGCATCACAACATATTATTGTTGTCCTCGCCCTTCTCTCAGGGGTTTGAGTGTCCTTATCTACCTCCAAATTCAGTGCATATGCACAGCCATTGCTGTAGAAGAAATGGGCAGCTATGGACCTTCCCTCCACCCTTCCTGCACATCCCTAGCTATTTTCCCTACTGTCTTTCCCTCTTTGTGCCTAATTTTCACCACTGTTCTATCAACCCTTTTTCTTTTCTTTCAAAGAAATTAGCGCGGGGGTAAGCGGGAGTAAGCACCTTTAAGCTGCGGTAAGCAGGTTTAAGCCTGTTTGCATGAGGGTAAGCAATGCCTACACAGGTTAAGCAATTTAGAAGCTAACTGCGTGTAAGCAACTCTAACCGGAAGCTAGCAGTGCTTACTGTCGCGCAAACCCGCTTACAACTGCTTAAAAGTGCCTTAATCAGTCCGTATCCAATGGCCCTTATTCTGCCCAACAACAAAATAAACAGCCTCTACTAAGCCCAAACCCAGGACCCTGCACACAATAGCCAAAGGGACTTACCACTAAGCCATGCCAAATATACATACGCCTGCTGTATTCTAAACATATCAACCAGCAGTCATTCAACAGTACAGGGAATGTAGACCTACATCTAGATGTATGTGTGTGTGTTAATATATTAATATCTAAATAGATACAACATATCTACATATGTAGTTTTATACATATATTTATATATATATATATATATATATATATATATATATATATATATATATATATATATATATATATATTGATATATATATATATATAAATACATGAACATATATACATGCAAATGCTGGCATCCACACATATATGTCGACACCTGTGTCCACATATACACATCAAGTTACATATATGTACGCAGATATATATCTCCGTAGGTATACACGGACATAGTTATAAATATGTAAGTAAATACCCCCCAGCCAAACACGTCCATCCTGCAATACACCACAAAGTTAATTTTATTGTAAGTGTTTCATTTAAATAGGGATTTAAATTACTCCTCTGTTATGTTTCACATGTTTATATCACATTCCCCTCTCCCCACCCACTAGGCAGGCCGACCAGTACAGGCCCATCCAACCCAGCCTCACTTTGACCCATATTCACATTTCTCACAAATCCACCCCCCCCGCTGCGCACACACACACACACACACACACACACACACACACACACACACACACACACACACACACACACACACACACACACACACACACACACACACACACACACACACACACACACACACAGCCACCACCCCTTCCCTGGTTACTGGACTGCAGCTACCACACCAGCACACATTGCTCACCCTCCACTCCCCCTCCCCTCATGAAAAATCCTGTACATTGTCCCGACCCAAGTATCATAGGTCTGCCACATGCTGTACTCCATGCACATAGCCATGTGTACTTTTGCATTCATGGTTTTAGAGGAAAGTAGATTATGCAATTTTTGGGTCATCCCGCATGGGACGAATGTTCTCTGGTAATAACAACAGATTTCATGTGTGACTCTGTTTACACCAATGGTTTTAGTTGTAGATATTGCAAACCATACATGGCACACAGGGTCGCCTGGTATGCATATGAAACCTAATAGGAATGTTGGGACATTTCCGTTATCGGGGCAACACTTTAAACGTGGTTGCTGAGCTCTGAATCCAGTGTCTTGTCATGTCTTTTTGGTCTTGCGTAATATAGAATTGATATCTCCTTTTTTTTTAATATTAGCCAGTAAAATATTTTATACATACCTGGTTAGATGAAGAGCAAAACGACATGACAGGATACTGGATTCAGAGCTCAGCAACCACGTTTAAAATGTTTCTTCGATAACAGCAAAGTACTAAAAAAGGAATTTCTCCATAATTTAAACACTGTGCAGCCCATTACAATGACGCTTGTACGTACATCCTCCAAAACTGATATTTCCTTACTTACAGTTATCTGGCTTCTGGCAACTGGGATCAGAATCATGAAACAGCTGGTAGCTGTGAAGAGTTTATTTTTTTATTTTCTTTTACAGCGGCAGCTTATCCTTTAAAAAAGTTTCCCAGACAACGGAATTAACCATTGTTAGAAAGTACAAATAATGTACGGGAGTTAACGTACTGATCATGTACCTGATATAACACTTACTATCAGTGTCTTACAGAGGTTCAGGTTTCCCGGGTTTCCTTTGTGTGTTTTTATGTGATTTCTCCAGCTGCTATGTAACAGGGAAACAGTTTAAATGCAGTCACTGAGCTCCCAATCCAGAGTCTTGTCATGTTATTTTCTTCTTAATCTAACCAGGTGTGAGTATATTTTATAAGTGCCATCTCCTTGTTTAAATATTATCCATTAAAATATTCCACACACACCTGGTTAGAGTAAGACCCAAAAGGACATGACAAGACATTGCATTCGAAGCTGAGCAACTGCGTTTAAAGTGTTGTCCCGATAATGGAAAAGTACCGGAACATCTAATTCAGGTATACGAGAAACACATGACCTTGGTATACACACGGCACTACAAGTTCCCCTCCTGATAACTAAATTATTGTCTAATGAAGATGCACTGCTGAAAAGTGCCTTAGTCACTCTGTATCCAACAGCCCTTGTTCTGCCCAGCAACAAAATAATCAGCACTCACAAGTTTCAAACCATAGACCCACACACTATATCCAAAGTAATTTACCACCAAGCCATGGTAGACATGACTAAGTGCCATGTTACCTCAAATATCTCATTCCACACAGTCATTCCACAGTACAGGAAATGCATTTACATATGTACATGTATGTTTGTGTATGTATATACAAATGTACAGATATATTATATATATATATATATATATATATATATATATATATATATATATATGTGTGTGTGTGTGTGTGTGTGTGTATGTGTGTGTATAAATATATGTATGTAAGTAAGAACGAACGTAGTGACAAAATAAGCATTTGAAATGAATCCAAAAGGGAGACAATCCCCTGGATTCATGAAACCTCCGTGTAAGACTTAATAAGTCTTACTCGGAAACGGCAGTTGAACGGTATGACATCAGCATGCCATGCATATTCATGAGGGCACGCTGACTCATCCACAAGCCTAACACGGACCATGCAGGAAGGCAGAGGGCATGTCCGACCGCCAAGTAGAGCAAAGTTCACGCTCCTGCAAGAGAGAGTTGTCAAATGACAGCACACATGAGCGAGTCTGCTCAAATGTCAACAAACACAACACTATACATCCCCACATACTAAACCCCATTAAAATTGTAAAATGTAAAATATGTATTTTATTTTTATAATTCCCAATATAGCTGCCCGTACTTGCACTTATTTGCGCGAGTGTGCCCATAGCTTAGCCACAGTTAGCAACTGTGACATGAAGAGCATATAAGAACTACTTATGCAACTGAAGACAATAGCATAGTGGTACAGACTTCTCCCAAAGAAGAGGCAGTCATGGTTTGAGTCCCACCACACACCTTTCTATTTCATGTTTTCAAGTAATATATGAAATAATTCCTGACATATATAAATAAAATTTTACTAAAATGCATGGAAATGGCCTATGTATCAGTGAACAAAAGTAAAATATGCACATATAAGAAGGATCCTGACATCTAATTGCACGTAGCTAAGCAGTGTTTAAATTAAGGCAATAACGTTGCCCATAGCTAGGCAGCGCTAAACCAAGCTCAATATAGTTGCCCATAGCTAGGCAGTGTTTTACCCAGCGCAATATACTTGCCCATAGCTAAGCAACGCTTTACCCAGTGCAATGCAAGTACTTTGTATACTGTGATAAAGAAATATGTATCCTGTCTAACTCTATGTCATTATACTGCCTACCGTCCTTGCTAATATGTTAATAATGTTACATTTGTAGTAATCTCAGAAATAGTAATGGCAGTCTTGTACTTGTATGTAAATAGCCTATGTTTTTGTTAAGTTCTTTCAGCTCATTTACTGTACCTAATTATCAATGTAACTCTGTTGGAGCTTTTCTCCCCAGGCCTCTGCTGAAAAAGGACATGTATCCAGTCAGACCATCCCGGTTAACAAATGTAAAATAAATAAAATAATAATAATATACTTGCCATAGCTAAGCAGCCCTTTACCCAGCACAATATACTTGCCCATAGCTAAGCAGCGCTTTACCCAGCGCAATAGCTTTGTATGGAGCTGCACACTGCGCTAACCAGCTTACCGCAGGGCAACGTGGCTTAACATGGAGCAACGTGGAGCTAAGTCGGCTAAACACAGCCACACCCCCTAGCCTGTCTGGACAGTTGTAAAATAAAAAGCAATGACAAGGTCTGAACACGGGATACTATGCACCATAGTCAAAGTACTGAACCAATAAGCCATAACAAATTAGGATAAATATGCACTGTTAACATACATATACTAGTAAATGGAAGATTAACCAGTGCTAAGCAGGTGTGCAGTCAGCCGAAAAATTTCAAAAACGGCCAATCACCAAAAAGTGCGGGAAATTCAGCACATTTAAGCTCCATAGGCGGGAATACTCACCATAACTGATTGTAGCAGCCGTCTGTAGTCAGAATGTCTGGTGTTGGAGAGGGAATTCACTTCAGATTGCAACGATGGGGCATTGAGGAGTCGAAATACATTGTTTGGCTCCTTGTCCACCGTCATGAGTCTAGACTCCTGCATGGCCAGTTCCAAGGGACGGAGTATAAAACAGAGGCTTGGAACCGGTTGGCTCATGATCTCACCAGTGCCACAGGTGTCCCTCGGACTGGTGAGCAGGTCTGTCACCACCATGCAGACCTGAAGAGGCGGAAGCAGGACCTACTGAAGCAATGGATCCAGGAGGCCCGTGGCTTGCGAGATGCCCCACCACTGAGTAGGTATCCATGGAATTAAGTATGTTGGACATGCTAATTTAGTCTATAGAATGGATAGGAATGTCTCAATATCCCTTCATTTACTCCACAGCTGCAGGTGACCATGCTGCGAATCAGCAAGCCTATGCAGATAGGCTGCTAAGGCTGCGCCACCAGGCAGGTTAGTAATTCTTCTGCATGTAATGTTATTTAAAATAGGTGAGAGAGCCTGGAAAAAAGTGTTGCAGCTCCATAATAAAGGCATAAAATGCCCTGAATAATGTCTCTGCATGTACTGTTATATAAAATAAGTCAGAGAGCCAGAAAAAGAATGTAGTAACCCATTAATAAAGGTAAAAGAAGTCCAGAATAAATATCTCTGTATGTACTGTTATAAAACATAAGTGAGTGAGCCAGAAAAAGAGTGTGGTAACCCATTAATAAAGGTCAAATAAGTCCTGAATAATAAGTCTGCATGTACAGTTGTATAACATAAGTGCATGAGCCTGAAAAAGAGTGTTGTAACCTATTAATAAAGGTATAATACATCTTGAATATATCTGCTGTATGCACTGTAATATCAAATAAATGAGAGAGAGCCTGTAGAAAAGTGTGTAATGTGATTAATAAAGGTATAATACTTGGAGTGTGTCTGTGTCACTTACTTTGAAATGTTGTTGTACCCTTGCGTTTTATAAATAGTACTGTTGTATTAAGTGCTGTCAACCCACAGTTGGGCAGTCCCATATAAAGTGGATGAAGGAAGTGCCAGTAGTTGTGAAGCATATATACATTCCTCAACAGTTGGTAATTGCTGGCATGCATAGGTAAATCTGGCACATGAGTAGCTTGTTAATGTGTACCCCAGAAATGTGATTGTGCTACATGAAATGTAGGTTTCTGTAGAAATGTAACAGAAAATGTCACAAGAACACATCCAGATATGTAGATATATACATATACATAACATATATAAGTATGTAGCAGTAACATCAGCATCTTGGACAGTTAGTATGTCAGATATAGGTCAGGTACATAATGAACTAGCCAAACCCATTACACAACCTAATGCACATTGTCAAGTGTAATAATACATGTAGGCGATATACACCTGCAGTCATTAGGAATGTAGTGTAGACTAAAAGTACTGATAAGATGTTAATGGAGGTATCTTTTTACACCGTACTGTATGTGCATATACAATGCAATTCCACACCTTAATGGGTATGTCTAATCTCATAACATTTGTTGGGACATATGTCCTATTGTTCTATAAATATCTGCATGAACTTTGATGCATGTGCCCTGTTCAAACACCCCAATCATGGTGGCCTGTTGCCACCAATCATCCCTGCATGCTGTTGGAATGTTCACTGTCGTTCAATATATGCAGGTGTTATGCTTGCTGTTCAACAATTGGAACCCTGGTGTATTGGGTTAATGGGAATATTACTGCATGCTGTTGCAACTAATTTGGAATGCTGTTGTTTATGTTGTAATTAAACACACCTAAACACAGAACGTATGGGAAGGCCGGTCCCAGCGGACCCACCTGTCCCTCCTCAGCTGGCAGTTGCACCTGACACCAGCAGGTCTGGTGCCCAGCCCGGGCTCCCCTCCTCCATTGGTCCTATGCCACCTTTGGGTGGAAGTGCTGCAGGGGATGGGGCTCATCCCCCCGTGCAAGCGTGGGCGGAGAAGGGCCACCTGTCACCCTCTGAAGGGTGCGGGCTGTGGTGCATAGGGAGATCCAGCGTTCAGTCGCTGATCCCCTACTCCAGCTCGAGGAAAGAGTGGCATGACTCTCGGGTGAGCCTGTCCCTCCTATGCAGCCCACAGCACAGCCACCCTCAGGGCTGTGAAGGTGCAGTGGTGACTGCCCATGGGTGGGGATCTCAGTTCCTCTGTTACCATCTGTGGACTCATGGGCTTACAATCTCCAAACATCCTTCCTCGTCAATTGTGTACACCCACCCCATGTGTCATATTCTGCCCCTGTATGCGTCTTGTCTATCTTGTCTGTTTATCTCCCCATCCTACCTCCCCAAATATACCTACTTCCTCTACCTCACTTTCCACTCTCACCTGAAAAAAAAAGGGCAATCTGTTCCCACAAAAAAATTACGCCTCATACATAGCTGCCCATTTCGCACACATGTCTGCCGGACATGTAAACTGATAATTATAATTGGTAGTACAACATACTCTGTTGCCCTCACCCCTCTCTCAGGGTGGAAGGTTTCAAATTTAACTCTAAATTTATAACATATGCACAGCTGTTGCTGGTAAAGAAATGGGCAGCTATGGACATTCCCTACACCCATCCTGCACATCCCAAGCTGGTTTTCCTACTGTCTTTCCCTCTTTGTGCCCCCTTTTTCACCACTTTTCTATCTCCCCATTTTCTTTTCTTTTAAAGAAATTAGTGTGGGGTTAACGGGAGTAAGCGCTTTTAAGCAATAGTAAGCGAGTGTAAGCAAGTGTGCGCATGTGTGAGCATCACGCAAACCAGCACAAACCCACTTACAACTGCTTAAAAGTGCCTTAGTCACTCTGCATGACAGGGCTCGTGTACTGCTCAGCAGTAAAACAAAACACCTCTGTCAGTCTCGAACCCCAGACCTTGGACTCACTACACTGCATAAAGTACCACTAAGCCACAGCAGATATACAATAACTTGGTGCTGAAATAAATATATCATGCATTACAATGAGAGAATGTAAAGGGAAAATAGGAATGCCATAACACAAATCTTGTTCTGTGGGTTTTTACCAGCAGGTGTTGTGGAATTGCATGACATGACTGTGAAAAGAGAACCAGCCAGTCTAGTAGGGAATAATGTTACAGTAGCACCTTACAAACCCCACATAGTATCAAAGCAGGATGAACACTGGCATATTTGAATAGGGCAGTGGCCAGACCTCCCAACTATGACTGATTTACAGGGATGTCCCTGATTCATAAACAAATGTTAGCTGTGCCCCTCTGACTCCCTCTGAAATGTACTAACAGTAGGCAGAAAAGTGGGGAATCACACTTAATGAATAATGTCAATAAGTGAGAGTAGACACTGCTTGCACATCAGAAAAGGTGTAGTAATACATATGCTCCAACTGAAATATGTCGGTAATATATCACAGATGTATCTCACTTATATGTACCTTTCCCTGAGGCTGTTCAAATATATACCTGAAAGTATCTGAGGCCTGGCAGAGTTAGAAACACACAGGCATATCAGCTTGTCTGCTGTTACACACTCTACAAATAGCTTTAGAAGGAATTGCACAAGCATGCCCTTATGTAGGAGTACAACACAGAAATATCAAAGGATGTAGCCATGTACTGCTAGCAACCACTGCCATTGTTCAGGTGCTGAAAAGACTGATGTGGTTCACTGACAAAGAATACTAGGCTAACGTCTGTCTACCATCGCGATATGTCCACAGGTGGGAGCTACAGAGACAGACTACTTGCCTTGATAGACTAACAGGTACACAGCAACCCTGTATGTTCAGCAAGGTAAACATCACACGATAATAAATAATGCTCTCTGCAGTTCTGCACCCCTACCCAAAAGTACTATATACCCATGTATTCAGGCACAACCAAGGGTGTAGGTAGGCATACTCAATACTGAAATATGTCCAGTTGTCCTGAGCAGATTGTGCTAATGTCAACACAAACAAACCACAAACTGTTCAGAAGTGAGTAACGTACTAATGACAGTATAGCAGTTCACAAATAGTACATGTGCCTGATATTCATAATTGGTAGTACAACATACTTTGTTGTCCTCAACCCTCTCTCAGGGGTGGAAGGTTTCAAATTTCACTCCTAATTTATTGCATATGCACAGTTGTTGCTGGTAAAGAAATGGGCAGCTATGGACCTTCCCTACACCCATCCTGCACATCCCGAGCTGGTTTCCCTACTGTCTTCCCCTCTTTGTGCCCCCTTTTTCACCACATTCCTATCTCCCCATTTACTTTCCTTTCAAAGAAATGAGCGCAGGGGTTAGCGGGAGTAAGCACTTGTAAACAGTAGTTAGCGGGTTTGCACCAGTGTGCACATGTGTGCACTTAGCTTAGTATTGCTAAGCATCGGTGCAAACCTGCGCAAACCCGCTTACAACAGCTTAAAAGTGCCTTAGTCACTCTGCATGGCAGGGCCCCTGTTCTGCTCAGCAGCAAAATAAAACACCTCCGTCAGTCTCGAACCCCAGACCTTGGACACACTAGACTACAGGAAGTACCACTAAGCCACAGCAGATATAGGATGACTTGGTGCTGAAATAAATATATCATGCATTACAATGAGGGAATGTAAAGGGAAAATAGGAAAGCCATAGGAATACATTGCAGTAACTACTGTTGTATGCCAGTTAATTCTCTAATTCGAAAAGAAAGTACATACTCCCATGTATCCTGTGTTAGCATTAGGAGGTGTGAGTAAACCTACACACTGAGAAGAGTGTACTGGAAGAAGCAACAGTCAGGTTTCAGTACAACATGCATTTCACTGGCTACAACCCAGCTTCAGATATGAGACATATACCAACCTTATATAAAGTACATACTCCCATGTATCCACTGTTAGCATTAGGAGGTGTGAGTAAACCTACACACTGAGAAGAGTGTACTGGAAGAAGCAACAGTCAGGTTTCAGTACAACATGCATTTCACTGGCTACAACACAGCTTCAGATATGAGACATTATAATATACCATATAAAGTACATACCCCTCCCATCCATCCAGTGTTTATTAGAGGTGGTGGTAAACTCACACACTGAGAAGAGTGTACTGGAAGAAGCAACAGTCAGGTTTCAGTACAACATGCATTTCACTGGCTACAACACAGCTTCAGATATGAGACATATACCAACCTTATATAAAGTACATACTCCCATGTATCCAGTGTTAGCATTAGGAGGTGTGAGTAAACCTACACACTGAGAAGAGTGTACTGGAAGCAGCAACAGTCAAGTTTCAGTACAACATGCATATCACTGGCTACAACCCTAACTTCAGATATGAGACATATACCAACCTTCTGAATGACACAACGGTGTCCAGAGCAAACAAGCATGGGCCCCACCTTGGCAAACTGAAAGGGCTATGCTACCTAACCTAGCATTTTATAGCAGTGGGCTGAAATCACAGTGAGCACTGCAATTACCACACAGCAGGCTGCATGCAATTACTGAATGGTTGGCAGCAACTGGTGCAGAGGCCATCACATGCACATGTGCAGATACCTAGAAAAGCAGGCTGCACTTGCTGTCCAGACATGCAATAATATCATTGCACCAACTGGGAGAGAGAGAGAGAGAGAGAGAGAGCGAGAGAGAGATAGACAGAGACAGAGGCAAAGAGGCAGAAAAAGACAGACACCAAAAAACAAAGAGCAACCTCAACAGACAGAGGAACCCCCCCCCCCAAAAAAAAAAACAAAACAAAAAAAAAAAAAACAGTAACAACAGACGGAGCTGAGAAATACAAAGGTAAGGTATGTAACACATATGTATTTGCTGCCATCTGATTGATGTGTTTGAAGAGTACTCTACATACTGTGAATCATCCATATGTGGCAGCAGTACGTATCTATATGTATCTGTACATGTGCATAGGGCAAGGGACATACTGCAACTGTTAGTGAAGGGTGGGCATATATATGCTGTTGAAGGTTGCTATGTGCATATATCTATGTAGGTTGTAGTGTGTGGCATAGAATCAGCATGCAGTGCTGGTATATGTCATGTGGTGGTTATATAGGTTCATAGGTTCATAGGTTCATAGGTTCATACTAGGCTATCTGCCCAAGGGCATTTATAAGCCTAGAGCATAGTTATGTGGCTTTCGCCACCCCTTTAGTTTGAATAAAACTATGCCTATTATTTTGCTGTGCCTCTGCCAAGCAGCAACACTGAAGTAATCCCTGGGGTATATCTGCGATCTCCCAACCATTGGTCAAGATTCCTCTTGAACAAGGCCAGTGAGGTGCTCTGCCTCACATGTACCGGGATTTTGTTCCACAGCATAGGGAGTCTCTGGGTGATGAATCTGTCCCTCCAGCACATTCTATTAATAACCGTGTCAAGGTTTAAGTCTCCCGCCCTTGTGGTTCCGAGGGATCTAGATTTTTTGAGGTGAAGCATATTCATCAAATCTGGGTTTGACATGGCCTTATATGTCAGGCACAGGTCACCTCTGAGCAAGCGGTATGAGACTGAATAGAGCTGGAGTTCTTTCAGTCGGGCAGCATAAGACATATTTTTGAGACCCTTTATCCTTTTGGTGAGGAACTTTTGGGGCCTTTCCAGCTGCTGCAGGTGTCGGGTCAGATACATTCCGAAAGGGGCATTGTACTCAATCATAGGTCTAATGAGTGATGAGTACAGGGGGACGATGACCTCCCTTGATCTAGATTTGAATCCCTTCTTGATCAGGTGGGCAATGTAGAAGGTTTTCCTAACTACTTTAGCAACATGAGTGTCAAACGAAAGGCTACTGTCAACCTGGGTCCCCAGATCCCTGATGACTTCTTCTGTGCTCAGTGGATTGCCACCTATATGGTAGCTAGGGGTAACCTTGTTTTTCCCGAAGGGTATGACTATGCATTTCTTGGTGTTTAACTTTAGGCCATGGCTCTGGCACCAGTTATCCTTCTCTGTGAGGCCCTTCTGAAGCATATCTGTGTCAGATGTGTTTTCGACTATGGCGCCCAGTTTGCAGTCATCTGCAAACTTTGTCAGCCATAACCCTCCTGTGTTTGCTTGTACTTCAGAAAAGTAGATGCCGAACAAGAGTGGACCCAGGACTGAGCCCTGTGGGACACCACTTGTGACAGGCTTTGAGTCTGACATGGCTCCAGCAACTCTGACCCTGTGGGTTCTGTCACTTAGCCAGTTTGCAACCCATCTTGTGATGTATGGGTTTACATTCAAGCTGATGAGTTTTTCGATGATACCTGAGTGGGGTATTGTGTCGAAGGCCTTTGCCATGCTATGGGACTGATTTTTCAGATCTGCTGTGTTACAGCCAGTGAGGCCTGCTACAGCTATATGGCCTGAGGACACCAAAATGCATTCTGCACAACACTGTGCAATATTATTACATAACCGTATGTCTCACAACTGTCGCATAATTGATATCCCCACCATGAAAGGTGGGCTGTATATGTGCCTATATGTACATCTATATGTACAGCAATGGAGCAATGGATGTTTAGATGTATGTGTATATATATGTATATATATATATATATATATATATATATATATATATATATATATATATATATATATGGGTTCCTATGAGTTAAACGACACGTCGTTCCATCGACAGCCGGCAGATGGACTTCAGGTAACCGAAACGTGAAAGGAACGAAACCTGAAACCAATGAACGTGAGTTAACCGAACGTCAAAGGAACGAAAACCGAAATCAACGAAAGTCAGTCAACCGACACCGACGCGGAGGTAAGCGAAATGTGTAAGGGATGTGTATGTATGCAGTAGTGACGGACGTTAGGGTGCGAGTAAGGTAAGTGTGCGATGTACACGGTCTGTGGGGATGGGGTGGGTTAAGTGAGTTAGGGTTAGGTAAGAAGTTTAAATTTCGCTAATCATGCCTACCACACATGCATAACACTGCCACACTTACTAAAACATGGTAGGCATGATTAGCGAAATTTAAACTTCTTACCTGTTAAATGTCCGTGATTTGCGGTGTCGATTATTTCATGTGTCAGTGAAGTGGATGTCGATCTTCTAACTTGTCGATGTACTGACATGTACCCATATATATATATATATATATATATATATATATATATATATATATATATATATAAATAATATTTAGAGAGAGAGAGGGAGACACGGGGTCATACGTACTACAACAGGTGCCTGGTGATCAAGGCATGGACTGAAGACCAGTGTTGATACTGCAGTGCCATACCTCCATTCCAAAACACTATACCCAGTAACTACCACATAGGTGGTAGCCTGCCTAACACTGAAGGTGTTAGAAGGAACATGGGACACAGGTGGACAGTAGCCTCCCCTTTGATAATCACAGTGCCACACTAGTCTTGTAATCTGGCTATGTGGTACATGTCATTACAAAAGGTGTGTCATCTAGGGAAATATAGGTCAGAGTTCCCCTCTACTCATCACAATGCCCCATGTGATATGTACCTCACATGACAACTATAGCAAGTGGAAAGGCCACAGACATACCTCAAAAAGTGTAATACTAGCTTCAAACAGATGCCCTATGCAGACTGACTTACAAAACCACAGCTAGACTGTGTTGCATACCGCCCGCCCAGAGGTGACCTCTGCCAGACATACAGAGGTATGTCACACCCATAGCAGTTGGACAATCACCATGTCAACATATCACAATCCCTCAGGGCTACATGCTCTAGGGCCCTAATCCTCGTCAGCTTACTAAACAGCACATGCTGGAGGGATAGGTTCCTATCCATAGATGTGCCATACTCTGGAATAAACCACCTAGCAATAGCAAACAAGGCTCCTCATTAGCAGTTGTCATACATACCCGTGATGATTGTTTGAGAGATGGGTAATACACCCTGGGAATCACCTCTGTGGTTCCGGTTGACAGGGGCAAGTGAAATCAAATTACATGTGTGTCAAAGGCCAGGGTAGCATATGGCTAGGCTGCTCTAGGCCCTAGGGCCAATAGCGTATTACCTACCTATGACACGATGCACACACACACACATGTACTCAGTGCAATACCTGCTATGTGAGGTGGAATGAGTGTGACAGTGAATGTGTGCAAGGTCTGTAAAGGTGTGATAGCTTAGTGTGAAGTTGTTTCTGTCATGGTAGTTTGTGTCCTAGGTGTGAGGCCAGAGAAAGATGTGTCAGTTATTGCAATGCAGACATAGTAGGATGGCATATGTTGTGATGTAGTTCCTTGTGGAGGCCTGGGATGTCCCATTGTAGGCTACAGCAATACATGTATGCCTAGTAAGTGGTACTGCTGCTGAATCCAGCTCACATATGAATGGTAGTACTACCTGAAGCTGTAGGCCTAAGCAGCACAGTATGGTGCATGTTCACATTGCTTGGAAACACTGTCTTGTGTGTTTCCTTTAGTCTGCACAGATTACATACCTCAGGCATAGGGTTGTGTAAGTAGGGGCACACAGTACTGTATGGTACACAGGTAAAGCTCATCTGGGTCGGCATACATTTGTGTGTTGTATGTATGTCTGATGTGTGTGTAATGATGCCTGTACCATGCCCACAATCATATGTGTGTTACAGGGTATGCGTGTGTACCTAGCAACATGTATACTGTGTTACAGCAGTATGCCACCTATATTAACAACTGTGCACATATGTTAGGCAGGGGTATGGCATCAACGACTAGGGTGGTTTACTGGTAATACTGTAACTGTACTTTACATTCATTGCAATGGATGATATCATTCTTCATGCATTAGCTTGATATATACCCCCATGGTGAGGTTGTGCATTGTGTCACAAACAGTGTGCCGAGTACTGGTGTATAGTGGTTTGATATATGGAGTGTGCTAGGCACTGTCATCCAGTTGCGGGCTGAGCACTGATATGTGGTATTGAACGTGTGTATCCTCTGACAAACAGATGCTATATATGGCAGTTAGGTGATATCTGTACTGTAGAATGTTAAGTGACTTGCTCACACATATCGTTTAATTGTCTTCCAGGTTAATGGCCCATCAACGCAACCCATCCTATACAGCAGCGGAGGAACAGGAAATCCACCACAGCCTGGTGCAACACTATTCCCTGCTGTTTTCTTGGGCCAGCCAGCACCAGCATGAGCGGACTGCACTGTGGCAAGATCTTGTTTGTCGGGTAAATGACATAGGCATGCATAACTGGACATATGAGCAGGTACACCATCACTGCAGTGATTTAATTAGACATGTCCAGCAGCGTGCATCTGATATCCATAGACAACAGCTTGCCACAGGTGGTGGGGTGGCCATACATCCCCCCTCACCAGAGTGGAGGAGCTGCTCCTAAGCGTGGTGGCTCCTGGCCAACAACAGCAACAGCATCAAACATGTGTCATCATGGAGGCCGGAGCCACCCAGCATGTTGACATGGAGCATGCAGGTAACATGCCCTATCTGTAGACTACTGTTACCTGTATTGGTACATTATGCATATGTGAGATGTGTACTGAGTGTTCAGCAGTTGTGCTGCCTATTGTTGTGCAATACTGATATTTGGAATATTATCTGTACACCTGTGACTGTCGACTGTTGTTCTACTGTAGTTTAGCAAACTCACAATAGCAATGCCACAGTTGTGGCCACTGACAAGCTGTGTCATATTCTTGTAGGTCCCTCTGGTGTGACAGCAGGGCAGACGATGCAAGCTGGTGAGTGTGTAATAACTTTAATATTGGTAATGAAATGTGCATGTCATAGGTGAGGTGTAGGCCATGTTCACGTAACACACCTACGCATAATGCATGCTGTGCATGTTTGCTGTGAGACATTGCACATCTCAGTAATGTCAGTAGCTGCCTCAATCACATGCAATACACAGAGCATCAGACAAAATTGTGGCAACACCGTACTGCACATTGGACAGGCATAGTTGATACACATGTACACAACATAACACGTTTGTCATACGCAGTACACCTCGACATGTTACACAGAGTATAACCGGACACCCACTGTAAGATCACACTTCAGTATCTCACATGTCATCCACACACCACACATAATATACCTGAGGGGTAGGGGCCTAGCATGGGGCTGTGCAACACTCTTCAACACATAACACAGTCATGTTAGGCAATGCTCCCTATTGGGCACCTCACACACCCATGTACAACGTGGCTGTGTAATTGTGAACATAGCCACGGCATTGCGGTTCAGGTACAGCATGCTAGGCGGTGGTCTGGCACACATTAGTAGCCTTGAGTGACCACATGATGCATGATGATGATGCCTAATGGTACTACACCCCATACAGTTACAGTGACCACAGTACTACACATAGCAGTCATTGCTTTGCACCTCAATGTTGTGTGTGTGCACACATATGCACTTATACACAATATGCATAGCATGTTGTGAGTGTGCAAACATATGCAGCTATACACAATATGCATAGCAGTCGCATTCTGTACAAAGTGACACATATATGCCCCGGAATGCTATTGGGTGTTTAGGTCACATGACACACATTGGGTATGTGTGATGTTTAATGTTGCAGTCATGTAGCATGCCATGTCATGGCTGGCACTGGCATGTCTGGAATATGACCCACACTCACCATAACCACTGTACAATGGCCATGTTGAGCATTGGTATTCCATCATGTCTACACGCACCACTCATCCCGTGTGTGTACATAGCATGCATGTGCTACACCTGTGTCCACAATTACTGCACTGCACAACTGCACTGTTGTGATTATTTTGCTGCTTGTGTATCTCTGCTACCTTTAAACTGCAACAAAAAGAAAAAAAAATCTTGCTTTTTTCCCACTTTCTGAAAGTTAAGAAAGCTCAGTTACAGATTTGCTGTTCTGAACTGTTTGGAAGTTTCTAGAAGGCCAGTGCTTGCTTGGGCTAAAGGGAAGTCTCTGTGTTCACCAGTGGACGTGGTTAACAATGAACAGCCTGCCTGTCCCTGGAGGAGTGGTTACTACCTAGAAGCTGTAGTTTTATTGGCCATTTTGGGTCAATTCTAAACTCCTTGATCTCTCTCTCTTAAAACCGTATAACTCTCTTTTTGCGTGGTTTTGCACACTGAGCAGCATTGGGCAGCATCGCCTAAACAGGTTTAAACTATTCCAGGCTCCACAAAGTCTGCTCTTCACTTTTTCCCTTAGAACTGTTCAAACTCTCAAAGTAATCACTCTATTCTCTTTCTAAAGCCCTGCACTTGCTCAGCTCTTATAAGGAAACACTAACTAACTAAAGCACTACACCCTCCTTGACTTCTCATAAGTATTAGACACCCGATTGGTCCTTCCTGATCAAGTGAAAAATCAGTTCCCTTCCCGAATCTGATCAGTAAAAAAACAGTTCCCTATACTAATCTGGTATGTCCAATGGTCAGTTTCAAGACTACTCTCCAGTCCAGCTGGTGAATCTGGGAATTTTGAGGCAATGTTACAATTGCCTTATATACACAGACAGCCCTCTCCTCCTTCCAACAAATTCTAATACATGTGAGAGATGCAGTTACACAGCCAAACTGGAGGCAGAGCTTTCTCAACCCAAGACTGGCACAGTCAGTCAGGAGGAAAAGGTAACCACCCACATCACAAATCCAGTCTCACACAGACCTATTGCATCTGCATACCCAACACATAAACACACAAAAACATACTCGGAGGCTCTAAATAAAAATCTGCCTAAACAGCAAAGACCTCCTAAGCAGTTATCCAAGCAACAGCCACCCCTCAACAATACCCATGAATCACATATCTCACAAAATCAGTGTGCCTCACAGTAACAGCCCTTAAGGCCAAACAACACACCAAATACCCTTGTTATAGGGGACTCTATTTTCTGGCACACTGATGTCCCACTCACCAGACTGAACAAGGAGAAGTAAGCTGCTTGTCGGGTGCCAGGATCCACCACATAACGCAAGCACTCAGGTCACCCCAAAGCAAGTACAAGTATGACTCCGTCATTGTCCATGCTGGTGTAAATGACCTGAGACGTACCTCACTGGACTACATGAAAAGAGACATAGAGGAGCTCTCTGACCATGTAGCCCAGGCTGGTATGACCCTGACCTTGAGTAGCATCTTGCCCTCACCAAGAATGATGCCACAGTTTAAAGACAAAATGATCAGTTTCAACAATTGGCTAAAGTATTGGTGTCATTCAAAGGGAATCCAGTGTCTGTCAGCCTGGGATGACATGCTCGACAAGCCACATTGCTTCACTAGGGACGGCTTGCACCTGTTACCCTTAGGCTTTTGTATACTGGCCAAGGCTCTTGCCACCCCCATAGTGCCTTTTTTAGGCAAGGCTCAAAGGACAAACCCACCTCCATAGACAACCCAAGGATAAAAAAACTAAAGGTAATGCTACTCAATGCCAGAGGTCTAAACCTCAAGATGCATGCACTCGAGGCTCTCCTCAGTATGGAGAAAATTGATGTCTGTGCAGTAACAGAAACCTGGTTCAAGGCTCCTGAGAGCACCCCAGCACTACCAGGTTATAACTCATACCATGCGTTTCGGCCCCAAAACTTGGACCGAAGCACAAAAGGAGGTGAGTATCTATATTCATCAAAGATACCTACACCTCCAGGTTAGTGGCACTGCACGAAGCATCGGAAACCATCCATGTGCAACTAACAGCAAGCAAAATTGCCTTTCAGTTTGTAGCCTGCTACAGAACACCCTCCCTATTACAGTAACCCCACTTGGCATTCCTGAGAACACTGGAGAATATGAAGGTCTCTCCAAACACTATGTTATTGGGTGACTTCAACTACCCAAACATTGACTTGGAAAACTACTCAAGCCCAAACACCCTCGCCCAACGGTTCCTTGAATTTATAAACTCTAACGCAATGGAACAATTGGTCACCACTCTCACAAGAGGGAACAACATATTGGACCTGGTCATCACCAACATGGGGACTCTATGTTCCACACCAGAGGTAAACCCCTCATTGGTAAGATCAGACCATAAACAAATTTCCCTGGACATCCATATCCCGTCCCCACCCCCAGCCAAGGAAATCACTGTAAAGAATTTCTCAAAAGCCAACTTTGCACTTCTCAAGACTGAGGTGGAATCCTTCAAAGCCCCTGGGCCAGAGTATAATACAGCCCAATCTGCAGAATCCTTTACAAATGCATTCCATGAGCACCTGCAGGAATGCATGGATTGTGCTATCCCAAATAAAACCAAGATTCACTCCTCCAAAAACAGGAGACTGGTCTGGTGGACCCCGGCCATAAATAAGCTATACAACAGAAGGTGGAAGCTACTACATGACAGAGCAAAATCCCAAAAAGGGAAGGCATCTCTGATCAGTATTAGCAAGAAACGTTGATCCCTCATAAAATTATCACAGGCCAGTTTCGAAAGAAAAATTGCCCTAGACACTAAAGATAATCACAAGGCCTTCTTTAGTTATGTCAGGAACATGGGCAGAAACTCCCAGATATGCTCTGAATTGTTGCATAACAGTACAAAATATACCGAACCTACAGACATAGCCAACATCCTGGCAGACAGATTCAGCGCATACTTCTCCCCCCCTTCCCCCCCAAAGGAGCAAATGCCAATCCCAACTGAATGTAACCTCCCTGACATCACAGATGCACAGGTGAAAGCTGCCCTCTCCAAAGCAAAAAACACAGCATCTATGGGACTGGACGGTGTCCCAGGCTGTGTCTTACACGAGCTCCAAGAAGAACTGAACCCTCACATTAAGTCGCTGTTCAAACTTAGCCTTACTGCAGGATATGTACCCAAAGAATGGCGTACAGCTACAGTGGTCCCACGACCCCAGAAACTATCACCCCATAAGCCTAACTAGTCCGGTCTGTAAAGCTATGGAGCGTATTATCATGGAACTCATAAACAAAGACATTGGGAGCCTCCAGACACTGGACCCTACCCAATTCGACTTTGTTAAGGGCAGATCTTGCCTCTTCAACCTAGTTGATTTCTTTGAAACAGTTACCAAAGCCATAGATGAGGGCAAGGTAGTCCACACAGCCTACCTGGACCTCGCAAAAGCCTTCAACACAATACCCTACTCGGGCATCATAAATAAGCTTACCAGCTTAAATATCAACCCCTATATCACAAGATGGGTTGCACACTGGCTCAGAGATAGAAACCACATGGTCAGAATTGCAGGTGCCATGTCAGAATCCAAACCAGTTACAAGTGGCATCCCACAGGGCTCAGTTCTGGGACCTCTCTCATTCGGTATATACTTCTCTGAGGTTCATGCTAACACAGGGGGATTATGGCTGACAAAGTTCGCAGATGACTGCAAACTGGGGGCCGTAATCAAATCTCCAGCTGACACAAGCATCCTCCAAAAGGGTCTCACAGAGACAGATGCTTCGTGCCAGAGCCACAGCCTCAAGCTAAATGCTAAAAAGTGCATAGTCATCCCCTTTGGGAAAAACAAGGTGCCCACAAATTACCACATAGGTGGTAATCCATTAAGCACGGAAGAAGTAATTAGAGATTTGGGGACCAACGTAGATAGTAATCTTTCCTTTGATAATCACATTGCCAAAGTGGTTAGAAAGACCTTCTATATAGCCCACCTTTTCACGAAAGCATTCGCATCTAGATCAAGAGAGGTCATTGTGCCCCTCCACTCGTCACTCATCAGGCCCATAATTGAATACAATGCCCCTTTTGGGATGTACCTTACCCGACACCTGCAGCAACTGGAGATACCCCAAAAGTACCTCACCAAGAGGATCATGGGCTACAAACAGATGTCCTATGCAGCTCGACTAAAGAAACTCCAGCTCTACTCAGTTGCTTACTGCCTACTGAGAGGCGATCTATGCCTGACATACAAAGCCATGTCAAACCCAGAATTAATGGGCATGCTCCACCTCAAAAAATCCAAATCCCTTAGAGTTACACTCTCCAGGGACCTAAACCTCAGCACAAAAATAAATAGGACATGCTGGAGGGACAAATGCATTTCCCAGAGGCTCCCCTCACTCTGGAATAGAATCCCAATTCATGTTAGACATAGCCCCTCGTTGACCCTCTTCAAGCGAAATTTGGACGCGTGGATGGGAAATCGCAAATTCACCTCTGGGATCTCTCCTGTGTCCCTGCTAGACAGAGGCACAGTAAACTAATTTTAAAAGGGTAGCTTCTGTGACCTACTTTACAGAGGCACAGTAGGCTAATCTAATAGGGAGGCGGAAGCCAAATACACTCTGGCTAGGCTTATAAATGCCCTAGGGCTGATAGCCTAGCATCTACCTATGAACCTAATTATCTGCTACAGACACAGACACTGCAATCAGACAAGGAAATCTATGTGACACACAGATAACACATGCAGCCATGGTATGTATACCTGTGAGTGATGGTGCACAGAACATTGCAGAGCTTATAATACTTGCACAGCAATCTTGTGTCCTTGTACACATTGTGTTCCAGGATGTAGGCAGTCACTGAAGAACTACACGCATGCATCACAGCCATGTATACTGTTATTAACTAGGGCTGTCTACTCTCGCACTGTATGGACTTGAGCAACACTTATTCTGCATGCTGACACATGTGAGGTGACTGTTTGCCTTGTGATACTGTCACCCACCTTCAGCCACTATTGGGTATGTTTTGGATTGCTGGTGTGTATGTGTATCTGCTGTAGTGAGGAGTGTTTATGTGTGCATGCGTGCATGTGCTCATGTGTGCATGTGTTCATGTGTGCATGTGTGCATGTGTGATAACATCATGTACAGATTATAAAGTGTGTTTCCTGTCTTACTCTCACAGGTGTTGAGGTTGGGTTGGCTGAATGCAGCAGGGAACCTGAAGTCACTGCCACAAATAGTGGAGATGATGAGACATGTATTGTGGCACAGGCAGGTTTGACAGGGTCTGTCGTTGGTCCACCAATCGGCAGTACACAGCTTTCCACCCCATCTATGCGCACACTCATACTGCCAATATATTCCTCATCACCAATGGCCTTAGCCGAGGGACAGCATACAGTTGGCATTGACCAGGAGACTGTGGTATCCATGGCACATGCATCCCCTCACAGCAGCCATACCCAGATTCCTGGAATGGTACCACATAGGCGGATGTCCAGGGGTTCTCGTGGGAGCACCGCTGGTCATATTGCCCCTGGCAGACGTGCCCCCACAGGTCTTACAACCTCAGCTATGTTCCAGGCTGTAATGCAGGTACAGGCTCATATGGAACGGTACACCAGACATGGACTAAGGGCGCAGAGGGCCCATAACACCGCTATCAATGACAGTATCCGTGACCTTGCCGATGCCATCTGTAATTACACTGAGGTCATTGATAGACGTTGGGGGGAGACATTAGATGCCCTCCACAATGTGTTTTCCATGAGCCAGGACCATGCGGGATGACTGAGACATCGACGCGGACGTATGCCAGCAATATCAACAGCTGGCAGTCATCATGGATGACCCACAGATCACAGCTGCTCCCATAGTGGCAGTACCAGCTCCAGCAATGCTGGGGCTGGCTTGTCCATTGACCGTCCTAGTAGACCATGTGCACGTGGCTCTGGCCAGTCCCAGCAGGGACATGGGTCCAGTTGACTTACCTTTGCCTCTGATGACAGTACCCAGTCAGGATTGGTACCCGATACTGTCCGTAGCACCCCTGCCAGGCACAGGTACCATGTCCGTGCCCAGAGACAATGATCTGTACAGCCTGGCAGGTACAGTCTGTGGCTGTCCCAGAACCTCCCGTATATGGCAGCCACATGGTGGAGCTGTGTGCATGCAGACACACACACACACACACACACATAAACCAAACACCTAGGGCTCACACATACACACACACATTACATCAACATTGGCCCATGCTGTACTATTGTCCCTCACACACACACACACACACACACACACACACACACACACACACACACACACACACATGCATACATGTTGATTGGATGGGTCAATATCGGGCTCTGGCACACCAGCAACACACCCTGTGCATATGATGAAATCTGTGCCACCTCCTGTCATCTGTAACATTGATGCAGGAACAGGCTAACATGGTGCTGATGCACAGGGTGACATTATAGCAGTGTAGCAATGTTAGCATGTCGTCAACAGGAAAGTGTAATGTTATCCTTGTAGGTATATCTGAGCAGGCATGATGCATCACAGCTATGATTGTCAATGTAGTATCGTTTACACCAGTGCTACATCTGAGTATGTATTGTCCGCCCATGTGTCACTTGGCTGAAGTGTATAGTGTTGCCAGCATGTGTTAGTGAGTGGACAGTACGTGTGTGATGTGTGCAGTACAGATTAGCAGGTGTACATCTGTGAACATGGTGGGGGTGCACTGTCTGCATGTACGTGCATAGTGGACACATGGGATGTGTGACATAACCTGTATTACACAGTGTTAACATCTCATAGTATCTCTCGGTGACCAGTATGCATTCTACTACAGATATGTTCTAACATGGGTACACATGTGTATATGACATGGTTTGACACTGTGCTGTGGGTGATACTGTTACTATCTGTCAATGTTTTGCATTCTGGTAGTATACACAACCTCAACAGCCTGACTATAACTAATCATTAGATGATGTCCTGACAACTGACACACATATGTAGGGAACTCAGTAACAGTTGGATCCTTCCGGTACTATACTATAACAGTAACCAGTGGTATTGACCGCCACCCGTTCTTGGGACCACACCTGTTTGCCATGTAGCCCTCTTAGGTGCATGCAAACACACTAGGGATATGTCCAGCCACATCTGGAAATGCATGCATTGGCCTACAATGCATTTTCTGGATGGTACACATATCATACACAAGGGTATCATACAGACAGATACCAGTTGTCCAATGCATGCTGTATAGCTCTACACCAACTATAACATACTCATCCACATTTACTATACATATTATCCCGACAGTACCACATAGGTGGTAGCCCCCAACATGTATGTCGGGTACCATTGTGTACATACAACCAAGTGTTATGTCATCTGTCCTTTGGTATCCACATATCCAAAGGTATTGTGAAGTCCCTCGGTGTATCACATAAGAAATTAGGGGCCTGCATGCATATCCACAAGGCTGTTGTACACCTATAATGACTGTCCATTATTGCCAGACTTTGTTGTGTATGAACATGTCTGACATATACCCCAGGCATGTACCCTCACTCACACTAGTCCATAGAAACTGTCATTGGTGTGTGTGTGAGACACAGATGACCTTGGTCACAGATCACTACAGTGGCCGGCCTTGTCACATACATACATATGTGACCTATGATCAGAGAAGCAGCGGCACAATCTGTCAAAGGTACCAAATGCATTCATTTAGTATGCAGGCTTCACACCTATGTACTAATTGAGGGCACATGTACAGATATTTATGTGCCACAAAGATACCTGATGTGTGCAATGCACATAATGTTTTAATCCTGATATGTCATACCGTAGTAAAAGCAAAACCCACACTGCCTTGATCAACAGTGTCACACATACACCCTCAGCGATTGCAGGATTCAAACCCCTACCTAACTATGTTATGACACTAGAGACATACTCATTAACACAACATGCTACATGCTTTATTGGGAGCTTTTATTTCCACTGCTGTATTTGTGGGATACTGCCATCAGACCTGCCAAAGAGGTATGGACCTCTTTTAAAGTGTTTCCCTTTTATTTTTTATTTATTTAACATTTGTTGACCGGAAAAGTCTGACTAGGTTCCACAGATCCTGTTTTCAGCAGAAGCCTGGGGAGAAATGCTCCAGACACATGTCTTTAGAATGAGGGAGGAAACCGGCGTACCCGAAGGAAACCCACGAGAACACAGGGAGAACATGCAAACTCCACACAGAAGGCACCCTGGCCGTGAATCGAACCAGAGAACCTCTTGCTGTGAGGCGACAGCATTAACCGCTGCACCACTACGCCACCCAGTCCTGTTTTACTATGATATCCCTAGTCTCCAATAAGGGAATTCCTCTTCAAGGAAGTCACATGAACAAATACCCCCCCTCCACACACACACACACACACACACACACACACACACACACACACACACACATACACACACACACACTCAACAACTGTAGGATTCAACCCCCTACTTAACTACGTTCTGACACTAGAGACATACGCATTAACATGACGCACTATATGTTTTATTTCCACTGCTGTATTTGTAGGATACTGACATCATCAGACCTGCCAAAGAGGTATGAACCTCTTTTAAGGTGTTTCCCTAGTCTCCAAAATGGGGATTCTTCTCAAAGGAAGTCATATGAACACATACCCCCACACACGCACTCAGCAACTGAAATATTCAAGGCCCTATCTAGTTATGTTATGACACTAGAGACATATGCATTAACACGATGTGCTATATGCTTTACTGGGAGCTTTTGTCTCCACTGCTGTATTTGTGGGATACTGACATCTTCAGACTTGCCAAAGAGGAATTTACCTCTGTTAATGTGTTTTCCCAGTGTACAAAAAGCCAACTCCTCTCAAAAGAAACCACCCCCACACCCAGCAATTACAGGATTCAAACCCCTGCATCACTATGTTATGACATTAGAGAGGTATACATTAACATGAGGTGCTATTTGCTTTAGTGGGAGCTTTTGTCTCCACTGCTGTATTTGTGGGATACTGACATCTTCAGACTTGCCAAAGAGGAATTTACCTCTGTTAATGTGTTTTCCCAGTCTCCAAAAAAGCCAACTCTTCTTAAAGGAAACCACACACACACATACACTCTCACCCCCACACATTGCAGGATTCAAACTCCTACTTAACTATGTTATGATACTAGAGAAATACACATTAACATGACATGCTATATGTTTTAATGGGAGCTTTTGTCTCTACTGTTGCATTTGTGGGATACTGACATCTTCAGACTTGCCAAAGAGGAATTTACCACTGTTAATGTGTTTTCCCAGTCTCCAAAAAGCCAGCTCCTCTCAAGGGAAACCACACACACCACCACCCCCACACCTACTCAGCAATTGCAAGATTCAAACCCCTACCTAAGTATGTTATGATACTAGAGATATATAAGCATTAACATGACACACTATGTGCTTTACTTAGTGGTTCCTTTTTCTCCTGCTATATTTGTAGGATGCTGACATCATCAGACTGGACATGGTAATGTATGTGCACTTTGTTTTATGCAATCCCAGGAATGAACCATGTGGGTCAGCAGGTGTTAACAGCTTGAGCAGGACTCCACAATTCTTAGCTTGTGTGATCTATCTGTGGACAAATTGCCATTCTTTCATATGACAATACATATATATGCACAGATTGTTGATTTTGTGGATATGACATGTGTCTGGGATGGTGATATAGGGCTATTCAAAGACTATGTGGGACGTGTGTAGCTCCTTTCAGTGATGTATGTCCTGGGTGGCTGCCTTGCAAACAGTCTAGCAGGTTTGGGAACCATGATCTGCCCATGAACATACCACAGTTGGTAGGGCTGTGTGTTTGTGGGCTTCCAATAGCTCTGTTTATGACTTAATCGTGATGGACTCCATGGCCTTGCAGATCAGACTTCATAGGCTTATAGGACTGCAGTTCCCATTGTCTGTTGTGCACCAACACTTGTGGGGTGTGCCATATGTTGCTGTAACACATTCAACAGTTTCAGATCCTGTAGAGAGGATGAGGCTCAACAGACTGTGCAGGTGCAGGGTCTGTTTGTTTTGTAGTTCACTCATGACACATATAGGGAAACAATGTAATCCAATATATGCCATGTTTTTGGATTTCAGGAGAGCTGTTTACCCATTCTACATGTGATATCTCCTGGTATGATGATAAGGCTTTTTGTCAGTGGGAGGTCGGTATGTATATATGGGCCTGTCTGACAGGATGTCGGCATTGTCAGTCAGGTACAGTTGGCCCTGACTCAGGACATATATGAGTGTACATTGCTATTTATGACATAGCTGAAGGAGGTGTCATAGTTCTGTCTGGACTCCTTCGCAGATAATCTTTCCAAAACCCCGACAAACCTGAGCACTACACCCCTGTTATACTCTTTTACACACTTAACATCCTACTGATCCTTTGTGATCAGTCAACAGAGTATGTCATCATAATATATTGGCATGTCCACAGGTCAGTTTCATGTGTACTCTCCAGTCCAGCTAGTGAATATTGGAATCTTGACGCAATGTTACAACTGCCTTATGTACACAGACAACCCTCTCCCCCACCCAACAAACCCAGATATATGTGAGAGATGCAGCTATATGGACAAACAGGAGGCTGAGCTCTCTCAACCCATGACTGGCACAGTCTATCAGGTGGTGAAGGTAACCACACACACCACAACTCCAGTCTCACATAGACCTATAGCGACAGCAAACAAAATACATTACCACACATACACATACTCGGAGGCTCGAAATAAACTCTGCCTAAGCAGCAGAGACCTCCAAAGCAGACAGCCAAACAACTGCTACCCCACAACAAAACCCACATATCACATAGTTCACAAAGTCAATGTGCCACACAGTCACTGCCCTTAGGGCTAAACAACACACCTAATACAGTTGTAATAGGTGACAGTTATTGTCAGACACACTGACATCCCACTCACCAGGCTGAACAAGGGGAAGGTCACTTTGAGCTGTCCATCAGGTGCCAGGATCCACCACATAACACATGCACTCAGGTCACTCCAAAGCAAGTACAAATATGGCTCCATCATTGTCCATGCTGGTGTGAATAACCTCAGACGTTCCTCCCTGGACTACATGATAAGAGACATAGTGGAGCTCTCTGATCATGTAGCCGAGGCCAGTATGGCCCTGACCTTGTGTAGCATCTTCCCTCAGCAAGAATGAAGTCACAGTATACAGACAAACTGATCACTTTTAACAGTTGGCTAACAGACTGGTGTCATTCAAAGGGGATCTAGTGTCTGTCAGCCTGGGATGACATGCTCAACATGCCACATAGCTTTGCTATGGATGGCTTGCACCTGTCACCCCTGGACTTTTGAATACTGGCTAAGACTCTTGCAACCCCCATAGTGCCTTTTCTAAGCGAGGCTCTAAAGACAAACCCACCTCCATAGACATGACATGGTAAAAGAATCTAAAGGTAATGCTGCTCAACACCAGATGTCTAACCCTCAAAATACACGCACTCAGGACTCTCCTCAGTATGGAGAATGTCAATATCTGTGCAGTAATAGACACCTGGTTCAGGCTCCCGACAGCACACCACCACTACCAGGTTATACTTTATATCATGCTTTTCGGCCACAAGACTCGGACCAGCCGACAAACATAGGGGGAGTATCCATATACATCACAGATACACACACCGCCAGGTTAGTAGCACTGCACAAAGCATCGGAGACCATACATGTGCAACTAACAGTGGGCAAAACTGCCTTTCAGTTTGTAGCCTGCTACAGACCACACTCCCAAACTCAGGAACCCCACTCGGCTTTCCTGTGAACACTGTAGAATTTGAAGTTCTCTCCAAACGCCATTACATTGTGTGACTTCAACTACCCAAATATTGACTGGGAATACTACTCAAGCCCCAACACCTTCGCCCAACAGTGGCTAGAATTTATAAACTCAAATGCTATGGCACAACTGGTCACCACACCCACAAGAGGAGTAAACATACTGGACCTGATCATCACCAACATGGGGACTCTGTTCCACACCAGAGGTATACCCCTTATTGGTAAGGTCAGACCAGACATTTATCTCACTGGACTTCCAGATCCCGTCCCCACCCCCATCATAGGTAATCTCGGTGAAGAACTTCTCAAAAGCAAACGTCACACTTCTCAAGATCAAGGTGGTATCCTTCAAAGACCCTGGGACAGTGGTACATACGGCTCAGACCACTGAATCATTTACAAACGCATTCTATGGACACCTACTGGAATGCATGGATCATGCTATCCCAAATAACAACATGACTCACTCCTCCAAAGGCAGGGGACTTGTCTGGTGGACCCTGGCCATTAAGAAGCTAAACAATAAATGGAGGAGGCTACTACATGATAGAGCACAATCCCAAAAAGGGAAGGCATCTCTGATCAGTACTAGCAAAAAGCTACGATCACTCATGTATTCATCTAAGGGCCGCTTCTAACATGAAATTGCACCAGACACTAAGGACAATCACAAGGCCTTCTTTAGTTATGTCAGGAACCTGGGTGGAAACTCCCAGATATGCTGTGAGTTACTGCATACTGACAAAACATACACTGTACCCACAGACATTGCCAACATCCTGGCAAACAGGTTCAGTGCATATGTCTCCCCCCATCCCCCCAATGGGCAAATGTCCATCCCAACAGGGTGCAGCCTCCCTGACATCACAGATGAACAGGTAAGTGCTGCCCTCTCCAAAGCAGACAACACAGCATCAATGGGACTGGACGGTGTCCCGGCCTGCGTCTTACATGGCCTTCATGAAGACCGTTACCCTCACAGTAAGTCACTGTTCAATATCAGAGTTACTACAGGATATGTACCCAAGGAATGGCATACAGCAACAGTGGTCCTGCTCCACAGAGGTGGTGCCACAACAGACCCCGGACAATATCGCCCAATAAGCCTAACTAGCCTAGTCTGCAAAGCTATGGAGCATATCATCATGGAACTCATACACATAGACATCAGGAACCTACAGACACTGGATCCTACACAATTCGGCTTTGTTGTGGGCAGATCTTGCCTTTTGAACCTGTTCAATTCTTTTAAACAGTTACCAGGTCCATAGACGTAGGGGAAGGTTGTCCACACAGCCTACCTGGACCTTGCAAAATCCTTCAACACAATACCCCACTCGGGCATTATACATGAGCTCACCAGCTTCGATATCGACACATATGTCACAAGATGGATTGCTAACTGGATCAGGGATAGCAACCACATGGTCAGTATTGCAGGTGCCATGTCTGACTATACACCAGTTACACATGGCATCCCACAAGGCTCAGTCCTGGGACCTCTCTTGTTCAGTATATATTTCTCTGAAGTACAGGCTAACACAGGAGGAATATGGCTGACCATGTTCACAGATGACTGCAAACTGGGGCCATAATCCACTCTCCAGCTGGCACAAGCATCCTCAAAAAGGGTGTAATAGAGATAGATGACTGGTGCCAGAGCCATGGCCTACAGCTAAATGCCACGACATGCATAGTCATCCCCTTTGGGAATAACAACATGCCCACACATTACCACATAGGTGGTAATCCATTACGTACGGTAGGAGTTATTAGGGATTTGGGGACACGAGTAGGTAGTACTCTCGCCTTTGACAATCATGTTGCCAAAGTGGTTAGACAGACCTTCTATATAGCCCACCTTATCCCATACGGTTTCACATCTAGATCAAGTGAGGACATTGTACCCCATTACTCATCAAGCCCATGCTTGGATACAATGCCCCATTTGGAATGTACCTTACCCGACACCTTCAGCAACTGTAATGGCTACAAAAGTACCTCTCCAAGTAGATCTAGGGACTCACACAGATGCCCTGCGCAGTTTGGCTGTAGTAACTCCAGTTCTACTCAGTCACTTACTGCCTACTCGGATGCGATCTGTGCCTGTTGTTTACAGCCATGTCCAACACAGAATTAATGGACATGCTCCACCTCCGGATATCCAAAGCCCTTAGAGCTACATGCTCCAGGGATGTAAACCTCAGCACAGATATTAATGGGACATGATAGAGGGACCGATTCTTATCCCAGAGGCTCCACTCACTCTGGAATGGGATCCCAGTCCCGCATAGGCAGAGACCCCCACTGACCACCTACAGGAGACATCTTGACAGGTGGATGGGTGATCGTATGTTTACCCCTGGGATATCTACTGGGTCCCTGCTAGACAGAGGCACAGTAGACTAAATGTACATGGGCTATCTTGTGTGACCTATATTCACAGGCACAGTGTACTAATCTAACAGGGTTGTGAAAGCCAAACAAACTCTGGCTAGGCTTATACATGCCCTAGGGTAGATAGCCTACTATCAACCTCTGAACCTATGATAATGTTCGGGATGCACATTGTTTATTGATGATACTGATTGCAGGTGTTTCATCTTCTTTGCTTTCCCACTTTCTATGTACAACCTAAGTATCTGCAGAACATATTTGATTATGACAGGGTTCCACTATATCATATATGTGTCTGTTGTCATATAACTGTGTGCACAAGGCGGATTGCTGAATAGTGAGAGGTTCCAGGGTTTACACATGCAACTGCCGAATATGTGTGGCCTACTGCTGTACTCAGACATGGCCTAAGTGTGTGAGCATGAACAGTTCAGCCTTTCAGTTCATAGGTTCATAGGTTCATAGGTTCATACTAGGCTATCTGCCCGAGGGCATTTACAAGCCTAGCCCATCGTTTTGTGGCTTACGCCACCCCTTTAGTATGGGGAACTATACCCATTATTTTGCTGTGCCTCTGTTGAGCAGTGACACTGAGGTAATCCCTGGGGTATATCTGCGATCTCCCATCCATTGGTCAAGATTTCTCTTGAACAAGGCCAGCGAGGTGCTCTGCCTCACATGTACCGGGATTCTGTTCCACAGCATAGGGAGTCTTTGGGTGATGAATCTATCCCTCCAGCACGTCCTATTAATAGCCGTGTCGAGGTTTAAGTCTCCGCCTTGTGGCTCTGATGGATCTAGATTTTTGAGGTGAAGCATATTCATCAAATCTGGGTTTGACATGGCCTTGTATGTTAGGCAAAGGTCACCTCTGAGCAGCTAAGCGACTGAACAGAGCTGGAGATCTGTCAGTCGGGGAGCATAGGATAGATTTTTGAGACCCTTTATCCTTTTGGTGAGGAACTTTTGTGGCCTCTCCAGCTGCTGCAAGTGTCGGGTCAGATACATTCCAAATGGGGCATTGTACTCAATCATTGGTCTGATGAGTGATGAGTAAAGGGAGACTATAACATCCCTTGATCTAGATGAGAATCCCTTCATGATAAGGTGGGCAATGTAGAAGGTCTTCCTAACTACTTTAGCTACATGGGTGTCGAATGACAGACTACTATCAACCTGGGTCCCCAGGTCCCTGATAACTTCTTCTGTGCTCAGTGGATTGCCTCCTATTTGGTAGCTAGGGGTAACCTTGTTTTTCCCGAAGGGTATGACTATGCATTTTTTGGCATTTAACTTTAGGCCGTGGCTCTGGCACCAGTTATCAGTGTTTTGTTGTCTGACATTTGTCTCATTTATTCAAGTGTGTGAGCATGCCCAGTGTGACCTTTCCGTATGTTGCTGTCTGAGGTCCACTACATTTGTTGATGTGTGTGAACATGACCAATATTAGCATTTTTATGTTATGTGTGTTGAAAATCAGGTTCTCTTCTTACTGCAGGGCTCACCTTTGTGTCATAACTCGACAGGGATTATGCTTTGCCTGCAGGGTTTCCATGAGATACTTTGCATAGACTTATCAACATGTCTTCATACAGACTGACCACTGCAATACTATCATGATTTAGTGGTTCAGTACTATGGCTATAGTGCACAGTATCCTGGGTTCGAAACCTGTCACTGTTTTATATTTTCATACTGAGCAGGCCAGACTGCTTAAAGGCCAGTAGAGCAAATATGAGCATGTTGGCTTTTGTTCAGCTATGCCCAACTTAGACCAAGCCTGTCCAACATTGCTCAATGTTAACCAACATTGCTGAACATTGCCCAACATTGACCACAGTTGTGCTAGTTAGTGTGTGCAATTTTGTTTACATATCCTGAATGGAGGTAAAAGCTGTTTAGCACTGCTTTATATTGCTTAACACATGGCAATCATGTCTCAGGTGGTGCTGCAGGGCTGCCTATGTCAGATGCACATACTACACTCCCTATACGTTTGAAAACAGGTAGTGTCAAGTTAGGCATCCCTTTTACTATATGTGCATGTCAGAGAGAGGTATCATTTCCAGGGTTCCTACTGTGCCAGTGTATGTGCTATGTGTTGCCTCTTTGCCAAGGCCAAAGCATACTGGGCATTCCTCCTTCTGGCTACTGGAGCAGGCTCAGGTTGTTCCTCCTCTGAGTCATGCTCTGCCTGTGATGGCCTTGACAATGGTGGGGGGCTGTTTGGCCCAGGCTTATGCTGGTCCTGCTGCAGCTGTTTTCACAGGATCATATTATGTAGCATAGCACATACCATGACAATTTGGGTACATGTAGTTGGTGAGTACTGCAAGGCTCCACCAGATGTGTCCAGGCAGCAGAACCGTGACTTGAGCAACCCAAACACATGCTCAATTACATTTTGTGTTTGTGCGGTTGCCTCATTATGGGGTTCCTGTTCAGGTGTGTGTGTGTTTCTGATGGGTGTCATCAGCCACGGCTCCAGTGCATAGCCAGCATCCCCCACTAGGTGACCATGAGGGATGTCCCCATTGGCATATGTCTGGTACAGCTGTGTCAGATGCCAGATATGGGAATCATGGTAGCTTCCAGGGCAGCCAGCACACACATTCAGTATTATGCCCTGGCCATCACACAACCTGGCAGTTGATGGAGGGGAAGCCTTTGCAGTTAAGGTAGACCCTACCCCGCTCACTGGCTGGTGCTTTGATGTATATGTGCGTGCAGTATATTGCACCCACTACCTCAGGGTATTCTGCTATTTGCTGGAAGAGATGCATATTGCTAGCCAATACCTCATGGGAATTGAGGAAATATACATGATCACTGACATGTGCTAACATGGCATCCAGGAACTGGTGCAGTACCCTGGATGCTGATGCCTGTGATATCCCCATCATATCACCAGTTGGTCTCTGGAAGGTACCTGTTACTAATATTTTTAGGCCAACATATACCTTGGTTTCCACTGGGATGGGTTCCCCTTTGTTGGTTCTGTGTGTGAGGCGTGGCCTGCACAGCTCAACAATTTGCTGCATGAGGTCTCTGTCCACTCTATAGCGCTCCGCTATCTCCAGCTCATGTAGCCCCTGATAGGTTACCCTGGGCCTATACACTCTTCTCCGTCTCCTCACTGTGGATTGTCCAGCAGCATTCGCATTGTCACCACCCTCAGCATGTTGCATATGTCGCCTTATAACTGCAATGACAGCTCCTAACATTTTTTGCCTCGGTAAAGCTTTTTCAGTTTTCACTTCTATTAGCTTACTGTGTTGCAGTGTCTCTGAGAGAAACATAGTGGAATGTTGTTTGCAGATCTTTAAGTGCTGGGCTGGGCTGGGCTAGTGTATTGCCTGTGTAATTGCCTGATACTGATTGTTTTCACCTGCTAGCTCTGCTAGTACTCCCTGGTTAACTTCCTACTATTTGTTGTGCTTCCTTTTCCCTTTCTGTCTCCTCAGGGGGGCAGCACCACGCACACAAGCGCAAACACACTCACACCAGCTCACACGTGTGCAAACATGCTTACACAGACTTACACTTGCTTACTCTTGCTAAAACGCACGCATACAGGTGCAAACGTGCTTACACAACTTTCAACATCCTTAGACATGCTTACTCTGGCTTACACGCACGCACACAGTCTTACTCGGTTATACAGGCACGCACCTGCACACATCAAGTTGCAAGGACTTCTACAAGAAACTTTAGTGTTATCCACAGTATACACCTTCAATTTCTCGCTTTTAGCTAGGGTACCTATTGACACACCTCTTCCAGTGATGGGTAACTGACAGCAAACATATGCCACCCTGCTCCAATGAGCTTCACTTCTTTCATACATACCCCCTCGTGATGTCACCTATGTTCTACTCTGATACCCCCCCTTATCCTACTCCTACACTCCACTGACTGTGCTTATTTGCTATGTAAACTTGGGATTCACTATCCTTACCCTCATTTGCTTAGGATTGCCTACTAATGCTTGGTTACATCTCTTGGACTGAGCTTCCCCCCTCAGCAGCCTCTACTCGGTAGCCATATTGTCTTCAGCCTGCCATTCCCTTGCATTGTAAATTTAGTATTGCATTATAATCCACATTTGTGGATTTTAAATATTGTTTTTCTGGTTTTTAGAGCACAGTGCATTTGCGCGATGCTGCGCTACACTTAAACACCGCAGATCGGAATAAAAAAAAATTATTTTATTTTTATTTTGCATCAGTGGACATTGCCAGTGGCCGTATTTGTGGCCATTGGCATGCTTCCTCAACTGGATGCATCCTTTTTTTGGAGATGTCACGGCTCCGTTTTGCTATTTGCAGAACCGTACTCAGTTGTCAACAGAGTACGTTTCTGCAAGTAACACTACTCTTACTCGGACAGGTTTGGGTTTCCTGGATCGCAAATTTACCTCATCTGCATAACTTTCACCTGCAATTGAGATAATTTGCATATCCAAGCTCTGTCTGTGTAAGACTCATCTTAGGAGCTCTGTTGCACGCCCCTACCGGCTGTTCCTGGATCGCTTAGTGGACTTGTTGGCTGCATGGAGTCTTACTCTACTCTTAGACTCCGTGCAAGCCTTCATGAATCCGACCCATTGGTAACCCCTGTATCCCTGTAGCACTTTTGTCTCAATTTATATCAGCACTTGGACAGAAAGACATGTCATTAATAAAAGCAACCATTAAAACACTGTCCCAAGGGTGGTAGGAAAAGAGCAGTTGCATCAAAATGCCTATCCTGGGTTATCTGTACCACAGAACAGGGAAATGGGGATGGGCACAGGGCTGATCAAAACACAGCTTCTCAAAATACTGTCAGATTACCAACAGTTGGAGCAACAGTGTTGACCCACTAATTCTAATCTTGAAACAAAGACACGTCTGTCCCAGGTGGGATGACCCAAAAATTGGGAATAGTGTCTAGGTGGTAACTCATATCACCAATGTATATGGATTAAAAGTTTGAGATGTCTAAGGGTGTTTGGGTTGAGACAACACATGGGATGGGTCCAGAAAAGTAGGGAGTGGCCAATGTGTAGTGGTGTGGTTACACAGTGTTTCCAAATGGAGAAAAGATGATTGCCATGTCAGTGAAGCGTTGGGGAGGGTGTTTGGGGAAGTAGGAACCATGGGCATGAAATTATGCAAATGAAGCAGCACAACAATAGTGTAATGGGCAGAGCATCTGCCTAACGAGCAGGCCATTGTGGTTCGGGTCCCACGGCAGCACAGTATATTTTACATGGCAAAGCACATCCGAACCAAGGTTTTTTGTTACAAAACTCACTAAATAACACATATTTATGAAGTAGAGTACAGCAGGAAATGCACATGTGATGTATAAGTGTCATAATGAATAAGGCACTAGTAAGTACGTCTAAGCAAAACTAAGCAGTAGTAGGCATGTGTGTGTATTTGCGCGATGGTAAGCACTGCCTACACACAGTAAGCAATTTTGAGGCTTACCTGGTGTAACAGTGTTTTACCTGCAGTTAGCAATGCTTACCATTGCGCAAACCCGCTTACAACTGCTTTAAAGTGCCTTAATCACTCTGTATCCAATGGCCCTTGTTCTGCCCAGCAACAAAATAAATGGCTTCTGCAAGGCTCTCACCCAGGACCCTGCATACCATAGGCAGTGTGATTTACCACTAAGCCATGGCAAATGTACATAACCCTGATGTTTTCCAAATCATAGCAAATAGCTAAATAAGTCAGCAGTACAGGGAATGTACTTATGCATGTAGATGTATGTTTGTGTGTACATATATTCACAACTAAATAGATATATACCTCTCTGTCTCTCTCTCTCTCTGTCTCTCTCTCCCTCTCTCTTGCTATTACAAATATATATATATATATATATAGCGAGAGAGAGAGAGAGATATATATATATATATATATATATATATATATATATATCTATGGGTTCATGTCATTTGATCGACATTTCATTTCACTGACAGTTCATTTCACTGACAGTTCATTACATCGACAAGCATTTGCCCCCTTCCCCAATGTTGTGCGACCCTGGAGTTGATATATATAGTTAGGGGGGGTGTGGGGGGCACCTAAAATGCTTGTCGATGTAATGAACTGTCAGTGAAATGAACTGTCAGTGAAATGAACTGTCGATCAAATGACATGAACCCATATCTATATATATATATATATATATATATATATATATATAAATATCTACATATGTATATATATATATATATATATATATATATATATATGCAACTAAGCACAAATATATATATATATATATATATATATATATATATATATATATATATATATATATATATATATATATAGATATAGATATAGATATATATATATATATATATATAGATATAGATATATATATGTAGATATGCATATGTATGCATATATATATATATATATATATATATATATATATATATATATATATATATACGGGTCTACTTCATTTGATCGAAAGACCATTTTACTGAAACCCCATTTGATCGAAATTTCATTTGATCGAAAACCAGTATTCAAGGCATTAAACTGGGATTTGTCCCCCTCCCCAATGTCGTGTGACCCTGGAGTTGGTATATATATATATATATATATATATATATATATATATATATATATATATATATATAGGGGGGGCGAAGCCCCCCACCTAGTTTCCTTTAAAAGAAGAAATTAAAACAAAAAGTACAGATTTTAAATGAAAATAAGTGGGGGGCTTTGCCCCCATGCCCCCCACACACCCCCTAACTATATATACCAACTCCAGGGTTGCACGACATTGGGAGGGGACAAATCCCAGTTATTTGCCTTGAATACTGTTTTTTGATCAAATGAAATTTCGATCAAATGGGTTTCAGTCAAATGGTCTTTCGAGCAAATGAAGTAGACCCATATATACATATATATATATATATATATATATATATATATATATATATATATATATATGTATGTATTTATATATATATATTATGGAGAGGATCATAATGGAACTCATAAATAAAGACATAATGGAACTCATAAACAAAGACATAGGGGACTTGCAGACATTGGACCCGACCCAGTTTGGCTTTGTCAAGGGCAGATCATGCCTTTTGAACTTGGTCGACTTCTTCGAAACAGTCACCAAGGCCATTGATGAGGGAAAGGCAGTCCATACAGCCTACCTTGACCTTGCAAAATCTTTCGACACAATACCCCACTCAGGTATTATAGAGAAACTTACCAGCTTAAATGTAAACCCATATGTCACAAGATGGGTTGCAAACTGGCTAAAGGACAGAACCCACAGGGTCAGAGTTGCTGGCACCATGTCAGACTCCAAGCCGGTCACAAGTGGTGTCCCACAGGGCTCAGTCCTTGGCCCCCTGTTGTTCAGCATCTACTTCTCAGAAGTACAGGCAAACATAGGAGGACTATGGCTGACAAAGTTTGCAGATGACTGCAAACTGGGTGCCATAGTGGAAAGTACATCGGACACAGATATCCTTCAGAGGGGTCTCATGGAAACTGATAGCTGGTGCCAGAGCCATGGCCTGAAGTTAAATGCCAAAAAATGTATAGTCTTACCCTTCGGGAAAAACAAGGTAACCCCAAGCTACCATATAGGTGGCAATCCACTAAGCACAGAAGAGGTTATCAGGGACCTGGGGACCCAGGTTGACAGTGGCCTTTCTTTTGACACTCACATTGCTAAAGTGGGTAGAAAGACCTTCTACATTGCCCACCTGATCATGAAGGGATTCACATCCAGATCAAGTGAGGTCATTGTTCCCATGTACTCTTCACTTATCAGACCAATGATCGAGTACAATGCCCCATTCAGGATGTATCTCACCCGACACCTGTAGCAATTGGAGAGACCCCAAACGTTCCTCACCAAAAGGATAAAGGGATTCCAAAATCTGTCATATGCTGCCAGACTGAAGAAACTCCAGCTCTATTCAGTCGCATACCGTCTGCTCAGAGGTGACCTGTGCCTGACATACAAGGCCATGTCCAACCCGGAATTAATGGACATGCTCCACCTCAAAAAATCCAAAACTACCAGATCCACTAGAGCAAGCAACTTAAACCTTAGCACGGATATAAATAAGACATGCTGGAGGGATAGATTTGTCACTCAGAGATTCCCTATGCTGTGGAATAAAATCCCGGTCCATGTGAGGCAGAGCACCTCGCTGGCTCTGTTCAAGAGAAATCTTGACCGGTGAATGGGAGATCGTAGGTTTACCCCGGGAATCATCTCTGTGTCACTGCTGGACAGAGGCAAAACAAACTAATGGGCACAGTATTTTTTCATATAAGGGTGGCGTAAGCCAAAACTTTGGGCTAGGCTTATAAATGCCTTAGGGCAGATAGCCTAGTATAAACCTATGAACCTATGAACCTATATATATATATATATATATATATATATATATATATATATATATATATATAAATATACATCTCTAGATATAACAAAGGACATAACAATGACATATATGACCACCACAGGCAGTGTTAACGGGGGGTGAGGGGTCTCAAGCTACATACTTCTTACATGTGAAAATATTCTCCACTCCCAGACAATCAGGTCTGCCCTGCAATACAGTACCAACTTTTGTGAATGCAATAACCAGGACCTGACATGACATGGCCACAGGATGTTTACAGTAAGCCATGCCCCCTGTATGATGTGAGGCTGCTATTGATAACATTTGCATTACAGTCTGGCTACCATAGTGTAAGTACAATGTGGAATCAATAAAACATTCCTAAGATACATATACAAAGACACAGGTATGGAGATACATATATATGTCTATATATGTATCTACATACATATATAGAGATATATGTAACTACACATACACACACAGACGTATGTCTAGGAAGATACATTAATAGAGGGTACACACCACACTGAACAGCCAGTCTCCCTACATTTGAAACCTAATCAGATGGACAGTGTATGACTCACCCATACAAAAGACAATTGTTGCCTGAAACATATACCAACAGAGAAGTCAAAGGATGTAACACCACACACAGGTATGCATATGTTTTAAAGCTTTCTTTGTCTACTATCACAGTTCTATATGTCATCTCATATTGCAGTGTTTACCTTGAAATACATACAAACAGATAAATGCAACTGTCAAACAGATCATTTAAGTCTGTAATCTGAAAGCATAACATATGTTGTTGTCCGGGCCAAGGCCTTCAAGAAGTAGAACAGAAAATACTGCCTGGGCCACAGGATAACAATCAAGCAACAGTAAGTAATGCAGATGTATAGCCCAGCAGCCTCTAACTACACTCTGTACACAATCCCTAGGGGAAAAGACCTACGTTTACACAATGAGATGTGTCTGTTACATAACAATGCATAACTGAATTCATCACAATTTCAATGAAAAACACAACAGGCTGTATGACAGTAAGCAGTAGGCCAGCAATGTTCCCAAGGTGGAATGTATGGTAATGTACAGCCATATACCTTAAGCCAGCTTACTACTGATATACCACACTTGTTGTAACACCTTAGCTTAATAATGGTGCTTACCCCTCACCAGACTGACTTACAGGAGCATAAAACACTATTACATACACTGACCTCTGCACTGCAAAGGGCCATACATGTGTTATGCAGATGAAGCTTACATGTATGTGGACCCTTCCACCACAATATGTGTGGGTGCCCAACAGCACTGGAATGATGGTGGGAATGGCAGCATGCATGGCCGGCCTTAGGCATAGGTGAACTAGGCAACTGCCTAGGGCGCCGTACAGGCCAGCCTCTTAAAGGGCGCAGTTTTTATTTATTCATTTTAATTACGAAAGTGTTTGCTCTTCTCTACTTTACAGCCCTCCCACTTAAAGCACTTACTGCCCGGACGACACTAAAACTGGATAGGGTTAAATTAAGCTACTTTTGGATTTTCAAAATCAAACTTTGGGAAAAAAATTGTTGTCAGTAAGTTTCGAGGCTTTTATTTATTTATTTGCTCGGAATCCCTGGTAACCACCAGCGTGCGATAGTTGCTTTTTAAATGCTTCACTATCGTGCGGCGGGTTAGCACTGCTATGATGACGTAAACATTTAACAGACATAAAAAAAAAAGACACGGCACTGAGTACCACTTAAAATCAGAGACCCGATCATAACCCTGTATGTGCTGCATGCTGAATTTATTGATTGTTTGCTTATTTACTTGTTTGTTGGTTCTGAAGAAGATGAATTAACAGATGAAAGTGCTCTATTTTTTAAAGCGTTTTTTCAACGGAATTAAAGGGACTTTGTTTTCCAAGGTACAGCAGCCTGCACCACCGCATCCCATTTCTCAAAGCTAAATGTCTCCCTAAACTATCATACTTTTTTTCACAAATTAATCTGCAGTAGTTGCCAGATTTACTACAATACTTAATCCCTTTAATTTGCATAGACAGGAATATTGCACCAAACTGCTCCACTATTGGATGGGGGAGCAATCCAGTTATCAGTTGTGTTCAGAGGAAGATTTCAGAATCACTATAACTATGTGAAAGCAACAGTTTGCTAAACAATTTTGCTTACATTTACCCAGATATCTCCTCTACTTATGCTACTTTCATTAGTTGCTGCTTAATTCTTCAAGATTTGAAATATGTTTTTTTTTTCAATGGCTGTTGCTGTTGTCATTATTTATTATTATCATTGGTGTTGATAATAATGTTAGTTTTGTTATTATTACTGATCACTACAATTATAAATGCAAATAGTTGGCAATTATTTCTTCTTGAGATAGCTTTATCCATTTTAATTTCCCAAAAATAGAACACTGGAATTTCCTGGAGAACAATTCATGCTTAACGCTTGTTCCCAAAAGCTGATGCGTGTCATTTTTTGGAAAAAAAGCATACATGCCTGGTGAATCTGAGGAAATAATCTTTTCTAACACACACACACACACATATACATACATATATATATATATATATATATATATATATATATATATATATATATATATATATATATATATATATATATATATATTTCCACAAAGCAATCAATTGCCTGCTTCAGAGCATTAAGTTAAATTATTGGTTGTGGGCACATGCACAGACACACACACACACACACACACACACACACACACACACACACACACACACACACACACACACACACACACACACACACACACACACACACACACACACACATACTTAAGACTCCAGCTGAACGTTTTACAGGAGATGCTTCTGTTTGGAAATTGAAAAGCACCCACCTCTGAATAGGTAATGTTTCTGGATGACTGGACAGTGTCTTTTTCCACCTCCACTCCTACAGGTGTGCTCTCTGAGGGCTCCACAGATGACCCATTTATCACACTCAGCGGTATATCATTCCTGGATTCCTTCTTCTGCAGTGGCCATTCCGTTAGACATGTAGCAGCAGACTGTCAAAATACCCAAGTCCGCGCTCACTCTGCTGCGTGAACACTCTACTCCTTTCAGTCCCAAACTACTGCAAAGGGAACATTTGGTCTATACGAATGTATACTATCCAAAGGAGAAAGTTTGCGTATTTGTTAAATAGTGGGCAATGCAGTCACACGATTCAGATTGTTTACTTCGCTCTTTCCACTTTGTGAGTCTGATCCAGTGACATCGAGGTGGTAAGTTCCAGCCCCAGTCCACCTACGTACAATGTTCTTGTCAGGCAGAGCCCGGGATAAACCGACAGCAAGGGGCTCACTAAAGGTGTACTGTATATTGGGGGAGAAGGTGTTGGTTACTCACCGTGGACTTTGGGATAATGAGACGACACAAACAGAAAGCGCAAGACAGCACTAATCAAGAATAACCAATTGAGGGGTCAGCCAGGGTGCAAGCCGCATATGAACAGAACAGTCTACGAACACCATAATTACAGTGTAACTTAAACATAAAACACTTCAAGCATTTGCATAATATCCATATATAATATCTTAAGGAAGTAGAATGCCATAGTATACTGAATTTATACACATATTTACATTAGAGGTAGTCATAGGAATAGAGAAGAGCCAAGAATGCACTGTGAAATGATGCAGTTGTTAAGCCTTAAGAGTGAATGTAGTATATTGTCAATTATGCAACATGTCGTGCATTTTGACATTTGTATTTATTTTGCATTAGATCTCTTCATTATAGATCACTATATTATGCTGTAGGAATGTTCCTGATCCTGCATATTTGCTGTGCTCATCCCAGAGCTTGCATTACCTTTAACAGACCAGTTGACAAAGCAGGTGCTATCAATCAGTAGTAATAAGACAGTCAGTACATAACACACAGTGACTGCAAGTGTCAATATTTCTGCTAGCTACAGGTTCTAGTTCACCTTCTCATCCCATAGATGCTGGTTAAGGTACGCTGGACTCTGAAGCCATCAAGGCAGTAGATTCCATAGGTTGGTACTAGGCTATCAACCCTAGGGCCTATACAAGCCTAGCCATAACAATTCCCCGGCTATTTCTTCCCACAATATTTACTCAGTTTATTCAGATGAGTACATTTTTTCGGACCATCTCCTGGAAACCAAAATACTCAAAAAAGCACAGATTTTGAGTTGTGTAAATGAATATTCACAGTGCAGAGGAATACAAACGTCTCTCTGTGAAAGGAACACACTTCTAAAAATAGCCCTTTTTATGGGTATAAATGGTAACAGTTAAAAATAATATGTCCCCTTTCTATATGTCTTGGGGTAGCATTTTTAGGGTTGAGTATATTTTCAAAATGATACAAGGGTGGTGGTGGTGGGGGACTAGGTCTGAGTACTGTATGTAAATTTCTGTCTACACCTCCCCTAATGGATCACCTGGCACTGCTTTTCATAATGTGGAACAAACAGACAAAAGTGTAACACAAACAGCTTACTTAACACCTTCATCTAGGAAGCTCACAAGATGGTTAGAATTAAAGTTATTGTTTAATTCATGTGATTCACTATTATTTACAATGGATATCAATTTAAAAAAATTCTTAACAGTGATTGTGCTGCCATAATATTTCAATGTGGAACAATAAAGAACCTGGACTCATAACGGGGTACACTTGAGCAGTATGGGTAAGCCTGATATGATGAATTCAAATGAGTAATTAGATAAAATAATTAAACAAAAAGAAGGAGAACTCTGCAACATTGTTTGTGTTTCAACTGCATCAAGAGCCATCCAAGTTAAGGTAAGAATATTTTACTGTTAATCCCAAAAAGCGAAGAACACAGGTCCAAATAAATTAACCAAGGTCTTTATTCCTCCACACACTGGACACACGCTGAAGCAACACAAATAATCAACAATAAATCCAAATCCACATGAACGCTATTCCGCTACTGCGTTTTCGTATTTTCCACTCCACTTCATCAGATAAAATAATGCCTTCACCAAGCCATTTTTATATGTCTTTCATAAGTTGCACTAGATCTGTGGATAGGGTGTGTTTACTTCATATAGCTGTTTTTACTGTATTACTACAGTTGTATTTGCTTTAAACAGCCAGTAATCACTACTATTTTTTGGCATTTTTTACAGCATTTATTTAATTTTATGGCAAAAAATAGTCATTTGTCTGTCTGCTGGCTATTCTAGTTCTGCTTGTTTCAAAATCACCCTGCAGAAGGGCGAATTAGCATGGAACTTTAATTGCTTGGTAGTTTGTTGTTCATAGTTGCTAGGCATTTCCTACAAAGGATGACATACTTAGGAGTGTAGAACCGTTACCCGCACTTATAATGCACCAAATAATCAGCAATCAAATGGGCACTGAAATATCAATACTCCATCAATACTCCATCTACGTGGGGTGGGAGCAGAATACATAGCGTTCTGCATCAAAGACAATTATGCTACTAACACTGCTTTCAAATTCTACAACACAGTGTATAATTTGATAAACAAAACAGTTTTAGTCATTTCCTAATGCAATATTACCAGTTTACCAATTTTTAAATGTAATATAGGCAGTTAATTCTTCAAGGGTAACAGGCACTGAATTTGTAGATGAAACAGTGAGATGTAAAGTTGTTTGCCAGTGACAATCTCTTCATTAGTTACAGATTTCTTTAATGTGGAATTGTTCAGATGATTTCTCTTCTGCAGAGATTGTTTGTATTGAGTGATATTGGTAGATTGTAATGACAGAAGTCTGAGTGGGATTTTATGGTTGAAATTTTCTGAAATGGGTAGTTTTGTCATTATTGGTTTATATATTTTGTTTCTTTGCTTATTAAAAGAATACTTAAAACTACAAATTTAAAACACATTGTAACAAGTGGTGCTGTAATACATAGGGAATAAAATTTAATGCAATCAGGAAGTAGAATTAAAGAACAAATACATGTATGCATGGCCGTAAAAATGTGTGCAAGGAGTCTGTTTTGAAAGCAGCCCAAATGTAAACTTAATCCTCCACTGACTAGAAGCATTTTCTATAAATATGAGTTTTCATGCATTTTCAGAGGCAGAGAATTTTACTGTTCATGCTAAGCCTGTTTTCATTGTGAGATTGTATTGTTTAGCAAATGGGATCTGTGTTTGTGCTACCCTACCTTAAGCTTCTGTAAACAAGGAGGAGAGAGGTCACTATTCTACTTTCACAGAGCTGAAAGGCTTGCTTGCCTACCCCAGAGTAAATTAAACTATTTAGATTAACCTAAGCAACCCTTTGAACCAAGGCATATGGGCTTCTATTTTCTGGACATGACTTTTATAGTAAAGTATGTGGGAAGGAGAAACAGATTAAAGCAGGTTTATTAAAGGAAATTTCCACCTTCACTCACAGTAAGACGCTGTCCAGTTCGATTCTCAGCTAGAGCGTCTTCTGCGTGGAGACATGCGTGAATGGGCGTACCTTCGTTGAAGGTTGTGCATCAGGCCTGGCAAGCCGGTATGTAAAAAGTCAACTGCCAATCATTAGCGGACCGGAGTTCCGCTGTGGCGACCCCTAACCGGGAAAAGCCGAAAGACACAAACAAACTTGCAGTTTAAACTACATTACAAGGTATCCTTTCTTCTATGCATTTAAATAATTAAAGGAAATTACTGGACTGGCTTTCTTGGGGAGTGAATGAGTGGAGTGGCTTTTTTGGGGAGTGACCTACCTGTGGGCATGGCTCATAGGAGTGTTTCATGAGTATGGTGTGGGTGGGGCTTAAGGGGCGCCAGAGCACTATTTCGCCTAGGGCGCCAAATCAGCTAAGGCCGGCCCTGGCAGCATGATATAATCATTGGCCAACACATAATAACCCCTTACTGCATGTTATCAGGACAAAGCCTGGTATGTTGATGGGGGACAGAGGCCAGTACACAGGTCCATATGTGAAATAGTGTTGTATTACACTGAGCATGTTACTGTCATTACAGAATAGTCTACAACACACCCTTAGACAAAGCTATGATGTCATAAACACAAATGGATGTAGCCACCTGCTGAGAGCACTCAACACACACACACACACTGCCTGTGATATATCTGACACAGAGACCCGTGTGTTGGACAGACAAAACAACGGCCCACATGTGAGAACTATGCAGACAGAATCCACACCATGATAAACTAGTATGTACACACAAACCCTGCAACACTGGTGCTATACAATGCATATACCAACACTACTCATATCCTATCTGTAGTTTTTCAACCTGATACAAATATGTGTCTGCCTTGAGACTGCAGTTCCATTTCTGAGAGGTCTTGCTACCTGCTCTCTGTAACACTACTGCCCACACACAAAAAGGGCATAGCAAAATTAATTTAAAATGGGTGGCAAAAGCCAAACATACTCTGGCTAGGCTTATAAATGCCCTAGGGCAGATAGCCTAGTATGAACCTATGAACCTATGAACTATGAACAGGAAGGATGTCCACCATACAGGAAAGGTAAAGGGACCACACCCAAATTATGTAGGTATTTATAGTAGTGGGTTGTCATGACAGTGGTAATTGGAAGTACTACACAGCATGCTGCATGCAGGTAACAAGTGGAGGACACTGGTGCATAGGCCATCATCTGATCATGTGCCTCCCTACAAAATCCATGGTACAATCTATTCAAAACAGCTCAATCCAGTTACTTGGGAGAGACCTGCACAGAGACCTCAAAAAAAATTAACAAAACTAAAATTAAAAACAATTAAGAAAAATAGGATAGGCCTACCTAAAACAAGTTTTTTTGAAGAGACATCATTCATACAACAGGTATGTGAAGTATATATGCATTTAATTGACTGTAATAATAATGGCATAGATGAAGTTGAATTGTTTAATATGTGCAAGCAGGTGTTGTTGTTGTTGCAATGATGTTCAGCTGAACAAATGCTATGGACACTAGAGTCTGTCACTGTGGGTGGTGGGCCATAGGCATCAACTGTGCAGAGCAGCACTGACTGATAAGATATAAGCCATTATACTGTGTGTTGGGTAATGGAAAACATGTATAGTAGTGTGGCCATTAGCCAGTGGTGGATGTAATGGCATAATGATGCATATGTGGTTTCCAGAGCTCACCAGAGCTCAGCAAAATCTGAAGGTAATGCTACTCAATGCTAGAAGTCTAAACTTCAAAATGCACTCTCTCATGACACTCCTAAAAATGGAGAACATCGATATCTGTGCGGTAACTGAGACCTCATTCAAGGCTCCAGAGATCACCCCTGTAATACCAGGCTACAACTCTTACCACACTTTTGGGCCAACAAACCAGGACTGAAACACTAAAGGTGGAGGAGTGTACATATTCACCAAGGATATTCACAAAACCAGGCTAGTTGCTCAACACAATGCATCTGAAATTCTCCAGGTGCAACTAACACTAGTTAAGACTGCAATCCAAATTGTAGCTTGTTACAGATCCCCCACCATGCCCCTAGATTCTCACTACACCTTTCTAAACATACTGGAAAATATTAAGATAGACCCAAACACCCTAATACTGGGTGATTTCAACTACCCTACCATTAACTGGGAAAACTACTCGTGTGCCAACACCTTTGCCCAATTGTTCTTGGAATTCATAAATTCCAATGCCCTGAATCAACTAATCCATAGTCCCACCAGGGGCTCCAATATCCTAGACCTGGTCATTACCAAAGTGGGAAATAGATGCTCCACACCTATGGTCATCCCCTCGTTGTCCAGGTCTGACCATAAGCTAATCACCCTTAACATCCACATCCCACCCCCACTGCCCAGTAAGGAAACCTCCATAAAAAACTTCTCCAAAGCCAGCTTCATGCTACTCAAGTCAGAAGTGACAAACTTCATGACACCCATGCAGACAGGAACTGAAAGTTCGACTGCTGAATCCTACACTAAGGCACTGTACGCGCACATCCACTCATGCATGAATTGTGACATCCCAAATAGAACCAAGATGCTCTCCTCCAAAAAAAGGAAGCCAATCTGGTGGTCCCCTGCCATAAACAAACTTTACAACAAAAGGAAGAAACTGTTGCAGAAAAGAGGAAAATCCCAGGATGCAAAAAACTCCCTTACCAGCCTCAGTAAGAAGCTAAGATCCCTAATAAAATCCTCCAAAGCTAGTTATAAAAATAAAATTGCCAAAGATTACAAAGACAACCACAAAGCATTCTATAACTATGTCAATAATCTAAATGGCAATGCTCAGATCTGCTCTGAGCTACAACAGAATGGAATTAAATATACTGATCCCAAGGATATTGCAAATCTCCTGGCAGATCGATTCATTGCCAACTTCACTCTCCTCTCACCCCCTAAACAGCTCACCTCAATACCAGAAGATTGCCAAATTCCAGTAATAATGGCCACACAGGTAAAAAAACACACTCTCCAAAGCTAAGAATACAGCATCCATGGGACCAGATGACATCCCGGGCTGTGTACTACGTGAACTACAAAATGAACTGACACCTCACCTAAGTGTCATGTTTAATCATAGCCTCACCTCAGGCTTCATGCCCACTGAGTGGCGCACAGCTACAGCAACAGTTATCCCACTCCACAATGGGGAATCCACCTTGGATCTCAGGAACTACCATCCCATCAGTCTGACAAGCCTGATCTGCAAGGGCATGGAACACATTATCATGGAACTTATAAACAAAGACATTGGTAACTGTCAAACACTGGACCTCACCCAGTTTGGATTCATAAAGGGCCAATCTTGTCTCCTGAACTTGATTGACTTCTTTGAATCAGTCTCCAGAGCTGTGGATGAGGGTAAGTTGGTCCACACAGCCTATCTAGACCTCGCCAAGGCCTTTGACACCATCCCCCACTCTGGAATCATAGATCAACTTACTAAGCTAAGCATTAATCCCTATGTCACCCAATGGGTTGCTAACTGGCTTACTGACAGAACCCACACTGTAAAAGTAGCCAACTCCAAATCCAGCTCCAGACAAGTGACAAGTGGAGTACCTCAGGGTTCAGTCCTGGGACCACTCTTATTTGGCATCTACTTCTCTGAATTACAGGCCAACACTAAGGGACTCTGGCTAACAAAGTTCGCAGATGACTGCAAACTGGGAGCCATTATTGAATCCCTAAATTATGTGGATACTGTACAAAAGGGCCTTACAGAAACAGATGCTTGGTGCCAGAGCCATGGGCTCAAGCTCAATGCCAAGAAATGTATAGTTATCCCCTTTGGGAAAAAACATGTACCCATGAATTACCACATAGGTGGCAGTACACTAAACACTGAAAGTGTGATAAGAGACTTAGGGACAGGTGGACAGTGGTCTCACCTTCGATAACCACTTTGCAACAATGGTCAGGAAATCCTTCTATGTGGCACACCTCATCACGAAGGGCTTTTTTTCCAGAAAAAAGGAGGTCATTGTCCCGCTGTACTCATCCCTCATTAGACACATTGTAGACTACAGTGCACCGTTTGGTATGTACCTTTCAAGACATCTGCAACAAATGGAAAGGCCACAGAAATAACTCAATAAAAGAATCACAGGCTTAAAGCAGATGCCCTATGCTGACTGCCTTAAAAAATCCATCTATACTCTGTCACATATCATTTACTCAGAAGCGATCTCTGCTTAACATCCAAGGCCATGTTAATCCCAGAGCTTTTGGACATGTTACACTTAAAGAAATCCCAATCCCTCAGAGCCACACGCTCCGGAGATCTAAACCTTGTCATCACAATAAACAAAACATGCTGGAGGGATAGGTTCCTGACCCAGAGACTCCCCAGACTCTGGAATAGACTGCCCATACATGTTAAGCAGAGCTGCTCTTTGGCCCTCTTCAAAAGGAACCTTGATGACTGGATGGGAGAAAGAAAATTTACCCCGGTGATCATGTCAGTCACCCTGCTAGACAGGGGTCCAGGGAAGTAAAACGTGTGGGAAGAAGTAGCCAGGGAATTGTTATGGCTAGGCTTGAAATAGGCCTTAAGGCCGATAGCCTAGTACCACCCTATGAACCTATTAACCACCTCCAGGATATTCAGGGTAATATGACACAATGGGAACAAGGCTCCCACCCATTTACAGTCACAACAGCAGTTTCATGGACCTAAAGGTGCCTGGGCTGGAGGCTGAGCTAGAGTAGCATGTGGACCCTGTAGGTTTGTACTGAGTGCCTCAAGGTGCTGTAGCAACCCTCCGTGGTTTGTGTGTAGCTCCCTATACACCAAACCCTGAACCTGAGCACAGGTTACAGGATCATGTCTGTGTATGCCCCCGGGGGGGACACCATCCCCTGAGAAAGTTCCACCTGAAGGTAGTGTGGACCAGTAGGCCCCAGTTTGGGTCTCACATGTGATGAGGCCTGGTAACATGGCCAAATAATGTTAGACAGGTGGCTCTGCTGGCAAATATCCCCTAAACATGCTAATGTGTCACTGTTATAGAACCCACACTGTAAAAGTAGCCGACTCCAAATCCAGCTCCAGACAAGTGACAAGTGGAGTACCTCAGGGTTCAGTCCTGGGGACACTCTTGTTTGGCATCTACTTCTCGGAAGTACAGGTCAACACTAAGGCACTCTGGCTAACAAAGTTTGCAGATGACTGCAAACTGGGAGCCATTATTGAATCCCCAAATGATGTGGATACTCTACAAAAGGGCCTTACAGAAACAGATGCTTGGTGCCAGAGCCATGGGCTCAAGCTCAATGCCAAGAAATGTATTGTTATCCCCTTTGGGAAAAAACATGTATCCATGAATTACCATATAGGTGGCAGTACACTAAACACAGAAAGTGTGATAAGAGACTTAGGGACACAGGTGGACAGTGGTCTCACCTTCGATAACCACATCGCCACAACAGTCAGGAAATCCTTCTATGTGGCACACCTCATCACGAAGGGCTTTTCATCCAGAAAAAGGAGGTCATTGTCCCACTGTACTCATCCCTCATTAGACCCATTATAGAATACAACGCCCCATTTGGTATGTACCTCTCAAGACATCTGCAACAACTGGAAAGGCCTCAGAAATACCTCACTAAAAGAATCACAGGCCTAAAGCAGATGCCCTATGCTGACCACCTTAAAAAACTCCAGCTATACTCTGTCGCATATCATCTACTCAGAGGCGATCTCTGCTTAACATACAAGGCCATGTCAAACCCAGAGCTGTTGGACATGCTACACTTAAAGAAATCCCAATCCCTCAGAACTACACGCTCTAGGGATCTAAACCTTGTCATCACAATAAACAAAACATGCTGGAGGGATAGGTTCCTGACCCAGAGACTCCCCAGACTCTGGAATAGATTGCCCATACATGTCAAGCAGAGTGCCTCTTTGGACCTCTTCAAGAGGAACCTTGACGATTGGATGGGAGAAAGGAAATTCACCCCAGGGATCACATCAGTCGCCCTGCTAGACAGGGGTCCAGGAAAGTAAATAATGTGGGAAGAAATAGCCAGGGAATTGTTATGGCTAGGCTTGTATAGGCCCTAGAGCTGATAGCCTAGTACCAACCTATGAACCTATGAACCTATGAACATATGTGGGTAGTAATATTCCACACAATCCCTGAACATGTCCAATAGCATGCATAGATGTTCCCAATAACAGAGAATGTCAGATGTGCAGCAATCACATAGCAAGCATACCACATGCATATATGGAACCATAGTGGCATGTCAATGCCATGCAGGTGAATAGTGTGTAATACACCAGCAATGATAATTTCCACACAGGGAACATGGTCACAGACACATTGCACAAAGTGTGTTAAAATACATTACATATATATCCCAATATTAGTTAAGGTGTCCCATACTTATTGAGTTGTATAAATAGTTTGTTGTTGCAAATTTGGGATGGGGACAGAAATATGTATCAATAACTATGGTAACCTTGCTGTATGATGTGCTCAGACCTGTTACCATCTTTATGTCTTTCAGGCACCATTAAAATGGGAAGGCTCCCCACACATTCAGCGAGGGAAGTGGAAGTCATCCTCACATACCTCACAACCACTACCCAACACCTTTGGAAGGTCAGCAGAGGACCAGTAGGAGTGGACCGCCCTGTGGAACGACCTAGTCCACAGGGTCACTAATGTTGGACACCATAACCACAGTTATGAGCAGGTCTGGCATTGTTGCTCAGACCTGCTTCATAATGCTCGTCGCCGGGCTGCTGCAGTCCGGGGGGATCACCTTGCAACACAGTGGGGCAGGCAGAACATCCCCCCTGACATGTGTTGAGGAGATTATCAGCAGCCTTGGTGCACCTGCCCAGAGAGCTCAACATCAACTCCCAGACAGCATGCTGGAGGTGGGTGCTACCTATGCACCAGCTGAGGAGCATGCAGGTAAGACCTCAGGGACCATTAGTAGACCACTGTTGCATATGCATATGCATCTGTATAGGTAGAGCATCATCTTTACCCTTCGGCTGCCCCTGTTTATGGATTGCCACAGCAGATCACCTCTCCCCATTTCTACCTGTCCTCTGCATCTTTCTCTGTCACACCAACCACCTGTATATCCTGTCACACCACATCCATAAACCTTACCTATGGCCTTCCTCTTCTCCTCTTACCTGGCAACATCATCCTTAGCATCCTTTTCCCAAACATTACCAGCACCCCTCCTCCACACATAAGTAAAGCAATGCAATCTCGCCTGTCTGGCTGTGGCTCAGAACTGTCCAATCTGGGCTGACCCTCAAATATACTTATCCCTAATCCTGTCTACCCTCGGCACAACCAGTGCAAATCTTAACATCCTTAACTCTGCCACATCCAGCTATGATTCCCGCCTTTTTGTCAGTGCCACTGTCTCCAACACACATAGCATAGCTGGTCTCATTACCCTGTTGAAGACCATCCCTTTCACCCTTCCTGGTACTTGTCAGTCAGAAATCAGTCCTGACACTCTTCACCACACAGTCAACCCTGCCTGTACTCTTTTCAACACCTCTTCTCCACACTTGCCATTACACTGAACTGTTGATTCTAAGTATTTAAACCCATCCACCTTCACCAACTCTACTCCATGCATCCTCACCATTCCTCTCTCCTCCCTCTCATTCACACACATATATACTGTCATAGTCCAGCTGACCTTCCTTCCTCTCCTTTCTACAGCATATCTCCACCTCTCCAGGGTTTCCTCAACCTGTTCCCTACATACCACAAAGTCATCTGCAAACATCATAGTCCATGGGGACTACTGTCTGATCTTGGCTGTCAACCTGTCCATCAACACTGCAAATAAGAAAGGGCTCAGAGTGATCATTGATGTAAACCCACCTCCACCTGAAATGCATCTGTCACTCCCACTGCAGATCTCAGTGCTATCACACTACCCTTGTACATATGCTGTACTACTCTAACATACGTCTCGGCCACCCCCGACTTCCCCACACAATGCCACAACCCCTCTATAGGCACCCTGTAATATGCTTTTTCTCTAAGTCCACAAAAACACAATGCAACACCCTCTTACCTTCCCTGTACATCTACATCAACACTCTCAAAGCAAACATTGCATCTGTAGTGCTCTTTCCTGGCATGAAAAAATAGTGATGATCAGTAATACTCACCTCCCTTCTTAAACCAGCTTCCACTACGCTGTCCCATAATTTCATGGTGTGAATGGTCAATATTACCCCTGTGTAGTTACTACATCTCTGCATATCACCTTTATTCTTAAAACCCAGTACCAAAACACCTTCCATTCACCCTTCAGGCATCATCTCACATTGCAAGATTCCAGCAAGCAACCTGGCTAAACATGTCACTGTTATGCCTCCTAAACACCTCCAAATTTCCACAGGTATGTCATCTGGACCAACAGTCTTTCCATTCCTCATCCTCTTCATAGCTATCTGTACATCTGCATGTAGAGCATGCATATCTGATATGTCATACATATTGTTTGATGCATAGTAGTAATGAACAGATGTGCATAACTGCTAGTAGTGTGGACTTGTACTGTTGATCTACTGTAATGCTGCACCCACTCTGTAGCACTGCCACAGCTGTAGCCACTAACATTGCATCTCTCACACTCTTATGCAGGACCCTCCGGGACACCACCAAGGCAGCAGCATGTGGCTGGTGAGTATGGTTTATATTGATGCTTGCAAATACACTGGGCATATGTAATGGCTATGGTATATGCCATGCTCACATCTAACACACCTACCCTGAATGCATGCTGTACATGTTCATGTATTGTTGCTATTAAATGCACTGCATCACAGTGGTGACCATGATGGGGTATTGGAAAGTATGTCAGATGGCTGCGAGATAACTAATGTCCTATCATTGTGAGATTTGTCCACAGGGATTAAGATAATGGTGGCACACACAGACTACAGTAGGGACATAAGTGAAACATCACCCTTGTACACTGCATCAACAGATTATGTACCAGTGTTATGTTGGCAACTGTTACTGATGTACACTATGGCATAATGTTGTAGTGTGGTCCACATTATTACCTTGGACTTGGCTGTAACACGTGCTGTTCACTGTATGGGGCACTGCAAACTGACACACATGGGTAGCCCGTACTTGTCAAGCATCTGAGAAAAGGCTGAAGGAGGGGTGGGGTTGTCAGTATGACACACCAGTGCACTGCAGCAGGGAGCCATAAGGATGGTACGAATGGTGGTACCTGCACACAGACAGGTCAGTATCTGTAGCAGACATAACTCTACACCTACAGAAATAATGATGGCAGTGTGTAAACACCAAGGGGTGTGCATATGAAAAGACCTTGCAATCATGCACAGTTGGGGAACATGTGTAGGGCAGACTGACCATACACAAGCAAATGCAGATGGGCCATGCTAGTATACCCTTGGCAGGAATAGTGACTGCTGTAGTACACATAATAATGGGTGCAACAACACGTCATGATAAATCTGTGCACACATAGGCACACACACAGGACTGTATGCAATGTGGTCAGCATCTGCACACCTAACACCTTTACTAGACACTGCCTGTAGATGTACAGGACATATGGCACATATCAGGCTCAAGTACTGTTAATATATGTAGCGATGTTGCCCCATGGCAGATCAATAAATGCTGCATCACACCAATGAGAGTGTGTAGACTCCCCATAGCGACAGTATGATCTGGTGTAGTGATGTTGTCCCATGGCAGAACAAGGAATGGTGCATCACATCAATAAGAGTGTGCAGACTCCCCATAGCCACGGTATGATTTGGTGTAGTGATATTGTCCCACGGCAGATCAAGGAATGGTGCAGCACATCAATAAGAGGGTGTAGACCGCCCCAAAGCCAAGGTATGATCTGGTGTAGTGATGTCCCATGGCAGGTCAAGGAATGGTGCATCACACCAGTAAGACTGTGTAGACACCCCATAGCCATGGTATGATCTGGTGTAGTGATGTTATCCCATGGCAGGTCAAGGAATGGTGCATCACATCAATAAGAGTGTGCAGACTCTCCATAGCCATGGGAATGATCTGGTGTAGTGATGTTGTCTCATGGCAGATCAAGGAGTGGTACATCACATCAATAAGAGTCTGTAGACTCCCCATAGCCATGGAATGATCTAGTGTACTGATGTCCCATATGAGATCAAGGAATGGTGCATCACATCAATAAGAGTGTGCAGACTCTCCATAGCCATGGGAATGATCTGGTGTAGTGATGTTGTCGCATGGCACATCAAGGAATGCTGCATCACATCAATAAGAGTGTGTAGACTCACCACAGCCATGGTATTATCTGGAATAGCGATGCTGTCCCATGGCAGATCAAGAAAAGGTGCATCACATCAATAAGAGTGGGTGCACTCACCATACCCATAGTATGATTTGGTGTAGAGATGTTGTCCCATGGCAAATCAAGGAATGGTGCATTACATAAATAAGAGGGTGTAGACTCCCCGTAGCCACAGCATGATCTGGTGTAGTGATGTTGTCTCATAGAAGATGAAGAAATGGTGCATCACATCAATAAGAGTGTGTAGACTCCCCATAGACATGGTATGATCTGGTGTAGTGATGTTGTCCCATGGCAGATGAAAGAATGTTGCATCACATCAGTAAGAGTGTGCAGACATCCCATAGCCACGGTATGATCTGAAATAGTGATGTTGTCGCATGGCAGATCAAGGAATGGTGCATCACATCAATAAGACTGTGTAGACTCCCCATAACCACTGTATAATTTGGTGCAGTGATGTTGTGCCATGGCAGATCAAAGAATGCTGCATCACATCAATAAGAGTGTGTAGACTCTCCATAGAAATGGTATGATCTGGTGTAGCAATATAGTCCCATGGCAGATCAAGGTATGGTTCATAGGTTCATAGGTTTATACTAGGCTATCTGCCCTAAGGCATTTATAAGCCTAGCCCAGAGTTTTGTGGCTTACGCCACCCCTTATGTTAAAAAATACTGTGCCCATTAGTTTGTTGTGCCTCTGTCCAGCAATGACACAGAGATGATTCCCAGGGTAAACCTACGATCTCCCATCCACCGGTCAAGATTTCTCTTGAACAGAGCCAGCGAGGTGCTCAGCCTCACATGGACCGGGATTTTATTCCACAACATAGGGAGTCTCTGGGTGACAAATCTATCCCTCCAGCATGTCCTATTTATATCCGTGCTAAGGTTTAAGTCGCTTGCTCTAGTGGATCTGGTAGATTTGGATTTTTTGAGGTGGAGCATGTCCATTAATTCTGGGTTGGAAATGGCCTTGTATGTCAGGCACAGGTCACCTCTGAGCAGATGGTATGCGACTGAATAGAGCTGGAGTTTCTTCGGTCTGGCAGCATATGACAGATTTTGGAGTCCCTTTATCCTTTTGGTGAGGAACTTTTGGGGTCTCTCCAATTGCTGCAGGTGTCGGGTGAGATACATCCCGAATGGGGCATTGTACTTGATCATTGGTCTGATAAGTGAAGACTACAGGGGAACAATGACCTCACTTGATCTGGATGTGAATCCCTTCATGATCAGGTGGGCAATGTAGAAGGTTTTTCTAACCACTTTAGCAATGTGAGTGTCAAAAGAAAGGCCACTGTCAACCTGGGTCCCCAGGTCCCTGATAACCTCTTCTGTGCTTAGTGGATTGCCACCTATATGGTAGCTTGGGGTTACCTTGTTTTTCCCGAAGGGTATGACTATACATTTTTTGGCATTTAACTTCAGGCCATGGCTCTGGCACCAGCTATCAGTTTCCGTGAGACCCCTCTGAAGGATATCTGTGTCCGATGTACTTTCCACTATGGCTCCCAGTTTGCAGTCATCTGCAAACTTTGTCAGCCATAGTCCTCCTATGTTTGCCTGTACTTATGAGAAGTAGATGCCGAACAACAGGGGGCCAAGGACTGAGCCCTGTGGGACACCACTTGTGACCGGCTTGGAGTCTGACATGGCGCCAGCTACTCTAACCCTGTGGGTTCTGTCCTTTAGCCAGTTTGCAACCCATCTTGTGACATATGGGTTACATTTAAGCTGGTAAGTTTCTCTATAATACCCGAGTGGGGTATTGTGTCGAAAGCTTTTGCAAGGTCAAGGTAGGCTGTATGGACTGCCTTTCCCTCATCAATGGCCTTGGTGACTGTTTCGAAGAAGTCGACCAAGTTCAAAAGGCATGATCTGCCCTTGACAAAGCCAAACTGGGTCGGGTCCAATGTCTGCAAGTCCCCTATGCCTTTGTTTATGAGTTCCATTATGATCCTCTCCATAGCTTTGCAGACCAGGCTTGTTAAGCTTATGGGGCAGTAATTACCAGGGTCAGTAGAGGCATCGCCTTTGTGTAGTGGGACCACAGTTGCCGTTCACCACTCCTTGGGCACATATCCTGTGGTAAGGCTAAGATTAAACAGCTGCCTTATGTGCGGGTTTAGTTCCTCATTGAGTTCGTGTAGCACACAGCCGGGGACACCATCCAGTCCCATTGATGCTGTGTTTTTAGCTTTAGAGAGAGCAGCTTTCACCTGCGCATTGAAGATGTTTGGGAGGCTGCACTCCACTGGGATAGTTATCTCTCCTTTTGGGGGGAAGAGGGGGGTGAAGTTTGCACTGAACCTGTCTGCCAGTATGTTGGCAATGTCTGTGGGTTCAGTGATTTTTGTATCATTTTGGACTAATTCTGAGCATATCTGGGAGTTTCCTCACATAAATAAGAGTGTGTAGACTCCCCATAGCCATGTTATGATCTGGTGTAGTGATTGTGCCCCATAGCAGATCAAGGAAGGATGCAACACATCAATAAGAGTGTGTAGACTCCCCATAGCCACAGTATGATCTGGTGTAGTGATGCTGTCCCATGGGAGATGAAGGGATGGTTGATAATATCAATAAGATGTGTAGACTCCCCATAGTGACAGTATGATCTGGTTTAGTGATGTTGTCCCATGGCAGATAAAAGAATGGTACGTCACATCATTCGGAGTGTGTAGACTCCACATAGCCACTGTATGATCTGGTGTAGTGATGATGTCCCATGGTAGATAAAGAAATGGTGCATCACATCAGAAAAAGTGTGTTGGCTCCCCATAGCCACGGTACGGTCTGGTGTAGTGATGCTGCCTCATGGCAGACCAAGGAAAACTGCATCACATCAATAAGAGTGTGTAGACTTCCCATAGCCACGGTATGATCTGGTATAGTCATGTTGTCCCATGGCAGATAAAGGAATGGTGCATCACATCGATAAGAGCATGTAGATTCCCCATAGACATGGTGTGATCTGGTGTAGCAATGTTGTCCAATGGCAAATCAAGGAATGGTGCATCACATCAAAAAAGAGAGGGTTAGACTCCCCATAGCCAAGGTATGATCTACTGTAGCGATGTTGTCCCATGGCAGATAAAGGAATGGTGCATCACATCAATAAGAGCGTGTAGATTCACCATATACATGGTATGATCTGGTGTAGTGATGTTGCCCCATGACAGATCAAGGAATGGTGCATCACATCAATAAGAGAGAGTAGACTCCCAAAACCACAGTATGATGTGGTTTACTAATGTTGTCCCTTCTCAGATTAAGAAATGGTGCATCACATTAATAAGAGTGTGTAGACTCCCCATAACCATGGTATGATCTGGTGTAGTGATGCTGTCCCATGGCAGATCAAGGAATGGTGCATCACATCAATAAGAGTGTGTTGACTCTCCATAGCCATGGGGTGATCTGGTGTAACAATGTTGTACCATGGCAGATGAAGGAATGGTGCATCACATCAATAAGATTGTGTAGATTACCCACAGCCATGGTATGATCTGGTGTAGTGTTGTTTTCCCATGGCAGATCAAGGAATGGTGCAGCACATCAAAAAAGTGTGTGTAGACTCCCCATAGCCGAGGTATGATGTGGTGGAGTGATGTTGTCCCTTGGCAGATCAAGGAATGGTGCATCACATCAGTAAGAGAGTGTAGAGTCCCCATAGACATGGTATGATCTGTTGTATTGATGTTGTCCCGTAGCAGAAGAAGGAATGATGCATCACATCAATAAGAGTGTGTAGACTCCCCATAGACATGGTATGATCTGGTGTAGTCATGTTGTCCCATGGCAGATCAAGGAATGGTGCATCATATCAGTAAGAGAGTGTAGAGTCCCCATAGACATGGTATGATCTGTTGTATTGATGTTGTCCCGTGGCAGAAGAAGGAATGATGCATCACATCAATAAGAGTGTGTAGACTCCCCATAGCCAAGGTATGCTCTGGTGTAGTGATGTTGTTCCTTGGCAGATCAAGGAATGGTGCATCACATCAATACGAGTGTGTAGACTCCCCAAAGACATAGTATTATCTAGTGTAGTGCTGTTGTCCCATGGCAGATGACGGAATGCTGCATCACATAAATAATAGTGTGTAGGCTCCCCATAGCCATGGTATGATCTGGTGTAGTGATGGTGTCCCATGGCAGATCAAGGAATGGTGCATCACATCAATAAGAGTTTGCAGACCCCCCATAGCCTCAGTATGATTTGGTATAGTGATGTTGTCCCATGGCATGTCAAGGAATGGCACATCACATCAAGAAGAGTGTGTAGACTCCCCAGAGCCATGGTATGATCTGTTGTAGTGATGTTGTCCCATGGCAAATCAAGGAATGGTGCATCACATCAGTAATAGAGTTTAGACTCCCACATAGCTACAATATCTGGTGTGTTTATCTTGTCCCATGGCAGATAAAGGAATGGTGCATCAAATCACTAAGAGTGTGTAGACTCCCCATAGCGATGGTATGATCTGGTGTTGCGATAATGTCCCATGGCAGATCAAGGGAAGGTGTATTACATCAATAAGAGTGTGTAGATTTCCCATAGCCATGTTATGATATGGTGTAGTGATGTTGTCCCATGGCAGATCAAGGAAGTGTGCATCACCTCAATAAGAGTGTGTAGACTACCCATTTCCATGGTATGATCTGGTGTATTGATGCTGTCCCATGGCAGATTAAGGAATGGTGCATCACATCAATAAGAGTGTGTAGACTCCCCATAGTGACAGTATGATCTGATGTAGCGATGTTGTCCCCTGGTAGATCAAGGAATGGTGCATCACATCAGTAAGAGTGTATAGACTTCCCATAGACATGGTATGATATGGTGTAGTGATGTTGTCCCATGGCAGATCAGGGAAAGTTGCATCACATCAATAAGAGAGTGCTAGACTCCCCATAGCCACGGTATGATCTGATGTACCAATGTTGTGCCATGGCAAATGAAGGAATGGTGCTTCACATCAATAAGATTGTGTAGACTCCTCACGGCCATGGTATAATTTGGTGTAGTGGTATTGTCCTATGGCAGATCAAGAAATGGTGCATCACATCAATAAGAGTGTATAGGCTCCCCATAATGAGGGTATGATTTGGTGAATTGATGTTGTCCTATGGCAGATCAAGGAATGGTGCATAACATCACTAAGAGTGTGTAGACTCCCCTTAGCCATGGTATGATTTGGTGTATTGTTTTTGTCCCATGGCAGATCAAAGAATGGTGCATTACGTCAGTAAGAGTGTGTAGACTCCCCATAGACATGGTATGATCTGGTGTAGTGATGTTGTCCCATGGCAGATCAAGGAATGGTGCATCACATCAGTAAGAGAGTGTAGAGTCCCCTTAGACATGGTATGATCTGTTGCATTGATGTCCCGTGGCAGAAGAAGGAATGATGCATCACATCAATAAGAGTGTGTAGACTCCCCATAGCCACGGTATGATCTGGTGTAGTGATGTTGTTCCTTGGCAGATCAAGGAATGGTGCATCACATCAATACGAGTGTGTAGACTCCCCAAAGACACAGTATTATCTAGTGTAGTGCTGTTGTCCCATGGCAGATGACGGAATGCTGCATCACATAAATAATAGTGTGTAGGCTCCCCATAGCCATGGTATGATCTGGTGTAGTGATGGTGTCCCATGGCAGATCAAGGAAAGGTGCATCACATCAATAAGAGTTTGCAGAGCCCCCATAGCCTCAGTATGATTTGGTATAGTGATGTTGTCCCATGGCACGTCAAGGAATGGCACATCACATCAACAAGAGTGTGTAGACTCCCCAGAGCCATGGTATGATCTGTTGTAGTGATGTTGTCCCATGGCAACTCAAGGAATGGTGCATCACATCAGTAATAGAGTTTAGACTCCCACATAGCTACAATATCTGGTGTGGTTATCTTGTCCCATGACAGATAAAGGAATGGTGCATCAAATCACTAAGAGTGTGTAGACTCCCCATAGCGATGGTATGATCTGGTGTTGCGATAATGTCCCATGGCAGATCAAGGGAAGGTGCATTACATCAATAAGAGTGTGTAGATTCCCCATAGCCATGTTATGATATGGTGTAGTGATGTTGTCCCATGGCAGATCAAGGAAGGGTACATCACCTCAATAAGAGTGTGTAGACTACCCATTTCCACGGTATGATCTGGTGTATTGATGCTGTCCCATGGCAGATCAAGGAATGGTGCATCACATCAATAAGAGTGTGTAGACTCCCCATAGCGACAGTATGATCTGGTGTAGCAATGTTGCCCCCTGGCAGATCAAGGAATGGTGCATCACATCAGTAAGAGTGTATAGACTCCCCATAGACATGGTATGATATGGTGTAGTGATGTTGTCCCATGGCAGATCAAGGAAAGGTGCATCACATCAATAAGAGAGTGCTAGACTCCCCATAGCCACGGTATGATCTGATGTACCAATGTTGTGCCATGGCAAATGAAGGAATGGTGCTTCACATCAATAAGATTGTGTAGACTCCTCACGGCCATGGTATAATTTGGTGTAGTGATATTGTCCTATGGCAGATCAAGGAGTGGTGCATCACATCAATAAGAGTGTATAGGCTCCCCATAATGAGGGTATGATTTGGTGAATTGATGTTGTCCCATGGCAGATCAAAGAATGGTGCACCACATTAATAAGAGTGTGAAGACACCCATAGCCATGGTGTGATCTGGTGTAGTCATGTTTTCCCATGGCAGATCAAGGAGTGGTGAATCACATCATTAAGCATGTGTAGACTCCCGATAGCCACAGTGTGATCTGTTGTAGTGATCTTCTCCCATGGCAAATCAAGGAGTGGTGCATCACATCAATGAGAGTGTGTAGAATACCCATAGCCATGGTATGATCTGGTGTAGTGATGTTGTCAGATAGTAGATCAAGGAATGGTGCATCACACCAATAAGAGTGTGTAGACTCCCCCATAGCCATGGTATAATCTGGTGTAGTGATGATGTCCCATGGCAGATGAAGTAATAGTGCATCACATCATTAAGAGTCTGTAGACTCTGCAGAGTCATGGTATGATCTGGTGTACTGATGTTGTCCCACGGCAGATCATGGAATGGTACATCACATCAATAAGAGTGTGTAGACTCTCAATAGACATGATATAATCTGGTTAAGTGATGTTGTACCATTGCAAACCAATGAATGGTGCATTACTTGAATAAGAGTGTGTAGACTCCCCATAGCCATGGTATGAACTGGTGTAATGATGTTGTCCCATTGCAGACAAGGAATTGCAAATCATATCAATAAGAGTGTGTAGACTCCCCATAGCCATGGTATGATGTGATATATTGATGTTGTCCCATAGTAGATCAAGGAATGGTGCATCACATCAATAAGAGTGTGTAGACTCCCCCATAGCCACAGTGTGATTTGTTCTAGTGATGTTGTCCAAAGGCAGATCAAGGAATGGTGCTTCGCATTAATAAGAGTGTGCAGACTCCCCATCGGCATAGTATGATCTGGTGTAGTGATGTTGTCCCATGACAGATCAAGGAATGGTGCATCACATCAATAAGAGTGTGTAGACTGCCCATAAACATGGTATGATCTGGTGTAGTGATGTTGTCCCATGACAGATCAAGGAATGGTGCATCACATCAATAAGAGTGTGTAGACTCTATTTAGCCATGGTATGATCTGGTGTACTGATGTTGTCCCATGGCAATTCAAAGAATGATGCATCACATCAATAAGAGGGTGCAGACCCCCCCATACCTCGGTATGATCTGCTATACTGATGTTGTCCCACAGCAGATCAAGGAATGCTGCATCACATAAATAAGACTGTGTAGACTCTCCAGAGCCATTCTATGATCTAGTGTAGTGATGTTTATTTATTTATTTATTTATTTAACATTTGTTAACCAGGAAAGTCCAACTTGGAACAAAGCCAAATTTTCAGCGGAGCCCTGAGGAGAAAGGCTCCAGATGCATGTCTTTGTAATCAATCACTTAACAGTTATGTTGTCCCATGACAGATTAAAGAATGGTACATCACATCAATAAGAGTGTGTAGACTCTTCATAGCCATGATATGATCTGGTGTAGTGATGCTGTCCCATAGCAGATCAAGGAATGGTGCATCACATCAATAATAGTGTGTAGACTCTCCATAGCCATGGTATGATCTGCTGTAGCGATATTGTCCCATGGCAGATCAAGGTATGGTGCATTACATCAATTAGAGTGTGTAGACTCCCCATAGCTTCGGTATGATCTGGTGTAGTGATTTTGTTCCATAGCAGATCAAGGAAGGATGCAACACATCAATAAGAGTGTGTAGGCTCTCCATAGACACAGTATGATCTGGTGTAGTGATATTGTCCAATGGGAGATCAAGCAATGGTGCATCATATCAATAAGAGTGTGTAGACTCCCCATAGTTACAGTATGATCTGGTTTTCTGATGTTGTCCCATGGCAGATCAAGGAATGGTGCATCACATCAAAAAGATAGCCAAGGTATGGTCTGGTGTAGTGATGTTGTCCTATGTCAGATCAAGGAATGCTGCATCACATCAATAAGAGTGTGTAGACTTCCCACAGCCATGGTATAATCTGGTGTAGTTACGTTGTCCCATGGCAGATCAAGGAATGGTGCATCACATAAATAAGAGAAGGTTAGACTCCCCATAGCCAAGGTATGATTTGGTGTAGTGATGTTGTATCATGGCTGATAAAGGAATAGTGCATCACATCAATAAGTGCACGTAGATTCCCCAGAGACATGGTATGATCTGGTGTAGCGATGTTGTCCCATGGCAGATCAAGGAATGGTGCATCCCATCAATAAAAGTGCGTAGACTCCCCATAGACATGGTATGATCTGGGGTAGTGATATTGTCCCATGGCAGATCAAGGAATGGTGCATCAAATCAATAAGAGTGTGTAGTCTCCCAAAGCCATGGTATGATCTGGTGTACTAATGATGTCCCTTGGCAGATCAAGAAATCATGCATCACATCAATAAAAGTTTGTAAACTCCCCATAACCACAGTATGATATGGTGAAGTGATGTCCCATGGCAGATCAAGGAATGGTGCATCACATCAGTAAGATTGTGCAGACTCCCCGTAGCCAGGGTGTGATCTGGTGTAGTGTTGTTGTCCCATGGCAGATCAAGGAATGGTGCATCACATCAATAAGAGTGAGTAGACTCTCCATAGCCATGGTATGACCTGGTGTAGCTATTTTGTCCCATGGCTTATGAAGAAATGGTGCATCACATCAATAAGATTGTGTAGACTCCCCACAGCCATGGCATAATCTGGTGTAGTGATGTTGTCCCATGGCAGATCAAGGAATGGTGCATCACATCAATAAGAGTGTGTAGACTCCCCTTAGTCATGGTATGATCTGTTGAAGTGATGTTGTCTTATGGCAGATCAAGGAATGGTGCATCATATCAATAAGAGTGTGTAGACTCCCTCATAGCCATGGTGTAATCTGGTGTAGTGATGTTGTCCTATGGCAGATGAAGGAATAGTGCATCACATCATTAAGAGTCTGTAGACTCCCCATAGCCATGGTATGATATGGTGCAGTGATGTTGTCCCATGGCAGATCATGGAATGGTGCATCACATCAGTAAGAGTGTGTAGCCTCTCACTAGCCATGATATAATCTGGTTAAGTGATGTCCCATTGCAAACCAATAAATGGTGCATTACTTGAATAAGAGTGTGTAGACTCCCCATAGTCATTGTATGGTCTGGTGTAATGATGTTGTCCCTTGGCAGATCAAGGAATTGTGCATCACATCAAAAAGAGTGTGCAGACTCCCCATAGCCATGGTATGATGTGGTATATTGATGTTGTCCCATAGTAGATCAGGGAATGGTGCATCACATCAATAAGAGTGTGCAGACTCCCAATATACATGGTATGATCTGGTGTAGTGATGTTGTCCCATGACAGATCAAGGAATGGTGCATCACATCAATAAGAGTGTGTAGACTGCCCATAAACATGGTATGATCTGGTGTAGTGATGTTGTCCCATGACAGATCAAGGAATGGTGCATCACATCAATAAGAGTGTGTAGACTCCCCATAGCCACGGTATGATCTGATGTACTAATGTTTTCCCATGGTAGATCAAAGAATGGTGCATCACATCAATAAGAGTGTGTAGACTCTCCATAGCCATGGTATGATCTGGTGTAGCGATATTGTCCCATGGCAGATCAAGGTATGGTGCATCACATCAAGAAGAGGGTGCAGACCCCCCATACCTCGGTATGATCTGCTATAGTGATGTTGTCCCATAGCAGATCAAGGAATGGTGTATCACATAAATAAGACTGTGTAGACTCTCCAGAGCCATGCTACGATCTGGTGTAGTGATGTTGTCCCATGGCAGATTAAGGAATGGTACATCACATCAATAAGAGTGTGTAGACTCTCCATAGCCATGGTATGATCTGGTGTAGCGATATTGTCCCATGGCAGATCAAGGTATGGTGCATCACATCAATTAGAGTTTGTAGACTCCCCGTAGCTTCGGTATGATCTGGTGTAGTGATGTTGTCCCATGGCAGATCAAGGAATGGTGCATCACATCAATAAGAGTGTTTAGACTCTCCATAGCCACAGTATGATCTGTTGTAGTGATGTTGTCCCATGGGAGATCAAGGAATGATGCATCATATCAATAAGAGTGTGTAGACTCCCCATAGAGACAGTATGATCTGGTTTAGTGATGTTGTCCCATGGCAGATCAAGGAATGGTACATCACATCAATAACAGTGTGTAGGCTCCACATCGCCATGGTATGATCTTGTGTAGTGATGTTGTCCCACCATAGATAAAGAAATGGTGCATCACATCAAAAAGAGTGTGTTGACTACCCATAGCCACTGTATGATCTGGTGTAGTTACGATGTCCCATGGCAGATCAAGGAATTGTGCATCACATAAATAAGAGAAGGTTTGACTCCCCATAGCCAAGGTATGATTTGGTGTAACGATGTTGTATCATGACTGATAAAGGAATGGTGCATCACATCAATAAGAGCATATAGATTCCCCATAGACATGGTATGATCTGGTGTAGCGATGTTGTCCCATGGCAGATCAAGGAATGGTGCATCACATCAATAAGAGTGTGTAGACTCCCCATAGACATGGTATGATCTGGTGTAGTGATGTTGTCCCATTGCAGATCAAGGAATGGTGCATCATATCAATAAGAGTGTGTAGTCTCCCAAAGCCATGGTATGATCTAGTGTACTAATGTTGTCCCTTGGCAGATCAAGAAATGGTGCATTACATCAATAAGAGTGTGTAAACTCCCCATAACCACAGTATGATGTGTTGTAGTGATGTCCCATGGCAGATAATGGAATGGTGCATCACATCAGTAAGAGTGTGTTGACTCCCCATAGCCATGGTATGAACTGGTGTAATGATGTTGTCCCATGGCAGATCAAAGAATTTCAAATCACATCAATAAGAGTGTGTAGACTATCCCATAGACACAATGTGATTTGTTCTAGTAATGTTATCCAAAGGCAGATCAAGGAATGGTGCATCACATTAATAAGAGTGTGTAGACTCCCCCTAGACATGGTATGATCTGGTGTAGTGATGTTGTCCCATGACAGATCAAGGAATGGTGCATCACATCAATAAGAGTGTGTAGACTCACCATAGGCACGGTATGATCTGGTCTAGTGATGTTGTCCCATGGCAAGTCAAGGAAAGGTACATCACATCAATAATAGTGTGTAGACTGCCCATAACCATGGTATGATCTGGTGTAGTGATGTTGTCCAGTGAAAGATCATGGAATGGTGCATCACACCAAATAGAGTGTGTAGATTCCCCATAGCCATGGTATGATGTGGTAAATTGATGTTGTCCCATAGTAGGTCAAGGAATGGTGCATCACATCAATAAGAGTGTGCAGACTCCCTCATACCTATGGTGTGATTTGTTCTAGTGATGTTGTCCAAAGATAGATCAGGGAATGGTGCATCACATTAATAAGAGTGTGCAGACTCCACATAGACATGGTATGATCTGGTGGATTGATGTTGTCCCATGGCAGATCAAGGAATGGTGCATCACATCAATAAGAGTGTGTAGACTCCCCTTAGCAATGGTATGATTTGATTTAATAATTTTGTCCCATGGCCGATCAAGGAATAGTGCATCACATCAATAAGAACATGTCGACTTCCCAAAGCCATGGTATGATCTGGTGTAGTGATTGTGTCCCATGGCACTCGTCTAGTGCAGATACAGATTCTTAGTTTTAGCACTAAAATTTGCTTTTCATGCTCAGCACTTGTTCAGAACTTGTAAGCACTAAATAAGCTACTATATACTATAGCACTCAGTCCTCCTCATTACCTAGAGGAAAACAGTTTTTGTACTTACTTTTCTCACTGGCGTTGAGAAAAACAGCTCTTGTACACACTTTCCACATTTATAGTTTTTTATCCAGGCATGTCCAAGGGTCAGCTCCCAGCGTTCTCCCCTGTCTATCTGATGAATCTGGGCATCTTGAAGCAATGTAGAAATTGCCTCATGTACACAGACAACCCTCTCCTCCTACCACCCAACACTACAACCTGTGAGAGATGCGCTTATCTAGCCAAACTGGAGGGAAAGCTCTCTCCAACCAAGACTGAACCTGACAGTCATGAGAAGAAGGTAAACATTTGCACCACACCACACTCATCACATAGTCTCACTAAGTCTACACCACCACAATCCACACATAGAAACTCAAAAACATGCACAGATGCTCTCAATAATACAACATACCCAACACACTAGTCATAGGTGACTCTATAGTCAGGCACACTGATGTCCCACTCACCAGGCTAAACAAGGAGAAGGTTACTGTCAGCTGATTGTCGGGTGCCAAGATCCGCCACATAACCCAAGCACTCAGGTCATTCCACAACAAGTACAAATATGACTCTGTCATTGTCCATATTGGCGTGAATGACCTGAGACATACCTCCCTGGACTACATGAAAAGAGACATGGAAGAGCTCTCTGATCTTGTAACCCAGGCAGGTATGACCCTAGTCCTGAGTAGCATTCTGCCATCGCCCAGAATGATACAGCAGTACAAGGACAAAATGATTGACTTCAACAATTGGCTAAGCTTCTGGTGTCATTCTAAGGGGATCCAGTATCTGTCTGCTTGGGATGACATTGTCGACAGACCACGATACTTTGCCACAGATGGCCTGCACCTGTCACCCCTGGGATTCCAGATACTGGCTAAGGCTCTTGCTGCCCCTATAGTGCCTTTTTTAGGCAGGGTTCAAGTAACAAATTCACCACCATAACAGGAACAGGCAAGCAAAAACTGAGGGTAATGCTACTCAATTCTAGAAGTCTAAATTTCAAAATGCACTCACTTGAGGCACTCCTTAAAATGGAGAACATCGATATCTGTGCAGTGACTGAGACCAGGTTCAAGGCTCCAGAGAGCACACCTGCACTACCAGGATATAACTCATACCACACTTTTCGGCCATGTAACCTGGACCGAAACACCAAAGGTGGGGGCATGTCCATATTCTTTAAGGATATCCACACCTCCAGGCTAGTTGCTCAGCGTAACGCATCCGAGGTTATCCAAGTGCAACTAACTCTGGGCAAAACTGCAATCCAAATTGTAGCTTGTTACAGATCCCCCACCATGCCCCAGGATTCCCACTCATTTTTCTTGATGTACTAAAAAATATTAGGGTTCAACCAAACACCCTAATAAAGGGCGACTTCAACTATCCCACTATGAACTGGGAAAATTACTTGTGTACCAACTCCTTAGCGCAACACTTTCTGGAATTCATAAACTCCAATGCCCTAGATCAACTTATCCACACCCCCACCAGGGGCAACAATATCCTAGACCTAGTCATTACCAACATGAGTGACCAGTGTTCCACACCTGAAGTCAACTCCTCGTTGGTCAGATCCGACTATAAGCTAATCACCCTTGATATCCACATCCCACCCCCACCACCCATTAAGGAAACCACAGTAAAAAATTTCTCCAACGCCAACTTCATGCTTCTTAAGACAGAAGTAGTGAACTTCATGACATCCATGCAGATGGACAATACAGTTACAACTGCTGAATCCTACACGAATGCACTCTATAAGCACTTACATGAGTGCATGGATCGTGCTATCCCAAACAGAACCAAGACGCTATCCTCCAAAAAAAGGAAGCCAATCTGGTGGTCCTCTACCATAAACAAACTGTACAACAGGAGGAAGAAACTGTTGTAAAAGAGAGTAAAATCCCATGGTCAGCCTCAGTAAGAAGCTGAGATCCCTTATAAGAGGGGTTGGGAGGGTGGCTTCATGGCTAAGGTGTTTGCCTTACAAACTCAAGGTGCAGGGTTTGAGTCTCACAAGGGATAATTGACTAGGCTTAAAATGGCTCGCAAGGGCAGTTAGCTTAGTAATAAACTATGAACCTAAGAACCTAAGATCCTCCAAAGCTATCTACGAAAATAAAATCACCACTAATTCCAAAGACAACCACAAAGCATTCTATAACTATGTCAAGAATCTCAATGGCAACACCCAGATTGGCTCTGAGTTACAGCACAAAGGCAAGAAAATTACAGAACCAACTGATATTGCCAACATCCTGGCAGATAGGTTCAGTGCTAACTTTACCCCCCACCCCCTAAAGGGCCCATATCTATACAGGAAGAATGCAGAGTCCCTGTAATCACAACTATGCAGGTGAAAGCTGCACTTTCTAAAGCCAAAAACACAGCATCCATGGGACTGGACAACATCCCAGGCTGCATTTTACACGAACTTCAGAAAGAACTGGCTCCCCACTTAAGCACCATGTTCAATAATAGCCTCGCATCAGGCTTTGTGCCCACTGAATGGCGCACAGCAACAGTTATCCCACTCCACAAAGGGGGAGCCACCACTGATCCTGGGAACTATCGACCTATTAGCCTGACGAGCCTGGTCTGCAAGGCCATGGAACGTATCATCATGGAAATCATAAACAAAGACATTGGTAACCTCCAAAATCTGGATCCCACCCAGTTCGGGTTTGTGAAAGGCAGATCATGCCTCTTGAACCAGTTCGACTTCTTTGAGGCAGTCACCAAAGCCGTAGATTAGGGTAAGGTGGTTCACACAGCCTATCTTGACCTCACCAAGGCTTTTGACACCATCCCCCATTCTGAAATTATAGCTAAACTCAATAAACTAGGAATAAATCCCTACGTCACAAGATGGGTTGCCAACTGGCACACTGACAGAACCCACACTGTAAAAGTTGCAGACTCCAAATCTGAACTCAAACCAGTGACAAGTGGAGTACCACAGGGTTCCATCCTGGGACCTCTCCTGTTTGGTATCTACTTCTCTGAAGTACTGGCTAACACAGAAGGCCTCTGGCTAATGAAGTTCGCAGATGACTGCAAACTAGCAGCCATAGTCAAGTCCCCAAATGATGTGGACATCCTACAGAAGGGCCTCACTGAGACAGATGCCTGGTGTCAGAGCCATGGCCTCAAACTCAATGCCAAAAAGTGCAGTGTCTACCCCTTTGGTAAAAACTCTCTACCCATGAACTACCACATAGGCAGCAATCTACTTAACACTGAATCCGTGATAAGAGACCTTAGGACGCAGGTGGACAGTGGTCTTTCCATTGATAGTCACATCACCACAGTAGTCAGGAAGTCCTTCTACGTGGCACACCTCATCATAAAAGGGTTCTCATCAAGGAAAAAAGAGGTCATCGTTCCCCTCTACTCAACACTCATTAGACTCATTATAGAGTAGAACGCCCCTTTTGGAATGTACCTCACAAGATATCTGCAGTAGCTGGAAAGGCCACAGAAGTACCTCACAAAGAGGATTACTGGACTCAAACAAATGCCCTACACTGACCGCGTCAAAAAACTCCAGCTTTACTCTGTAGCATATCGCCTACTCTGAGGTGATCTCTGCCTAACATATAAAGCTATGTCAAACCCAGAGCTGTTGGACATGCTACACCTAAAGAAATCCCTCCGAGCTACACGCTCTAGGGACCTAAACCTTGTCACCATAATAAACAGGACATGATGGAGGGATAGATTCTTATCCCAGAGACTTCCCATACTCTGCAACAGGCTACCCATCTCTGTCAAGCAAAGTTCTTCATTAGCACTCTTCAAGAAAAATCTTGATGAGTGGATGGGAAATAGGAAATACAACCCAGGGATCACTTTTGTGTCTCTGCTCAACAGTGGCACAGGAAAATAACTTTCTTGGGTGGCGCAAGCCAGGGAACCTTGTTGGCTAGGCTTACATAGGCCCTTGGGCCGATAGCCTAGTACCTACCTATGAACCTATAAGGAATGCTGCATCACATCAGTAAGAGTGTGCAGACCCCCATAACTGTGGTATGATCTGGTGTATTTATTTTGACCCATGGCACATAAAGGAATGGTGCATCACATCCATAAGAGTGTGTAGACTCACCATAGCGATGGTATGATCTGGTGCAGCGATATTGTCCCATGGCAGATCAAGGAAAGATGCATTACATCAATAAGAGTGTAGACTCCCCATAGCCATGTTATGATCTGGTGTAGTGATGTTGTCCCATGGCAGTTCAAGGAAGGGTGCATCATATCAGGAAGAGTGAGTAGACTCCCCATAGACGTGGTATGATATGGTTTCATGATGTTGGCCCATGGCAGATCAAGGAAAGGTGCATCACATCAATAAGAGAGTGGTTGACTCCCCATAGCCATGGTATAATCTGGCGTAGTGATGTTGTCCCATGGCAGATCAGAGAATGGTGCATCACATCAATAGGAGTGTGTAGACACACATAGCCACAGTATCATCATGTGTAGTAATGTTTTCCCATAGCAGATCAAGGAATGGTGCATCACATTATTAAGTGTGTGTAGACTCCCCATAGCCACCGTGTGATCTGTTGTAGTGATCTTGTCCCATGGCAGATCAATGAATGGTGCATCACATCAATAAGAGTGTGTAGACTCCCCATAGCCATGATATGATCTGGTGTAGTGATGTTATCCCATGACAGAACAAGGAAAGGTGCATCACATCAAAAAGAGTGTGTGGACTCTCCATAGCCACTGTATGATCTAGAGGAGTGATGTTGACCCATGGCAGATCATGGAATGGTGCATAGACCCCCCATAGCCACAGAATGATCTGGTGGAGTAATGCTGTCCCATGGCAGAGCAAGGAATGCTGCATCACATCAATAAGAGTGTGTAGACTCCCCTTAGAAATGGTATGATCTGGTGTAGTGATGTTGTCCCATGGCAGATCAATGAATGATGCATCACATCAATAGGAGTGAGTAGACTTCCCATAGCCATGGTATGATCTGTTGTATTGATGTCCAATGGCAGATAAAGGAATGGTGCATCACATCAAAAAAGAGTGTGTAGACTCCTCATAGCCGAGGTATGATGTGATGTAGTGATGTTGTCACTTGGCAGATCAAGGAATGCTTCATTTCATCAATAATAATGTGTAGACTACCCATGGCCATGGTATGATCTGGCGTAGTGATGTTGTCCTATGGCAGGTCAAGGAATGGCGCATTATGTCAGTAAGAGTGTGTAGACTCCCCATAGCCATGGTATGATCTGGTGTAGTGATATTGTTCCATGGGAGGTCAAAGAATGGTACATCACATCAATGAGAGTGTGCAGACTCCCCTTAGCCACAGTATGATTTGGTGTAGTGATTTTGTCCCATGGCAGATCAAAGAATGGTGCAATACATCAGTAAGAGTATGTAGACTCCCCATAGACACAGTATGATCTGGTGTAGTGATGTTGTCCCATGGCAGATCAAGGAATGGTGCATCACATCAGTAAGAGTGTGTAGACTCCCCATACCCATGGTATGGTCTGGTGTAGTGATGTTCTCCCATGGCAGATGAAGGAATGGTGCATCACATCAGTAAGAGTGTGTAGACTCTCCATAGACAAGGTATGATCTGTTGTATTGATGTTGTCCCGTGGCAGATGAAGGAATGGAGCATCACATCAATAAGAGTGTATACACTCCCCATAGCCACAGTATGATCTGGTGTAGTGATGCTGACCAATGGCAGATGAAGGAATGGTGATTCACATAAATAAGAGTGTGTAGACTCCCCATAGCCATGGTAAGATCTGGAGTAGTGATGGTGTCCCATGGCAGATCAAGGAATGGTTCATCACATCAAATAGTGTGCAGACCCCCCCTTAGCCTTGGTATGATCTTTATAGTGATTTTGTCCCATGGCAGATCAAGGAGTGGTGCATCACATCAATAAGAGTGTGTAGATTCCCCATAGCCATTGTATGATCATGTGTAGCGACATTGGCCCAAGGCAGATCAAGGAATAGTGCATCACATCAATAAGAGTGTGTAGACTCTTCATAGCCATGGTATGATCTAGTGTAGTGATGTTGTCCTATGGCAGATCAAGGAAAAGTGCATCACATAAATAAAGTGTGTAGACTCTACATAGCCACTGTATGATCTGGTGGAGTGATGTTGACCCATGGCAGATCAAGGAATGGTGCATCATATCAATAAGAGTGAGTAGACTCCCCATAGCCATGGTATGATCTGGTGTAGTGATGTTGTCCCATGGCAGATCAAGGAATGGTGAATCACATCAAAAAAGAGTGTGTCGACTCCCCATATCCGAGATATACTGTGGCGTAGTGATGCTGTCCCAGGGCAGATCAAGGAATGCTGCATCACATCAGTAATAGTGTGTAGACTCCTCATAGCCATGGTATGATCTGTCATAGTGATGTCGTCCCATGGCAGGTCAAGGAATAGTGCATCTCATCAGGAAGAGTGTGTAGACTCCCCATAGCCACGGTATGATCTGGTGTAGTGATATTGTCCCATGGGAGGTCAAGGAATGGTGCATCACATCAATAAGAGTGTGTAGACTCCCCATAGCCACAATATGATCTGGTGTAGTGATGTTGTCCCATGGCAGATGAAGGAATGGTGCGTCACATAAATAAGAGTGTATAGACTCCTGTTAGCCCTGGTATGATCTGGTGTAGTGATGGCGTCCCATGGCAGATCAAGGAATGGTGCATCACATCAATAAGACTGTGTAGACTCCCCATAACCATGGTATGATCTGGTGTAGTGATGTTGTCCCATGGTACATCAAGGAATGGCACATCACATCAATAAGAGTGTGTATACTACCCAGAGCCATGGTATGATCTGGTGTTGTGATGTTGTCCCATGGCAGATTAAGGAATGACGTATCACATCAATAAGAGTGTGTAGACTCCCCATAGTCTTGGTATGATCTGTTTAGTGATTTTTGTCCCAGGGCAGATCAAGGAGTGGTGCATCACATCAATAAGAGTGTGTAGACTCCCTAGAGCCATGGTATGATCTGGTGTTGCTATGTTGTCCCATGGCAGATTAAGGAATGATGTATCACATCAATAAGAGTGTGTAGACTCCCCATAGTGATGGTATGATCTGGTGTAACAATATTGTCCCATGTCAGACCAATGAAAGGTGCATTACATCAATAAGAGTGTGTAGACTCCCTATAGCCATGTTATGATTTGGTGTATAGATGTTGTCCCATGGCAGATCAAGGAATGGTGCATCAGATCAATAAGAGTGTGTAGACTCCCCGTAGTGACAATATGATCTGGTGTAGTGATGTGTTCCCCTGGCAGATTAAGGAATGGTGCATCACTTCAATAAGAGTGTACAGACTCCACATTGCCATGGTATGAGCTGGTGTATTGTTGCTTTGCAATGGCAAATCAACGAATGGTGCATCACATCAAAACAAGTGTGTAGACTCCCCATAGACATGGTATGATATGGTGTAGTGATGTTGCCCCATGGCAGATCAAGGAAAGGGGCATCTCATCAATAAGAGAGTGGTAGACTCCCCATAGCCACATTATGATCTGGCGTAGTGATGTTGCACCATGGCAGATGAAGGAATGGTGCATCACATCAATAAGATTGTGTAAACTCCCCACAGCCATGGTCTAATTTGTTGTAGTGATGTTGTCCCATGGCAGATCAAGGAATGGTGCATCACATCATTAAGAGTGTGTATACTCCCCATAGCCATGGTATGATCAGGTGTAGTGATGTTGTCCCGTGAAAGATCAAGGAATGGTGCATCACATAAATAAGAGTGTGTAGACACCAATAGCGACAGTATGATCTGGGGTAGTGATGTTTTCCCATGGCAGATCAAGAAATGGTGCATCACATCAATAATAGCGTGCAGACTCCACATTCCTATGACATGACCTGGTGTAGTGATGTTGTCCCATGGCAGATCAAGGAATGGTGCATGACATCAGTAAGAGTGTGTAGACTCCCCATAGCCATGGTATGATCTAGTGTAGTGATGTTGTCCCATGGCAGATCAAGGGATGGTGCATCACATCAATAAGAGTTTGTAGACGCCCCATAGCAATGGTACTACTTGGTGTAGTGATGTTGCCCATGGCAGATCAAGGAATAGTACATGACATCAATAAGAGTGTGTAGATTCCCCATAGCCAGGGTATGATTTGGGGGAGTGATGTTGACCCATGGCAGCTCAAGGAATGGTGCATCACATTAATAAGAGTGTGTAGACTCCCCACAGCAACAGTATGATCTGGTGGAGTGACACTGTCCCATGGCAAATCAAGGAATGCTGCCTCACATCAATAAGAGTGTGCAGACTCCCCATAGCCTGGTATGATCTGGTGTAGTGATGTTGTTCCATGTCAGATCAAAGAATGGTGCATTACATCAATAAGAGTGTGTAGACTCCCCATAGACATGGTATGATCTGGTGTAGTGATGTTGTTCCATGGCAGATCAAGGAATGGTGCATCACATCAATAAGAGTGTGTAGACTCCCCATAGCCATGGTATGGTCTGGTGTAGCGATATTGTCCCATGTCAGACCAATGAAAGGTGCATTACATCAGTAAGAGTGTGTAGACTCCCTATAGCCATGTTATGATCTGGTGTATTGATGTTGTCCCGTGGCAGATCAAGGAATGGTGCATCACATCAATAAGAGTGTGTAGACTCTCCATAGCGACAGTATGATCTGGTGTAGTGATGTGTTCCCCTGGCAGATTAAGGAGTGGTGCATCACTTCAATAAGAGTGTACAGACTCCACATTGCCATGGTATGAGCTGGTGTAGTGTTGTTTTGCAATGGCAAATCAACGAATGGTGCATCACATCAAAAAAAGTGTGTAGACTCCCCATAGACATGGTATGATATGGTGTAGTGATGTTGTCCCATGTCAGATAAAGGAAAGGTGCATCACATCAATAAGATTGTGTAGACTCCCCACAGCCATGGTCTAATTTGTTGTAGTGATGTTGTCCCATGGCAGATAAAGGAATGGTGCATCACATCAATAAGAGTGTGTAGACTCCCCATAGCCACGGTATGATCTGGTGTAGTGATGTCCTATGGCAGATCAAGGGATGGTGCATCACATCATTAAGAGTGTGTATACTCCCCATAGCCATGGTATGATCAGGTGTAGTGATGTTGTCCCATGGCAGATCAAGGAATGGTACATCACATCAATAAGAGTGTGTAGATTCCCCATAGCCACAGTATGATCTGGTGCAGTTATATTGTCCCACAGCAGATCACGGAATGGTGCATCACATCAATAAGAGTGTGCAGACTCCTCATAGACATGGTATGATTTCATGGAGTGATGTTGTCCCATGGCAGATCAAGGAATGGTGCATCACATCAATAAAAGTGTGTAGACTCCCCAAAGCCACAGTATGATCTGCTGCAGTGAAGTTGTCCCGCGGCAGATCAAGGAATGCTGTGTCACATCAATAAGAGTGTGTAGACTCCCCATAGCCACGGTATGATCTGGTGGAGTGATGTCCCCATGGTAGATCAAGAAATGGTGCATCACATCAATAAGAGGGTGTAGACTCCCCATAGCCATTGTATGATCTGGTGTAGTGATGTTGTACCATGGCAGATCAAGGAATGCTGCATCACATCAATATTAGTGTTTAAACTCCCCATAGACATGGTATGATCAGGCATAGTGATGTTGTCCTATGGCAGGTGAAGGAATGGTGCATCACATCATTAAGAGTGCGTAGATTCCCCATAGCCATGGTAAAAACTGGTGTAGTGATATTGTCCCTTGGCAGGTCAAAGAATGGTGCATCGCATCAATAACAGTGTGTTTACTCCTTATAGCCACATTATGATCTGGTGGACTGATGTTGTTAAATGGCAGATCAAGAAATGGTGCATCACTTCAATAAGAGTGTGTAGAATCCCCTTAGCCATGGTATGATTTGGTGTAGTGATTTTCTCCAATGGCAGATCAAGGAATGGTGCATTATGGCAATAAGAGTGTGTATAATCCCCATAGCCATGGTATAATCTTGTGTAATGATGTTGTCCCATGGTGGATCAAGGAATGGTGCATCACATCAATAACATTGTGTAGACCCCCATAGCCATGGTACTATCTGGTGTACTAATGTTGTCCCTTGGCAGATCAAGAAATGGTGCATCACATCATGTAGACTCCCCATAACCACTGTATGATCTGGTGTAGTGATGTCCCATGGCAGATCAAGGGGTGGTGCATCACATCAATAAGAGTTTGTAGACTCCCCATAGCAATGGTACTACCTGGTGTAGTGATGTTGCCCATGGCAGATCAAGGAATAGTACATGACATCAATAAGAGTGTGTAGATTCCCCATAGCCATGGTATGATCTGGTGGAGTGATGTTGACCCATGGCAGCTCAAGGAATGGTGCATCACATTAATAAGAGTGTGTAGACTCCCCACAGCAACAGTGTGATCTGGTGGAGTGACACTGTCCCATGGCAGATCAAGGAATGCTGCCTCACATCAATAAGAGTGTGCAGACTCCCCATAGCCTGGTATGATCTGGTGTAGTGATGTTGTTCCATGGCAGATCAAGGAATGGTGCATCACATCAATAAGAGTGTGTAGACTCCCCATAGCCATGGTATGGTCTGGTGTAGTGATGTTGTCCCATGGCAGATGAAGGAATGGAGCATCACATCAATAAGAGCGTATAGACTCCCCATAGCCATGGTATGATCTGGTTTAGTGATGGTGTCCCATGGCAGATCAAGGAATGATGCATCACATCGATAAGAGTGTGCAGACCCCCCCCATAAGCTCCTCTGATCTGTTTAGTGATTTTGTCCCAGAGCAGATCAAGGAGTGATGCATCACATAAATAAGACTGTGTAGACTCCCCATAACCACCGTATGATCTGTTGTAGTGATGTTGTCCCATGGCACATCAAAGAATAGCACATCACATCAATAAGTGTGTGTAGACTCCCCAGACCATGGTATGATCTGGTGTTGAGATGTTGTCCCATGGCAGATTAAGGAATGGTGCATCTCATCAGTAAGAATGTTTAGACTCCCCATGGCCACGATATGATCCGGTGTGGTGATGTTGTCCCATGGCAGATCAAGGAATGGTGCATCACATCAATAAGACTGTGTAGACTCCCCATAACAATGGTATGATCTGGTGTAGCGATATTGTCCCATGTCAAATCAATGAAAGGTGCATTACATCAATAAGAGTGTGTAGACTCCCCATAGCCATGTTATGATCTGATGTAGTGATGTTGTCCCATGCAGTTCAAGGAAGGGTGCATCACATCAATAAGAGTGTGTAGACTCCCCATAGTGACAGTATGATCTGGTGTAGTGATGTTGCCCCATGGCAGATCAAGGAAAGGTGCATCTCATCAATAAGAGAGTGGTAGACTCCCCATAGCCACGTTATGATCTGGTGTAGTGATGTTGTCCCATGGCAGATGAAGGAATGGTGCATCACATCAATAAGACTGTGTAGACTCCCCATAGCCATGGTATGCTCTGGTGTAGTGATGTTGTCCCAGGGCAAATCAAGGAATAGAGCATCACATCAGTAAGAGTGTGTGGACTCCCCATAGCCATGGTATGATCAGGTGTAGTGATGCTGTCCCATGACAGATCAAGAAAAGATGCATCACATCAATAAGATTGTGTAGACTCCCCACAGTCATGTTCTAATTTGTTGTAGATATGTTGTCCCATGGCAGATCAAGTAATGCTGTACACATCAATAAGAGTCTGTAGACTCCCCATAGCCATGGGTATGATCTGGCGTAGTGATGCTGTCCCATGGCAAGTCAAAGAATGGTGCATCACTTCATTAAGTGTGTGTATACTCCCCATAGCCATGGTAAAAACTGGTGTAGTGATATTGTCCCTTGGCAGGTCAAAGAATGGTGCATCGCATCAATAAGAGTATGTTGACTCCTCATAGCCATATTATGATCTGCTGGACTGATGTTGTTAAATGGCAGATCAAGGAATGTGCATCACTTCAATAAGAGTGTGTAGAATCCCCTTAGCCATGGTATGATTTGGTGTAGTGATTAATTCCAATGGCAGATCAAGGAATGGTGCATTATGGCAATAAGAGTGTGTAGACTCCCCATAGCCATGGTATGATCTGGTGTAGTGATGTTGTCCCCTAGCAGATCCACGAATGGTGCATCTATATAGCTGGGGAATGGTGTGTGGAGCAAAGCCCCCACCTAGGTGGGTTTTATTTACTATAGTGTTTTTTATTTAATTTTGGGCAAGTGTTTACTGACCCTGTATTTTCATCTCATGAAAATGAGTTTCGATTACATGGAATTTTAAGGTTTAGAAGTAGATCTATATATATAGTGCGTGTGTCTGTGTGTGCATTATTAGTTTATCTCATGTCATTAATTTCAGCTGCACCTATATAGAACTTTGCTTGAGTAGGTTTTGCTTTAACAATTACCTAATTTCTAAGGCCCAAAGCTGTAACAATCACTTCATCAGCTGTACTTCAAATTAGTATAAATATTATTTTTATCCATTTAATAAGGCTTTTGTTTTAACTACATACATCCAGAAGTTGACACATAAAGTAGAATAAAATGGATTAATCATGGACTGACTTTGTAGACTGTTAATGTTTCAATTCTGCTGAGGGATGGTCTTTAAAGAGATTTTTATGTAACTCTTCATGCAGCATTGTGCATTAACAAGTTTTGGTATTAAACGTATTTAGAATATGCTGTAAAACATACTTTCTGATCTTTTTTAATTATTAACACAATCTTTAAATTACAATGAGTCCCAAACAACCCTGTAAAATATGCATTGGTAACCTGCCAACATATGACCTATTTTCATCACTTCATGTATAACTTTGGCTTGATGTTCCAGTATTATTTATATTTTTTAGTACAAAACTGTCATTATTTATGATTTTTCAAAGCTGTTTGTTATCATTTTTACATGCTTGCATTCTGCATGCCTTTTAATTTTCACAGAAGTGGCTTTATGCTATTTTTTTATTCCTGTCTGGTAACATCCCAGGAATTTATCAACACACTTATTTAGTTTTAATCCAAAACATTTATTTTACAGCTAATTTAAATGTGTTTGATAGATATTTTTTGTTGCTGTTTACCTGGCATAAATCCTTTTGCAATCAATGTCCCGGCACCTCTGCTGTTCTACAATTTCTTATTATAAGGTAAAGTAAAAGGCATATTTTGCATGGCATTAAAATCATGTTTAAAGAACATTTTTAGAAGGATGTGGATAATGACGAACTTCTTTCAAGTCAGCATAACAAGAATGAAATGAAAAAAGTAGCTTTCAGTTTCTGGTTCCAGATGTTGTGAAACAGAAACTTATAAATCTTGTTATGAAGTTTTTTTTTCTGTTTCTAGTCACATGATAGCCAGTACATGCAGCGTAATTACAGATCAGATTATTACAGCAAAGTTAGCAGCTTCTTCAAGCAGTTTCCTTATTATTATCAGAGGATGTAGTTTAGCAGACAGTCTTTTAATGTTAAAAATCTTTTTCAGATCACTGTTGATCCTTTTTTTCTTGATGGTGCTGTGTAATAACTTAGTGTTCATTATACGGGTCACTGCTGTAGTAGTCCTAGACATATGAATTAAGTCCTGCTAAAGATGTAATAGCTAAGGATAAAAACTGCTGCCACCTTCCACACACCCAAACTGTTAGCTCCAGTTGAGCTGACTACAATGTCAGGTTTGGGTGCCAAGGCCTTCAAGGCTTTCCTGCCAGCAAAACTCTCCTCTTGCAAGCTTTCAAGGTTTGACATTTGGCTAATGGTGTTCTATTGCTGGGCAGACAGTTACATTCGGAAGGAAAAAAAATCACTTAATGCCAGAAATTGCACTTTTCAGTGAAATAATTTTAAAGCTAAGGAAAACAGTAATAGCTGTCATGTGACTTAATTACATTTAAATGGAGGAGTCGATTTTTTTAATTCTGTAGTAAAATTTGTTAAAACTAATTTTAAACTACTTTTTTTCTGAAGTAAAAGTTGTCCTGTTTTACTTTATGGACTGTGGGAAGTGCCTAAAGTGATTTTTATTGTGTTTTTATGGGGAAAAGTTTTTTATAACTTTTTTTATTTTCAGTTTAATAATGTATTTGGCATAATTGAAGTGTATTAACCCACCGTCGAGTTTGTGCAGGAATGGGCGTGTCTGCCATGATTGACATGCGAGAGGGCAGGGATTAACAATGGCAATGACATACTTATGTGCAGGGAGCCAAAGAAATACGGAAAGGTTTTTAATCTTGGCGTCATAAACCTAAAAGCCATTACTGGGCTGCCTATCTTAGCAACGTTGAATGTGTGGTATTCTTCTGAAAGTGCAATCATCAGTGATATGCCAGAAATCCACAGTACCGTGTTTTATGTTTGCAAATGTAACTGTACAAACAGTACTTGTCTATGTACTTTTCCATTATCGGGGCAATCCTTTAAACGCAGTTGGTGAGCTCTGGATCTAGTGTCTTGTCATGTCTTTTTGATGTTGTGTAAAATGTAGAATTGACATGTCATTTTTTAAGTATTATCCAGTAAAATATTTTATACACACCTGGTTAGATTAAGAGTGGAAGGACATGACAAGACACTGGATTCAGAGCTCAATGAATGGGTTTAAAGTGTTGCCCTATAATGGAACAAATGATTCAGGGTCATTTACTTAAAACACAGTCTGTTCTAAAATACAAGTGTTACTATATGCGGCACGCAGGACGGGAAACACTTTAAATGCTTTATCATGTCTTTTAACCGGGTGTGTGTAAAATTTATAAATACCATCTTCTTTATAAAATATTAAGTAAATACATACGTGACTGGATTTGGAGCTTAGCAACCACATTTAAAGTGTTGCATTTTTGTGTTATGCATACGTTTTCTTTATAATCTCATTTTTTTGTGCAATCAATCAAACGGTGGGTGGTGCAGTCATAATGCTCGCAGGCGGGGTTTGGGAGGGGCTTGCTACTGCACATCTGGTGGGTTAATACACTTCAATTACGCCATGATCAATTTCAATAATTGGCTTAAGTACTGGTGTCATTCAAAGGGGATCCAATGCCTGTCAGCTTGGGATGATATGCTCGACAAGCCACGATGCTTCGCTAGGGACGGCTTGCACCTGTCACCCCTGGGCTTTTGGATATTGGCAAAGGCTCTTGCTACCCCCATAGTGCCTTTTTTAGGCAAGGCTCAAAAGACAAACCCACCTCCATAGGTATCACAAGGGATAAGAAACTAAGAGTAATGCTACTCAATGCCAGAAGTCTAAACCTCAAGATGTATGCACTCAAAACTCTCCTTAGCATGGAGAACATCGATATCTGTGCAGTAATAGAAACCTGGTTTAGGGCTCCAGAGAGCACCCCAGCACTACCAGGTTATACATCATACCATGCTTTTCAGCCCCAAAACTTGGACCAAACCACAAAAGTAGGGGGGGTATCGATATTCATCAAAGATACCCACACCTCCAGGTTGGTGGCAAAGCACGAAGCATCAGAGACTATCCATGTGCAACTAACAGTGGGTAAAACTGCCTTCCAATTTATAGCCTGCTACAGACCACCCACCCAAACCCAGGAACCCCACTTGGCCTTCCTGAGAACACTGGAAAATATGAAGGCCTCTCCAAACACCATTATATTGGGCGACTTCAACTACCCAAACATAGACTGGGAGCATTACTCTAGCTCCAACACCCTAGCCCAAAGGTTCCTAGAATTTATAAACTCAAATGCTATGGAACAACTTGTTACCACTCCCACAAGAGGGAAAAACATACTGGACCTGATCATCACCAACATGGAGACTCTATGCTCCAGACCAGAAGTGTATCCCTCACTGGTAAGATCAGACCATAAACTAATCTCACTGGATATACACATCCCGACCCCACCCCCTGCCAAGAAAATCACAGTGAAAAACTTCTCTAAAGCAAATTTCACACTCCTCAAAACCGAGGTGGAATCCCTCAAAGCCCCCGGGCCTGTGAAAAATAAGGCCCAGACCGCAGAATCCTTTATAAACGCATTCTATAAACACCTTCAGGAATGCATGGATCATGCGATCCCAAATAAAACCAAGACCCAATCCTCCAAAGGCAGATGTCCTGTCTGGTGGACCCCAGCCATGAACAAACTATACAATAGAAGGAGGAAGCTACTAAATGATAGAGCAAAATCCCAAAAAGGGAAGGCATCACTGATCAGTATTAGCAAAAAACTACGGGCACTCATAAAATTGTCTAAGGCCAACTTCGAGAGAAAAATTGCACAGGACACTAAGGATAATCACAAGGCTTTCTTTAGTTATGTTAGGAACCTGGGTGGTAATTCCCAGATATGCTCAGAATTAGTCCAAAATGACAAAAAATACACTGAACCCACAGACATTGCCAACATCCTAGCTGACAGGTTCAGGGCAAACCCCCCCTACCCACCAAAAGGGCAAATATCTAACCCAGCAGAGTGCTGCCCCCTAACATCTCAGATGCTCAGGTAAGAGCCGCCCTCTCCAAAGCAAAAAACACAGCATCAATGGCACTAGACGGTGTCCCGGGCTGTGTCCTACATGAACTCCAAGAAGAGCTAAACCCAAATATAAAACTACTGTTCAGTCTCAGCCTTACTACAGGATATGTGCCCAAAGAGTGGCATACAGCAACAGTGGTCCCTCTCCATAAAGGTGGTGCCTCAACAGATCCTGGAAACTATCGCCCCATAAGCCTGACTAGCTTGGTCTGAAAGCTATGGAAAAGATCATCATAGACCTCATAAATAAAGATATTGGGGACCTACAGACACTGGATCCTACCCAGTTCGGCTTTGTTAAGGGCAGATCCTGCCTCTTAAACCTGGTTGATTTCTTTGAAACAGTCACCAAGGCCATTGACGAGAGGAAGGTGGTCCACACAGCCTACCTGGACATCGCAAAAGCCTTCGATACAATACCCCACTCAGGCATTATAGATAAGCTCACCAGCTTAAATATAAACCCCTATGTCACTAGATGGATTGCAAACCGGCTCAAGGACAGAACCCACATGGTTAGAATTGCTGGAGCCATGTCAGACGCCAAACCAGTTACAAGTGGTGTCCCACAAGCCTCAGTCCTGGGACCTCTCTTGTTCGGTATATATTTCTCGGAGGTACAGGCCAACATGGAAGGACTGTGACTGACCAAGTTCGCAGATGACTGCAAACTGGGCGCCATAATCGACACTCCAGCCTACACAAGCATCCTCCAAAAGGGCCTCATAGAAACAGACAACTGGTGCCATTGCCATGGCCTCAAGCTAAATGCCAAAAAGTGTATAGTCATCCCCTTTGGCAAAAACAAAGTGCCCACAAATTACCACATAGGTGGTAATCCATTAAGTACAGAAGAAGTAATTAGGGACCTGGGGACCCAAGTTGATAGCAATCTCTCATTTGACAACCACGTGGCCAAAATGGTTAGAAAAACATTTTATATAGCCCACCTAATCATGAAGGGATTCACATCTAGATCAGGGGAGGTCATCGTGCCTCTTTACTCATCCCTCATCAGGCCCATAATTGAGTAGAATGCCCCTTTTGGGATGTACCTTACCAGACACCTGCAGCAACTGGAAAGGCCCCAAAAAATACTCTTGTTTTCCATACTTTCCTAATAGTCTGTTCCAGTGATCAGATTTTGCTGATCCCTGGGCTTTGTCTTGGTTCCTGTTTTCTCCATTTTCCTTGTTTGGTCAAGGGGTAGTTTCTTTACTCACTAGTGGGAGTAGGGAGTACTGAGCTGCCTGTTTGTCCTCAGAGGAGTGGTTTAAGGCAGTAACTTGTAGTCTATTGGTCGTTTTGGGCCAGTTCCTAGCTTCTTTCAGCCCCCTGATATAAAACACGCTAAACGCGCGTTTGCGCGATTTAGCGTGGAGTTGCCACTGTTGCACACTAGGGCAGCGCCGGTTAAGCAGGTTTAAACTATTCGGGCTACCTAAAGTCCACTCTTCAAATTTTCCCTTAAAACTACCTTCCTCGAACTATACTACTGATCTAATCAGCGTATCCTATAACTAAAAAGATCATCTCTACTTGACTCCAAGTAGACTATTCTCTATCTGTTAAACCTAGCACTTGCTCCTACAGTACTTATTACCTTGATACAGCACTCTTATAGACAGCACCCCAAAAAGGCAAACCCCCATTTCTCGGTCACCCACGTCCCCCGGAATCTCTTTTAAAGTTTTTTTGTCTAGTCCTTCTAGCATGTCGAGAATCAGTTGCTAGTGTCCTCTCCTGCTCAGCTGGTGAACCTGGGAATATTGAGGCAATGTTACAATTGCCTCATGTACACAGACAACCCTCTCCTCCTCCCACAAAACACAAATACATGCGAGAGATGCAACTATACGGCCAAACTGGAGGCTGAGCTCTCTCAACATAGGACTGGCAAGACCAGTCAGGAGGAAAAGGTTACCACACACACTATAGACCCAGTCTCACATAGTACCATCTCAACCTCAAATCATACACATAAACACACAAAGACATTCTCGGAGGCTCTGATCAAAAATCTACCAAAACAGCAGAGGCCACCAAAGCAGACACCCAAACAACCACCACCTCAGAACACAACACCTGAAACACATAGACCTCACAGTCAGAGTGTCAAACAGTCACAGCCCTTAAGGCCAAACACAATGCCAGACACACTAGTCATTGGTGACTCCATAGTCAGACACACTGATGTCCCGCTCACCAGACTGAGTAAGGAGAAGGTCACAGTAAGCTGCCTGTTGGGCGCTAGAATCCGCCACATAACGCATGCACTCAGGTCTCTCAACAGCAGGTACAAATACGACTCAGTCATTGTCCACGCTGGTGTAAACGACCTGAGACATACCTCCTTGGACTACATGAAAAGAGACATTGAGGAGCTCTCTGATTATGTAGCCCAGGCAGGTATGACCCTGACCCTGAGCAGTATCCTACCTTCACCAAGAATGATGCCACAATACAGAGATAAGATGATCAGCTTTAACAATTGGCTTAAACTCTGGTGTCATTCAAAGGGGATCCAATGTCTGTCTGCCTGGGATGACATGCTGGACAAGCCACGCTGCTTCGCAAGGGACGGCTTGCACCTGTCACCCCTGGGATTCCGGATATTGGCAAAGGCTCTTGCCACACCCATAGTGCCTTTTTTAAGCAAGGCTCAAATTCTAAACCTACCACCCTAGAACACAAAAAAGGAAAAAAACTAAGGGTAATGCTGCTCAATGCCAGAAGTCTAAATCTCAAAATGCACACACTCGAGGCCCTTCTCAGTATAGAGAACATCGATGTCTGTGCTGTAACAGAAACCTGGTTCAAGGCTCCTGAGAGCACCCCAGCACTATCAGGTTTTACCTCATATCATGCGTTCCGGCCCCAAAATCCGGAAAATACCAAGAAAGGTGGGGGGGTATCCATATTCATCAAGGACACCCACACCTCCAGACTGGTGGCAACGCACGATGCATCAGAAACCATCCAGGTGCAATTAACCATAGGCAAGACTGCTCTGCAAATTGTAGCATGTTACAGGCCACCCTCACAAACTCAGGAACCTCACATGGCCTTCCTGAAAACACTAGAGGGGATAAATGTATCACCAAACACCATCATACTAGGTGACTTCAATTACCCTAATATAGACTGGTTACACTACTCAAGCCCAAACACCCTAGCCCAAAAGTTCCTGGAATTCATAAACTCAAATGCCATGGAACAACTAGTCACCATCCCCACAAGAGGAGAAAACATACTTGATCTCATCATCACGAACATGGGAGCACAATGTTCAACACCGGAAGTATACCCCTCACTGGTGAGATCAGATCACAAACTAATCTCGCTGGAGGTCCTCATCCCACCCCCACCTGAAATAAAAAAGACCACAGTAAAGAACTTCTAAAGCCGACTTCACACTTCTAAAGACTAGTGTGGTTGCCTTTAAGGCCCCGAGTGCGGAAAACAGTACTCAAGCCGCTGAATCACTTACAAATGCCTTCTACCAGCACCTGCAGGACTGCATGGATAAGGCAATCCCAAGCAAAACAAAGACTCTTTGTACCAAAGGCAAGCGTCCAGTCTGGTGGACCCCAGCCATAAACAAACTCTACAACAAAAGGAGGAAGCTACTACAAGATAGAGCAAAATCCTTAAAAGGTAAGACACCCTTGATCACTATAAGTAAAAAACTAAGAGCTCTCATAAAATCATCCAAAGCAAATTTTGAGAGAAAAATAGCTAAAGACTCAAAAGACAATCATAAGGCCTTCTTTAGCTATGTTAGAAACCTGGGAGCAAACTCCCAGATATGTTCAGAACTAGTTCAAAATGATGTGAAGATTACTGATCCTACAGACATTGCCAACATACTGGCTGACAGGTTCAGTGCAAACTTCTCCCCTCCCCCAAAAGGAGAGATATCTATACCAAGCGATTGCAGCCCCCCAAACATCTCCAATGCCCAAGTGAGAACTGCTCTCTCCAAAGCAAAAAACACAGCATCCATGGGACCTGATGGTGTCCCCGGCTGTGTGCTCCATGAACTCAATGAGGAATTAAACCCACAGCTAGGACAGCTGTTTAATCATAGTCTTACCTCTGGATACGCACTCCAGGGAGTGGCGCACTGCAACTGTGGTCCCACTTCACAAAGGCGGTGCCTCCACCGACCCTGGAAATTACTGGCCCATTAGCTTGACAAGCTTTATCTGCAAAGCCATGGAGAGGATCATAATGGACCTCATAAATAAAGACATAGGGAATTTGCAGACTTTGGATCCATCCCAGTTTGGCTTTGTCAAAGGCAGATCATGCCTTCTAAACTTGGTTGACTTTTTCGAAACAGTCACCAAAGCCATTGATGAGGGAAAGGCAGTCCATACAGCCTACCTCAATCTGGCGAAGGCCTTCGATACAATACCCCAATCGGGTATCATTGAAAAACTCATCAGCTTAAATGTTAACCCATACATTACAAGATGGGTTGCAAACTGGCTGAGTGACAGAACACACAGGGTCAGAGTTGCTGGCGCCATGTCAGACTCAAAGCCTGTCACAAGTGGTGTACCACAGGGCTCAGTCCTGGGCCCACTCTTGTTTGGCATCTACTTTTCCGAAGTACAAGCAAACACAGGAGGGTTATGGCTGACAAAGTTCGCAGATGACTGCAAACTGGGCCATAGTAGAAAACACATCTGACACAGATATCCTTCAGAAGGGTCTCACAGAAACGGATAACTGGTGCCAGAGCCATGGCCTAAAGTTAAATGCCAAAAAATGCATAGTCATACCCTTCGGGAAAAACAAGGTTACCCCTAGCTACCAAATAGGTGGCAATCCACTGAGCACAGAAGAAGTTATCAGGGACCTGGGGACCCAAGTTGATAGTAGTCTATCATTCGACACCCGTGTAGCCAAAGTAGTTAGGAAAACCTTCTACATTGCCCACCTTATCATGAAGGGATTCTCATCTAGATCAAGGGAGGTCATAGTCCCCCTATACTCATCACTCATCAGACCAATGATTGAGTACAATGCCCCATTCGGAATGTATCTGACCCGACACTTGCAGCAGCTTGAGAGGCCACAAAAGTTCCTCACCAAAAGGATAAAGGGTCTCAAACATCTGTCCTATGCTGCCCGACTGAAAGAACTCCAAATCTATTCAGTCGCCACCGCTGCTCAGAGGTGACCTTTGCCTAACATACAAGGCCATGTCAAACCCAGATTTGATGAATATGCTTCACCTCAAAAATCTAGATCCGTCAGAGCCACAAGGGCGGAGACTTAAACCTTGACACGGCTATTAATAGGACGTGCTGGAGGGATAGATTCATCACCCAAAGACTCCCTATGCTGTGGAACAAAATCCCAGTATATGTGAGGCAGAGCACCTCGCTGGCCTTGTTCAAGAGAAATCTTGACCAATGGATGGGAGATCGCAGATATACCCCAGGGATTACCTCAGTGTCACTGCTCGACAGAGGCACAGCAAAATAATGGGTATAGTTCCCCATACTAAAGGGGTGGCGTAAGCCACAAAACTATGGGCTAGGCTTGTAAATGCCCTCGGGCAGATAGCCTAGTATGAACCTATGAACCTATGTACCTCACCAAGAGGATCATAGGGCTCAAACAGATGCCATATGCTGCCCGGTTAAAGAAACTCCAGCTCTACTCAGTGGCATACCACCTGTTCAGAGGCGATCTGTGCCTGACGTATAAAGCCGTGTCCAACCCGGAATTAATGGACATGCTGCACCTCAGAAAATCCAAATCCCATCGAGCTACGCGCTCGAGAGACTTGAACCTCAGCATTGAAATAAATAGGACATGCTGGAGGGACAGATTCATAACCCAGAGGCTCCCTTCACTCTGGAATAAAATCCCAGTCCAGGTTAGGCAGAGTCCCTCATTGACTCTCTTCGAGAGGAATCTTGATGAGTGGATGGGAGATCGTAGGTTTACCCCAGGTATCACTTCTGTGTCACTTTTAGACAGAGGCACAGTATACTAACCTCGAAAAAGGGCATAGCAAAATAAATTTAAAATGGGTGGCAAAAGCCAAACACATTCTGGCTAGGCTTATAAATTCCCTAGGGCAGATAGTCTAGTATGAACCTATGAACCTATGAACCTATGTATTCTTACAGACCTTAAAGGGACAATCCCAGCTTTTCTTTGTTTACATTCTGCAATGTTTACCTTGATCAGTGTTTAATTCTGAGCATGCTCGGGACTTGTCTGTGTAGGGTAGGGGGAGGGTTACCTATAGGAAGTTTCAGCCTTTTAATCACAGTCGTTTTTTCCTGATCTACTCACAACAACTTTTAGGTTGAGACATATATTATTTTAGCTTGTGGCTTGTTATTTTCAAGGAAAGGTATCTTCTAAATGTTTTTAATGACCTGCCTTCTCCCGACTTCTTGTTTCTGTAGAAAGGATTAGTAAACAGAGTTATTCTGTCTTTCTTGAGCTGTTAATTATTTATTTTATTTATTTATTTTACATTTGTTAATTAGGAGTGTCTGACTGAGCCAAAAGGGCCCTTTTTCAGCAGAGGCCCAGGGAGAAAAGCTCCACACAAAAAAATAATTGCAGATGCAGTTAGATATTTAGACATGATCAGTATACACACAAATTACAATAGACATGTTTTTACATTGGTATGCAGCACATCAACAGTTACAGTGGAGAGAAGAACAAGAAAACATTAATTTAAAAATAAAGGTGATTAATAGATTTGTGGTGTACAGCTGAAATATGGAACATAGGTAGAATACATACATAGTGCATAGGTACAGTACGTACATTGTACATTAGCCATTGTTTGTTAGTAAGATTGAAAACTACTATCAAGTACTCTAGGTTTAGTGTGTGCACCTTATCTGCTTTCACTAGCCTGGGGAGCAGTCATTCCGCTGCCAACTTTGCTTGAGATGTCGCCTAATGAGGTTTTAAAGGAGGCTATGGACAATGCGTTTTGTATGCTAGTGGGGAGAGAGTTCCATTTTTTAGCCATTGAACTACTATATAGTGTGTCTCCAATGCTATTATAGCTTTTGGTGACTTCTAGTAGTAGTTTGCCTGAAGATCTAAGAGGCCTTTTGGCTGAGTGATGTTGTACTAGGTTTTTGAGGGCAGGACACTTATTGGGGAGGTAATAGATAGAGTGACAGAGGCAGAGCTGATTGTAGGTTAGGATGTTGGGCAGTTCAAGCCAATGGAGCTGGCTCAAAGCAGTACAGTGATAAGTTCAATATGAGCAATTTGCAGCAAAGAGGGCAATTTTTTTAACAACATCATCTTAGACCCTATGTAGATAGTGTGGACAACATACTGAAGGACACGGGAGACTTTTTGAGAAAATTAGGTAATGTTGAGAAAGGCACATACAACAGTACTAAATTGTTGATGGTCACATTAGACGTTAACAATTTATTTACAGTAACAGATAATAGTTATGGCATAGAGAATGTAGGCACCCTCATGTTGGATTCAGGGGCTACAGGTGACAAGATTAGTTTAGTGAAAACATTGTTAGGTTTAGTTTTGGAGAATAATGTTTTTATAGGGGGTGATTCTATGTATAGACAGGCACAGGGGGTGGCGATGGGCACCCCCTGTGCCAACACGTATGCTAACCTTGTACTATCACAATGGGAGAAAGTATTTGTATTGAATAATGAAACTTGGCGAAGTCATTTGAAAATGTATGTACGTTTCGTGGATGACATTTTTATCTTATGGGATGGGAGTTTAGATACATTGCAACTATTTGTAGACCATCTACATTCCACGACCACATTTTTTAGATTTACCATGAAAGCCTCTACAGAATGTATAGACTTTTTGGATGTGAATATAATACAAGAAGGGGCAGGCTTTAAATCCAAGTTGTTTAAAAAGGAATGTTGGAAAAATAGTTTACTCCCATATGATAGCATGCATCCATGATATACGTACTCTAATATAGTGCAAGGACAGGTCAGTAGGATCTCCAGGATCTGTTTAGATGATGAAGATTTTGAGAAAGAGTTAGCGACACTTAAAGGTTGTCTGCAAGATAGGGGGTATCAGAGCGAGAAGGTTAATAAAGTTATTAGTGACAGTAAGGGCCATAGGGGTAATAAATATCGATCTTGGTTAAAACGTACGGGTATAGTTGAAAGTGAATTAAGGGATAGGACTACAACATTTAAAGCACCACAGGTGTCTTTCACATATAGTAGTAATATAGGGGACATATGCCATATTGTCCGAAAAAACTGGAATATTTTGACCAGTGATGTGAATTTGCACAATGTAGTAGGACAAGGACCCTGTTTTAGGTATAGATGGAATAAAAATCTTAAAGATATACTATGTAGAGAAAAACCCATTAACAGTGGACCAGTCTCCCTAATTTCGGCAGGGACAGTACCCTGCAGGAGATGTAAAGCTTGTGGCCATATTAACAACAAAAATTCAGTATTCACTCACCCTGTAACAGGTAGGCAGTTTATTTTAAAAGGTAAGGCAATGTGCAACACCACTGATTTGATTTACCTGGCAGAATGTGAACACTGCCCTTGCTTTTATGTGGGAAAGACAAATCAAATGTTTAAAACTAGGATCTTTCAACATATGTCAAGTATTAGGAATAAAGATCCACATAATGCACTTAGTAGGCATATAGAAGAGTTTCCCACACATAGTTTTTTGTTTAGGGCTGTTGTTAACATTAGGCTTACCAATAGGGGGGGTGATTTGAAGCATAAAACTGAATTATCAGAATCAAAGTGGATTGTTGAATTAATGGCTACAAGAGCACCTGGCTTGAATGAATCAGTACCAATAAGGCCCACACTTCAGAATAGGCGGGTCTTTTTATTGAATTTTACTTGAATTTTATTGGGTGAGTTGTTTTTTAAATGGAGTATTGTTTGCATGTGTAATTTTGTCTGAGGAAGGGAGTAGTCCCGAAAGCGCTTACCACTTTTATTGACTCTGTTTGTACTGAATAAACGTTTTAATAACGAGCAGTAGTGTCCAGCGACGTTCTTTGTTTCATTTCAGTTATATAGTTATTAAACAATTGTGGGCAGATATTATAATGTGCTGTGTCTGTATATGACAGTGCATAATATAGTGTTGTGCTGCTATGTTTAGGGATATTGCTAGAGTGATAACTTGTGGAGTGATAAAGAATTATGAGAAAACAGACTAGACTTAGTTGTGTGATAATCATGGTTATAAAGTTTAAGTTGGTTCTAGATGGAAGTGTGGATAGGAATTATAGAGTTGTAGTATATTTGGTTGGGTAAGTAGTGTGGGGTGATGTAATAATGTCCAGAGGGAATGTGAGTGGTTGGGAGTATTGTGTGGTGGAGCAAGTGGGTGTGGTGTAATGTGATCTGACTTGAGGAGCTGTGATTGGTGGAGGTGATGTGAGGGTGAGGTATGGGTGTGGTTGGGATTATTATAAATGTAGAGGTAGTAGGGGCAGGTGGAAATTGGGGACAGGGCAGGGGAGTGGAAAGATCCCAAGCATTAGTGAGGGTTAATGAAGCGGGGCTGAGCCCACCAGGACAAATGCAATTGGTGGCAAAAAGTGTTACTTTACAAATCTGAACACTAACAAATTCCTGAGGTCTAATGGCATACCAGCAAGCAGAATTCAATTGGTGAAGAGCACTTGTGTTCTGGTGGGAGACTAGTAATTTAAACATGGCTCCATGCACAGCATGACTCTAATATAGACTTAGTATATTCCACTAGATGAAGCCTTAGAAGTCTTCAATTCTACCTTCCTTAAATCCTAAACTCCCAAGCTCCACCTAGAACAAAATGAGTAAAATACAACTCTGCCCCTTGGCTAACTAAGGACACTAAAGCTCTCATGCAACAAAGAGATAAAACATGGAAACTCTACAATAAAAATAAACACCCATCTACACTCCTTCAATTTAAACAACTCTGCAATCTAACCAAAAAACTTATTACAAAAGATAAAGAAATCATACTACTCCAAACTACAGTCTACCCTCTCAAATAATCCCAAAAAATTCTGGAATTCCATCAACTCCCTTTTACACCGCAGTACTAAATCCAATCCCTGTCCCGACAACAATAAGACCAACACTGAAATTGCAACCCTTTCTAACTCCTTCTTTACCAGCTCTATAGCTGAACTTACTAAAACCTTCACCAAACCCACCCCCTCTCCTACCCCTAAACCTACTTCTTCCTCCTCTCCCCTCTCCTGCTCCACTCAACCCCCTCCCACTTTTTATCTAAAACCTGTGTCAACCTCCTGTATCAGAAAACTTCATTCCAAACTCAAACCATGCTCTAGTGCCCCCGACAATATCCTCTCACTCTTTCTCAAGCTTGCTGCTGATGGTATCGCCATACCCGTTAGCATTCTTATCAATAGATCCATCCAGGAATCTTATGTTCCCAAACTATGGTGAGCTGCCTACATCCAGCCCCTACATAAAGGAGGCAAAAATAATAGCATTTCTAACTTCCACCCAATAGCCATTCTTTCCCCAATTTCAAAAATCCTTGAAAAATGTATCCACCTGCAACTCATGCCCCACCTCCTCAATAACCAACTCCTCACCCCTACTCAACACGGTTTCCGTCCTGGCCACAGTACCATAACTGTTCTCCTCTCTTTCTTAGACATTGTCAACCATGCCCGTGACTCTGGAGATATTGTCTCCACTGTCCTCCTTGACCTTTCCAAGGCATTCAACACTATCCCACACACTCCTTCTTAACCACCTTTCTAACCTCAATCTCTCCCTAGATTACCTTTCTTGGTTAAAAAGTTATCTCTCGGATAGATCCCAAGCTGTGAAATGGCAACCAGGTAGCTCTACCTTCCTTCCTCCCCCATACCGGAGTTCCACAGGGTTCTATTCTTGGACCTATGCTCTTCAATCTCGTCATCAATGACTTTCACTCTGCAATTCCACACTCTCAAATTGTGCAATATGCAGACGACTCCATGTTAGTCTGCTCAGCCTCTAGCCTTCCCGAGCTCCAGGCCAAGACCCAATTTGCTTTCACAACTACAGAGAATTGGATGCTTCAAAACCATCTCTCCCTAAATGCCAATAAATCCCATATCATTTTTTTCTCCCCCTCAAAAGCCCTCTCACTTGATAAGCACTCTTTCAAGATCACCAGCCTCTCTCACTCCTCAGTAGAAGTTATTTCTTGTGCCAAACTACTTGGTGTTACCATTGATGAACACCTGAAATGTAATACTCATATTCAGCTAAACATAAAAAACCCACCAGAAGCTCGGCATGTTTTATAGAAATGCCCCCTCTCTATCATTAGCCACAAGACAAACCCTTGCCTCCACCTTCCTTTTACCTTCTCTATTGTATGGTGCTCCTCTTCTTACCAACCTCACAGCTTCTATCTCCTCAAAACTTGAAAGCTGCTACAACAAAATCGCCAAATTCGCTACTAACTCTAGGCATTCTACACACCATTGCATCTCCCTCCATAGTCTTAAATGGCTTGAACTCCCTAATCATCTTGACTACCTCCAACTTACTACTGCCCACAAACTAATTTTTAACCTTTTTCCCTACACTGTCTAATATCTTGGCTTTCTACACTCCTCTCAGGCCCCTAAGATCAGCCCAACAAAATCTTCTTACAGTTTACAAACCTAAATGACCTCCTGGCAACCTACTACTTTCTTGTACTATAGCAAAGAAATGGAACTCGCTTCCTCCCCTGCTAAGAATCACTACAAGCCCAGAAAAATTCAAATCTCTTCTCCACTCTCACCTCTCCCAAAACTGGAAATGTAACTGTATACTTCCTACCTAGATCCTTTCACTTCCCCTTTCCAATTCCTCTCCCTCCTGCCTCCTCTTTCTTCCAACTCTTTTCTCCTGCCCCTCTCTCTTCCAACTCTCTTTATTTTCAGCCCCCACCCTCTACTCTCTATCTTCTTCCCCCCCTGTATAAACTCTAAGTAAATACTTTTATATCTTCATTTCCCCACTGCTTATATCCCTCTTCTTGCAACTGTATCTTTTACCATTACCGTAAAATGTATCTTTCACCTCAAACATAAAATGAATCTATGTAGTTTTTTTTCTGTGCTACAAATTAAAAACTTTTATTTTTCTTGTTTGTAAATTATTTAGTGTGCAATGTGTTTGTAATATGGAGCTTTAAGTGTGCAATGTGTTTGTAAATTCAGAGCTTTTCTCCCCGGGCCTCCACTGAAAATGGGCTTTCGAGTCCAGTGGACATCCCCGGTTATCAAACTGGAAATACATAAATAAATATTGGGGGAGGGGATAGCACAAGCTGTGTAAACCAGATGCAATGCAAAGAAACCAGACAAACCAGGAAAGCAAGCAGTGAAAATCTATCAGTGAAGGCCTCAGAGGGGGGTGAGTAATAATTCAAACTCTACCTGTAAAGTGAAGGAGAGAAGAGACAGCAAAGTTTCTTAAGGTTGGGAGTGTGTCTTCACATTGACTTGCTTATTAGTAGCCAGTTTGTGCACAGATTAGAGTAGGGAGATACATTAGCAATGAAGGGGAATGTATAGAGATGCAAATAAACAGGTGGGACTCAAGTGATACAAATTATGGCAGACAGCACTGAAAGGGCTGCTTGAGGGTTAATGTAATCACAGAGAATAGGAAGGTCCTGAATTAAATGTATACTGTCTATTGGACAATTAGGATTACAGCACTAGTGGGGGGGGGAGCACAAAGCTACAACAGTCAGTTTTATTAGCATGCTGAGAACTAGTAAGTAACACGGCTAATGCTAAAGCTTCACTATCATAGCACGTACATGTAGAATGCCTGGGTGGACTGACCCTGCTCTTCAGGGTCAAAGGGTATATCCTTGGTTTAGTTTTGCAGTACTGATTTCTTCCTAGACTGTATGGGTGGGGAGGTAACCATGGAGTGCAAAGTTGCCCGAGTGTGCAGTAAGCAGAATTCAACTGCTGATGAGCACTTGCGTTCTGATGGGAGACTAGTTATTATACAATAACCTGCTGCCTTACTCTCTAACACTGCATAGTGCTGTCAGGCTAGACATTTTGTCTGTAAGAAAGGCAGGTGAGTGCTACTGTACAGGAAACCTGCTGCCTTACTCTCTAATGCAGCACAGTCCTGTCAGTAACACAGCTAATGTTAAAGCTTCATAACACATACATGTAGAATGCCTGGGTGGACTGACCCTGCTCTTCAGGGTCAAAGGGTATATCCGTGGTTTAGTTTTGCTGGGCTGAATCCTTCTTAGACTGTATGAGTGGGGTGGTAGCCGCAGACTGCAGAGTTTAGCCAGTGGCTTTTGCCTTCACCAAACAATAGTATTTCAAGGATTTTATTACCTGCTGCTACTCCTGTAGAAAGCATGTGATTCAGCTGACAAACAATAGTACATGGAGTTCTCTATTCCTTGCATTTCATGTTATTTAGTGCCTACTTTGGAAGCCACATTGAATGCATTTTGTAGTACCTTGTATCTTGTAAATTACTGGGTTTATGTAGTGCCTACTTTGGAAGCCACATCGAATGCATTTCGCAGTACCTTGCATCTTGTAAATTACTGGGTTTATGTAGTGCCTACTTTGGAAGCCACATCGAATGCATTTCGTAGTACCTTGTATCTTGCTAAATTACTGGGTTGGTTCATTATCAGTTTCGTTTGCTGCACGTGTTTTAACAATCTGTGCAGTTTTTCTCATTCAAAATTAGAATGAAAGCATTTTGCAATGTGTCTGGTAGTAAAGTTCTCCAAAGAAGTACTATATATATTTTTTCTGTTACTTCCACTTGACCTGTTGGAACTGTGGTGGTGGTGCTGTGGTAGCGTTATCGCCTCACAGTAAGACGTTGCCCTGCTTGATTCTCAGCTAAAGCATCTTCTGTGTAGAGACGTGTGAATGGGCGTACCTTCATTGAAGGTTGTGCGTCAGGGCTGGCAACTCGGTATGTAAAAATCTACTGCCAATCATTAGCGGACCAGACCCCTAACCCCTAAACGCCGAAAGATACAACAACTTCCACTTGAACTGTTATTTTTTTCATGCTGAGTTCTACATTTGCAGGCATAGCTGCAGCCTGTTGTCTCATTAGTTTAGTTATTAGTCCTACAGGCTGCAATCCAAATGTATGTACTGGCACAGATTATACAGCAAAATGACAGAACTGCCACTTTATTTGAACTGTATCACATACCTCTCTTTCATATCACCGCAGTAAAATAATGAAAGTTAGATATATTATTTTTTTTTCAGTACATGCTCTTGGCTGACTCCTCTACTTGCTTTCAGTTTAAAGCAGTGCGATTCCCATGAGTGATGCTTTCATACCTCGCACTGTACATCTGCAGTTTGTTTCTGATGCTTCTCTCTGCAGCATTATCACCTCTCTGTTATGCATCATTGCCTTTCATTTTGTCCTAATCAAAATTCATTGATTCCTGACTACCTTGCCAATTATATCCTTGAATTAATTTATGAGTCCCTTATTTTCTTTGCCAGTGTTCTAAATATAATGCAAATAGCAAAGGGGTGAGAGAACACCCCTGCCTGGTTCCTCTGCTCAAGCAATGATTATCAGAGATGACCCACACCCACTTTAGTTTTCACCTCTGATCCCTCATACATCCTCCTAATCAACCTTACAATTTTATCAGGGAATGAAAATGCATCGATTGCTCTGCTGCTAAAGTCCCAGCCTACTCTGTGAAATGCTTTCTCTGCATCAAGACCACCAACGGTGGTATTTTCTTACATTCTTCTTCCCTCTGGATCATCACAGTTCTGTTAATGTTGTCAGAAGTCTGCTTCCCCTCCACAAAACCACATCGATCCATACCTATCAATTTTCAGCATCACTTTTGCCATTCTTTTAGCCATTATAGACAAAAACACTTTATAATCACGGTTTAGTATGAAGCTTGATCTGATGGATCTTTACCCTGTTTAGGTATTTACAGCTGTCAGCGCTTTCTTCCAGGATGCTGGTGATTCTCCTCTTAAAATGCTGTTAAAAAAAACTTGCAGATATTTATCATTTTTTTTCCTTCTAATTTCCAAGCTTCCACAGTAATACCATCTGTTCCTGGTGATTTTCATATAGATTGGTTATACATCACCATTGTTATCTCATCTCCTCCTATCCTAACTGCTTACCTAGTACTTACCTATGAATTGGAGAAGATGCCTGGATAATGAATCCAGTGTGGGATTAGGCTAAAAATGCCCCCGAGTACCTTAACGACCATGACCTGCAATTTATCTAAAGCTATTTATTTTCATTTGGGAAAGTTTTCTTTTTGTTAAGGTTCTCCCAAATGTTTCATGTGATTAGAAAAGTATAGTGTAAGCCAACAGTGATGCTTCATGTACTGAGAGGTGGTCAGACCTGCCACACTGCCAAAAATCATTCATTATCTCCTCAATTACCCACTTAGCCTCATTGCAGTGGCATAGTAGATTTGGAGCTTATGAACAGGGTTCCAATGAACTGCCAGGCACATGGACACACAATACAGGAAGAGCAAGTGAAGAACTGTAATTTCGCCGCACATTGTCATTGGATGTGGTAGGAAATGTAGCATCAAAATTCACAGGCATATTGTACAGATTCAGATCAAACGCTGCAGTTTATAACTGAACTGGGGTCATAAGTAATGTAAGGTGGCAATGTTGATTACTTCACGACTGTGCTATTTCAGACATAAATTAGCATGTAGCTAACATGATCATTCTGTTCCTACAGAATAAGTTAAGTAAAATAGTGTTTTCATTCATAATCCCAGGACACATGTATAGCATTCTCAAAAAATGATCTAGAGCAGGCTTTAGCATTTCATTAATGCCAAATGAAGCATTTCCTCCAGTGATCCATTTATCAGTTTTCCCTTGCCTGCACAACTACTTCACTAACACCAAATGAACCATTTCTCCCAACGATCCATTGAGTAGATTGCCCATGTCTCCATAAGCAGTCAACTGTCATGAACTGGAACACTTCCCCTAATGATCCCGGGACAAGTTATTTTACTAAGATCAAATGAACCACTTCTCCCAAAATCACATTCAATAGTTTGCCCATGTAGGCTCAAGCACTTCACAAACATCAAAGGAAATATATACCCCCAGTGATCCATTTCATAGTTTGTCCATGCTCGCAGAAGTACTTCACTGACACCAAATAAAAACATTTACCCTAATGATCCCCTCAGCAGTTTCCCCATGTGTGTCCATGCACTTCACTGACACCAAAAGGAACATTTCCCCAAAACAATCCCTTCAGTAAGTTGTCTGTGTCTGCACAATCATATCACTGACACCAAATGAAACATTTCCACCCAAAATGTCTGCACGAAGACTTCAGTGATGACAGAATGAATAATTTCCACAAATGAACCCTTCTGTAGTTGGTCCATTATTGCTGAAGTCATTCACTGGCACTGAATAAAACATTTCCCCCAATGATTTCAGTAGTATGTTCATATCTGTACAAACACTTTTACTGACACCAAAAGAAACATTTCCCCATGACCCTTGCAAAACCTTGTCCACATCTGCATAAGTACTTCACTAACACCAAACCAAACTTTTTATCCAGTAACACTTAGTGCTTTTTCTATGTATGCACAAGCACTTCTATGACACCAGATGGAACATTCTCACCCAATGATCCCCTCAGTAGTGTCTCCATGTATGCACAAGCACTTCACTGATGCCAAATGAAACCATTCCCCCCAAAACACCTTCAGTAGTTTGTCCATGTCAGCCCAAGTACTCAACTGACATAAAATGAAACATTTCTCCCAAAGATCCCTTTAGCTAAGAGTTCAAGATATATGCAAACCTCTTACCTGCTGCTGCCACTGCTGGATCAATCTTCTCCCAACATTGGAACATAGTTGTGGCTCAGAGCATGCATGTTAACACAAATCCTGTTGCTGAAGCAACTTTGCAATTTTTATCTTGAGCCAAGACGTCAAGAGGTATGAAACCACTTAACTGCTATTGCCACTGCTCAATCACTTTCACTCTTCACATTTGCCTACACACACACACACACACACACACACACACACACACACACACACACACACACACACACACACACACACACACACACACACACTCACACACACACAAACACACACTTTTTTTCTTTCTTTTACACTCACTAACAAAAGTTTGATTCTAGGTATACTGACCTCTGGAACATTTCAGCAGCATAAGAGAGGTGCCGTGGAAGTACCCCAGGCAGCTGCTGTTCAAATTCTCTTGCATTTCCTGGTAGCAATGTGCACCAAGGTGGATGATTACATTTGCTTCCTAGCAACAGTCATGAATTAAAGAACTGCTATGCAACAATTCTGTGCTATAGCCAAATTCTCCTGCATCCTCAGTGCAATAGACTGCACCCACTTTCCATTTAAAACACCTGCTGTACCTGATGCAGAGCTATACATAAAAAAAAGGGGTGTCAGGTGGTGTGCTCAGCAGATCCCTCATTACTAATATCATGGTGACACACTCTGGTAGGGTCCCTGATGCTGCAATATGAAGGGAAAGTGGTCTGAGAGCTGCTTTGCAACATGGTGAAATACCTGAGGGACTACTAGTCAGTAAGGACAGGACCACAGCTATGATGTAATCAGAATCCACACCTGTCAACATTAAGCATGAGGACAACATATGTCCTGGTGGTATGATTGGAGGCCAGTAACACTGTTATCTCATCTGGGAAGGCAAAGGTGGCCCACCTCCAGTGACATTCCTTGTCCTCTCATAGCAGCAGTCTGTAGGCTGTACTGAGGATCCTGCCAAAGTAACATCACTCACAAGCCTCACTGACAGGCCTCATTGGATCTGTTGTGACTGCCCAAAGCATTGATCATGTTTGGAAGATCTGTTCACACTTCATTCATACTTCATTTCTCCAAACAGTATTGCCTGTCCATCCAAGAAGACTGCAGTCATGCTGCGGAGGAACTGCAATTATTAATTCATTCTATCTGTGTGAGAAATTGCCTTCCCTACTTCTGACTGATATCTGGAAGACAGTGTGATATGCAAATGTTATAAAGCTTGCATATTGATAAGATGATATTACAAGCATATATCAACTGACTATCTCCCTCTCATTTACAATGCAAAGCCATGCTAATCAGTTTCATTTGTATTATATAGATAATCAGAATAAATATGAAAAATGTCTGAATATGTAATATTTAGGAAATAACATCAACACATGTACAATCCATTTAAAAGTTGCATAGGTCACATGTGGGATTTGAACCCATGGCAGTGGATATAACAAGTAAGGGACAACCACACAACCACTGTGCCATAGTAATGGTGTTCCACACTTGCATGCACATCCATACAGAATGAGCACGTGTACTCTAAGAATGTCAGATGCCTGTCATATACAACCACAGTCAGTGATACACATCATAGCAAATGTTACTCTCATAATATACTATGCAACACACATAACGGAAGTTATATAGAAACAGTGCAGGAAAAGTCAGCATATTAAAATGAACTGTTATGCACTCATGGCAACATACCAACACAATACATAGTGAACCATTCTCATGTTGTTTCTATCAGCCCTCATGCGGTTAACGACTAATACTATATTACTAATCATCAGAAAGTATCTGTAAACTAGTCAGTGAACATATAACTAATGGAAATCCTCAGAAGTCATTGGTTTCCTTAAACATACCACAGATATTGCAGGTTAGTCAGAAACAACACTAAAGCTATATGTTCATTCTATCTATAGCTCACCAAGACTGTTTCTTTTTAAGCATATGTTATTACAGCATATGGGGAAACTCTCATTATCAGTGGTGGTCTTCTACCATCTCTGTATGTATATTGTTGAATTCTGTCCCACTCCTTTATGTCACAAACAGATTATAATGCAGACAATTTACCAAAAAAAATGGAGTGACAACATGTATAAGATGCTTTTTACAGATTAATAAGAACATATATATATGATAATAGGTATCTATTCCACCACAATGCCAGCAGGTGACAGGTTACCTTTGAAGGTAGCTGTACATTAGCTATTCCTTAAAGTGAGTGATAAGGACTATCCATAGACATTCAAATGGTGTACCAGAATAAATAGGATTTATTATTGTGCAGATAAAGCCTTACCACAGGGAAAGTAGGGGGAGAAATAGAATGCCATCATGTAAGTATCAAATAGAGAAAACTGTAAAGCAATTAAAAGTGTCACTGTTAGAAGAGTACAGAAGAGGAATAGATCAACACAAATACTCAAAGATAGATGTGATTAAAGCAGTGCGCAGTATCAGAACAGATCAGGATCGATCATGGACTATCGCAGATAATAAACTAAAAACATCACCATAAGCAGAAAATACGCTAATTAATGTAAAGGAAAAGTACAAAATAAGCAATTTATTGATGACCCAAAAAAGATTTATACAGAACTGGGAGACAAGTGAAAGGAATTGAAACACTACCAAAAAAAGAAGAAATATATACATTTTGGAGACGTATCTATGTAGATTCCATGGAACATAACAATGATACTAAATGGATACAAGAAGTAAAAGAAACAATAAAATGTTCAAATATTCAGGATATGAAATGGGATGAAGTAACAGTGAGAGACTGAAACAAAGTTAATAAAAGCTCCTAATTGGAAATCTCCAGGCCCAGATGCAGTACCTAATTTCTGGCTAAAAGCATTAACATCTTTACATGAAGATTTAGCCATGAATAAGAAGTATTTATATCCGCACCCTGAACAGACACCAGCTTCATTTACAACGGGAAAAATAATGCTCCTACTTAAGAGTGAACCTGCAAACTATTCTCACAACTATAGACCAATAGCTTGCCTTCTGACAATGTATAAACTATACACTGGAACTGATGCCGACTAGAGTTTATAATCATTTAGAAGAAACTCAATCATGGCAATAGAATAAAAGGGTATTAAAAGAAAATAAGCTACAAATTACTACAGCACTTAACCTTCCTCTTTACCTAGAGGAAAACGGTTTTTGTACTTACTTTCCTTACTTGGTTAGAGAAAACAACTCTTGTACTCACTTTCCTCACTTGTCTAGAGGAAAGCTGTTTTTTATTCAGGCATGTCCAAGGGTCAGTTCCCAGTGTTCTTTCCTATCTATCTGATGAATCTGAGCATCTTGGGGCCAATTGCCTTATGTATATAGACAACCCTCTCCTCCTACCACCCAACACCACAACCTGTGAGAGATGCACTTACCTAGCCAAACTGGAGATAAAGCTCTCTCCAACCAAGACTGAACTTGACAGTCATGAGGAGAAGGTAAACACTTGCACCATACCACACTCATCAAATAGTCCCATTAAACCTACATCACCAAAATCCACACATAGAAACAAAAAAACATTCGCGGAGGCTCTCAGTAATAATCTGCTCAAGCAACAGAGACCTCCAAAGCAGAAATGCAAGCAACCTCCACTCCCCAACACAACCCAAATGGCACAGCCCACAGACTCAGTGTACCAATCAACCACAGCCCATAAGGCAAGACAACGTACCCGACACACCAGTCATAGATGACTATATAGTCAGGCACACTGATGGCCCACTCACCAGGCTAAACAAGGAGAAGGTTACTGTCAGCTGCCTGTTGGGTGCCCGGATCCGCCACATAACCTGCGCACTCAGGTCACTCAACAACAAGTACAAATATATATTAAAATATAACTCTGTCATTGTCCATGTTGGTGTGAATGACCTAAGATGTACCTCCCTGGACTACATGAAAAGAGACATGGAAGAGCTCTTTGACCTTGTAGCCCAGGCAAGTATGACCCTAACCCTGAGTAGCATCCTGCCATTGTCCAGAATGATACCGCAGTACAAGGACAAAATGATTGCTTCAACAATTGGCTAAGCTTTTGGTGTCATTCTAAGGGGATCAAGTATCTGTCTGCCTGGAATGACATGGTTGAGAGACTACGATGCTTTGCCAGAGATGGCCTGCACCTGTCACCCCTGGGATTCTGGATACCAGCTAAGGCTCTTGCTGCCCCTATAGTTCCTTTTTTAGGCAAGGTTCAAATGACAAATTCACCACCGTAATAGGAACAGGCAAGCAAAAACTGAGGGTAATGCTACTCAATGCTAGAAGTCTAAATCTCAAAATGCACTCCCTGGAGGCACTCCTTGAAATGGAGAACAATGGGGTATCAACAGATATACATGTCTCCTAATGGGCATGTATATACTTTCATATTAGAGATATATATGTACAGCCAAGTTTACAAGAACTGGCATTATAAGGGCTATGCGTTTATCTAGGATGATGCTGCTAAAAGTATTATGTATGATGCTGTTGAGAGATGGTTAACTTTAATCAAGGATTAATGCTGGTGTTCTTTAAATAGGTATGTATATATGTTGATACTAGAGAGATATTAATATAGTTAAGTTAGCAAGTATGGGTTTATTAAGAGCCATATACTTGATTGGTATGATGCTAGTCATAGCATTTTGTAAGACGCTGTCAAAAGATTTAGCTGAATGACCATTGGTGTTCAGCTGAAGGGTAGTTTTTGGTTAGTTCTAAAATACAATATTTATTGGAGTTTTTGTTGTTGCAGATGTGTATGTTACTTATTGATTACTTTTATCTTGACCCCCTTTTTTGATAACAAATCTGAACAACGATAATGAGGCAGAATAATAGGGTTAACGAATTATAATTTTCATCGTAGCGGATATATTTTTTTTTATCATACTATGACATCAGACAATGCCATTATACAGTTAAGGTAGGTTAATGGCACGTCTTTGCAATTCTTATGAAGGTGATTTGCCATGATGGCTTTTTTATACGGTATTAATAACCTTAGATTATTATCTGACAGTGAGTAATGCATGTACATATAGTGCTCTATGTTAGTCCTTATGGAAGGTTAGCAGTGATTAATAGCTATGTAATGGTTAATAGACAGCTTATACTTCTTATTATGTAGTTAGTAATAAGTATATCTATATTTAGTTAAACATGATGTGTTTACATATTGTATACAATGTTATGCTGTAATACAGTGAAGGTCATTCATATGACGATCAACATATGTATTAATACTTATATTTATACATTGTTGTATGATAGTATGGTGCATTTGTTTGTTTAATACATTATGTTGATTTTATAAGCTTAATTTAGATTTAAGTATAAGGAATGGGAAAGGAGAGTTACTATTTCAGGGTGTATACACTACACACTGTTTTATTTAGTCATTCATTTTTTAAGTATATATGTTTTTTATATTGTAGCAAAAGAAGCTGCTCTTTCCAACGGAGACTGCTCGTCACAAACCAAGAATAGTAGATAAAAAAACACGTTCAGTCTCACCACAGAAACGGCAAAAAGGCAGTAAAATATAACTAACTTTAATAAAAGACTAGCGCTTTCACGTATTGTAAATACGCTTCTTCAGATCATGAATTACAAAAGAACTGAGAGTTTTTATACATTGTTACTGTGAGTCAGTCACATCAAATTGAACCAGATGGAATCAATTAATCAATCAAGTTAAACACAGCAACTGATTAACTAGCTATGCAACAGAGAAAGAGAGGGAAAGAAAAAGCTTGCTCAAGTTTAAAAAATCCCAACTTTTAAATATAAAACAACATTCTAGTATACAGTTTAACTGAAATATTAATAACTTAAAGAATTTTAAACCATCATATAGTATATACAAAAGTTAACGCATGCACTTCATTAAACTCATGTGTTCAAGAGTTCTTTAAAAAAACATTGTTCTAAAAAACAAAAATTATGATCTATAATATGAGCAATTTCATAATGATAAACTATTGTTAATGGCATTAAATATATTTTAAATATAAATACAAATACAAGATCTGGATATATAGAATGACCCTAGATTAATTTATTAGTGTTGTTATATAGTAGAGCATACACTGGAACTACATAAGACATATGGATATATGTATAAATGACAATACTCAAAACTCCAAGTAGCTATATATATCTAATGGTCATTGCTAAACCATTATACAATCTATGAGATATATATATATTATCTGCGTCAAGCTAAAAAAGACCTTATGGAGACATAAGCATTAAGTCCTGGCAAGTGATGTGCTTTTAGTTTAAAAATCCACTCTAGCTCTTTGCTTTCTAAGTGATTCATATAATCCTCACCTCTATTCCCTGGATGTACAACCTGCAGAACCCTAAAAGAAAAGGCATGGCCAGAATTCACAGAGATATGCTTGGCTAGTGCGTTAAGTTCATTCTTGCACCTGATGTCATAGAGGTGGTTGTATATTCTCTGCTTGAGTTTACGTTTTGTGAGTCCTATGTAAAATGCAGGACATTCATTGCTTGAAGCTAGATATATCAAACCAGTTGTCTCACAAGTTGCGTAGCAATTTGGTTTCACACAACTGCCTAATGTAGGATGAATAAACTCAAAATCAGTAGATATATATTGACAATAGTTACACTTTCTACAGGGGAACGTACCCAACTGTCCCAAAACTACCGGATGGTCTAGGACATTACTCCCTAAGTTCTTGCATAACAACTCTTTCAAAGACTTATTGTTTCTATAAGTAAAACTAGGGGTGTGACCAACAATCTTAGCTGTCTTGTCATCAATGGTCAACACACCCCAGTTCCTATAAATGATATTCCTAATAGCTGTACTATCATTAGTGTATGTTGTGATGAAACTAAGTCTTTCCATAAAATTGGTCTTAATTCTATGTTTATTATTACCACAGTGACTCTTAGAATATTTATAGGACATGGCACATCCCAAATCTTGAGCTTCTCCTGTAACCTGAGATCTTATTTTCTTTACCATAAAGGCATCATAGCCCCTCTCAACAAAAATTCTCTCCATGTTGTCAAGTTCCATCAACCGATCCCTTTCTTGCCTACAAATCTTTAACAACCTATTGAATTGACTCTTTACTATGCCTTTAAAAACATGACGAGGATGCATACTATCAAACTGAAGTATGGCATTCTTCCAACATTGCTTCCTGTAGAGGGTTGAAGTCAGTCTACCCTCCTGTATATTCAAACTAACATCAAGAAAACTGACTGATTCATAGGAGGCATCAAATCTAAACCTAAGAAAATTATTGGTAGTTTCTAGATGTTTCAAGAAAGTCTCAAACTCTGTAAGAGTACTATTCCAGACAATCAGGACATCGTCCACAAAACGTCTGTAAATCAGCACCTTGCTGAAATCTTTATGAGTAAAGAGGAACTCTTTCTCCCATTGATAGACTACTAGGTTCGCATAAGTGTTGGCACATGGGGTGCCCATGGCCACACCAGCTTGTTGTAGGTACAGGTCATCCCCATGTGCAAACACATTATGCGACAAAACCAGATCTAATAACTGACAAATTAGAATTTCTTTGTTGCAATCTATAGTGGGAAAACATTGAAACAACATTCTAATGGCTTCAATGCCTTCATTATTAGGAATACATGTGAATAGATCTTTCACATCCATAGTTATTAATAGATGTTCTCCTTTCTGAAATTCCAAATTAGTGTTATCTAACAGATCCAGAAGTTCATAAGTGTCTTTCAAAATAGTAGAGATGTTGTCAACAAGTGGTCTCAGTGTCTTCTCTACGAATACTGAGACGTTCTCCGTAATCCATTTATCACCACTAACAATAGGTCATAATGGAGGGGGGTCTATGGCCTTGTGCATTTTAGGTAGGCCTTTAATGACTGGTGTTTTGGGATTTTCATTGTAAATGAAGTCATATAGTTCTTTTGTTATCTGACGGCACATCAACAAATCATAAAATGTGTCATTTACTTCTTTAACTATGTTGTTTAACTTTAGATCATTAATTTTCACATAAGTATTAGAGTCACTAAGCATCTTAACCATGAAGTCTCTATAGTCATCAGTATTCAACAACACTACTCCCCCTCCCTTGTCAGCGGGTCTTATAGTAAGAGCTGGGTTAGAGGAAAGTTTATGAAGTGAACATCTCTCTTCTGGCTTCATATTGAAGTATAAACATTTTCTAGCTCCACTAAAAAAATACTCATATAAGTCTCTTTCACACATCCTAACAAAATTGTCAACATGTGCTGGTAATACAGGTGAATACGTACTCTTGCGTTTACATATATAATTTCCTACTATACAATCATTAACGTTGCCTTCTGTTTTATCAAAAAAACATAATTTAAGGGCTATTGTGCGCGCAAATACACGTAAATCAATCAATAAGTCATGCAGCACACTGCCCTGCGAAGGAATAAAGGATAAACCTTTATTTAAAACGTTAATGTCAGATGGAGTAAGCACAAACCTGGAAAGGTTGAAAAACAGGTTTGTTACTGTCTTTGTCTTCTCCTTTGTTGCTGCTGGTAGTCTCCCGATAGTTTCCGTTTTCTTCTGTCCCAACTTCTGGAACGATCCCGTTGGAGCACATTGTTCTTGATGGGAAGAGGTAAAAAACGATCATTACCATCACAGCCATACTTACGCATGGCCCCTAAGTCCCTGAGTGTAACAGAATTGTGATCAGCGTCCTGATTAGGTAACGGTGTGGATACAGTTACTTCAACCCCTCTAGAAGGAAGCATTTCAGGAGGAGTGACAAAGGGAGTATTAGAACTGCCCCCAGAACTCAGAGATCTTGCTCCTGCTGAGGAAGAGGCACAAACGCCAGCTGCTACAAGCGTAGTGTCGTTAGGTGCTGTGTTACGAGCAGAATTGCCCGCCAAAGTAGCGCGATCTGATCTCTTCTGCCAAACAAACACGCCCCCTGTTGAAAAATCCTGAAAATCGCGCTGCAATTTCTTATGTTTGATTTGCTGAAGTTTAATAGAATAGGCATCCACTTGGGCATAGATACTATCAAGTTTCTTAATGCAAGAGTCATTTTTAAAACTGTCACAAATCTCACTATTCAATCTGGACACTTTAGATAACAGTTCTTGTTCAATAGGCTTGAAATAGTCAATAAGCAACTGTACATATTTAAAGCTAGCATCCAGATTGATATCTTGCCATAACTTTAACAAGACTGGATGGCTCTCCCCATATGTAGGCATGCAGAGAACCCGCATGCCTCTGGGGATGAGCCGAAAATGCAGGCAAGCCTCCATGTGTTTCCTTTGCCAAACTAGGCGTTGCAGCCTAAATAAATCATTCTCCAGCTGTCTGGATAAAAAGTTAAATTGTTCCAAATTATCTATGTCATTGTCTATGGTCATTGGGGTCAGTACCTGCAAATCCAGAGCCAATAAAGGATTAATATTGTTGTTAGTAATGCTTGTCCATCTATTGGAGACTGTATTAGTCCTCGGTTACGGATTGTAGTCCAGTTCAACATTCGTATTAGCCATGCTGTGTGGAAAGGCAGTTAAATAAACAAAATGATGTAGCAAAAGAAGCTGCTCTTTCCAACGGAGACTGCTCGTCACAAACCAAGAATAGTAGATAAAAAAACACGTTCAGTCTCACCGCAGAAATGGCAAAAAGGCAGTAAAATATAACTAACTTTAATAAAAGACTAGCGCTTTCACGTATTGTAAATACGCTTCTTCAGATCATGAATTACAAAAGAACTGAGAGTTTTTATACATTGTTACTGTGAGTCAGTCACATCAAATTGAACCAGATGGAATCAATTAATCAATCAAGTTAAACACAGCAACTGATTAACTAGCTATGCAACAGAGAAAGAGAGGGAAAGAAAAAGCTTGCTCAAGTTTAAAAAATCCCAACTTTTAAATATAAAACAACATTCTAGTATACAGTTTAACTGAAATATTAATAACTTAAAGAATTTTAAACCATCATATAGTATATACAAAAGTTAACGCATGCACTTCATTAAACTCATGTGTTCAAGAGTTCTTTAAAAAAACATTGTTCTAAAAAACAAAAATTATGATCTATAATATGAGCAATTTCATAATGATAAACTATTGTTAAAGACATTAAATATATTTTAAATATAAATACAAATACAAGATCTGGATATATAGAATGACCCTAGCTTTGCCAGAGATGGCCTGCACCTGTCACCCCTGGGATTCTGGATACCAGCTAAGGCTCTTGCTGCCCCTATAGTTCCTTTTTTAGGCAAGGTTCAAATGACAAATTCACCACCGTAATAGGAACAGGCAAGCAAAAACTGAGGGTAATGCTACTCAATGCTAGAAGTCTAAATCTCAAAATGCACTCCCTCGAGGCACTCCTTGAAATGGAGAACAACGGAGTATCAACAGATATACATGTCTCCTAATGGCCATGTGTATACCTTCATATTAGAGATATATATGTACAGCCAAGTTTACAAGAACTGCCATTATAAGGGCTATGCGTTTATCTAGGATGATGCTGCTAAAAGTATTATGTATGATGCTGTTGAGAGATGGTTAACTTTAATCAAGGATTAATGCTGGTGTTCTTTAAATAGGTATGTATATATGATGATACTAGACAGATATTAATATAGTTAAGTTAGCAAGTATGGGTTTATTAAGAGCCATATACTTGATTGGTATGATGCTAGTCATAGCATTTTGTAAGACGCTGTCAAAAGATTTAGCTGAATGACCATTGGTGTTCAGCTGAAGGGTAGTTTTTGGTTAGTTCTAAAATCCACTGGTGTTCAGCTGAAGGGTAGTTTTTGGTTAGTTCTAAAATACAATATTTATTGGAGTTTTTGTTGTTGCAGATGTGTATGTTACTTATTGATTACTTTTATCTTGACCCCCTTTTTTGATAACAAATCTGAACAACGATAATGAGGCAGAATAATAGGGTTAACGAATTATAATTTTCATTGTAGCGGATATATATTTTTTATTATACTATGACATCAGACAATGCCATTATACAGTTAAGGTAGGTTAATGGCACGTCTTTGCAATTCTTATGAAGGTGATTTGCCGTGATGGCTATTTTATACGGTATTAATAACCTTAGATTATTATCTGACAGTGAGTAATACATGTATATATAGTGCTCTATGTTAGTCCTTATGGAAGGTTAACAGTGATTAATAGCTATGTAATGGTTAATAGACAGCTTATACTTCTTATTATGTAGTTAGTAATAAGTATATCTATATTTAGTTAAACATGATGTGTTTACATATTGTATACAATGTTATGCTGTAATACAGTGAAGGTCATTCATATGATGATCAACATATGTATTAATACTTATATTTATACATTGTTGTATGATAGTATGGTGCATTTGTTTGTTTAATACATTATGTTGATTTTATAAGCTTAATTTAGATTTAAGTATAAGGAATGGGAAAGGAGAGTTACTATTTCAGGGTGTATACACTACACACTGTTTTATTTAGTCATTCATTTTTTAAGTATATATGTTTTTTATATTCTTTATTATTCATATATTGCACTGTATACTGATGCATTGCTATGATGGCATTCATGTTGAAAGAGCGAGTGTAATTTTTTGTAATTTGAGGAACATGGTACGCTGTCAAAAGTGTTATTTTAATGTTCAAGAGAGCGTTTGTTTGTAGTCAAACTATAATGCTCCTGAGAGCTGTTCATAGCGGGGCAGAATTCCTTTTCTTAATAATGAACGCAGGACAAACTTCTGCATCTTAAAGCAGGAGTATTCTACCTCGCACTATACAACCCATGTGAAGTAAGAATTGTATGTTAGTTATCTTTATACATATTAGTGTTTGGAACAATTGTTTAATAGTGCAGTTTTGTTGCCATGAGAATAGATTCAGTTATGTTAGAAACCTGGGATGCAACTCCCAGACTTGTTCTGAGTTGATTTTAAACGACAAAAAATACACTGAACCCACAGACATCGCCAATATCCTGGCAGACAGGTTCAGTGCAAACTTCTCCACCCCCTCCCCCCCAAAAGAGCAAGTATCTATCCCAGCAGAGGGCTGCCTCCCAAACATCTCTGATGCTCAGTTGAAGGCTGCCCTCTCCAAAGCAAAAAACACTGCTTCCATGGGACCAGATGGTGTCCCAGGTTGCGTCCTACATGAACTCCAAGAAGAACTAATCCCTCAAATAAAACAGCTTTACAATCTCAGCCTCACTACAGGATATGTGCCCACAGAATGGCGTACAGCAACAGTGGTCCCACTCCACAAAGGTGGAGCCTCCAAGGACCCTGGAAACTATCACCCCATAAGCCCGACTAGCTTAGCCTGCAAGGCTATGGAGAGGATCATCATGGAGCTCATAAACAAAGACATTGGAGACCTACAAACACTAGATCCTACCCAGTTCAGCTTCATCAAGGGCAGATCCTGCCTTTTGAACCTGGCTGACTTCTTCGAAACAGTCACCAAAGCCATAGATGAAGGGAAGGCAGTCCACACAGCCTGTCTGGACCTTGCAAAGGCATTTGACACAATACCCCACTCGGGCATCATAGATGAGCTATCCAGCTTAAATATAAACCCCTATGTCACAAGATGGGTTGCAAACTGGCTCAAAGACAGAACCCACAGAGTGAGAGTTGCTGGAGCCATGTCAGACTCAAAATTGGTCACAAGTGGCATCCCACAGGGTTCTGTCCTAGGACCACTCTTGTTCGGTATATACTTTTCCGAGGTACAGGCAAACGTGGGAGGACTACGGCTCACCAAGTTCGCAGACGACTGCAAACTGGGCGCCATAATCAACTCTCCAGCTGACACAAACATCCTTCAAAAAGGTCTCACAGAGACAGATAACTGGTGCCAGCACCATGGTTTAAAGCTAAATGCCAAAAAATGTATAGTCATACCCTTTGGCAAAAACAATGTGCCCACAAATTACCACATAGGTAGAAACCAATTAAGTACAGAGCAATTTATTAGGGACCTGGGGCTTCAAGTTGATAGCAATCTCTCCTTTGAAAACCACATTGCCAAAATGGTTAGAAAGACTTCTACATAGCCCACCTCATCACGAAGGGTTTCACATCTAGATCGAGAGGTAATCGGGCCCCTTTATTCATCCCTCATCAGGCCCATCATAGAATACAATGCCCCTTTTGGGATGTACCTTACCTGACACCTGCAGCAATTAGAAAGACCCCAAAAGTATCTCACCAAGAGGATCAAGGGTCTCAAACAGATGCCATATGCTGCTCGGTTAAAAAAACTCCAGCTCTACTCAGTTGCATACCGCCTACTTCGAGGCGATCTATGCCTGACATACAAAGCTATGTCAAATCCAGAATTAATGGACATGCTCCACCTCAGTAAATCTAAATCCCTAAGAGCCACACGCTCGAGGGACTTGAACCTCAGCACAGAAATAAATAGAACTTGCTGGAGGGACAGGCTCATAACCCAGAGGCTCCCTTCGCTCTGGAATAGAATTCCAGTTCATGTGAGGCACAGCACCTCACTGAATCTCTTCAAGCAGAATCTCGATAGGTGGATGGGTATCGTAGGTTTGTGGTCCAAACCAAATATTATGCACGTGGGGGATGCAAGGCCCAACCATTCATAGAAGAACACCAACACTAAAGAAGGCATTCATTTGCAGAAACCGGTCTGTTTCTTGTTTAGAATAAAAGTCTGATTATTTACTATATGATCGTAGGTTTGTCCCAGGGATTACTCCCGTGTCACTATTAGACTGAGGCACAGTAAACTAAACCTTAAAAAGGGCACAGTATACTCAAATCAAGGGGTGGCGTAAGCCATACAGAATCAGGCTAGGCTTATAATTGCCTCAGGGCAGATAGCCTAGTATGAACCTATGAACCTAAATCTAACGGTTGTGATAGTGAAACTATTGCTCTTGTGGTTTAGACAGCAGCATACCACTATTTAGTTAGGGTTGGTTTCTTTAAATAATTTAATTGTTTGATTCTAGTCATCACATGATGTATATATAATGGATTAATGATTCGATTTGAATTTTAATGGTCTGATGAAGCTACGGTGAAAGCGCTTACTGTGTGTATATATGCAACAAATACAGATTTCAGTTTTTACCTTGTTGAAAATTTATTTGGTGGACAGTTTATGTTGCATTTTTCAACACGCCTTCGTTACTTCTCGGTTTGGTTATTTGGAATTATAGATAAATAAAATTTCATCCCCTACCAGCCAGCAGACACAGCAGTTATTTTTATTCAGGCAACTGGCAGAGAGGGGTAAGATGATGAGCTGTAGTTCCTCTTCAATAGGGTGTGATTATGTCAGTCCTCATTGTCTACTGTGTGACCTTTGTTACGTCACTTAACAGGGCACTATTTAGTGGTACCTCGGAATCTGGGCTGGGCTACTCAGTAATCCCTGGACTATAAGCCTAGTAATTACCTTTGAACCTGTTCCAAAGAGAAGTACCATAGTGATAAATGAGATATTTAATGTATGATTGAGTGTTGGCATAATGTTCAAGGTGTTTACCTCACAAAGTAAAAGGTATGATTCTCTCCTTTGCTCACTCTCTGGAAATTGTCTTGACTTGTAATAGTCTACAGTCTGATTGCCTATTACTCTTTGGGGGTTGGCATAATGGTTAAGGTATTTACCTCCCAGACAGAGGGTTTAGGGTTAGATTCCCACCCTTGGATTGAGAAATGCAGTTATGTTTAAAATAACCTACAAAGGTAGATAACCTAATGCCAACATATGAAGGTATCTCTGCTTCCAAGATTTAACACTCCTCATCAGAGCTTCATGTATAGAAATAGCAATTTTAAATGACAATACTCAAATTTTATAGTCTTAGGACATGTTACCCACAAAGTTAGAGAATAGAAAACAGTTTGTACACCTCCACATACCTCTCAACCTGCTAGAGCAAGAAATCTGGACAAAGCCATCAATAATAGGGGACAAAGGTTCCTACAAACTTAGAAATCTGACAGAACATCTTTTGATGGGTATGAAGTCTGAAACTCAAATGTCTGTCATTATATTCTGACTTTAACCCTCAATGATTTACCAGATAGTTACAATTTTATGAGAAACGGACTCAAAATATGAGACAAAAATCTGTACAGTTCAGTGGTATGCTCCTCCATGGGTATATGTTATAAGTTCAAAGTCTGAAAACTTCGAATCTCATATGATCAACTCCATATGAGCAAAGTTTTCAAACATCAAACTTAAAATATAAACAAACTAAAAACAAAAATCCTAATTGAACGTGGAAGCCCCCCTGCACCCCCCCACACACCCTGTTACTTAAATATACCAACGACGAGATAACACTACATTGAAGTGAAGGGAAATATTCACTATGGCGATCTCCGTTGAAACGTTTGATGTTTGAAAACTTCGCTCATATGATATCGATCATATGAGATTCAAAGTTTTCAAACTTCAGACTTATGATATAAACCCTCCTCCACCACAAAGGGATTAAATTTTATTTTGAAGTCTGAGCAAAACTAGTTTTACACATGCCAGATGGGACACTGAATTCATTTTACCAGTGATGTAGGTTCTGACAGACTTTAAAGAACTCGTATGAGCACATGAGTGAAAATAGTTTTAGAGGGAATAACTGACAGATAAAAAAAATAGCAGCAGGGTATGAAAACGGAGGAGAATTTGCTGTTTTAGGACAACACACAAACAAGCACCTGAAAGGATATTGTGTACGCCCAGAAACATCTATTGCTGATACAAATCATTTACATCTAGTGACATATTGACTTAGTCCTTTTTTAATGCTGCAGCCACCTTTTGGAAGATATGAGTGTTATATTTATTGTTTGACTTTTTTTAAATGCTTTGTATATAGAGTTTACCCACCCACTTCTTTAATTCTGTCAATTGGTAAAGGTTCTATTGCTGCCACCAGATGACACTATGATATCGATTTAATGTCTGTATGAAAGCCATACTTTGTGGGAACATTCCTACAATAAATGAAAGTGAGTATTTAAAGTCTGGAAGAACACAGGAATTTGGTGCATTGAATGGAATGTATAAACCATTTCTTTTTTTTTTTATTTTAACACCTTTGTTTTCTCGGTGAAGGAGAATTAAATGGGGATTAATGCTTTGTGCTTTATGCAACTGACAAAGACAGTGTGTTGAAAACATTTTTGCTAGCGTTTATTCTACTGAGGAGCTTAACAAAATAATTTTCATCTATTGCTGGTCCTAGTTTTCTGGGTGATTTAAAAAAAATGATTAAACACAAACTGCAAACACAATTGCAGTTGCACAGTGGACTATCACAGATGCCATACACACCCTGTTGGTGGGAAGGAGTAATTCTGCCTTCTGTGATACTCAGTCATATTCAGCTTCTGTAGCTCCCCACACCGCTTAAAAATAAACTATGTGTTCTTAAATATGCATGTGTCACTCGTCCAGGCAGGATAAAACAGACAAGACTTTGTGGGTTCTGTTCAAGCAGCTTCATTATGTACAAACACATTAGGATTGAGGCTTAATAACTTTAACTTAGGTAAACTTATAAACAAACTGACTGTCTCTCTCATACATGTTCACTCTCTGGCTGCACTTTCAAAATGGCACTGAAGCTAGCATGTGCTTGTTATTTGTATGCATGTGCTGTCCTTAAAACACTTAAAGGTACAACACACACACACACACACACACACACACACACACACACACACACACACACACACACACACACACACTTCTACATCCTCCCTCTGAGAAATGGGTCATGCATTATTGACAACATCAATTGACATGCAATTGAAACAAATAATTCTTTGTCATGCAATTATAGAGAACTAAATACATACAGACCATTATGTCCAGGTTGCTGTGTATTTCACACTAGGTCTGGAAATACGACCAAATCGTGTGACAGAAATTAGAACTAGGTCTAGCAACTACGACTGTCTCCGCTGAATGTTCGACTTTAGGGACATCAGGAACATTATTAGGAATGGAAGTAGACATTAAGACATGTCCTGCTACAGGAACATTGTCTGGATTGCAATGAGATCTAGAGTCTGTATCACAAGAAAAATGCTGTGATAACAATTCTGGTACAGGAAGAAGATGTCTGCAATTTCTCCTGTACTCCACACCCCCAGATTCTACAAGGTAGGATCTCGGCTTGGCATATACGCCTGTTACTTGACCAATCCAGTCAAAACATTTTGGTGTTTGTATTCTCACTGTCTTTCTTTCAAAGAAATCTGCTCAATTTGTCATAACTAGACTTCCAGAAAGAATAATTTCTGTATAGTTGGGCCCTGATTGTTCTGTTGTTCTTAGCTTTAGGCCTCAACAAACTGGAACTCATTGGCAATGCTGTTCTGGTTTGCTTAGCCCTAGACAGAAGTTTCTGAGCAGGCGAGCCAAGTATATTATCACGGGGTAGGTTTCTGAGATTGAGTGAATTAAACAAAATCGGTATTATCACACTTTGACTTCTCTAATAATTGCTTTGCACTCTGTACTGCACGTTCAGCTGGTCTGTTTGACTGGATATTCTAGACTACTAGTAACATGTACAAAGTTCCATTCTTTTGAAAATTTCTAGAACAACTGACTGGTAAATTCAGTAACATTGTCAGAGATAACTTTGTGTGGACTACAATGGACTGAGAAATGATGGTTCAACTTGGTAGTAACAGCAGTGGACATTAGATTAGGTAATAAATCAATCTCAAACCAGTTTGAATAAGAGTCTACCAACACTAAGTAATGATGATTGTTCCATTTGAAGATATCGGTGGCTACTGTTCACCAATGTAGTTCAGGAACTTGACTTAGCAGAAGTGATTCTTTTTGCAAATACAGTTTAATACTAGTTCATACTGAACAACAAGTAAGTACTTTATTTTATTTATTTATTTTATTTTATTTTACATTTGTTGACCAGGCTAGTCTAACTGGATACATGTCCATTTTCAGTAGAGGCCCAGGGAGAAAAGCTCCAAGCATCAGCAGTGACAAAGCATACAATATATACCAATAGTAAAATGAGTTATAGTACATTATTTAAATTGTAGGTAAGATAAACTTGTACAAAGTTCTTTAGTAGGTTTAAGCCAAGATCAAATACAGAGAACAAACAAACAAACAACATTTGAGAGATAAAAATATATGGAGAAATACAATTTTTTTTTTATACTAAGAAGGAAACTTTATTAACATAGAATAGTGGAGTAGAGAAGTATTGGTAGAGCAAGAAGGGGAATGAGATATCAGTCAGGGTTAGAGCAGGGGCAAAGCCAATGAGTTTTAAGATGTTCTTTAAGATGTTTTTTAAAAAGCAGTGTGGAAGCAAGGGTAGAAGTTCACTAGGAAGCTGGTTCCAGGTTGTTCCCACTGTGTTGGTGAAAAGTGAGTCCCCAGCTTTGTTGTTGGTTTTAATAGTGGAAACTAGAAGCTTATTAGCTGAGCGTAGTGTTGCAATATTTTTATAGGGGGTAATCAGATTAGTGAGGATTGAGGTATTATTAGGGTGGGAAAGGATCTTTTGGGTGATACCAAGTTGCTGACAAAGTAGTTGCTTCTGCAGTTCTAACCATCCCAGTTGTTTGAGGTACTTTATCAACGTCTTTTACTACAAAAGGCCAAAATACTAGTCCTCTTACCCTTCTTTTGGTTGATTCAGATCCTGGGTGATCATGATGCAAAATCTGGATATATTCTTGTTGTAAGACAGCAGGAACAACAATTTTAGGACCATGAAAATAATGCCGTCTTCTATCAACATTTCGTCTCTGTAAGGAAAATAAGTTTGCACTTCAGACGGTACACTAGATTACTTCGATGGCCATCCAACATTAATGTAGTGGTTGAACTTTTGCAAAATTGGATCAGTCTTTGTATGATCTCTCAGCTCATCAAGTCTCGTGGTAGAAAGATTATGCACTTCCATGACATTAAAGTCAAAATTTTCTGCATCAAGCTGTTCCATTGTACTTCTGGGCGATCTGGATAAGGTATGAGCCAGGTAAAGAAATTTGCCTTTTGTATAGACCATTTTGAAGTTGTACTTTAGCAATTTGAACATTATTCTTTATGATCTCACTGGAGCTGAATGCATAGGCTTCTTTAAAATAATGACTAGAGGAAGGTGATCAGTTTCAATCCGAATAGCTTGACCATAAATATAATCATGAAACTTTGAATGTGCAAACATTACTGCCAAAAGTTCTCTCTCGATTTCAGCATACTTCATTTCAGTTTGGGTAAGAGATCTACCTGTGTAGGCTACTGGTCTGCCTTCTTGAAGAATAACTGCACCAAGACCAAACTTTGAAGCATCACAGGAAAGAGTTATTTTATTGACATCATAGTATCTTAATGTAGGTTGGGTGGCAATTTTTTTCTTAAGGTCTTCAAATGCTCTCTCGTGCTCTTCCAGCCAAGACCATGTAACATTTTTTATGTTAGCTCCCTCAAAGGTGCTGTCAATGCACTAAGGTCTGATATAAACTTGCCTAAATAGTTCATCATACCAAGCAAATGTTGTAGAGCTTGAACATTATACGATGCTGGCATCCCGAGAATAGCTGCTTGCTTGGATGGGTCTGGTCACAAGCCAGTGCTAGTAAATAAATGACCTGCATATGCAACTTATGGGGTTTACTATGACTTACCCAAAAAGCAGTTATTCAAACCTCCGAAGGACAAAACCACAGTTTCCAAGGAGCATGTAATCTAACTAACAAAGGTCAGGCACACATGATCAAGTTGCATGATGCACTTGACCTCTTGACATGTGACGTACGGACAGTATGGAGGGAGGTCACGCTTCAGTGAGGAACAGGGAATTAGCCTATTTCCTCACTGTAGTGCGATCTCAGAGTTGGTATATTTAATGTGCAAGGGGTGTGGGGGGAGCAGCCACCCACAGGGGGAGTGCAGGGGGGTGTAACCCCCCTGAAAAACAGTTGGATTAATGAACCATTGACTGTAGAGTTCAACGGTATGTTAATGTGCATAGCAGGAGGTGAGTGATGTCACCTTCTGCTATGTCGAATACATTGAGCAAGGGTTGTTGATGTATTGATTTTTGGTGTTGTTTTTTTATTCAAAATTTCATATTCAGCATTTTGAGTCAACATTTTACACAGCCGACCAAAGCTGATTCAAAATTTCAATAGTAAACCAACTTCTGGTAGTCTGAATTTGCACTTCAGAGGATTGAGTTTCAAGTTCACTTCACATGCTCTGTCTTGAACTTTCCTAAGGTTTCTGTCAAGCTCTGCTTCAACATTGTCACCAACCAATAAATCATCTACTATTATGGCACATGGATAACCTGAAAAAATTGCTCTAGTGCATGCTGAAAGACTTCAGTTGCAGAATTTTTTTCCAAATAGGATCCTAAGGAATCTATATCTTCCAAATGGGGTAATGAAAGTAGCCATTAGTGAAGATTTGTGATCAAGTATCACTTGTCAAAATGAACTTTTTATATCCAAGACAGAAAAAGTAGTGGCATTCAGTATTAGGGCTGTGACTTATTTGACTGTATGCATAGGGTGATGTGGTCTCTTCAATGCTTTGTTCAAATCCCTTGGATCAATGCATATTCTTATTTCGTCTGAGCCTTTTTTTGGGCTGCTACCATGGATGACACCCATTCAGTTGGTTCTGTAACTGCACAAATTACACATTGCTATACCATTTTATCCATCTGAGCTTTGACTTTATTCTGCATAGCTACCAGAACCTTTCTTGCTGGTCTGACCACTGACCTGACCTCTGGTCTAACTTTATAGAATACACAACTGGAAGTTTGTCTAACTTGTCATTGAAACCATCAGCCTACACTGACAAAATATCTTCAATAAAATTGGAACTACTGTATGTGCCTGTATGATGAACTTCTTTGGTAAAGGAAAGCAGATTCATTCTCAAACTGTCTCTGAGACCCAATAATGACTGCACAGATCTTTGGACTACATAGAACAGTAAATTGTAACAGTTCCTAGCCAAATACCATGAAAGCATTACTGAGCCTTCGGTTTGTATTTCTTCATCTCCATAAGCAACAGATTTTGCACAGCTGGCCACATTAAGTTGTTCATCAGCTCTCACCTTAGCAAAAGTGTCTGCTGACATAACATTACACTTTGAACCAGTGTCTAATTTAAGCTCGGTAGATTTACCATTGATCTGGACAGTACAAAACACTTTGTTCTTTACCAACAAATTCACTGCATCAAAACCTTATCTCCATCCACAAACCTAAACGTCCTGCCGGCCAACTTCTACTCTCCTTCTCTCTAGGTAAAAAATGGAACTCTCTCCCTCCTTCTCTTAGGACTATACCTAACTCCGACTCCTTCAAGACCCTACTTCTCAAATACCTGTCATCCAAATGGAAATGTTCCTGCTCACCAGATATAATTTCAGGATCTCTTCCTCTGCAAAAAAAAAAAAAAAAGAGTTTTCTTTGGGCACATCTATGTATTTTTTTATATTTACTCTGCACTGTATTGCTTCATTATGTTTGCTCTTCTTGCACATTTTATGTAAATGTATTTCCTGACTGCTTGAATCTTATTCTTGTATTATACCATTAACTTTATGTAACCATGTTTCATTGTATTGCTTGTGGAGCTTTTCTCCCCGGGCCTCCACTGAAAATGGGCACTTCTTGGCCCAGTGGACTTCCCCGGTAATCAAACTGAAATAAATAAATAAATAAATAAATCAGCCTTTTCACCAATCACTGTCACACCATCTAGATAGAAAGTAGAATTGCAGCTCTCTATGTGATCAACTTACTTTTTTAAGTGACCTTTCATTATAACTGTACGAGGTTTACCTGATTTAAAAAACTTTTGAAAATGGTTCCATTTTCTACACTTGTGGAATTGCTGACCAAATGCTAAGCATTTTTCTGTTTTAGATTCATGATTGGCACCACATTTGCGACAGTTAACAATAAAGCTTGACTTGGGTGTTGCTGATTCACCCTTGTACTACACTGAGCATGTCCTTCTTTTAGAACTTGCTGGAAAACTATGGGTTATACCTGGAGAGCCTGCAGGGGTGGCAGGTGCCATGTGCTTAGGCCTGTTTCTGCTAGCCATGTGTTGCATGCTGTCTACATTTGCTCTGGAGCCTGCTGAAACCATGCTCATCACTTGCAAGCATACTTGTGTGTCTTTCTGTGACTTCATGGATTTGACAAATCTCAATAGCTTTGCTCAGTGTTAAATCACTGTCATGAAGCAAAATCATTCTCACTGCAGCACTTTTAATACCACACACAAGCCTGCCTTTTATTAACTCATCTTTTAAATCACCAAACCTATACATGTTTGCGTTGTTTCTCAGGTCAGTAATATAATATGCAGAAATTTCACCTTGCTTTTGATCCCTTGTGTAAAAAAAAATGTCTCTCTAATGTAACATTTGTCTGGGGGGTTACACATTTCCCTGAATTTGCATTTGAAACATTCAGGGTCTTCCCTTGATTCAGCCTGTACAACAATATGATAGTTTTCGCCTTCTCCCTCATATACTGCTAGTGCATTCTCAAATTAATGCTCTCTTTCAGTGGCTTCTGACCCAGCTAGGTTTAGCAAAATAAATGCCCTAGTGAGTACCTGTTTGTCAGAATAAGCTGCTTGTATTAAAATATCATACTCTTTTTCAGATGTTCTCTAACTCTTGGCAATAGTCTGATCAAATGCAAGTGGTAATGCTTTTCAAAATCTGTCTGCCATATTAACACATACCAGTGAAGGCTTTTGCACACACACACACACACACACACACACACACACACACACACACACACATACACACACACACATATATATATATATATATATATATATATATATGGGTCTACTACTAATGCCCGAAACGACGATTCCCCGACGGAAAACTCACCGACGCCAGATGACCGACAGGTAAGTGTACCGACAGGGTGATTTGCCGACAGCGGAAAGACCGACAGGGGAATGTGCGATCGCGACGCGGTAAGTGTGCGATGGTGACGGAGTTAGGAGCGGTCAGGTAAGTGCTCGAGATTGTGGGATGTCGGGTTAGGCTGTGGGAAAGGTGAGTGTGTGTTCGTGTCGGAGGTATGGTCGGGGTAAGGTAAGTGTGTGCTAGTGAGGGACTGTAGTTTAGGGACGGGTTAAGTGAGTTAGGGTTAGGGTGCAGGTAGGTGATGTGTGCGTTAGTGTCGGAGCTTGGGCTAAGGGTGGGTTAAGTGAGTTAGGGTTAGGGTGCAGGTAGGTGAAGTGTGCGTTAGTGTCGGAGCTTGGGCTAGGGGTGGGTTAAGTGAGTTAGGGTTAGGGTGCAGGTAGGTGATGTGTGCGTTAGTGTCGGAGCTTGGGCTAGGGGTGGGTTAAGTGAGTTAGGGTTAGGGTGCAGGTAGGTGAAGTGTGCGATAGTGTCGGACCTTAGGGTTAGGGTTTGGGTCAGGGCTAGTGTGTATGCTATGTAGTGTCGCGTGTTGTTTACGTTCCGTGTCGGTGTAATGGTGTTCGGTGTAATGGTGTTCGTGTTTTGCATTGTCGGGTTTGTGTGATGTCGGTCATCTGGCGTCGGGGAGTTTTCCGTCGGGAATCGTCGTGTCGGTAATTAGTAGTAGACCCATATATATATATATATATATATATATATATATATATATATATATATATATATATATATATATATATATATATATATATATGTATATATATATATATATATATATATATATATATGTATATATATATATATATATATATATATATATATATATATATATATATATATACCAGAAATTTATGCCAGTATTTGTAACTATGCTCAATATCCAGCAAGCCTCTGAAAAACTGAACTTTACAAAATAAGTCTCTCAGGTGCAAGAATACTTTTGAAGTTACTACACTGTAAGAAATCGTCTCTTATCAGTGTAAGAAACATTTCAAAATAACTGCACTGTGCGACTGAACAGGGAAAAAGAAACTCAGAGCAAAAAACATTTTGAAGTAATTACACTTTGAGAATAAACAGTACACAGCACACTGAAACAGTCCTAAAATGACTGTACTTTGCTAAATGACTCTTTACAATACAAAAAACACTCTGTAATGGTTGCCCTTTGTGAGTAGACACACACAGCACAAGAAACATTTCTAAATGGCTGAATTTTGACTGCACTTTATGAAATAGTTGAAGTTTGCACACAACAAACTCTTTGGAATACATGCACAATAATAAGCACACACTGTAAGCACTTTTACACACTGAGATACTTTGAATAACTCTAGTTGTGTCCTTAATAGCTTCAATAAATACAAAACAGTAGGTTATGGCAAAACACAGTACTTTGCCAAAAAAATGCAGTCGCCTTACTTTATTTGTGCTTAATATGCCCTTTTTGCCCTTTATTATATATTGTTTTGCTCATTTAATCTCTTTTTATGCCCATTATATTACATGTATACAAATGTAGTGATGAACCACCACACCCTGACATGACCACAGCACTGCATTACATCCTTAAAAGTACATACATGCATGTATGCAAATGTAGTGATGCACCTTCATAGTATGACATGACCACAGCACTGCACTACAGCCCTAAAAGTACATAGACATGTATACAAATGTAGTGATGAACCACCACACTATGACATGACCACAGCAAAAGTACATACATACATGTATGCAAATGTAGTGATGCACCACCACACTATGACATGACCACAGCACTGCACTAATACAGCCCTAAAAGTACATACATACATGTATGCAAATGTAGTAATGCACCACCACATTATGACATGACCACTGCACTGGAGCCCTAAAAGTCCATACATACATGTATGCAAATGTAGTGATGCACAACCACACTATGAGATGCACAAAGCACTGTACTACAGCCCTAAAAGTACATACATACATGTATAAAAATGTTGTTATACACCCCCACACTATGATATGACCACAACACTGCATTACAGCCCTAAATGTCCATACATACATGTATGCAAATGTAGTGATGCACCACTATACTATGACATGACCACAGCACTGCAGTACAATCCTAGAAGTACATATATGCAATGCCAAATGTATGAGCATACTGGTCACACACTTAGTGGTCTAATGCTAACATGTTTAGATACCATTTTGTACACCTGCAGCAGTTCACAGAAAGTTGTGCTAACCAGCTTCATTACCACACCAGACACACTGCAGGACTCTCAACAGGATGCTATAAAGTATCAGATCCATTTTAAGTAAAACCACTCAGAATTGCACATGTAACCTAATTATTCTATTTCAACTAATACACACATGTGAAAAAAAGAAACAGGCTGCAAAATTCTCAGCAAGAAGCATTAAGCAATATGGAAACATCAACCAAAAATAATCAAGAGAGGTCACGCTGTGGTACAGATTTATAGAGCTTTTTTCTTTTTGTTTGTGCTTATTTAAGCTGTGGTAGAAGATCATACAGCTCAGATACAAAGACCAACAGGAAATAAGGAAAATGTACATACCATTCAAAGAGAGTTTATGAAGTGAAAGGACGGGAATCAACCAACTCCTTAGAAGCACTTATGAAGACGGACTTTGTCAAGAGAGAGATTTGCTACTCTGAAGTTAACTTAAATGGAAACAAGACAAATGAATCTAGCAAACAAGGTATCATATATCATATATATTTAATGGGAAAAAGTGTCACACACAGGATGAGATGTACAAATTCATGACCAATACTTAGGCAATGACAGGAATAGTTGCTAACAGAGAATAATTACATACTGAACAGAAGCAAACTCTTACAGACATTGCTAAAGCAATATTTACAGTCTGCAGAAATATAAACTAATTATCAAATTGTTATATGATGTATATTCACATGGGGATGGGAAATTCTTGTGATGCTTAAGGAAAGCAGGCCTGTAGAAAACGTAGCGATTCATTGTGAAGATTAGGACACATTGTGATGTACAGTAGCAGGTGATGTCTAGGCTATGACGTTTGTGAAGCCATCATTGCCCTGGATTTATGTTTATGGCAACAGAAGACAAGTTGTTACCATTCTCTTAAAGAGTAATGCTTTTATTTATTTATGTATTTATTGATTTTTGATTACTGGGAAAGTCAGAATGGGTAGAAGCCCATTTTCAGTGAAGGCCCAGGAGGAAAAGCTCCAAATTATTACAAACCATCTTGAGAACAATAATATTTTTTAACCTTCAGCAATAAAGCAAAACATCTGCATTTTAAATAATTATACCAAATCAGACAGAATATAAAATACTGGTTAAGAATTTATACAAGATATGTAACAATCATTTAATATAGACACAAATTTTAGATAGTTTGTAGAGACACTAAAGTTAAGTTAGCCGAATAAAAACTGGAATTGCAATATGAAGTGAAGGAAAAACAGGCTTATAGTATATTTAGAGAGAAAGGCAAGGGAAATAATTTGATAGAAGTAAGTGAAGAAGGGAGAGTAAAGAGGTATAAGGAATTAAGTTACTTGTTCACATTTAGGTTCATGGGTTCATACTAGGCTATCTGCCCTAGGGCATTTATAAGCCTAGCCAGAATGTGTTTGGCTTTCGCCACCCATTTTAAATTTATTTTGCTATGCCCTTTTTTGAGGTTAGTATACTGTGCCTCTGTCAAACAGTGACATAGAAGTGATACCCGGGGTAAACCTACGATCTCCCATCCACTCATCAAGATTCCTCTTGAAGAGAGTCAATGAGGGACTCTGCCTAACCTGGACTGGGATTTTATTCCAGAGTGAAGGGAGCCTCTGGGTTATGAATCTGTCCCTCCAGCATGTCCTATTTATTTCAGAGCTGAGGTTCAAGTCTCTTGAGCGCGTAGCTCGATGGGATTTGGATTTTCTGAGGTGCAGCACGTCCATTAATTCCGGGTTGGACATGGCTTTATACGTCAGGCACAGATCGCCTCTGAACAGGCGGTATGCCACTGAGTAGAGCTGGAGTTTCTTTAACCGGGCAGCATATGGCATCTGTTTGAGCCCTTTGATCCTCTTGGTGAGGTACTTTTGGGGTCTTTCCAGTTGCTGCAGGTGTCTGGTAAGGTACATCCCAAAAGGGGCATTGTACTCAGTTATAGGTCTGATGAGGGATGAGTAAAGAGGCATGATGACCTCCCCTGATCTAGATGTGAATCCCTTCATGATTAGGTGGGCTATATAAAATGTTTTTCTAACCACTTTGGCCACGTGGTTGTCAAATGAGAGATTGCTATCAACTTGGGTCCCCAGGTCCCTAATTACTTCTTCTGTACTTAATGGATTACCACCTATGTGGTAATTTGTGGGCACTTTGTTTTTGCCAAAGGGGATGACTATACACTTTTTGGCATTCAGCTTGAGGCCATGGCTCTGGCACCAGTTGTCTGTTTCTATGAGGCCCTTTTGCAGGATGCTTGTGTTGGCTGGAGAGTCGATTATGGTGCCCAGTTTGCAGTCATCTGTGAACTTGGTCAGCCACAGTCCTTCCGTGTTGGCCTGTACCTCCGAGAAATATATACCGAACAAGAGAGGTCCCAGGACTGAGCCTTGTGGGACACCACTTGTAACTGGTTTGGAGTCTGACATGGCTCCAGCAATTCTAACCATGTGGGTTCTGTCCTTGAGCCAGTTTGCAATCCATCTAGTGACATAGGGGTTTATATTTAAGCTGGTGAGCTTATCTATAATGCCCGAGTGGGGTATTGTATCGAAGGCTTTTGCGAGGTCCAGGTAGGCTGTGTGGACCACCTTCCCCTCGTCAATGGCCTTGGTGACTGTTTCAAAGAAATCAACCAGGTTTAAGAGGCAGGATCTGCCCTTAACAAAGCCGAACTGGGTAGGATCCAGTGTCTGTAGGTCCCCAGATATCTTTATTTATGAGGTCCATGATGATCCTTTCCATAGCTTTGCAGACCAAGCTAGTCAGGCTTATGGGGTGATAGTTTCCAGGATCCGTTGAGGCACCACCTTTATGGAGAGGGACCACTGTTGCTGTACGCCACTCTTTGGGCACATACCCTGCAGTAAGGCTGAGATTGAACAGTAGTTTTATATTTGGATTTAGCTCTTCTTAGAGTTCATGTAGGACGCAGCCCGGGACACCGACTGGTCCCATTGATGCTGTGTTTTTTGCTTTGGAGAGGGCGGCTCTTACCTGAGCATCTGAGATGTCAGGGGGGCAGCACTCTGCTGGGATATATATTTGCCCTTTTGGTGGGGAGGGGGGGGAGTTTGCGCTGAACCTGTCAGCTAGGATGTTGGCAATGTCTGTGGGTTCAGTGTATTTTTTGTCATTATGGACTAATTCTGAGCATATCTGGGAATTACCACCCAGGTTCCTAACATAACTAAAGAATAGGGATATAGTTTACCCTGATTTTGAGCAAGAACAGAGCTGGATTTAGTTTAGGAAGTCTTTCAGAGTGGTTTTAAAAGATGGGAGGGAAGGTATTGATCTGATGGATACAGGTAAGGAACTCCAGGCCTTAGGAACCTTGCATGAGTACAAACTCTTTGTATACAGGAGTTTTGGCCAGCGGATCACAATGACCGGATGGGAACATAATTGTGTAGAATGTTATTTACTGCTGGACAAGCAGATGGATGCTGGATAATTTTATAGGTGGTAAGAAGCTGTGTATATGTTAGTTGATGAGGCAGTTCTAACCAGTTTAGACTTTTTAGGGATATACAGTGGTGGGATCTGAAAGGAGTATTTGTTGCAAGTTTAGCAACTTTGTTATAGCATTGTTCAAGTTTTAATTTTTATGAAGCCTGGAAACTAGTGAGGATGGAAGCACCATTTATTATTTAATTATTTAACATTTGTTTACCAGGAAAGTCAGACTGGGACAGAGCCCATTCTCAGCATAGGCCTGGGGAGAAAAGCTCTAGAGGTACGTCTTTGGGCCATAAATGCAGTGCTGTGGAGTTTGGTTCTAAGGGTAATGAGAGATGGTGTGACAGAGCATGAGCAGTGCTATGGATTTTGGTTCTAGGAGTAATGAGAGTTGGTGTGGCTTGTGAGTAGTGTTTTAGATTGTATGAGGAGTTTTTTTTTTTCATGAAGTCTAGGTGCAGAGGGAGCAAGTCTCACAAATGTTGTGAATTGCACTAATTAAATAATGACAAACATGCCTTTCAGACTGCATACCCTTCATAAAATGCTTGCTAATGCAAAACCTATTATACTAGCAACTTTCTAAATTTATAGGAGCATTTTTTAAAAACTGTTCCTGATTTGGAGTCTTTATCTTTGATTCTTGCCACGGTGGTGCAGTGGTTAGCATTGCTGCCTCACAGCAAGAGGTTCTCCGGTTCGATCCTCAGCTGGGGTGTCTTCTGTGCGGAGTCTGCATGTCCTCCCTGTGGTCGTGTGGGTTTCCTCCGGGTGCTCCGGTTTCCTCCCACATCCCAAAGACATGCTGCAGGTGGATTGGACACTCTAAATTGGCCCTGTGTGTGAGTGTGCCTTCTGTGGAAGGTTGGGCGCCAGGCTGGCAACTCGACACCGTAAAACTCCACTGCCATTCAATGTGCGGACAAGGTGATCCGCTGTGGTGACCCCTAACCGGGAAAAAGCCGAAAGAAGAAGAAGAAGATCTTTGATTCTTGAGCCAAGAGGTTGGGGGAGGGCATGATGGTAAATGGGTTATACTGTGCTCTGTCAGCTTTTTGAACAGGAGCAGTTTTTTAAAAATTACTCCTATAAGTTTAGAAAGTTGCTAGTATAATAGGTTTTCAATTAGCAAACATTTTCTGAAGGGTATGAAGTCTGAAAGGCACATTCATTTATGTATTTAGTCATGCATTTCAGCTCAAGCAAATATCTCAGATGTACACAGTCATACAATGGGCTATAATTGATAGACATATCTGTGTGTGTGTGTGTGTGTGTGTGTGTGTGTGTGTGTGTGTGTGTGTGTGTGTGTGTGTGTGTGTGTGTGTGTGTGTGTGTGTGGACATTTTTATTAACTTTTTTTTTGGTGGTACATAGGTGTGAAATTCACTGTTGTAGACTGCAAACGAGTTTGGCTTGCACACAGTACAGATGCATTAAGGTTATAAGCTGCTTCCTGTAGGGCATGGTTTGATCCCCTTCATTTGTCTTCTGTGAGATTCTGGGCATGTCACTTCACCAGACCTGGGCTGCCCATGAAAAGTGTCCCCTTGGCTGTCCCAGACTGTTAGCAAATTTCTTACACGTTGTCTTTTGAATTCCTGCATTCTTCATATAGCTTCACTATATGCTGTTTGACTACAAATCCCAGCAAGCTTCTTGCGGTTCAGTGGCTTGTCAGATGCACCAATTAATGTGAGTTTCAAATGAAGAGAAGTTTACCATTGCTCATGCCAAGCCTGTTTTCAGTGTGAGAGATTTTTTTGCTTTGTTTAGCAGAAGATTGTCAGTGTTTTACTGTAAAATATTAAATAAAAAAGTTTTAAGTTAAATCCAAACCTCTAGTGATCATTGTAAAACCACAAAAGAATAAAGAATGTACACTGACAGGTATGAAGACTTTTATGGTAATTGGAAAGAAACAATTAAACAATGCATATTTTATAGCTGAGAGTCCCTGTCCATTATCCTGTCTAGGGTCTATTGGGCCATGATCTGGTTCTGACTGCAACAGTCAGGGCCAGCAGCCTGGAGAGGAAAATGAAAAATAAACATCAGAAGAAAACTGGAGTCAGAACATAAGGGAAATGAGAAGCTGTGAGACGGACAAATAATTAAAAGAAGGAAAAAATCAAAGAAGCAGGAACCAAGTAAGCCTGTAGAAGCAGGCAGTAGGACTGGCTGGCCATGAATGTTAATCTAAGGTGAAAAATAAAAGATATAGAAGGCAACAAAATAAAAAAACAAGTATGTGTTAAGCATTTTAAGAAGGGCATCACTCATGTCAGCCATACTCATTTTCAGAAATGGAAGTTGTAAGTAACTAACACCTAGCACGTCAGTTCAGCAAGCACATAACAGAGGAATATGAAATGATAACCAAAAGTCAGAATGTGAGGAAGACGACCCTAGGAAGTACTACACACAGCTAAAGAGGTCTTTGATAAGGAGAATGAAGCTTTACGGACTGAAGAACAGGAAGTGATGCCACCAACGGAAACGTCAATGTAGAATATCAGGAAGCACTTGGGCTGTTGATAAAACAGTTTTATAATCAAAACTAATGACTACCCAGATGCAGTGGGCCCAACTACAACATGAAAGTAATAGTCTAGCTGTCCTTAGAGGCTACTTTAAGGTCATGAAAGGCTATAATGCCATCCACACATTTAGGCTGCAAAATGAACGTGAAAGTACCAAAGGAGGAGGTATAGCCATCTTCATAAAAGACAAATACACCTCAAGACTGGTTAAGCAGTACAACTCCCTACAGTTACTCCAAGTCCAGCTAACTGTAGGACCCCCCCCCACATCATTGTTATGTACAGGTCCACCATCATGAACCATGAAAACCACACAGTGCATTCCTGGATCTACGTGAGTTACTGATAATACAACCAAGCACCCTAAGCATGGGTGACTTTAACTATCTTTCCACTGATTGGGATACATATATGAGCTTAAACACGTATGCCCTAAAGTTTCTGCACTTTGTAAACATGAATGCTCTGGAGCAGTTAGTCCATACCCCCATATGGGGCTCGAATGTCCTTGACCTAGTAGTCACCAACATTGGAGATCGCCGCACCATCCCATGTGTGAGACCCTCCCTTGTAAGGTCTGACCATAAATCAGTCACTTTCAATGCAAAAGTCATGCCTGACCCCCCCCCCCCCCCAAGTTCCAAAAGGTTGAAATGTTTCTCCATAGCAAACTATAAGCTCCTATGCAATGGCATAAATAGTTTCAAACCTCCTGCCACAGCTGACAGTAAAGACTACTATACAGATGTGTACACAAATTCCCTGTATAAATACCTTTACAATTGTATACACTTAGCTGTGCTAGAACAGATCAAAACTTGCTCATGAAAAAACAAGCAACCCTGATGAACATCTAGCATAAATAGATTATACAACAAGAGAGAGAAATTGATGCCCAGGAATTAGAGGGAACAGTCTTAGGAGAAGAACACCCTCCATAGCTTGAACAAGCAAATTAGACATCTTGTAGTCATCTAAAGCTAATTACAAAACTAAATTAGCATCCATAGTTAAGTATAATCACAAGGCATTCTTCAGCTATTTCTGTAATGTAAAAGGAAAGGCCCAGCTTTGCACAGAATTCATAGTGGACAATACCACTCATACTGAACCTGAGGACAAAGCCAAGCTGTCAACAAACAGGTTTGGCCAACATTTTACACCCCTGTCTCCAGCAATCATACCCAAAAGCATACCTGTCACCAGTTCTCTACCTATTATTTCCAAAGAAGAGGTCATAACTGCACTGGTCAAGGCCAAAAACACAGTGCCTATGGGACCGATTAACATCTTAAGCTGCTTACTAAATGGTGTAAAACAAGAGTTAGCTGAATCACTGGGTACTCTCTTCAACCAGTCTAATAGTGGCTTTGTCCCAGCAGAGTGGAAAACAGCAACTGTAATACTCTTGCACAGAGGGGGTCCCTCAACCAACCCAGGGAACTATAGACACATAAGCCTGACCAGCCTTGTCTGTAAGGCCATGAATCATCTTGGACCTTATCAACAAGGACATTGGTGACCTTCAAATTCTCGACCTGACCCATTTTGGCATCAAGGGCAGATCATTCCTGTTAAACCTAGTGGAATTCTTCAAGAATGTCACCAAAGCCCCAGATGAAGGCAAATCAGTACATACTGCCCTTCTCAACTTGGCCAATGGTTTTGATACAATCCCCCACTCTGACATTATTGAGAAACTCACCCAGCTGGAGATTAACCCATACGTCATTACTTGGGTAGTCAACTGTCTCACCAACAGAATGCATACAGTCATAGTTGGGGAATCCACCTCTGCCAGCAGACCTGTGACCAGTGGTATTCCACAATGCTCTGTGCTAGACATCCTACTGTTTGGAATGTATTTCTCAGAAAATCAGGTGTCTCACCAGATTTGCTGATGACTTCAAACTATGTGCAATCATTGAATCCCTGAATGATGTCAGCATACTACAGAATGAACTGGCATACATAAATGCTTGTTGGAAAAGCCAAAGACTTAAACCTAACCCAAAAAATGCACCATTATCCCATCTGGCAAAAGGGAAGTCCCTACAAATTATACTATAAATAATACCCCCCAAGTTCCAACCCAATGTGGAGAGATTTGGGAACGCAGGTTGACAGCAACCTCAGCTTTGATCATCATGTATCCACAGTGGTAAGGTAGGTCTTTTATGTAGCACAACTCATAAGTATGGGCATAGCATCCAAGACTAAAGTTGTTATCAATCCACTGTACTCATCCCTGATCAAACCAGTAAGAGTACAGTGCTCCCTTTTGCATGTACCTCATCAGACACCTGCGGTAGCTGGAGAGACCTAAGAGGTTTCTCACCAAGAAAATCTGGGGACTTCACAACATGACCCACATAGACAGACTGAAGTCCCTGTCGCTGTACTCTGTATGGTATAAACTGCTGAGAGTCAACTTGTGCCTGGCCTATCTGCCTTAATGGAAATGCTCTACCTTCACAAATCAAATGGGACAAGACTCACTCACTCACTGTAGGGACCTTAACCTAGCCTGCAACATCAATAGCACATGCTGGAGAAACAGATATGTCTCCCAGAGTTTGCCACTCCTATGGAACAAACTCCCATTTCACATGAAACTGAGCTCCTCAGTGACCTTATTTAAGGGCAATTGGATGGAAAATTGTAAATTTACCCCAGGGGTTTCACCTATGTCACTCTTAGACAGGGGCAACCAGTGCTGATCATGAATTTGCAAATATGGACTACATACATTGCTCGAAAAGGCCCTAGGGCTATTAGCCTCATAACCTCCTGTGAACCTATGAACCTAAGGCCACTATGGTAGTAACCTCGTATGAACCTATAAAGCTATGAACCTATGCAGGATTGTCAACATCTTGTCTCACACGTATCCTGCTGTCATGTACTATAAGTTTAGCTGTAGTCTTGCAAAAGTCAAACTTGTACCATGGCGCTAGTGTTATGTAGTGTGTTCTGCAGTCTGTGTATTTACATAGGTAGAGGTTCTATTCTCACTGTGTGTGTGTGTGAGCTCTTGCTTGATATTACAGAGAGCCTTTTACAGCAGCACATGGGCCACTGCTATTACCATATTCTAAACAGAAATGCTGAGGTCATCAGTTATATCAGATTTTTGGATATGCATTCATCCCACCAAGGCAGACATCATCTCATCCTATACCAAACATATCTATCCACATACATCATGGCATGATTTGTAGACCCCGTGTTATCTTGCTAAGAAAGCCCTGTAGTCTGTCCAGCTGCTGCATGTGTCTGTAGAGGTACATGCAAAAGAGAGCATTATACTGTATTACTGTTAAGATGAGGTTTGACTACAATGCTTTCATACAATGCTGAGATCTGAATGTGATGGCATGTTTTACGATGTGGCCATATGTTTGTACTGCAAAAACAAATTAAAGACAGACGTTAGAAAGTAATGATACACATTGCAGTTTCTGACTTCACAAACCTTACAAGAGCATTCACTATAAAGCTGTGAAATTCTGATGCTATCAACTTGTCAAGGCCAATATAAGTCAAAGGTACAATGACCAGTTCAACAAACAAATGCAGATATACTAAGCACTAAGTTAGCTATGGACTATGTGCATCAGACACAGGTTGTGTATCCCTAAATCCAAAAGATCGAAAACAGTAGTTATCATCACTTGTACAGGGTGTTTTGTGAGGGAGATGGGGGTGTCAGGAAGCCTAGGTTGACACTAAAGGTTAATGAGTGTGCATGAGTAAAAAGGAGAAGAAGGCAGACATTGGGATAAAACAACAAGTGGCCAGTGAGATAAAATGAGTAACTGTTATGTGTGTGTGTCTGTAGGGGTCCTCCAGGTGAAATCGGTATGTGAGTATCTGCGGGGTCCTCCAGGTGAAATTGGTATGTGAGTATTTGCATGAGCACAGCCGAGCTCTATGCTATTTCTATGTCTTGCTTTGTCAGACAGCTGTGAGCCATGCATGGAAGAGGTGGAAGTTCATTGTTGTTGTCCCCGACCACAAGAGCTGACTATGCCAGGAATTGCACTGCACTGTAGTCCAGACAGTCTTGGAAGAAGTTAAGCAAGAGGTAAGGGTAACATCATCACAATTAACAGTAACACAGGGGGTAATACATTTTCTCCTTTATATATATGTGAGGAAAGGAAGTACTGCTAGCACAGATAGCTGGAATTTTGTAAATAATTGCATGTCATTGGGCAATATCAAAATGATATATATAAGATACTTGTGTTATAAATGTATTAGAACTGTATGTCATAGGTTCATAGGTGTGTACTAGGCTAATGGCCCTGGAGCCTTTACAAGCTTAGCCCATAGGATTACCCTGGCATCGTGTCACCCGACCTTAGTTCCCAGTGCCTCTGTCGAAAAGAACCACTGGAGTGATTCCCAGGGTAAATTTTCTATTTCCCATTCACTCATCAAGATTTCTCTTGAAAAGAGCCAATAAGGTGCTCTGTTTGACATGTTTGGGAAGACTGTTCCATAGCATGGGCAGTCTCTGGGTTATGAACCTGTCCTTCCAACATGTTCTGTTGATTGTGGTAATGAGGTTGAGGTCTCTGGAGCATGTGGTTCGGAGGGACTGGGATTTCTTTAGATGTAGCATTTCTAACAGAGCTGAGTCAGACATGACTTTGTAAGGCAAGCAGAGATCATCTCTATGTAGGCGATGTAAAACAGAGAATAGTTGGTTTTTTGAGTCTGTCCATATAGGACAAGTGCTTAAGGCCTAGGATCCTCTTTGTGAGGCACTTTTGCAGCCTCTCCAGTTGTTGCAGGTGTCAAGTGAGGTACATCCCAAATAGGGCATTGTACTTGATGATTGGCCTAATGAGGGAAGAGTAGAAGGAGAGAATGACCTATTTCTTTCTGGATGCAAAACCCTTAGTAATGAGATGTGCCACACAGAAGGACTTTCTGACCACAGTGGCAATGTGGTAGTTAAAAAGAGAGATTGCTGTCAACCTGCGTCCCCAGATCTCTTATAACACCTTCTGTGTTCAATGAACTACGATTGATGTGGTAATTCATGGGAACCAGGTTTCTCCCAAAGGGGATGACAACACATTTTTTGGCATTGAGCTTAAGACCATGGTTCTGACACCAGTCATTGGTCTCAGTGAGGCCTTTCTGCAGGATGTCAACATCACTTGAGGAGTTAATAATAGCCCCCAACTTGCAATCATCTGTGAACTTTGTCAGCCAGAGTCCTTTTGTGTTGGCCTGGACTTCAGAGAAGTAGATACCAAACAGGAGAGGACCCAGGACTGAACCCTGTGGGACTCCACTTGTGACTGCTCAGCAGTTTGACTTGGAATCAGCTACTTTGACACTGTGGGTTCTATCTGTGAGACAATTTTCAACCCACCTAGTGATATAGGAGTTGATGCCTAGCTCAGTGAGTTTTTCTATGCTTCCTGAGTTGGGAATGGTATCAAAGGCCTTGGCCAGATCAAGGTAGGCTGTATGAACCACCTTGCCCTCATCCACAGCTCTGGTAACCAACACAAAGAAGTTGACCAGGTTGAGCAGGCATGATCTACTCTTCACAAAACCAAACTGTGTGGGATCCAGAATTTGGAGATTCCCTATATCCTTGTTTATTATGTCCATGATGATGCATTCCATAGCTTTGCATATCAGACTCGTCAGGCTAATGGGGCGATTGTTCCCAGGGTCTGTAGTCGCTCCTGCTTTGTGGAGAGGGGTGACTGTAGCAGTGCACCTTTCAGTAGGGACAAAGCTTGAGGTGAGGCTATGAATGAACAGGATACACAGGTGAGGTGCCAGTTCACCCTGTAGTTCATGTAGAACATAGCCAGGGATATTGTCAGGTCACATGGAACCTGTATTCTTGGCCATGGACTGTGCTGTGCTGTTTTAACCTGTGCAACAGTAATACTGGGTGCTTGGCAATCTACTGATATTGTGATTGGTCCTTGGGGGGAGGTAAAATTGGCACTGAATCTGTTGGCCAGTATAATGGCAATATCTCTTGGTGCGATATAGGAGCTACCATTGTGCAGTAGCCCACAGAAAATCTGGGTATTGCCATGGAGATTCTTTACATAACTATAGAAGGCCTTGTGGTTGTCTTTACTATCTGCTGCAATTCTGTTTTCATAGCTAGCTTTAGAGGATTTGATGAGGGATTTCAACTTTTTGTTGAGGCTGATAAAGTTTTTCCAGTCTTGGGACTTCACCTTATTCCGCATCAATGTCCTCCTCCTGTTGTAGAGTTTGTTCATGGCAGAGGACTTCCAGATTGGCTTCCCTTTTTTTAGGAGAATGTCTTGGTTCTGTTGGGTAGGGCAAGATCCATGAATTTGCGTACTTGTCTGTACAGTGAATTGGTGTATGATTCGGCGGTCATGCAACTATTCTCCATTTGCATGGGTGCCGTGAAGTTAGCCACCTCTGTTTTTAGGAGCCTAAAGATAGCTTTGGAGAAATTTTTTATGGTGGTTACTTTTGTGGAGTGGGTGGGGGTGTGGATTTCCAAAGTGATGAGCTGGTGGTCGTAGCTAACCAGGGAGGAGTTGACTATTGGTGTAGAGCAACGGTCACCCATGTTAGTAATGACCAGGTCAAGGATGTTGCTACCTCTAGTAGGAGTAAGAATAAGCTGGTCCATGGTATTGAAATTAATGAATTCCAGGAAATGTTGGGAAAGTGTATTGGTACATGAGTAGCTTCCCCAGTTAATGGAGGGGTAGTTGAAGTCACCCAGTATGAGAGTGTTAGGTTGGACCCTAATATTCTCCAGGGTGTTTAGGAACATGTAGTGTGAGTCTTGAGACATGGTTGGGGACCTATAGCAGGCTATAACCTGAATCGCTGTTTTACCCAATGTTAGCTGCACCTGAAGTATCTCTAATGCATTATTATGAGGAACAAGAGTAACGTATCCAAACAGGTGCCGTAACAGTAACTCACCACACCCCCAAAAGAACGGTCCATTCTTGCTTGTGCCATAACAGCAACTCATCTTTGCTTGCACACCACAAAAGAACAGGCAAATGACCCATCTTTGAAATGCTAAAAGTGCTATCAAATGAGCTGTCCCTGAAACATTTGTACATATTTGTACATTTGTCAGGGTTGGGAGGGTGGCCTAATGGTTAAGGTGTTTGCCTTACAAACACAAGGTGCAGGGTTTGAGTCTCACAAGGGATAATTGGCTAAGCTTAAAATGGCTTGTAAGGGCAGTTAGCTTAGTATGAATCTATATTTATCACACATCATTCTATTTTCATGTATTGTCAATCATGTGTACCTCTGAAATAGCTTGACAGACAAACCCATGCCATCAGCACACTTTTAACTAATGCATACAGATAAAAGTGTAAAAGGCTTTGCTTCACATTATTCTTAAATACATTCCAGCATAAGCAGTACGTAGGTGACAAAGTGGAGCATACCTACTGAAGTTCAATAATCCTCTGTACACATGTATTCTGAAGAAAAAGAGTTTTTGCAGTCTTCCAAACATATACGCCTCTCCTCACCTTCAGTTGCCTTTTTATAATGCTGTAGATTATCAATGGATTGCATTTGTCTTTGTCTGTGTTCCACAGATGCTAATTACAACATAAGCAGCTGAACTGCATGCTAATCAACCAATCTGCTGGAACTATTCAACAAGTTATAAAGCATCCATGTAGACTCCATGCTGGTTTTTCCTGCAGATGTCAAAACTTTTGGAATACAGGCAAGGAAAGACTACCAAGACAGCACATTAGGGGCAGCTGCTGCTTTAATCCATTTGTATGTGCTAGAGGCTTAAGCCAATGCTGCTACTGCTGCCAACAGGCATAGGCTGAGAAGGAGAAGAGTTTTCAGGCCATGTTTAACTTACCACAACCTACAAGACATGGAAATTGTAGAGTGCTACAGTGTAGACAGGAACATACTAAAGGAACTCTGTGACCTCTGCTGTCCTCAACTCAGAGCCAGAGCCAAATGAGGGTAACCCATCCCAGTGGAAAGTAAGGTATCTGTAGCTGTTAGAATCTTAGCTACAGATACCCATCAGGGACCGATAAGGGACATGCTGTGGGTGTCACAGGCATCAGCACCCTGGATCCTCCAGCAGTTTCTGGATGCTATACTTCAACATGCCAGTGAGCATATATATTTTCCCAGTACTTCTAAGGAGAGGGCCACAAATGTGCAACAGTTCTACCAGGTAGTGTGCTACCCTGAAGTACTGGGTGCCATAGATTGCACTCATGTAGAAATTAAGGCACCACTTGGAGGACAAGGATAGACTTTACATTAAATGAAATGGCTACCAGTCTATCAACTGCCAAGTCATGTGTAAAGCAAAAGACGTCATCTTGAAAATGTGTGCTGGCAACCCTGGCAGTTACCACAACTCACATATCTGGCACACCACCCAAGTGCAGCAGATGTTTGCTAGAGGGGATTTAAATGCAGTATAGCTCAGTGGCCTAGCTGCGGGACTAGTACTAGTATGAAAGTCAGAAGTAAGGACAGGAAAAATGTTATGGTTTAACAATTGGGTGAGTATGTGTTAGGTCAGGTGGTGACAGTGTTGTTTAATAATATTACAGCATATTCTTATATTTCATTACTTGGTACTGGAAGGAAGCAAGGTAAAGGTGGGAGATTTGTAGAGAAATCACCATAACATGTGACAGCAGAGGCCTAGTTGACTTATATGTGTCTATTAGAAAGTAGTAGGCCTCAGGCATCAAATATTCACACAGTCATACCTCCCCAAAGTACCAGTGATCACGGTATGCTTTCAGTTTAGCATCATTGCATTTGTACTCGAAAATCATTAAATATTCATGTTTGTCTAAATATAAATGTAAAACAAGTGAGGAACCACAGAGTCAGTTAAAAAGTATTAATTTAATAGCCAGCATACCAGTCTAATGAAAATAACAGGCTGAGGTTCAAGTGAATGACATGAGTGATCTCGACTGACAGATAAGTTATAGAAAATCATAGGGCAGGATTCATGAAGGCTTGCACTGAGTCTAAGAGTAGTGTAAGACTCCATGCAGACATCGTGATCCAGGAACAGCCCAAAATTCCGTGTAAGAGACCAGCTAAAACATCTCTTACATGGACTGGGCGTGGATATGCTAATTGCCTCACTTGCAGCCGAAAGGCATGCAAATGAGGTAGATTATCGATCCACAAAGCTGAAAATAGCCCGTGTAAGAGTCGTGTTAGGTATGCAGAAATGTACTCAGTTGACAACTGAGTACGTTTCTGCAAATAACACAATGGAGCCATGTCAGCTCCAAATAAAGGGTGCATATGAAGCAGGCAGCATGCCAATGGCCAAATATGTGGCCATTGGCAAGGTAACTCAATGCAAAAATGAAATAAAATAATTTTTTTTTCGGCGATCGGCCACGTTTAAACGCAGCGCAGCCAAGCGCAAACAGGCTGCGCTATATAAAACCTACAAATAAAGGTTGTAAACCCACAAATGTGGGTTTTATGCAATGCATGGATTTACAATGCAGGGACTAGCAGACCAAAAACAACATGGCCACCGTGTAGTGGTTGCTAAGGGGGGAAGCTGAGTGTAAAAAGCATTAGTAGGCAATCTGATGTAAACGAGTGTTAGGATACTGAATCTCACTGTCACATAGCAAATGAGCACATTCTGAGTAGTGTAAGAGTTAGATAAGGGGGAGTCACAGAGTAGGAGATAGGTGACATCACAGGGGGGAATGTCATAAAGAAATGAAGTTCATTGGAGGAAAGTGTTCTGTGAAAGATGTCAGTCACACATCATAGAAAGAGGAATGTCAACAGAGAGGCATGGGAAAGCCAAGAAATGTAAGGTGTACACTGTGGCTAACACCAAAGTTTCTTGCTGAGCGTGATTGCGCGCGTGTGTGCGCCGGGAGGCACAAAGAAGACAGTGTGCGCGTGTGTAAGGCAGAGTAACCATGTAGGGTTGTGTTTACAGACTTGTAAGACTGTTTGCGCTAGTGTGCACGCGTTTTAACCCGAATAAGCAGATTCTACACTGTGTAAACATGTGTGCATATGTGTAAGCCACTGTGAGTGAGTATTCGCTGGTATGCACGTTGCTCCCCCCTGATGAAACAGAAAGATAAAAGGAAGTAGGAGAAATAGTATGAAGCTAGCAGGGAATAGTGGTAGAGGTAGCAGGTGAAAACAATTAGAAGCAGGCAATTACACAGGCAGAATACTAGCCCAGCCCAGCAGTTAAAACTCTGCAAACAGCAGTGCAGCATGTTTCTCTCAAGAGACACTGCAAGACAGGAGTAAGCTGTTAGAAGTGAAAACTGAAAAAGCTTCACTCAGACCAAAAATGCTAGGGGCTGCCATAGCTGTCATAAGGAGACATAGGAGACTTGCTGAGGGTGGTGACAATGCAAATGCTGCCAGACAACCCACAGTGAGGAGACGGAGAAGAGTGTACAGGCCCAGGGTCACCTACCAGGGTTTACATGAGCTGGAGATAGTGGAGCGCTATAGACTGGACAGAGATCTCCTGCAGCAAATAGTGGAGCTGTGCAGGCCACGCCTCACACACAGAACCAACAGAGGGGAACCCATCCCAGTGGAAACCAAGGTATGTGTTGGCCTAAGAATACTAGCAACAGGTACCTTCCAGAGACCAACTGGTGATATGATGGGGATCTCACAGGCATCAGCACCCAGGGTACTACACCAGTTCCTGGATGCCATGTCAGCACGTCGGAGATCATGTATATTTCCCCATTTCCTGTGAGGCATTGGCCAGCAACATGCGTCTCTTCCAGCAAATATCAGAATACCCTGAGGTAGTGGGTGCAATAGACTGCACGCATGTACACATCAAGGCAACAGCTGGTGAGTGCGGTAGGGCCTACATTAACCGCAAGGGCTTCCCCTCCATCAACTGCCAGGTCATGTGTGATGCCCCATAATAATGAATGTGTGTGCTGGCTGCCCTAGAAGCTACCATGATTCCCATATCTGGCATCTGACACAGCTGTACCAGACATTTGCCAATGGGGACATCCCACATGGTCACTTAGTAGGGGATGCTGGATATGCACTGGAGCCGTGGCTGATGACACCCATCAGAAATGCACACACACCTGAACAGGAACGCCATAATGAGGCACATGCACAAACACGAAATGTAATCGAGCGTGTGTTTGGGTTGCTCAAGTCACGGTTCTGGTGCCTGGACACATCTGGTGGAGCCTTGCAGTACTCACCAACTACATGTAGCCAAATTGTCATGGTATGTGCTATGCTACATAATATGATTCTGCGAAAACTGCTGCAGCAGGATCAGCATAGGGCTGGGCCAAACAGCCCCCCACCATTGCCAAGGCCATCACAGGCAGAGCGTGACTCGGAGGAGGAACAACCTGAGCCTGCCCCAGTAGGCAGAAGGAGGCATGCCCAGTATGCCCTGGCCTTGGCAAAGCGGCAGCGCATAGCACATACACTGGCTCAGTAGGGACCCTGGAAATTATACCTCTCTCTGACTCACACATATAGTAAAAGGGATGCCTAAGTTGACACAACCTGCTTTCAAACATGTACAGGGAGTGTAGTATGTGCATCCAACATAGGCAGCCCTGCAGCACCACCTGAGGCATGATTGCCATGTGTTAAGCAATGTAACACCATGTAGTATATGCAAACTTGATGACCCTGACTAACATCCTACCCTCACCAAGCATGATGCCACAATATGAAGATGAGATGATCAATTACAATAATTGGCTCAAGTATTGCTGTTAGTCAAAGGGGATCCAATGCGTGCCAGACTGGGATAACATGCTGAGCAAGACACAATGCTCCACCTGCTAGAGGTGGTGTGCACCTATCAGTCCTGGCCTATCGGATACTGGCAAAGGCTGTTGTCACCCCCAGTGTGCCTTGAATAGGTATGGCTCAAAACACAAACCCACCTCCAGAGGTATCACAAGGGATAAGAACCTAGATGTAATGCTACCCAATGGCAGATGTCTAAACTGCAAGATGCATGCAGTCTAAACTCCCCTCAGCATGAAGAATGTTGATATCTGTTCTGTAACAGAAAAATGGGTCAAGGCTCACAAGAGCACCCTGACACTACCAGGTTACACCTCATACTGTGCTTTACAGCCCCAAAACATGGAACAAACTACAAAAGGAGGGTGACTAGCAGTAATGGTCAAGGATAACCACACCCCCATGTTGGTACCACAACAAGAAGCAGCATGGACTAGCCATGGTCAAGTAACAGTGGCTTAAACTGCCTCCCAGTTTATAGCCTGCTACAGACTACTGTCCTAACACCAGGAACTGCACTTGGCCTATGTTGGAACACATGAAAATATCAAGCTCTCCAAACAACATTATATTGGGTGACTGAAAATACCCAAACATAGACTGGGAGCATTATTCTAGCTCCAACACCCTAGGCCAAAGGTCCCTAGAATCCATAAACCAAAATGCTCAGGAACAACGTACCACTCCCACAAGAGGGGTAAGCATACTGGATGTGATAATCAGCAACATGGGTACTGTATGTCCAGATGAGAGGTATATCCCTCACTGGTAAGATCAGACCATAGAGTAATCACACTGGATATACACATCCTGACCACAGTCCCTGGCCAGAAAACCACAGTGAAAAACATGTGTAAAGCAAATGTTGCACTCCTCCAAACTGATGTGGAATCCATTAATAGGCCCTGTGCCTGTGCAAAATATGGGCCACACCTCAGAACCCATTATACATGTATTCTATGAACACTGTCAGGAATGCATGGATTATGCAATCCCAAATAAAGCCAAGACCCAATGCCATACACGCAGGCATCTGGCATGGTGGACTCCAGCCATTAGCAAACCATGCAAGAGAATGAGGAAGCTAAAGGGAAGTAATCTCTGATCAGTATTATAGCAATAAAATATGGCCACTCATACAATCCACTAAGGCCAGCTACAACAAGTTGAATCTGTGAATCTTGAGGCAATGTTACACCTGCCCCATGTACACAAACAACCATCTCCTCCCCCCAAGAAATACAAATATATGTGAGATATGCAACCATTTATCCAAACTGGAGGCTGAGCTCTCTCAACTCAGTACTGTCAAAACTAGTCAGGAGGAGAAGGTAACCACACACACCACAAACCCAGTCTCACACAGACCTATCACAACTGCAAACCAAAGACATAAACACAGAAAAACATTCCTGGAGGCTCTAATTACAAACCCACCACATCAACAGAGGCCTCCAAAGCAGACACCCAAGCAACCACTACCTCTAAACATAGCACATGCAACACATAGTACACAAAGTTGGTGTGCCAAACAGTCACAGCCCGTAAGGACAAACAACATGCCTGATACACTTGTAATAGGTGACTCCATAGTCAGACACACTGATGTCCCGCTCACCAGACTGAAAAAGGAAAAGGGTACAGTAAGCTGCCTGTAGGCTGCTACAAATCCGTCACATAACACAAGCATGCAGGTCACTCCAAAGCAAGTACAAATATAATTCAGTCATTGTCCATGCTGGTGTGAATGACCTGAGACATACCTCCCCAGACTACATGAAAAGAGACATAGAGGAGCTCTCCGATTATGTAGGCCAGGCTGGTATGACTCTGACCTTGGGCAGCATCCTACTCTCACCAAGAATGATGCCACAGTACAAACACAGAATGATCAGCTTTAACAATTGGCTCAATTACTGGTGTTATTCAAAGGGGATCCAATGTCTGTCCGCTTGGGATGTCATGCTTGGGATGTCATGCTTGACAAGCCATGCTGCTTTGCCAGGGATGGCTTGCACCTGTCACCCCTGGGCGTCTGGATATTGGCTAAGGCTCTTGACACCTCCAAAGTGCCTTTTGTAGGCAAGGCTGATAAGACAAACCCACCTCCCTAGTAAACATAAGTGGAAAAAAACAAAGGAGTAATGCTGCCCAAATGCCAAAAGTGTAAACCTCAAGATGCATGCTCCCGAGGCCCTCCCCAGTATGGAGAACATTGATGTCTGTGCAGTGACAGAAACCTGCATCAAGGCTCCTGAGAGCACACCAGCACTACCAGGTTATACCTCATATCATGCTTTTTGGCCCCAAAACCTGGACCAAACCAAAAAAGGAGGGGGAGTATCCATATTCAGCAAAGATACCCACACATCCAGGTTACTGACAATGCATGAAGCATTGGAGACCATCCATGTACAGCTAACCATAGGCAAAACTGCTGTACAGTTTGTAGCATGCTACAGACCACCCTCTCAAACCCAGGAACCCCACTCAGCCTTCCTGAAGACACTGGAAAGTATGAATGTCTCACCAAATACCAAATGAGGTACTCACAAATTATCACATAGGTGGTAATCCATTATGTATGGAAGAAGTAATCAGGGACCTAGGGACACAAGTGGACAATAACCTCTCATGTGACACTCACATTGCCAATGTGGCTAGGAAGACCTTCTATATTGGCCACCTTATCATGAAAAGATTCACATCTACATCAACAGAGGTCATTGTGCCCCTATACTCTTCTCTTATCAGGCCTATAATTTAGTACAATGCCTCATTTGGGATGTACCTTACCCGACACCTGCAGCAGTTAGAAAGACCTCAAAGGTACCTCACCAAGAGGATAAAGGGTCTCAAATATATGTCATATGCTGCCTGGCTGAAGACAAGCCTGCTGTATGCAGTCACATACTGCCTACGCAGAGGCGATGTATGCGCATTGTACAAGGCCATGTCCAACACAGAATTAATGGACATGCTCCACTCCAGAAAATCCAAATCCATCAGAGCTGCAAGAGCGAGAGATGTCAACCTCAACACATAATTAAATAGTATGTGCTGGAGGGACAGATACATAACCCAGAGGCTCCCTACACTCCGGAACAGAATCCCACTCCATGTTAGGCACAGCCCCTCACTGACTCTCTTCAACAGGAATCTTGCCAAGTGGATGGGAGATCATAGATGTACACTGGGGGTTTTCACTGTGTCATGTCTAGACAGAGGCACAGTAAAGTAAACCCTAAATGGGCATAATATTCACATAGCAAGGGGTGGCGAAAGCCACACACACACTCTGGCTAGGCTTATAAATGTCCTAGGGCAGATAGCCTAGTATGAACCAATGAACTTATGAAGATACAAATTGTACAGGACACTAAGGATAATCACAAGGCTTTCTTAACTGATGGTAGGAACCTTGTTGGGAATTCACAGATATGCTCTGAATCACACAAATATTACAAACGATATACCAAACACACACACGTTGCCAACATCCAACCTGACAGGTTCAGTGCAAACCCCCCCCCCCAAAATGCCAAATATCTATCCCAGCAGAGTGCTGGCCCCCTACATTGCAGATGCTGAGGTAACAGCCAGCATCTTCAAAGCAAAATACACAGCATCAATGGTACGAGATGGTGTCCTGGGCTGAGTCCAACATGGACTCCAAGAAGAATGGAACGCCAAATAACACTACTGCTCAATTTCAGCCTTACCACAGGATATGTACCCAAAGAGCAGTGTACAACAGTGGTCCTTCTCCACAAAGGTGGTGCCTGAATGGATAGTGCAAACTATCACCCCAGAATCCTGACAAGCTTGGTCTGCAAAGCTATGGAAAGGATCAGCATGGACCTCAGAAATAAAGATATTGGGGACCTACAGACACTGGACCCTACCCAGTGTGGCTTTCTTAAGGGCAGATCCTGCCCCTTAAACATGTTTGACTCATTTGAAATGGCCATTAAGGCCATTGATGAGGGGAATGTGGTCCACACAGCCTATCTGGACCTTGCAAAAGCCTTCCATACAATACCACACATGTTCATTATAGATAAGCTCACCAGCTTAAATATAAACCCCTATGTCAGTAGAGGGATTGCAAACCAGCCCAAGGACAGAACTGACATGGTCAGAAATGCTGCAGCCATGTCAGACTACAAACCAGATACAACTGGCATCCCACAAGGCACGGTCCTGGGACCTCCCTTGTTTGGTATATATGTCCCATAGGTACAGGCCAACATGGAAGGACTGTGTCTGAACAAGTTTGCAGAGGACTACAAACTGGCCACCATATGTGACCCTCCAGCTGACACAAGCATCCTACAAAAGGGCCACATAGAAACAGACAACTGGTGCCAGAGCCATGTCACCAAGCTAATTGCAGAAAAGTGTATAGTCATCCCCTGTGGATAAACAGTAAGTGCCCACCAATTACCACATAGGTGTTAACCCATTAAGCACTTTATAAGTAATAAGAGACCTTGGGACACAAGTTGATAGACATCTTGCATTGGACAACCATGTGGCTGTAGTGGTTACATAAACATACCATATACCCACCTAATCATGAAGGTAGTCAGATCTAGATCAGGGGAGGTCATTGTGGCTCTGAAGTCATCCTTCATCAGCCTCACAATTGAGTACAATGGCCCCTGTGGGATGTACCTCAGCAGACACCTCCATCAACTGGAAAGACCCCAAAAGTACCTCACCAGGAGGATCAAAGAGCTCGAACAGATGCCATGTGTTACCTGATTAAACAAACTGCAGCTCCACACAGTGCCATACTGCCTGCCCAGAGGCAATCTGTGCCTGATGTATAAAGCCATGTCCAAGCTGGAATCAATGAACATGCTGCACCTTGTACAATCTGAATGCCAGTGAGCTATGCACATGAGAGACCTGAACCCCAGCACTGACATACATAGGACATGCTGTAGTGATTGATCCATAACCCAGAAGCTCCCCCCCATGCTTGAGTAAACTCCCAGTACAGGTTAGCCAGAGAGTCCCTCATTGACTCTCCTCAAGAGGAATCTTGATGAGTGGATGGGAGATGGTAGGTTTACCCTGGGTATCACTGTTATGTCATGGGTAAACGGAGGCACAGTATACTAACCTTGAAATATGTCATGGCAAACTCCAGTTACAATGTGTGTTGAAGAACAAACACACTCTCTGACTAGCATTAGAAATGGCCTAGGGCACATCGCTAGTGTTTGCCAATGTCCACCCAAGTTGCGGAATACACTACCAATGTTGGACAAGCCTGGTTTAAGTAGGCCATAGCTGAACATAATGCAACATGGTCATATGTGCACAACTGGCCCTTAACCAGTCTGGTGTGCTCACTATGAATATTTAAAGCAGTGATAGGACTGAAACCCAGGATACTGTCCACCACAGTGAAAGTACTGAACCAGTACACTATACGGTACTACAGTGTTTGGTCAGTATGAAAGGATGTTGACAACTGTATGCAAAGTATCCCATGCAAACCCTGCAGGCATAGTATAATCCCTGTTGGGTTCAGACACAAAGCAGTTGGCCATTAAGTACACAGAATGACACCCAACACACAACTATATATGTGAAATATTGTTGAAGTTCACACACATCCACAAATGTGGTGGACTGCAGATTTCATCATATGGAAAGCTTACACTGGGCATGCTCGCACACTTTGATAAATGAGACATATGTCAGGCAACATGTCATGGAACGCCTGAACTGGGCATGCTCACACACTTTGGCCATGTCTCAGTTTAGCAGTTGGCCACACATATCTGGTATTTGTACGTGTTAATCCAGAAACCAACCACAATACAGCAATCTGCCCAGTGCACACAGTTAAATGACTACAGAGACATAAGTGAAATAGTCTCATATTCAAACATCTTCCACAGATACACAAGTTGTTCATAGAAACAGAGAATGCTATGGCAATAAAGACCTGCAAACAGTCTATCAGCAACAAATATTGTGCATCTGAAAATTAAACATATGGGTGTAGAGGTCAATACTAGGCTGTTTGCCCTAGGGAATAAAAGCTTAGCCAGACTGTGGTTGGTGTCTGCCTCCCCAGTACAGTAGGCTACTGTACCTCTGTAAAGTAGGTCACAGAAGGCACCGTTTAAGGCTAGTGTGATGTGACTCCATCAAGCAGGGACACAGTGGAGATCCCAGGGGTTGAATTTGCTAAGTCACATCCATGTGGCTGGTGTTTGCTGGAAGAGGGTTGGTGAGGACTTATAACAGTAAGTGGGCATCAGTTACAGAGGGGAGCCTTATCTGCGGTGTCTGGACAATTTCATTGTCAACACTTTGACATGATGATTTTGAGGGATTAAAGTCTTGTGCTAGTACTGTTCAGAGATGTCCTCCCTCTGTGGGATATTGCTCTGTAATGTATTAGCTCACTCCATCTGTTGTACAGCTCATATATGGCTGGTGTACACCTGACAGGTGTCCTGTTGTGGAGGAGTCATGGGTTTATTTGGGATAGCATGATCAATGCAAACCTTCCAGATGCTCATAGAATGCAATTGTCAAGGATTATGCAGAGTGGCCTGTATTATCCCCCAGCATGGGTCCTTTGAAGTCTTCCACCCCAGTCTTCACAAGTGCAAAGTCTGCTTTTGATAAATACACTTTATTTGCAGTGACGACCTTGCCTGGGCGTGGGGATGGGATATGGATGTCCAGGGAAAGGTGGGTATGGTCAGATATTAACAGTGGTGGTCTACCTCTGGTGTGGAACATAGAGTCCCCATGTTGCAGATGGTCAGGTCCAATATGTATTCCCCCTTGTGGCTGTGGTGAGTGGTCCTGCCATAGCACATGGATTCACAAATTGTAGTGGCTGTAGGGTAATGTTGTAAAGGCCTGAGTAGATCCCACACACAATATACCTGTACCTGACATTAACCACTGTAATGGTGTATGTGAACACCTTCATATCTGGCACTGTTCCCAGGGAAGCAGAGTGTGTATCCTGGATGTGGGAGGTGTTACAGGTCCTGTGGTCACGAAGCATGGTATAAAACATAACCTGGCAGTGCTGATGTGCATGTCTGACCCTGAAGTAGATGGCTGTTAATGCATATATATGCTATCTCCCTAACTGACAGATAATAATAGATGTACATACTTCTATATAAATAATGATGTCAGCACCCTATAAATACTGCAGGTGAAATGCAGATGCCCAGTAATTTGAATAGCGCGCTGTGTTATTGCATCTCCCTCAAGTGTCATAATATAATTAAGTAGGGGTTTGAATCCTGCAAATGCTGTGTGTGTGTGTGTGTGTGTGAGGGGGGTTAGTGTGTGTGCAATTCTGTGTGAGAGAAATGTCCCTTTTGGCAACTAGAAGAACACACTACATGATGCACATTCCTCTTTCTAAACACTGATGATGTGAGCACCCTATAAGTACAGCAGGAGAAGGGAAACCTCCCAGTAATGCAAGTAGCGTGCTCTGCTAATGCGTCCTTCTCTAGTGTCATAACATAGTTAGGTAGGGGTTTGAATCCTGCAAATTCCATGTGTATTTTTGTCACACAGTTTGTCCATGTGTGTGGGCTGTTGCTCTTAATATTGTGCGACATAGATTATATCAGTAATGTCAATGCACACATGAGGTATGTGTGTGCCGCATAGACATATGTACCTGTGACCTTCAATAGTTCCCATATCTGAAGCCTGCCTCATGTGAATACATGAAATTTGCATTAGACAACTGTATGACTGTGGTGTACTGTGCAGGGGCTGCATGTGGTATGTGAATATATAGTGTGAGTTGTATATGGTGTCATCCTACCAGCAAGGGATACACGTCTGGTCTGGAGCATATAGTCCACATGTTGTTGATGAACAGGTGCTGCATGTGTTCACCTGTTGTGGGAGTGGTAACAAGTTCTTCCATAGCAATTCAGTGACTACATGCTAGGAACCTTTCTGCTAGGGTCTTGGAGCTAGAGTAATGCTCACACTCTAAGTTTGGGTAGTTGCAGTCCAGCCATATAATGGTGTATGTAGAGACTGTCATATTCCCAGTGTTGTCAGGAAGGCCAAGTGGGTTCCCTGGGTATGGGCGGGTGGTGTGTGCCAGGCTATGAACCTGAAGGCAGTCTAACCCACTGTTAGTTGCACATGGATAGGCCCTGATGCTTTGTGCTGTGCCACCAACTTGGAGGTGTGTGTATCTGTGGTGCCTTTGAATACTTCCCCCCTGTTCAGGTTTGGTGCATGTGTAGGGGATGACAAGCATGGTATGAGGTATAACCTGGCAGTGATGGTGTGCACCTGGGAGCCTTGAATCAGGAATCTGTTACTGCACAGATATTGCTGTTCTTCATGCTAAGGACAGTTTCCAGTGCATGCATCTTGAGGTTTACACTGCTGGCGTTGGGTAGCATTACTATTAGTGTCCTATCCCGTGTGATACATGTGGAGGTGGCTATGTAATTTGAGACCTGCATACAAAGGCACTATGTGTGTAGCAAGAGCCTTTGCCAATATACAACGGCCCATGGGTGACAGGTGCAAGCTGTCCCTAGCAAAGCATCGTGGCTTGTCTAGCATGTAAATGCACACTGACAGGCATTGGATACCCTTTGAATGACACCGAATCATAAGCCAAATGTAGACAATGATCATCCTGTCTACATATTGTGGCAGCAGTCTTGGTGAGGATATGATGCTAACCAAGGCCAGGGTCATACCAGCCTGTGCCACATGCTCAGAGTGCCCCTCTATGTCCCCTATCATGTAGTCCAGGGAGGTACGTCACAGGTCATTCACACTGGCATGGACAATGACTGAGTCATATGTGTACATGACTTGGACTGACCTGTATGCTTGTGTTATGTGGTGGATCATAGTGCCCCACAGGCATAACACCGTGACCTTCTCCTTGTTCAGCCTGGTGAGTGGGACCTCAGTGTACCTGACGATAGAGGTATCTATTACAACTGTAGCAGGTGTGTTGTGTAGCCCTACAGGCTGTGACTGTTCGGCACACAGGCTTTGTGAGCTATGTGTTGCACGTGCTCTGTTCCGGCATAAAGATTGCTTGTGTGCCAGCTTTGGAGGTGTCTGCTGCTCAGGCAGGATGCTATTCTGAGGCTCCAACAATGTTCCTGTGTGTTTATGTGTTTGGATTGCTGTCGGAGTAGGTCCATGTGAGACTGGTATTGTAGTCACCGTAGTATCACACGCCACCTGACAGGTTATGCCAGTACTGAGGTAAGAGAGCTTAGCTCCCAGTTTGGCTATATGGTTGCATCTCTCACATGTGTTGTAAGTTCATGGGAAGGGGAGAGGGTTGTCTGTGTACATGAGGCAGCTGTGACATTGCCACATGACTCACATATTCAACAACTGGACCAGAGAGGTGATTGACAAGTGACCTTTGCACATGCTACCATAGTATTGTGAATTTCATGATAATTAACAACACATAGGGCCAATGGGGAACAAGATACACAAGGTGAGTAAGTGAGGGTGTAGTGCTTCTGATTTGTTAGCGCTAGCATATAGGAATGCTTTCGTGAGCAAATGCCAGGTAAGTCATATGCAATGTGTTACAGGCAACATACATGCAAACAGGACAAACACTGACATTCTGTCAAGTGAGACATGGGCATAAGTACAGTAAGCAATACAGATGTCACTAGGGATCCACAGAGGTGCTGTATATCTGCATTGCAGGTGGAATCAGTGTCCCAGGGTAATAACAAGCAAACATGCATACAAACAAAGCTACAGTCAGCAGGCCTGGATGTAGTCTATGCTACAACAAACAAGGTGTACCACTTCCAGTAGGTAACAGTGCAAATATGCAGGCACTATAAGCCTGTACCCAGGAATGCACAGGTCAGATGGCCAGGGTCCAGCCTCACCTCCCACAAGTGTACAGGCCATGTACCGTCATAATGTAGAATAACTGGACGGAAACCCAGGTGCTCATACCTGAACTAATACATGTCAAATAACACACCCTGAGCCCTCACTCAGTGGTTCCAGACTTAGTAGGCTGTATGCTACCTGTCCTGCTACCACAGTATCCTTGACATTTATGGGGACTCTCACTCCTGTCATAGTTAGTTCTGTGTGTTGGGGCTGTCAAGCATGGTATGAGGTGTGATCTTGTAGTGCTAGGGTGCTCTTGTGGTTCCTGAACCTGTTGTGTAGTACTGCACAGATATCAACATCCACAAACATCCTCATTGCAGAGTAGAGTGTGGACAGCATGCAACCTCCAGTGTACATGTCCATCATTGAGTATCAATACTTCCAATTTCATATCCCCTGTGCTACCTATGTATGTGGCCTTCGGTTGACAGCCTTACCACCAGTATGCAAAGATGTGCAGACGTTACACTATGGTAATTACTATGGGTGTACAAAACAATACAAGACAATCATACTGTTACTGCATCAGGCATGCTGGGATATACCCACAATGATATCATTACATTGTACTGTTGACAACATGATACTATTACTGCACTTCTATGTAGTCACCCTGTGCATCAGCAACATGTTAACCTGTTCCTGCACCGATGTTACAGATTGCAGGAGGTGGCACAGTTTCATCATATGCACAGGGTGTGTACTTGGTATGCCTGAGTTTGCCACTGATACAACCAATTGACATGTATGTGTGTGTGTTGGTGAGGGACAGCAGTACAAGGTGGGGCAATGTTGATGCAGTGTGTGTGTGTATGCGGTAGCCCTAGGTGTTATCAATTTGCATGTGTGTATGCATGCACACAGTTCCACCTTATGGCTGCCATATACTGGTGTTTGTGGACAGCCACAGACTGTACCTGCCAGGTCATACAGATCAGTGTCTCTGGCCATGGACACAGTACCTGTGCCTGGCAGGGGTGCTATGGACCGTATCCAGTACTAAGTCAGACTGGGTACTGTCATCATAAGCAGGTGGTTGTTGACTGGAGACAGATCCCTATTGGGACTGTCCAGAGCCATGTGCACGTGGTCTCCTGGGGCGGTCTGATGACAGCACAGACCCAGCATTGCTGGGGCTGCTGCTGGCACTATGGGAGCGGCCGCAGCCCTGTTGTCATCCGTGATGACTGCCAGCTGCTGCTGTTGCTGGCATACGCCCATGGCAACGCCTCAACCATCCTCCATTGCCCTGGCTCATGGACATGTAGTTGTGGAACAGATCTAATGTGTCCCCCCAACGTCTGTCAATGACCTCGGTGAAATTACGGATGGCAGCCGCAATGTCACGCATACTGTTATTCATGGCTGTGCGACATGCTCTCAGCTCCCTCAGACCCTGTCTGGTGTACCGTTCCATACGTGACTGTGCCTGCATGACAGCCCGAAACATACCTGAGGTTGAAAGGTCTCTGTGGGCATGTCTGACAGGGGCAGTACACCCATGGATGCTCCCACGAGAACCCCTGGACATCTGCCTGAGTGGTACCATGTCAGGACTCTGGCCATGGCTGCTGTGTGGGGATGCATGTGCCACAGATACCACATTACCCTGGTCAATACCCACTGTATCCTGTCCATCACCTAGGGACATTGGTGACAAAGGATGTATTGGCAGGATGACTGTGCGCATTGATGGGGTCGACAGCTGTGTACTGTCAATTGGCTGACCAGTGACAAACCCTGGCACACCTCCCTGTGCCATTACACAGGTATCATCATTATCACTATCCATGGCAGCTGATTCAGGTTCCCTGCTGCATGACACCAGAGCAGCACCAGAACCTGTGGGAGGAAGACAGGTAACAGAGTTTACAATGTGTACACAATGTTACCAGTGATGCACACAGGTGCACATGCACACAGGCACACTCCTCAGTATGTGAGATATCAACACACAGACACAAACACACCCGCATGCAAACACAGAGCACTACTGATTGAGCCTATTATTACTATTACTATCAAGACTATTAAAGGTATTGTTATTATACACTCACCAGCATGGATAGGCTGCCGTACTGTTACACCGGAGGGACCTGCAGAAATGAGGAAATTAATGTCAGTGGGCACAACTGTGCCATTGATACTGTGAGTATGATACAGTACAGTAGTACAACAGTTGACTTTCACAGGTCAGCTGCTGATATCTAGAATATCACACTTGCACAATACATACCATGATAACAGCTACATACCAAGGACACACCTCACACATGCATTATCTACCAGTGTACAGAACAGTCAACTATACATATGGCATATTACCTGCACGCTCAAAGTCATGCTGCTGTGTGGCTCCAGCCTCCATCATTATGCATGTATGCTGCTGGTGATGTTGCTGTTGTGCTGGAGCCACAACACTTATGAGTAGCCCCTCCAGTCTGGTTAGGGGGGGATGTATAGCCACCCCACCACCTGTGGCAAGTGGCAAGCTGCTGCCTGTGGATATCTGATGCACGCTGATGGACATTTTTAATTAAATCACTGCAGTGATGTCGTACCTGGTCATATGTCCGATTATGCATGCCTATGCCATTTACCCGACAGACCAGGTCTTGCCACAGTGCAGCCCTCTCCTGCTGGTTCTGGCTGGTGCGGGAAAAGAGTATTGCGAAATCCCGCACCAGGCTCTGGTGTATTTCCTCATCCTCTGCAGCGGAGTAGCTAGGGTTACGCTGGTGAACCATAGCCCTGAAAAGGAAAGGAAAAATATGTCAGCAATATATGTCTGCTAAATATGGCACACATAATACACATAATACCCGACTGTAGTGATATAGCTTAACTCCCATATATGGCATCTGTATGTCTATTGGGGGATACACATGTCAATGACCAGATATCAGTGCTCAGCTGACAACTGTACAACAGTACCTGGCACACTCCATACAATAAACTAGTATACTCCAGCAGCCAGCACACTGATTCAGGTCCAATGCACAACCTCACACTGGGGGTTCGTATCAAGGTACTGTATAGGGAACATTATCAACCCATACACTGCACGTTACATATGTCAGTGGTAATGCACACTACTCTTACTTGCCATAACCCCACCTACACCACAGTCACATTCAGGGTAACACAGCACAACATATGGCAATGTAGTATGTTTGGACCGCAATATCTCACACATCTGTCTCTGGCCTCACACCAGGGACACACACTACCATGACAGACAGTCATGGTGAGCAATCACACCATTGGATAACATGCACCCAGTAACTTGCACACTCATTCAACCTCACATAGTTGGTTTGCAATGGGTTCGTGGGTGTGCATTGTGTCCTAGGTAGGTAGTATGCTGTTGGCCCTGGGACTACAGCAGCATACTGTTATGCTACCCTGCTCCTTGTGACACGTGATGTGATTGTACCTGCTCCTGTCAAATGGTTACACAGGGTGACTCATATGGCATATTACCTATCTGCATAACATTCAGCAGGGGTATGTCTGACATCTACTCATGGGGAGCCTTGCTTCTTCATGCTGTGTGGTTTACTCCAGGGTATGTCTTATCTGTGGGTAGGAACCTGTACCTCCACATTGTGCCCTTTACTGCAGTGAAAAGGACGACAGACATAGGTCATTTAGGTTTTGGATGTTGTGAGGTGTTACCATGGTTGTTGGACAAATGTCATGGGTGTGACTTAACTATGTATATCCAGCAGTGTTAACCTCTATGTAGGTAATATGGGTGTGGTCTGTGGTCTTGTCAGTCACTCTACATAGGTAATGTGTTTGAGTGCATTGTCACAGTTTCTTACATATGATGTGTCCTCCTACATATCTGCAGCTGTCATGGGAGGTACATACCGTGTAGGACATTGTGGGGTGTGGAGGGGTACAGTGACCTACATGTCCATAGCTGATACACCATGTTTGCTGACACATACCATATACAGGGATTACAGGACTAGTGTGGGACTGTGAATATCAATGGGGAGCCTCTTGTACACTTGTTGCCCCTGTTCCTCCTTGACACATGCAGTGGTGGGCAGGCAAGCACATATGTGGTGGTTACTGGTGTAAGTGGTTTGGAATGGGGTATGGTACTCCAGTATCCACACTGGTGTTCACTCCATGCCTTTGTCACCAGGCACCTGTTGCAATACATCTGCACACATGTGTCTCACTCAGTAGATATATATCTATATATATATATATATATATATATATATATATATATATATATGGTTCTACCTTACATAGCCGACAGTTGAGAACATCGACAGAGCAATCGTGAATGCCAGAAGATCGACAATGGAGAAGACCGATGCCGACGGAAGAAAACACCGATGCCAAGGATACCGACATGGGAAAAGGCTGTGTAAGTATGTGGTAGTGACGGACGTTAGGGTGCGAGTAAGGTAAGTGTGGATATTGACGGTCTTTGGGTTAGGGGCGGGTTAAGTGAGTTAGGGTTAGGGCGCGGGTTAGGTAAGTGTGTGGTAGTGATAGTCTTTGGGTTAGGGGCGGGTTAAGTGAGTTAGGGTTAGGGCGCGGGTTAGCTGAGTGTGCGATAGTGACAGACCTTAGGGTTAGGGTTTGGGTTAGGGTTGTAGATAGTTGTGTATGTGAGGTTTAGTGTGTGTTTGTAAGGATTTTGGTGTGCTTTTGTTGTGTGTGTGGTTTTTGGAAAGGGGATGTGTTTTGTTTGTTGATTGTTGTTATTGTGGTGTATCCAGCATATGAGGTTTCGTGTTTGTGAACAGTCGGTTATTTCGTTGTCGGGCATGTGAGGTGTCGTGCTTCTGTACTGTCGATTATGTGGTGTTGATCATTGCATTGTCGGTGTTATGCACTGTTGACTATGTAAGGTAGAACCATATATATATATATATATATATATATATATATATATATATATATATATATATATATATATATCTACATGTATATATATAGATATAGATATATAGATATAGATATGGAGGGAGAGGGGGTGTGAGAGAGAGAGAGGGGGAGAGAGTGAGAGAGGGGGTGGTACAGAGGGAGATAGTCATATACAGACATATCTGTGGACAGTCAGATCTGTCTGTATATGTATCTACATATATCTATATATGTACGTGTGTATTACATATATATGGATGTGCATATTATATCTATCTATATATGTCTATGTATTTCTACATCCCTCTCTATCTATGTATACATATATGCATATTATATATATATATATATATATATATATATATATATATATATATATATATATATATATTGATATATATACATATGATAGATATATTTATAAACCGTTTTATTTACACATATGTATACACGCACTAACGTACTGATGAACATCCATTACTGTACAACCTATATTGTACATTGCACTACAACCTACACTGATAGTGCACATAGTTACCTTCACATACATATGTATGTACAGCCTTCAGTGACAGTTGCAGTATGTTCCCTGCCCTATGCACATCTTCATATACATAGATACAGACCAATAACACATATGGAGGGTTTACAGTATGTAGACTATTATATTATTACTTTACATTACCTGTGCTTGTTACAGCTGTTTGCATTGGCTTTGTGATGGTTGGCCTGCTGCTGCTTCTCTTGCCAGCTTCAGTTTGCCTTGGCAGTGTCAGGTTGTGATGACAACTTGTTTGATTTGTTGTTATAAATTTCTTTCTTTCCTTTCTCTTTCTCTCTCTCTCTCTCTCTCTCTCTCTCTTTGTCTCTACCTCCAGAGGGTGCAATGAAAGTATTGCATGTGTGGACTGGGAGTACTGGATGCTTTTGTAGGTATCTACACATGTCCATGTGATGGCCTCTGCACCAATTGTTAGCCAGCATTTACTAATTGCATGCAGCCTGTTGTGTAGTGATTGCAGTTCTCACTGTGATTTCAGGACAGTGCTATAAAAAGGTTTGTTAGGTAGGCGTAGCCCTTTCAGATTATCAGGGTGGGGACCATGCTGGTATGCTGTGGACACTATTCTGTGAGTGTAAAGGTTGGTATGTCTCTCATATTTCAGGCTGTGTTGTAGACACTGCAATGCATGTAGTAGTGTAACCTGCGTATTCCTGTCTCCAGTTTCCTCTTCTCAGTGTGTATGTACACTGACACCTAAGACTACTAATACTGTATATATGGGTGTGTGTGCTTTCCTGTGGGAGTTGTGGTGTAACTGGTATATAGCAGTGGCTCTTGCAATTTATTGCTAGCTATGGCTTCAATATTTGGCCTTCACATTCACTCCTTGTATGCCTGCTAGGTGTCTTTACTGTAATGTGTTGCTATGGCTTTCCTATTTTCCATTTACATTCACACCTTGTAATACTTGCTATATCTGTTTGAACAGCACTTCCCTATATGTTTGTTGTGGTAGGGTGGTACTGCATGCAGTGTGGTCTGGCTATGGTGTGTGCCTTGACACCATATTTGTTTTCAAATTGGGGACATCCCTGTAACTCAGTCACAGTTGCTATGTCTGGGCTCTTAACCATTCAAATATGGCAGTGTTTATCCTGCTCTGAGTATGTGTGTGGCTTGCAAGGTGCTATGTCTGGGCTCTTAACCATTCAAATATGGCAGTGTTTATCCTGCTCTGAGTATGTGTGTGGCTTGCAAGGTGCTACTGTAACATTATTACCTACTATCTACCAACTAGCATGGCTGTTTCTCTTCACACACTAATATTATACAAATCCACTAAATTTGGCATTAAATATACATGACATGCTTTGTGTACTAGACTTCCTATATTCCCTTTACATTCATTACTACTATTTCATTATATATTGCTTTCAGCACAATGTTCATGTATAGCAGTCATGGCTTTGTGGTAAGTCATGCAGACTAGTGTTTCCAAGGTCTTGGGTTCGAGACTGAAAGTGGGATTTTTTTTTGCTTCTGGGAAGACTACAGGCCTTGTCATTCAGAGTGACTAAGGCACTTTTAAGCAATTGTAAGTGGGTTAGCGCTGGTTTGCGTGAAGCTCATGCATGCACACTGGCGTTTAGCACTGCGCACACAAGCGCACGCCCACTTACAACTGCTTAGAAGTGCTTACTCTTGTGCACATCCGCGCTAATTTCTTTGAAAGAAATGAAAATGGGGAGACAGGAAAGTGGTGAAAAAAGGGGTCACAAAGAGGGTAGGACAGTAGGAAAACAAGCTTGGGAATTGCAGGAAGGGTGTAGGAAAGGCCATTAGCTGCCCATTTCTTTATCAGCAACAGCTGTGCATACATATGTAATTTGGTGTGAAATTTGAAACCTTCCACCCCTGAGACAGGGGTGAGGACAACAAAATGTGTTGTACAGCCAATTGTAATTACCAGTTCACATGTCCAGCAGACATGTCTGCAAAATAGGCAGCTATGTATGGGGCGTATTTTTTTTGCAGGAACAGAGTGCCCTTTTTTTTTCAGGTGATAGTGGAATGTCAGGTACAGGAAGTAGATATATGTGGGGAGGTAGGTAGGGGAGGTTAACAGACAAGACAAACAAGACACATACAGGGGCAGAGTATGACACATGTGGGATACACAATTGACGGGGATGGATGTTTGGATATCTCGAGCCCATGAGCCCACAGATGGCAACAGTGGAACTGAGATCCCCACCCACGGGCAGTTGCCACTGCACCTTCACTGCCCAGGACGGGGCTGTGCTGGGGGCTTTGTAGGATGGGCAGCAGGCACGTCCGTGAGTTGTGCCACCCATGCCTCAAGCTGGCGTAGGGGTTCAAGCACAGAATGCCTGATCTCGCTACGCACCACAGACCGGACACTTTGGAGGGTGAGTAGACGGTCTCCTCCAGCCACGGTTGCAGAGGGGGGACGAGCCCCATCCCGTGCAGCACTTCCACCTGCAGGTGGCACAGGGCAACCGGAGGAAGGTCCGGCCTGGGCACTAGTGCCAGGTGCACTCGCCAGCTGAGGAGGGAGAGGTGGGTCCGCTGGAACCCGCCTTCCCTGAAATCCTATGTTTAGCAATATTTTATGACATTTTGGGTTAGTAAAAACAATACCATCCAAAATTAGTTGTAACAGCATGCATCAGTAATCCTATTGACCAAACACCCATGAATTCCAAACATTGAACAGCAAGCATAACACATGCATAATTTGAACAACAGTACACAATCCAACAGCATGCAGGGTTGATTGATGGCAACAGGCCATCAGGTTTGGGTATGTGAACAGGGCACATGCATCAACGTACATGTAAATATGTATGAACCAAAAGGACAAATGTCCAGAAGAATTCATGTGAATACACATACCCATTTGATATGGAATGGATTATTTGTGAATATAGGGTAGGGTGAAGAAATATTTCATTAACAACTTCAACTACCTATACATATGCTGTACATTTCTAGTAGCTGCAGATATATATACCTTAAAGGTCTTACTACAGTTTCCTATATGTAACCTTAGGTATGTTGGTGACAGTAATGTTACTGCTACAGTAATATACATTGCATTTTATTTATACACATTCATATCTCACTGTCTTCAGCTACAGCATCTTGCTCCATTTGATTTATATGGCTCTAGCCAACTGTGGATGTTCGGTATTTCATACAACCATACTATCTCTATATTGCAAGGGTACAGCAACATATCAAATTTGTGGGACAGACATTCCAGCTTCAGTACTTTATTACACACATTTCACTCTTTGGTTGTTCCTGTCTCATTCATTTCATCATGTACTGACTGCAGTATACTTTATTCAGGATTTATTACTACTTTCTTGGTAGATTCATATCTCTGTCTCACACTCTCACTTGTGATATTTTTACAATTCAGGATGGTACTTAATTCTAGGCTTTATGAACATGTTTTACTTAGTTACAACAATCCTTTCCAACAGACTCACTTGTGTCATGTGTCAGATTTTAAACGGGGATGTTTTGCACACATGTGTTGTACTCAGCTTGTTTATCTGTAATTTTCAGCCTGCAGCAGGTTATCTAATATTACAATACAGGTGGAACAGCTCTATTTCAGACTTGTTTCTTTTTTATTTCTGGATTACAGGCTGCGTCACTTATCTAATCAAAGTACTTGCAGAATCTCTCTTACACTGTTACTTGAACTTTATTAATAAGTGACTACACTGACCTCTTTTACAAGCTGTCCCACTTATATTTTATAAGAATTATGGGAAATAGTTACTAACCTGCCTGGTGGTGCAACCGCACCAGCCTATCAGCATAGGCTCGACGATTCGCAGACCACACACCTGCAGCTGTAATATAAATGAAGTAATATTGGAATATACATCTCCATAATATCAGCTAGGATAATTTCTTACATACATAATTACATGGAACTTACTCAGTAGTGGGGCATTGGGCATTTGCCGGGCCTCCTGGATCCAATGGTTTAGTTGGTCCTGCTTCCGTCTCTTCAGGTCCACATGGTGATGATGGACCTGTTCACCAGTCCTTGGTATTCCTGTGGCACTGGTGAGATCATGTGCCAACCGATCCCATGCCTCAACCTTGTACGCTCCCCACAGGACCTGGCCCTGCATGAGTTGAGCCTCATAATTGTGGACAAGGAGCCAAACCATATATTTGGACTCCTCAATGCCCCACCTCTGTGCTTGGAAGCAACTACCCTCTCCTACACCTGACATCCTGACTGCAAGTTGGTTCCACAATCAGTTATGCTGTGTATTCCCGTCTATAGGGCTTATATATGCCGTTTTTCCCGCACTTATCTGTGATTGGCCAATTTGGAAATGTATCAGCTTCACAATATCTGCTTTGTCATGCTTCTCCTTCCATTTATTCCTATATATAAGCTAATACTGCATTTTAAAGAGCAACTGTCATGGCTTAGTGGTTCAGTGCTTTGACTATGGTGCATGGTACCCTGAGTTCAAGCCTGGCCATTACTTTTTTTATTTTATGACTGTCTACACAGGCTAGGAGGTGTGTCTGTGTAAAGGCAGTTTTGATACAGCTTGCTCAACTTTGCCCGCCGGTTAGCGTGTTGGTGCGATGCGCAGCTCCGCGCAAACGGGTTACGCTGGTTTACGCATCATTTGGCTGTCGGCACGCATATTATGCTCAGCTCAGCTATGGGCATGCGGTTGCAGCATGCTAAAGTGCTGCCCAACCCCGGGCACTCAGTTTACACCTGTTAAACCATTGCTCACCTACGGGCAGACATACTCAGCTTGTTAGAGCGTAGTTCAGCTATGGGCACTTCTGACATATTTTTATCTTTTATTGTCTCACATTTCTTCAAAATACATGGCCCATTTCATTATATTTTACATAAAATATAATTATATATCTGTACATATATGTCAAGGGATTGTTTCGTGCTTATTTCACTGAACAAAAAAAATTGATGTTGTTGGGGCTGGAACCGTGCCTGCCTCCTCTTCAGCCGACATCTCTACCACTACGCTATTGCTTCTTGGCTTACTTTGCATATTTAGAACTTATATGCTTTTCCACTGACTGCTAACTGTGGCTAAGCGAAGGGCACACCCGCGCAAACGAGCGCAATTATGGGCAAACATTTTTAAAACTTGCAAAAAAAAATTAACTGTTTATTTTTACATTTTATATGTTTATAGTCTGTGGGGGCATGTGTTGTGTTGTGTTTGTTGACATTTACATGGACTCGCTCGTGGGTGTTTACTTTCGGGACTGTGACTCTTCTGGGGGCGTGTCCGTTTGCATGACTCGCCCTGTGGACACGCCCCCTACTTTCTTACACGGACCATGTTAGCCTTAGGTGTGAGTCAGCGTGCTCTCATGAATATGCATGGCATGCTGACATCACACCGTTTAACTGCAGCCTCCGTTTAAGACTTGTAACACTTACATGGAGGCTTCGGGAATCCTGCCCATAGTTTTTAAAAAGGTCTAGATTAACAAAGTAACAGCCATCACCAATAAGGTAGGTCCAGATCATTGTTCTGTTTGCAAAACATACTTGTTTATAATGACTTTACAATTCATCCTTCTGATGTAAGACATTGTTCTCTTGACTTTCAGGAAGGCTTTATGATAGCAAAACAAACATTTTAATAAATATAGTAGGTTGCACATCAAACAGTATAAAAGTCTATACCACAAAATGTATCCTAAAAATCAAAAAAATACTGTGATTTTATACAACCAATAAACCAGACATCAGTATTTTTATACAATAAATTTAATTAAAATAAAATAAAAGCTACCACATGTTTTGCTGCTGATGATTGAACATAATATGATGACATTATAAAAACAGAATTCTTTACAATATTAAAAGAAAACATTTTAAACAAATTCCATAGTATTATGCATATTGATAATGATGTGGTTTTATACAAATTATACATAAAACCACATGAAAAACATAAAAAGAGCATATTGTTACTTTTTAGGACACAATCTGTTTACAACTATCTAAATCACTGCCCTAAACAAGTACATAGCTTGCAAAACAAAGGATTATGATTAGGTCTCCGATCATAACCCTCTATTATGTGCTCTTGACATGGATGCCAAGAAATTCGCTCGAGTGATGTATCATGACATCCATCTTGAGAGACATAATAAAATGTTACAATTGGACATCCAATCATACTTCTTTGTAGCGCATGGATATGTATTTGCTCCATGTACTACTGTTTACAGGGAAAATGCACAAAGTGTTTTACTGACTTTTAAAACTGATAAAGCATTTTGTGAATGCTGTCAGACAACTGGAAAAGTCAGGGAAAGATTTTGAAAGAAAATCATGGGCAGATTGTAAGAATAGATGGCACTGGCAGGCAGAAATGAAGGTATTTTGACTTCTGCCACTGTCATTTGTTGGTCAGCACTGTCACTTAGTGTGACACCTGAGCTTAACAGTGTTTGAAGGGGGTACTTAACCATTGCTAAGATTGGGTCTCTCACTAGTGAAGTGCTTAATTTTTTTTTTCCTGATCTTCTTCTTCTTCTTTCGTCTTTTCCAGGTTAGGGGTCACCACAGTGGATCACCTGTCAGCTCATGATTGGCAGTGGGGTTTTACGGTGTTGAGTTGCCAGCCCAGCACCCACCCTTCCACAGAAGGCACACACATGCACGCACTCACACCGAGGACCATATTAGAGTGTCCAATCCACCTACAGCATGTCTTTGGGGATGTGGGAGGAAACTGGAGCACCCGGAGTAAACCCACGTGACCACAGGAAGGACGTACAGACTCCGCACAGAAGGCACCCCAGCCAAGGATCTACTGAAGTGTAATCAGAATGCTCCATGCACTCCGATATATTCAATAGTAAGAACAGCTGAAGATAATGCATATATTTTTATGTGCTTCGGGGCAATACACTAAACAGAGCATTCCATCTTTCTAAAAACCAATGAGTTGAGGACAGAAAACAAAGAGTGAATGAGTACCAAATAAAATGTTCTGCTTACACCCCTGTACCAGATGGCAATACATAATAATTAACACTTAAATGTTCTTTTGCCAGCAGGACCCTGTGGTCCTGAACGGGTGTATTGTTGTGAAGATTTAATTATCTTTATTTCCACTTTTAATTAAAAAAACTAGGCTGAGGAAACAGTATGGATATATCCATGTAGTAAATTAAAGATATTGTAATGCAAAAGTAAAATAAAACTGTAAGTAGGATTCTATATTTATGTAAATTAAATGTCAGATTGACATGATTTGATCATAACCTGGCTTGTGACTACTTTTGGTTTTATATTGTTAGCTTTCAGAGAAATGAGATTCATAAATATAAAAGCCTCTACCCCCAAAACTATATATATATACTAACTCCAGGATCACAATACAGTGGGGAAAAAGGCATATACATTTTATTTGCCCAACAGTACTTACCTTCAGTGAAATGAGTTTTCAGTGATTTGAGTTTTCAGAGATTTTTTGAGGGTGAATTGAAATTCAGTGAAATGAGTTTTTAGTGAATTAAAGTAGACCAATCTCTTATCTATCCATCTATATATATATATATATATATATATATATATATATATATATATATATATATATATATATATATACATACATTATATATGTATATATATATATATATATATATATATATATATATATATATATACATATACATTTTATATATACACACACACAAACAGACATTTTCACGCTTTTGTGTACAGCACACAAAAGACACCTTGATGTACACGTCAGTCACATCTGACATTGAAACTGTCCTTAAGGCCTGGAATTTGAGAAAAACACAAAAATGAACTTATCGGATCATTGTATATTTTACAGTTAGAGGAAGGGATGAGCATATTTTAATTTAATAATATAGAAATATGAAATGTATAAGACCATGTTTCTCCAAGCTTGAGCACTGCTCTGATTAAATGAGAGTACTATGTGTGTGCATGTGTTTATGTGTGTGTGTGCGTGTGTGTGTGTGTGTGTGTGTGTGTGTGTGTGTGTGTGTGTGTGTGTGTGTGTGTGTGTGTATCCATGTATGGATCCCCTTCTAAACTTCGAAACCCCATATAATTGAAACTCATTTTTGTGAGACACTAACACCGAAACTTTGAATTCCTGAATGGTGAAAGTTTCCCATGGTAAGTTAACACTTGCCCAACATGCCCTTTTCCCCACTGTGGTGTGATTACATGGCCTAGTGGTAAATTGCTCTGACTATCAAGTTAGACAGAGGCACAATATACTAACCTCGAGAAAGGGCATAGCAAAATTAATTTAAAATGGGTGGCGAAAGCCAAACACACTCAGGCTGGGCTTATAAATGCCCTAGGGCAGATAGCCTAGTATGAACCTATAAACTATGGTGTACAGGGTATTGGGTTCAAATCTGGAAAGGCTGTTTATTTTTAAGTTGTTGTAGTATAGTGGTACTGTCATGGCTGTGCTCGAATCTCCCCTCTGCCAATATATTTAGAGAGTTGGGAGGTTGGCATAATGGTTAAGGTGTTTACCTTATAGACACAAAGAGCAGGGTTTGATTCTTATTTTGGCTAATTTGCTAGGCTTAAAAATTATCCATAAAGGCACTTAGCCTAGCACTAAGTTCCCCTACTAGACAGGGGTCAAGGGAAGTAAACATTGTGGGTGTAAACAACCAGGGAATTGCTATGGCTAGGCTTGTATAGGTCTTATGGCTGATAGCCTAGTACCAACCTATGATTCTGAAATTGGTATATATAGTTATGGGGGGAACAGCACCCCACATTGGGGGGTGGGGCCAAACTCCCTACCTAAGTGGATTTTATTTACTATGGTGTGTTTCTGTTTAATTTTGGGCAAGTGTTTACTTACGCTGGGCAAAATCTGCCATTCGGGAATTCAAGGTTCCGGTATTTTCGCCTCATGAAAAAGGGTTTCGATTATATGGGATTTTGAGGTTTAGAAGTCGATCCATATATTGGTGTATTATTAGTTCATCTCCTTATGTCAATAACTTCAACTGCACCTATCTAAAACTTTGCTTGACTAGGTTTTGCTTTAACAGGTACCTTATTTCTAAGGCCCAAAGCTGTAACAATCAATTTATCAGCTTTACTTCAAATTAGTATAAATATTCCCCAGGATTCATGAAGCTTGCACCAGGCGCAGGCGTAGCGTAGGCGGTATAATGCCAAATATGGCCGACGAGCGATTCAGGTACGATCCAATTCCACGTGCACTACCAGCATACGCCAGAACTGTGCAGCCCCTGGCTTAGGTATGCTAATCACCCCATGTGCAGTGTCGCACCATGCAAATGAAGGCATATAGTGATTCATGAAGTGGTGCAGGCCCACGGAAATGTAAACCAAAAAACACGGTTTACATTTTCCCAAACAGAACATCGGAGCTATGGAAGAGGGCCAGACCCAGGTATCACAACATTAAGATATGCCAATGGAGAAATACACAGCCAATAGCAGAAGAAAAGATGCACAGCATGTAAATAACAACATTTAATGTCATGTCCACAGTAACGCACAGCACAACCGCAGGGCATGTGTGGGGAAGCTGTAACATAAAGAAATAATATAAAAAAGTCATAAAATCGCAACGTAATAAAAATCAGGTTTACAGCATAATACACAATGGTAGGCATGGAACACCACAACCAAGGTGCAAGGGTTGCTAAGGGCCTGCGATAGTGTTCAGCGCGGTAACTATGAATTAGTAGTCAATGCCATGCAAATGAGGCAGATAATACTGAATCGCAAATGTCCCACCGGATGAAGGTTGTACCATATGGCGCAGTGGTATAACACCGAGGAGTGGCTCAGAGGAGATACATGACATCAGCAGAGGGGTGGCCACCATAGCAGTAAGCACATTGGAGCAATGCAAATCTGGCCTGTCCATTGCTAAGCAAAGTTGCAGGACAGGGGTGGGGAGGAATGTATAGAATCATTTAGCTGAGAGCACACATGGTGCCCAAAAGCGCATGTGTACGAGGATGAAAACATGCCCAAAACCCAGTAATCAGATGCACGTGCCGCAAACAATAACACAAACAGGAAGGTCAGGGGAAGAAAAGAAGGAAATGCGGAAGTAGGGTAATTGGAGTACTAATGAGCAATCAACACCAATCAACCCACGATGGCCAATCGATGGCAGCTAACAAGTCTGCTTGCAGAAACCTTCAAAACAGCATAGGGGAGGCATTGGAATGCAAAGAAAGGAGGGGAGGTATTGGATTGCAAAGATAGGAGACCTGACACAGCAGAGCAAAGCAAACCAACAGCAGACCGGCAGTAGCACACATAACACAAGATACGCCAGGTCCAGGAAAGTACAAATGAAAGTAGGCTGCAGGATGCACACCAGAAAATGGTAGGTGCAACGTGCAGAAATGTAAAGGGAAGGTCAAGAGGTAATCCACGGCAGGCAAATGTAATTCAACACCAAAGGCACCACAATAGTAGTTCCGGCAGTAAAACACATAAGATACCCTGTAGTTATGATCGTAAATACACACCCTATGACATCATCAGTGTTCACAGCACAATAGTATAAAGTGTGAAAGCACCCAACACACACCTGTGTATTCCCAAACACTGCACCATAGGTGTAAACACACGGGGAACTTTTAAATTGTACATGTTGGGATCTGCCATAGCTGTGATTCATCAGCATGTGTTAGAGACTGACGGTGTTGTGGAGGATGAAGCCGACAACCACTGCAGGCCACGGAGGAGAAGGAGAGTGTTCAGACCAAGGGTAACCTACAAGGGGCTACATGACCTGGAGATAGTAGAGTGTTACAGGGTGGACAGGGACATGTTACAGCAAATAGTGGAGCTGTGCCGGCCACGCCTGAGAACCAGAAACAACAGAGGGGAACCCATCCCAGTGGACACGAAGGTATGCGTAAGCTTGCGAACACTGGCCACAGGTACCTTTCAAAGGCCAACTGGAGATATAATGAGTATCTCACAGGCATCAGCATCCAGGGTACTACACCAGTTCCAGGATGCCATGTTACCACATGACAATGAGCAGATATACTTCCCCCGAACTCAGGAGCCAACAATATGCGCCACTACCACCGTGTGGCACACTACCCGGAGGTACTGGGTGCGATAGACTGCACACACATACAAATCAAGTCACCACCGAGTGAGCATGGTAGGCACTACATAAACCGCAAGGGATTCCACTCCATCAACTGCCAGGTCATGTGCTATGCCCAGGGCATTATCATGGATGTGTGTGCTGACAGCCCTGGAAGCTACCATGACTCCCATATCTGGCATGCCTCACAGCTGTATCAGGTATTTGTCAGGGGGGATATCCCACATGGCCATCTTGTGGGGGATGCTGGCTATGCACTGGATCCGTGGATGATGACTCCCATCAGAAATGCACACACACCCATGCAAGAATGCCATAATGAGGCACACGCACAAACCAGAATCATCATAGAGCATGTGTTCCTGATGCTGAAATCCCGGTTCCGGTGCTTGGATACATCTGGTGGAGCCTTGCAGTACTCTCCAGGCACGTGTGCCCAAATCGTCATAGTATGTGCCATGCTACATAATATGATCCTGCGGAAGCAGCTGCAGCAGGGGCAAAATGGTGAAAGCCCTCATAGCCCACCGCAATTGCCAAGGCCATTACAGGAACAGAGGGATTCAGACCATGAACACACTGTGCCAGCCCCAGTAGGCAGACGGAGGTGTGCCCAATATGCTTGGCAAAGAGAGAACGTATAGCACATACTCTGACAGTGTAGGCCCCTATGGACTGACACCTCTCCACCTGCACACACAGTAAAATGGATGGCACACAAACATGACCACCTGTAAATTGTAATGTATAGGTGGCCCAATGTGTGACTCCTACATAGGCAGCCCTCAAACATTGTAAACACAACAGCTAGTGGAACACGGAATGCCAACATCTGAACAGTACATCCGCCATACAGCATATGGTGGTGCTGTGTGCCTGTCACGTTCCCCGCCATATATATATATATATATATATATATATATATATATATATATATATATATATATATATATATATATATATATATATATATATATATATATATATATATATATATATATATATATATATATATATATAATACAGATAGAAAGGGCAATAGAGTGATATATGGTGATCTAGATGGATTCAGTGATATCTGCAAATATAATAGATAGTTCAACGACATTCATAACATCTTGGAGGTACAAATAAATAGGATACCGCCAACTATGGAATGTGTAACATACCGACATGCGTAACCATGAGGCTGAAAGACTGATAGAACACAGTACCGGAACAGTACAGCCACGAGTAATAGTATGATGATATGAAGGGACATTTAGTCACTGCTGCCGGTGTTGTGGTCCACGTAGGTACTGTGTTCAACTGTGTTTGTGAGTGCCGTAGTCTGTGTAAGTGTGCGTTGAGGGTGCCATGTGCATCTCCGTGTGACTGTAATGTGTGTGTGTGTCCGCAGCATGTGTTTGTTAGTGCCAAGTCAGAGGCAGATCAGTACGGTAGGTGTGGGTATAGCTAGCCGTAGGCATACGGTTACTACCTGTCCCACAGTAGGAGGGACAGCCCCAACTTGGGCAGGTGTGTCCTGACATAGAACAGTACAAAGGGCAACTGTCCGAGATGGTAGGACATTAATATGTCCCATATATAATGTAATAGTTGTATTTAATAGTTATGCCTGTATGTAAGAAACGTAAATGTTACATGCAATATGATAAGTAGCCAAAGTCCCACAACAATAGGTATGTATTGAGGATAAATTTATGTGCTAACCTGTGTACTGACCGTGGCTACGTGTTGGCCTGTAAACACCGCTGTGTGTCCCGCAAGTGTCCAACAATGACCAAATGAAAAGGTGGCAACCCATGGCAAACAGGCTCTTTTACCAACACAACTGCAATGACTGCAAATATCTGGGGCAGAAATACAAGGGATAGCTGTCACTTACACATATCCCTTGATATATCGCTGCAATTCCGGAGGTATACAAGTAGCAAGCTCACCTGCAGACGATAAAGGAACCAATTAACAACGGCCCAACGTACAATCCCGTAACATAAGTCTACTAACTGTTAGCTCTCTAATTAGGGACGGAGCCCACACACATATATACGGATTATGTAGAAATGCAAGGCCCACAAACCTGTATATGCTACATACACCCACCGACATCCCCCACACTAGAAACTAAAGCAATACAGACTGTAATAGCAGCACAAACATCCAGTCAGTCAATTACATCTGCAGAACCCTCAACATACCGTGTGAGAGACACAATTCAAGGTGTCATGCAAAATTGCAGGCGTTGTATAATGGAACAAACATCCATGTAACAGATTTTGTTTGCAATACTCCGTTATCAGACGTTGGGATGACAGGTACACCCACATGTTGAACCAAATACTCCACCTGTCACACACAATCCACCGGGGACATGAATCCAAAGTATACTTGTCTCCATGCATAGCAGTTGCAATTACACATAACAAAACACAATACAGACCGTCTCCTCGAAGGTAGGGCAAATAGGCAACGCCCAGGTGGAGAATTCAATTATACCCCACTGTTGCCATGTAATTGGCGAATGGAGTAGCTGCACAGCTGATATGCAAGTAATTAGTCACTCAGGAACACCAATTGGCGGGATGAATCCACATGTTACAGGTATCGACGTATATAAGGATGACTTGCCAGACATTCAAACCCTATGCTCATACCGAATACCAGTTGAAACACTGTGCAAGAGATAGAAACGACACGCCATAACGATAACAAGGTATGTAGAACGCCCGATATGTAAGGTTATGTATAGCATGATCTGTATTAATTAGTTTTACTGTATGTATAGCCTGGTTTGCATTAATGAAACGTGTCCGCAATGCATAAAGTGGGGAAAGGTATTTATGTAGTGATGTCTTGCTGAGCATACTAACACTTGTAGAAACTGTGCGTCCAGCAGTGGGACACAAGGTACACAGCATAGACACCACAAGGGATGCTACATGAGGGCGTTAAACAGAACAATTCCATACAACCCACCTTCAGTGGTAGGGTATGTCCAACAAGGACGTGCCATAGCAGGGGGTAGTATATGTTGATATACTGTCACAGCATGCATGTGTATGAGCATATAACGTTAATGACATATCTAAGGTGGTCCCGCTGTGCAACTATGCTTTGCATTATGGGATACTATGTGAAATATGTGTAATGTATAGTATTATAGGTAGATATGACAGATATTCTACACAGCATAACAGGCATATCATGCATACCACAGGTATCGTCTATTGGCATGTACAATAACAGGATAGATATGGCTTGTAGGCATGGGACATTGTAATAGCATGATAGCTAATCTAAATGGAAGGTCTACCAAGTAACCATGCACAAAGGACATGTAATAGCTTCACAGGTGCATAGTGGGGTACTATGCAGTCTGGCAAGTCCATGTGTAAGCACAACTACAGTGTTCACACTAGTGGCACCTCTCTAGGGTAGTGTCCTGTGAACAGCAGAAACATGTGTCACCTGCACCTCTGCACAGTACAGCCACTGCAGTGATCCCTGGCCTACATGTGTCTCCCAACCACCAAGGGAGATGTCACATGAACAGTATCCCTGCGTGATGTACATAGGACTTATGTTCCAAAGCATGGTGAGTGTCCGGTTTGGGAATGTAACCCTCAAGCACATCCCACTCATTGTGGCATGTGTGCACATATCCATGAGCATGTTGCTCACAGTGGCTTCTGCTTATGTCGCGTATGAGGAGTATATCCATTAATAATGTTGTGGACATGGGCCCTGTCTGATCAGCAGAGGTCAGCCCTGAGTATGTAGTATCCAAATGTGTACAGATGTGGTGTCCGAAGTGCAGCCGCATACTTCAACTGTCGGAGCTCAGTAAATGTCATGGCATGTTAATGTTGTGGTATGTAAAGCTGTAGCTGTTGTGTAAGGTACACCCTAAATGGGGTGGTGTACCCTTGAATGTGTGTAGATGTCTTGAGTTCAGAGGTACAATGGGTGCCTGTACCAGCTACACACCCAGTACAGATTGGTGTGGCCACGTAGAAGGATATCCATGCCACAGTGGCAATACGGTAACCACAGGAGTGGGTGCAACATACGTATGTACTGCAGACATGTACAATGTGATATGTATGTAGGGGACTACCACCCATGTGATAGTCAGTGGGTGAATGGTGTAATGCAAAGGTGGTGTGCATACACCTTGTGTCATGCAGCTTGATGTCATGATAGTCATATCATGTATCTGTCACAGCGACACCCATATGGATGGAGTCAGTATCAGCTGGTGGAGCAATCATGGCGCTTTGTATGCAGGGGTTTGAAAGATAAGCAGGGAAAGTCCCCCGTGCTAGCCTGTTTCGCAAGGAAGCATATACTGAACATGAGTGGCCCTATGACTGAGGACCATGGTATGCAATATGTACCTGACATGTAGTAGGTACTATGGTATGCTGGCCTCACTGTGTGTCCTGTCCATGAGCCACATAGCATAACATCCTGAGACACAGGGTACGATGTGCAGGTGGATGTGTATGTTGTCAATACCAGAATGGGGAATGGTGCTGAAAGGCAATGAGAGGACAATGTAGGATGTGTGGACTCCCGTACCATCAGCAACTGCCCTGGTAACTGTATAAAAGGAGTCCACCATGTGTAGGGGCCATGCTCTGGCCCTAACAAGCCCAACCCGGGTGGCAGCAAAGGACAAGAGCCCAACAATGTCTCTATGAATGATGTCCTTGATGATGTGCCCCATAGCCATGCAGAACAGTCCAGTCAGGTGTGTAGGGCTATAGTCCCACTCGTGCATTGAGATGCCACCTGTGTGTAGTGTGATAAATGCTGCTGTGTGCCATTCAGGGGCTACAATGTCTGAAACAAGGCTATTACTGAATATGGTGGCCTAATGGGGAGACATGTCATTCAGAGGTTGGTGGACATCACAGCCTGGGATGTTGGAAGGTGACATGGGGCCAGTGTCCCAGGACATATAGAGTGTAGGTCAGTACTGTGTAGGTGTGACCACAGGGACACCACAATGTCCATGTATGGATTGTGGCCCTGTAGTGAGTGAGAGGGTGTAATGTTAGCATTGAATCCATCCTCCAGCATGTTGCCAACATCACCTGGGTCTGTAATGTTCCTGAGTGACTGTTGTATGTGACAGCAGATGTGGGTGTTGCCATCGACTACTGACATACCACCATAATGCCTGGTGGTACACCCCGGAATGTGTGGCAGTCATGTTTACGCAGCTAGTCTTGGAGTATGTGATGAGGAACCCTGTGGCCCCACCATGGCTGACCAGTGAGCCACACCACACATGGGAATGTACACCACTGTGCAACAGCCTACACCTGTTGTTGTACATCATATGTCCATGGAACATGACCACCAGAGTGGCGTCTGTTATCTGGTGTGTACCATCATGGCTCCGTGTGGAATAGCATGATCCATGCAGTTGTGTACATGCTAATTAAGTGCACTGGTGTATGTGCCAGCATTTGTATGTGCATTGTCCATCTGCACGGGTGTCATGACGTTAACAACCGCTGTCAGCAGACGTCTGTAGTAGGTGTTGTAGTACTCATGTACTGTGTATGCTGTGATGGGTGTGGTTCCGGATGTGGCTAACAAGGTTGATTAGCATATGTTCAGAATCCACCAATGAGGGGATAACCCCAGGTGTGTAACACCAGTCACATGGTGGTAGTGTTCATGCCAAGGTTAATGTACATCTTGGAGGTGGTGTGTATGGGTTGATCCAGCAGAGCGGAGGTTATGACTCATGGATGTGTCGGTACATGAGTGGCTATCCCAGTCAAGTGTGGGGTAGTGTCAGTCACACATCAGTAGTAGCTGTCTGAGGCCCACTGTCCAATATACCAACAAAGAAGATATGTTAACCGTGGGGTATGATGTTGACTCTGTAGCTTGTTACAATGTGTATAGCGGTCCTGGACACAGTTAGTTGCACGTGGAGCACCTCTGATGCATTGTGCTAAGTAACTTGCCAGGATGTGTGCAAAACATAGTGGGATATGGGAACCCCTCAGCTGTGGGTGTGCGGTCCAGGTATGTGCCTGAAAGGTATGGTCTGTCTATAACCTGTCATTGCAGGTGTGCTCTGCAAAGCCTAGAGGCAGGTCCCAGTCACTGCAGAGATGTTTGAGTGGTGCATTATAAGGTGTGCCTTGCCTGCGTGCGTCACAGAGGAAGATGCAAGCATTGTGTCACATGACCCCATGTTGTGCCTGCCAGTTCTCATCCTGCCAGTGACAGTTATTGGAAACTGTGCAAGACAGGCAGTATAGAAGCAGCAAGCGCCTTACATGTGAGCTGTACTCCCAGGGCTGAGAGGTGCAAGTCACCTGTGCCACAGCATTGTGTATGACCAGGTCAGTCAAAGCGGACAGATACCAGATGCCTGTGGAATGACAATAGGAGCATAGGCAACTGTTGAAGTGACACAGTCGGTCATTGTACAGTGGTGTCGTGTCCGGACGAATGCAAAATGCTCCCCAGGGCTTGACCCACACCCTCAGGGCTATAAGACTTGTGAGCTATTGCATGTCCCTGCACACATAGTCTGTGAAGTGGCATCACAGGGCAGTCACACTAACATGGAAAATGACAGTTCCATCGTACCTGGTGAGGTGTGGCATGGGTTCATAGGTTATGTTGCAGAAGCAGTTACCCGACAGCAAGATGTAAGCGACTATCGCCTTGTGTAGCCTGCTGTGTGGAACTGCAGTGTGACTCCCTGCAGAGTCACCTATGACTGGTGTGTTGTGAATGTTATAACTCCCTATTGGCTGTATGTGATGGGCACACATGAGTCTGTGGGCTATAAGCTGGTGATGTTGTCTTCCATGATGGGGGCTACCTCTGGTGCCTACACTGAGTATGGAGACATACTCCACAAGTTGTCCTCGTAGGTGTGGCCAGTGGTGTAGATCATGTGAGACTATGTGATGGCTGGGGTGTGTTGCGAATGTTACACATCCCCAAATGACTGTCAGGTGCAGTCAGGGTTGTTGACAGCATTACCCCCAGCCATAGCTGTCAACCTCCTGTCCCCAAAATGAGGAACATTAGCCCTCATACTGTGTGACAAATGGGCAAAACGTGGAACTGGCTTACTAACAGCTTCAACTAGGAAGGGCATATGATGGCTAAAATAGGCTGGCTTTACATATAAAAAAAGATATTCTAATGAATTAATATGATTCCCATCTATTTAGCCATGGCTAGCAGGTAAAGAATTTCCAACAATGAATGTGTGACAGACCCTGTCAATGTGGAACCTTGAGGAACATGCAACTTTTAGAACCCCAAATGAGGTACGTTCCTCGTAATGAGGTACACTTGAGAGGCATGCCCCCAGCACGGCTGCAGAAGTGCATCCCCCACAGGCTGTAGTGTATGTTGGGAGGTGAGCATTGAATGTGTACATGAGACAATTGCTCTATTGCCACATGTACGACATATCCCTTATATAGACAGGCAGTAGCACTGGTACGTGACAGTTGGACATGCCTGTATATACAACCATGTCCCACCGGATATGTGCGTTACGTGTGTACAACAGCTGTTGTACCATAAGCAAGCTGGGAAGTGTAGGACAGCCAGTGTACCTGTGGGAAATGGTGTGGATTTGGTGTTATAGTAATCAGTAGCTCCTGACATGCTCACAAGTTCTGAACAAGTGCCTAGCATGACCATACAATACATATAGGGTGTTGGATAATATCAATCCACAAGTGGTGATGACAGTCATTTTGGGTGGCACTGCACTATAACCCTGCTGGGTATGGTGTGCATGTCCATGAACCATTATCACTGCAGATGTTAGCAGTATAGATTTACAAGACAGCACAGATATTTGATTACAAATACCTTTGTATGTCACAGGAGTGTTCCACCAGTGGCCTGTTGACAGACTCACAACTACAAAAGGTGCAAGAGTGACATGTGCACATCACACCAGTGCCAGCTACAGTAGAACAGGGTTAATGTGCTGTACCCCACCCTCATTGTAGCCCATACCACACAGACAAATGTTAGGCATCTGTGTATGTAAGGCTGTGAATGGCCATGACCTATCAGTATAGCTGTGTCAGTGTTGTGAACAACATACAGAATGGGCTGTGTGGGTGAGGTTTGTGACATATGTGCACAGTCTGATGGATGATACCAGCATTGTCACTGCTAGGTGAACATCCCTGTACCCATAAACCACTACCTAAGCTGTGGTCAACATTATGGTCACTGTGTAAGGGATGGTGCTGTGCAGTGCACCCCCCGACCTGGTGACATCTCCAGGCTCCTTAGGTAGTCATATGAGGTACCCATGTCATGTCAGGGTGCCATCCATGAGCACGGAGATCACTGGACAGGCATATACAGCACTGTGGTGACCAATATTGGATCACATACCACCTTTAAGGGGTAATGGCTATGCATGGATGTGCGATACCAGCCTTCACAATCCACACCTCCACTATGCAGCATGCTGTCTACCTTGCTGAAAGACATTTGCTACACCATGATGATGGACATGCTACATGTCCATATCCTGATCTATAAGACATACGTCATGGACAGCCACCGTCCTAATACTAGGATCGTCACAGGCTGGACAGATCCCTGTGCCATATATGTGACATACCCCCGCCATACCATGCAACCCTGTCCATCAAAGCTGCACATGTCATCTCAGTCACACATGGTATGATGGCCGCATGGTAGATGTACTATCAACTGACTGGATCAGTAATGTGGCACTGATGCACCTTGCGGTGGCATAATGGCTGTCTGTTACAGCTAGGAAACCATGCCCGCACATGCTATGGTTGATAACCATCCCTGCAAATGTCGTCTGACTAGCCATTGTCCCATGTCTATCACATGTGCAATACAGGCGATCCGTGGCAGGATGTTGAACAGTTGTACAGTGCTGTGCAGATGTATATGGCAAAACACATGCATGTACAGGTGTCCATGCATATGTGTGCATTGTCACTGCTCAAGTCCATTACGGCTGTGTCTGTGTTGATATGTGACATATACACAGCATCCAGGTCAACAGCATTACCGTGGACACATCCAGGCATGTGCAGATAGATAGGAACACAAGTGCATGCAAATAGACATGCCCACAGCAGGACAGAATTTACATGGAGTATGAACACTGTAATGAGATGACACACATATATGGTGATGATATCCAATGCATAACGGGTGTGACATGTGTGTGACACAAACACGTCAGTCATGTCAGTGTCATGATGCTTTGCAAAGATAACTGTGCAGATGTAGTAGATGTCATAGAAATGTATGTGCAGCAGTATCTCTGTACATCTCTGAAACTGTGACCTGTCACCATCATTATGTCTTACAGATAATGCCCCATACACGCCTCCCAGCATACAGCCACCAGGAGGATGATGTCCTCATCCCACAGCTCCATGACAACTATGACTTGTTGTTCAGCCATGTGTCACAGCATGCCCAGCAGTGGGATGACCTGTGGCAGGATCTACGCAGGAGGGTAGACGATGTGGGTGGCCATAACCGCACCTACCAGCAGGTGCGCAGACACTGCATGGACTTGATACGACATGCAAAACAGCGTGCCACTGCAATCACCAAGGAACAAGGTGGAACAGGTGGTGGGCCACCAACCCAGCCCCCACTCACACACACCAAGGAGCTACTGGGCAGTCTGGGGACACCCAGGGAACAGCATCCAGAAACACTAGCTGCCATCATGGAGGTGGATGTCTCCCAACCAAAGAGCCTGGAGTTGCCTGGTAAGTCAGTACTGCACATATGGCTATTATATCCCATGTAGTTGCATGTGTCACTGTACATTATGTAAAGTAACAACATATGCAAGGTATGTGGACACACATGCTGCATACTACAGTATGCTATGTTGTGTATGCACACATGTGCATACTATATGCTATTACACAGATGAATGTGTTCACATGCACAGTGCAACCTGTGGCTGTCATACAGTCATGGATAATGTTCATACTGGTGTGTCACCCCTATACAGGTACCTCTGGTGTGCTGCACAGACATGAGTCCATCGCAGGTGAGACTGTCATAAGTATCAGGCATGTTACAGTGTAGATCTATTTGCCATGTGGCCAGTTAACACTTGCACAACTGATGTTTGTTCCAGTCATGATATGCAGGTCGCATCACCCATCATTCACACAGGCCACCCATGTGCAATATATACAAATGAAATGATACACAGACTTGAAACCACAGTACTTGTCATTGTGACATGTATGATCAGCTGTGCATACAACGGTGGAGATGTTCTACAATGGAGGTATATGTAGTATGCATTGGAACAACATGTGTGGTACGCACACAGTACCACACAGTGAGCTGTGATATGGGCAGCCCACAGGTGTCACCATTGTGTCATATGCCCCTGCATTGGGTGCACACATTGTGATGTGCCACCTGACATGTCCCAGACATGTAATGTTCTGTCTGCAATATTGTCACACTATCGCATGACCTATACCCCACATACCAAACATACAACCCATTGTCTGCATAGCCCTGTGGATTGTGACATATCTGACATCTATGGGTGTATGTCATATGGGACAACACAGACATGTGAGATAGATGGCCATCACACACAATTGGCCAACACATGTGCACACATGGCCATGGGGGATGGCCAGAGATGTGTAGCCACACAGTACATGGGATGTGTATACACCCTGTTGCACATTGTCCACACATGGTCCAATTATAGCCTTAGTTGACCGATTATACAGTTGACGTGGTACACTGGACAACCTAAAAGCCTGTGCACAGCTACTGGAGGTGTCACTGAAGTCTACCATATACGATCTGTTGAACATCACAACTGTGTTGCAGTTATGGCTATGCAACGTGTACATATTATGCATTCTACAGCAGCATAGATGCCTCATGATGCCATGCAATGGCACAGTGTCTGTACTTCACACTGTATAGCAATGTAGATGGCTCACACTACCCTCCCATGCTCATGCACATTTGCTAAACATGCATTCTATCTTTAGGGCATACACACAACACTGCAATGTGAAGCCAATTATGAAGCTGTACATGTGTCAGGACACCACTGTGTCAGACATGTATGCATGTTAATGCACATGTCTACATGTCAAGGTCATGTCAGCCATCTGTACTGTTATCTTGTTCTGGGCCACATGGTGTATCACGGGGATGCATGCATACTACCATGATTGTGTGAACTGCATGGCTACTGATATGACACCTGCTTGCTGTAGTGTGCACCCCAGGGAGGTTTGCTTACTAACACTATTAATGTCTGAGCTGCATGCCCTCTGCTGCATCGCAGGCATGCTGCATGCCATCTGACAAATCACATGCATGGTGTGTGTGTGTGTGTGTGTGTGTGTGTGTGTGTGTGTGTGTGTGTGTGTGTGTGTGTGTCTGTGTGTCTGTGTTTGTGTGTTTGTGTGTGTGTGAGTCTGTGTTTGTGTGTGTGTGTGAGTCTGTGTTTGTGTGTGTGTGAGTCTGTGTTTGTGTGTGTGTGGCTGTGGCTGTGTTTGTGTGTGTATGTGTGTGTGTGTGTGTGTGTGTGTGTGTGTGTGTGTGTGTGTGTGAGTCTGTGTTTGTGTGTGTGTTAGTCTGTGTTTGTCTGTGTTAGTCTGTGTCTGTGTGTTAGTCTGTGTTTGTGTGTTTGTGTGTGTGTGAGTCTGTGTTTGTGTGTGTGTGTCTGTGTGTTTGTGTGTGTGTGTGTCTGTGTGTTTGTGTGTGTGTGTGTCTGTGTTTGTGTGTGTCTGTCTATTGTACTTTACATTATTTCTTTGCATTCACAGGTGATGTAGGTGCATTACCCTCCTGCGGTCCATCTGATGTTAGTGTCCCCACAGATACTAGCGGTGATGAACATATGCATGAGGTAATAGCAGGGTTGTCAGGGGCTGAATCTGTGCCAATGGTTACCATCCCAGCTATGTCCCCCTCTTCCCCACACACAGTTCTGCTGCCAACACATACCGCATCACCAGTGGCCATAGAGGAAGGACAGTCAGTGTCTGTTAGCGTGGAACAGGAACGTGTGATGGCTACAGAAGGTGTGTCTACACACCATGGTGTCAGTGTAATGACTGCAGATGTGCCACACAGGCATGTGGCCGGTGCTGCTTGTAGGAGGACCTCTGGCAAACATGCACCTGCAGGACAGAGCACAGCAGCTGGTATCACCAGACGCATGTTCCAGACTGTAATGGCGGCACAGGCACATGCTGAATGGCAGAATAGAGAAGGTCAGAGGCTGCAGAGGGCTGCTATCCATACCCTAAATGACAACATCCAGGCATTGGCAAATGCTCAACAGCAGATTGCTGATGTTCTGGATAGGTGATTAGGTGAAATGGTCGGACTCCTTGACCGAGGCATGGCAATCCATGAGCGGGAGCTGTCTGCCCTGGAACATCTGGTAGGAGTGAGGCGTAGGCCACATGGACATAGGCCAGCAACACCACCTAATGTAGGTCGACGTGAGCGTGCCACCTCACATGCCCACTCCCATAGTGCCGGTAGCAGTAGCAGTGCAGCTGGTGCTGCGCTGTCAACACCAGGACACAGCAGGCCACTTGGACATGGCCTTGGATGTTCTCAGTGGGGACATGGTTCCAGCGGACATGTGTCGGACAGTAGCCACTCTGTACCACCACCTGGTAGTGCCCATCCAACCCCAGGCAGGCACAGGTAACGTGGCCGTGGATGGACACAGTGAGCTGTACAACCTGCTCTGTACAATCTGGGGCTGTCAATTATACCCAGTATAGGCCTCACAAATGGCAGAGCTGTGTACACACATACATGCACACAGCAAACACAACTGTAGGGATCCACAACATCCACATGCATTCAGAACAGACATATCCAATCAACTCACCAACCCTTACACACACACATGATGTTATCCATTGGTGCAGCCTATGCCCCTGGCAAACATATCACCCTGTGCATATGATGAAGCCTGTGCCACATCCCTGTCATCCACACCATCGGTGCAGGGTTATGCACAAATATTCTGATGCACAGGGTGAACAGAATAGTGAGAGGTGTATGTAATATTACCTGTGTATGCATAGTGAGGGATGTGTATGTTGCAGTGGCTGTGTGTGAATACTGAGAGATGTGTATGTGACATAGGTTGTGTACTGTCGACATGCACCAGTCATACCATGTAGTGCAGGTGCAGCATGCATTGTGATGTGTTCACGGTGTGTGTCTCAGTTACATCTGTAGCACCATGTTGGTTGTGATACCCTGGTTCCCTCCTATGGTGTACTTGCATGTGCCTACAGGTAGCAGTGTTTGCAGTCCCCCATGTCTAACTGTGGATTACTCACAGGCACATCTGGCAGTATCAGCATGCTACATGTACCCTCAACCTGACTGTTGGAAACACCAACATGACACAGATGTCCGCACATATACTGCACCTGACGCATGTGGTCAGTGCCACAGGCTACACTGGACAGAGATGTGACATACATAGCAGGACACATTACAGGTATGGTGACATGGTGCAGGGGTTGTACACAGCAGCCTGGCCAATGATGATGTAAGGTGTCACTTGGTAGCTGGAGGCCACACTGTGCAGCAGTAGGACCCTGTAACAGTACAAGAACATGGCCACATTCACGGGGTGTACACCACTATAATGCACACCCCATAGTGTGCAGGTGGGGACCCTTGCCTATGTGGTCATCACCATCACAGCACTATGCACCCACATGACGTATCAGAGAAGGAACATGCACAGGTAGCCAGTATGGCTGGGACCTACGGCATCAACAGGGTAGTGCACTGCATCACCATTACGGGTTAGTCACTATGTGGGGTTAGTGATCATTTCTCACCGTATATTAGCATACACCCTCACACCAAGCACCAGACATACATACAGACACACACACACACTGCGGTGACCACACATGTGTATACGGACAGCCGACGTGTGTGATGCACCACACCGGCTGACATCATGCTTCCCACACTGACGTATGTACAGATCTCTACAATGGTGCACAGGGATGTGTAACAACTGGGACATATTCCCAGTGATATGTGGCATCTCTGGTCACACATTTGGACACACATGGCAGTGCTGGGAATGATACACCTGCCATATGATGACACGTTTGATAGACAAGCAGCGGTATTGATTGCATTATGTGTACCAACGCTATATTGGCAAACGTGCTGCTATATGCACATGGGAGGTTGTAGGTGTTACAGATGCCATGTGACATATAGTTGGTAACACCTGACCGCTGTGTGTGCATTATGTCAGCACCGTCACGTAACAGCAACATAGCATACTGTTTGCACATGGCATGATAGGATGGTGTGGGACACAACTGTGAGCCACCCCCTGCACACATACATCTACACAGGTGGTTCATCACGTTATGCACACACATCCCTCCATATGTGCTGTTTGTATGTCACCGTATACAGGTGTAATGATGGGTCTGCATTGCGACTGCATGTTGTAGTTAAGTGCAACTATGTTACGGACAGCGGCCACTGCACATGCATGGTTGCTGCATGCACAGTACAGATGTCATGTGTCTCCTGTTGCCATGTTTGTATGCATTGCTATTGTTGGACATGTGTGTCGACATGCATAACACATGGACTGTGGTATGATATCATGGGTGTCACAGGTGACCAGTACAAGGGTATGTGTCCCAGTCAACATTGCTACCCCCTGTAGTGTGAGCATTCAACAGACATGGACCCACCTTCCATTTGCGTGTGTAACATTGATCAGGCCACTGTTATGCACGAGGTACAACAAAGGCTATGTATGTATGTGTTGTGTGTGCAGTCCATGCACACATCCACACAATCACATGTATGACATATCCAGACGTGTGTTCATTGGTGTACAGCAACAGTCAGGTGTCACAGCTGTGTAAGGGCCGTGGTATGTCTTGAGCTGACCTGTTCATGTATACTGGTATCATTGCAATGCATGTTGGTACATGTGTACTCTGCACAGCTGGTGTACACCTCTGTACAGCCCAGTGGTCATGTGTCGCATGGTGTTGTGGTACTGTAAGGCTGTGTAGTGCTGCACCGATATGGTGCTGACTTGACAGCTACAGTGTACACTGCAGTGTGTACATGTGTGATCTGCATCTGTGACAGCTGTGATGGCAGCTGTGTGTGTACAGGTCACTGCATGTGTGACCACCCTGTGCATGAGGACAGTTATACCTTACTGTGCCCTTCTGTACTGTGCCTTTCTGTCTTTACACTTCATCTGCATGCAAGACGGTCCTTTACAACAGCTAAGTGCGTGAGCATGCCCAGTTTGCTGTTGTGTAAATGGACACACAGTACAGTCTATGTACGCAGTTGTGTAGATGGACACACGGTACAGTCCAAACTGAGACCTTCCATGTTTACACTCCATCTGCATGCAAGATGGCCCTTTGCAACAGTGTGTGAGCATGCCCAGTATGCTGTTGTGTAGATGGACACACAGTACAGTCCATCTACACAGTTGTGTAGATGGACACACGGTACAGTCCAAACTGAGACCTTCCATGTTTACACTCCATCTGCATGCAAGACGGTCATTTGCAACAGCTAAGTGTGTGAGCATGCCCAGTACTCCGTTGTGTAGATCGACACATAGTACAGTCCGAACTGATGTATATTACCAGGTGTGCGGCCATGGCCAGTGACACCTTGTGTCGGTGATGTCCCTCTGTGCATGGGCTCTTGCATGGACAGCTGACAGTTTCATGTATTGCATATTTGCATAGCTTTCACATACCAATGGGGTATGTTGCAAATCCCAACATTGTCCATGCAACGTCCATGTTACGGGCGGTGTTATACGCCCTTACAGACGTTTGCTGTATAGCTTGGCAGAAATCTATCCTTGCTGTACTCTCACTCTACTCGTACACGCCGGAGGCTTCATGTATCATGGCCTAGTTTTGCTATGTGTATGTCTATTTGTGCTGTGTGCATGGCTGTGGGTATGTCCCACTATCATCATTTGTAAAGGTGACAGCCCTATAGGTACTTCATGTAGACTGCTGTGTCATTTGACATGTCAGCACATACCTGAGGACAGTACTGAACATCCTACTGCAGCGCTTTTCATACCTTCTGCGTTATCTTGCAGTCGATAATGCTGTTTCCTCACACATGTATATGTTTCTAATCATACCACTCCACCTCCTAGAGCAAACATCTGGGAAAAGCCTTAACTGATGGGACACATAGGGGCAGTATTGACATGTTGCTCTTACAAACGTAGATAGTTGACACAATAATAGGTTTTGCATTAGTATGACTTTTCTGACGGATTTGGTGTCTTAAACTCACATGTTTGTCATTATTTCATGACTTCCGTTATCAGGAATTTGCCAGAATGGTACTGATGTTACGTGGAACACACCAAACATATGAGGCAGAACTCTGCACATTCTGCGTAGATCTGTACAGTTGCAGAGCATGTGTCTGATACAAGATATCAACTTTCTGGCACCAATACACACACTGTATGGCGGCATCACAGGCCACATGCCATTACATTTATATTGCAGGACACACCCACCCAGAGGGTTGTATTCCTCACACAGGCCAATAGCTGCTTATCCACACTAATTAGTCTATCATGTACCGTATGTGTACGCCGGTATTTGTGCTTTCCATCAGTGGCAGAGCTCATGTACGAGTATGGGGGACTGGATATTGTAACGGTGACACTGCATGACACCCTGAGGGACACATTACTTTTGAGTCTATTAACCTTCCACATTGACTTTCACAGGGCATACATTGTCATTCACATTTGTCGGAGTACATGCGTATGATTTGTACATGTTTTGTCATTTGTCCTGATGTCTTTTTTCTCACCTGTCCACCTAGTATCACTAGTTCTGTACATGTATTTTGGACAGGTTACCTTCATACCCCTAACCTGTACACATTATGGGTAAACGGCCTGATGTTTGACCTTTGCTCTTGTTACATTTGTCATAGTAATGTGCCTTTCTGGTAAATTACTGGCAAGGCATTACGAACTGTGTGGTTAGATAATAGTGACTGACATTTCTATGTCATGATTAGTAACACTCATAACATTGTATTCCTGGCTACGCCAGTATTCTATCAACGTTCTGACTTTGTCTGGGATATATCTAATATAGTCCCTATTTGTATTTTATGTACTATGCCTTAGTGCAGCTGTCTTATTCTGACAGTTTGCCAGTTATGGTTACCATCTTGGTCATACGCATGTCCATCCATGATAATCACCTACATGACACTGATATAGGGCCCTACATATTCCCACAATGGTTTACGCAATATCCAGTGGATGGTTTGCCCCATTATTGAGAATATAGGCATGTGCTATACCCACATCACTCCCACAGGGCGGGCCTACTAAATCTCTGCCAAACAACACCTAGGCCCATTTCTGCATACCCATGATTCCCATACCTAACACCCCTCCACAGTACCCTTTACACATGTTTAATGTGAGCGGTACTAAAGTGTGGAGACACTTATATGCACTCCCCACTCTCCGGATATCAGTTCGTACGTCATACATTCTATCGACACATGTCATTACCCTTGCACCTGCTACTGTTGCATGTACAGCTATATTGTATTTGCTGAGGTCACTTATTTTGCATCAATGTCGGTTGACACTACGTATGGATCAATTTTTGGGGTCCTGCAATGGACACCTATATGCATGTTTAAAGTGTAGAACTTGCTGGACTGTCACTTTCTGGCCAATGGTTTGGAAGGATTTTGTTCCATAGCATAGGGAGTCTCTGGGTGATGAATCTGTTCCTCCAGCACGTCCTATTTATATCCATGTTTAGGTTTAAGTCTCTTGCTCTTGTGGCTCTGGTGGACTTGGATTTTTTTGAGGTGGAGCATGTCCATTAATTCCGGGTTGGACATGGCCTTGTATGTCAGGCACAGATCAACTCTGAGCAGATGGTATACGACTGAATAGAGCTGGAGTTTCTTCAGTCGGGCAGCATACAACATGTTTTTGAGCCCCTTTATCCTTTTGGTGAGGAACTTTTGGGGTCTTTCCAGTTGCTGCAGGTGTTGGGTAAGATACATTCCGAATGGGGCATTGTACTCAATCATTGGTCTGATAAGTGAAGAGTACAGGGGAACAATGACCTCACTTGATCTGGATGTGAATCCCTTCATGATCAGGTGGGCAATGTAGAAGGTCCTCCTGACCACTTTGGCAATGTGAGTGTCAAAAGAGAGGTTACTGTCAACTTGGGACCCCAGGTCCCTGATAACCTCTTCTGTGCTTAATGGATTGCCACCTATGTGGTAATTTGGGGTTACCTTATTTTTCCCAAAGGGTATGACTATACATTTTTTGGCGTTTAGCTTAAGGCCATGGCTCTGGCACCAGTTATCCATTTGTATGAGACCTCTCTGAAGGATATCTGTGTCTGATGGATTCTCAACTATGGTGCCCAGTTTGCAGTCATCTGCAAACATTGTCAGCCACAATCCTCTTATGTTTGCCTGCACTTCTGAAAAATAGATGCTGAACAAGAGGAGGCCCAGGACTGAGCCCTGTGGGATACCGCTTGTGACCGGCTTGGAGTCTGACATGGCACCAGCAACTCTAACCCTGTGGGTTCTGTCCTTGAGCCAATTTGCAACCCATCTTGTGACATATGGGTTTATATTTAAGCTGGTGAGCTTTTCTATGATACCCGAGTGGGGTATTGTGTCGAAAGCTTTTGCGAGGTCAAGGTAGGCTGTGTGAACTGTCTTACCCTCGTCAATGGCCTTGGTGACTGTTTCAAAAAAGTCGACCAAGTTCAAGAGGCATGATCTGCCCTTGACAAAGCCGAATTGGGTAGGATCCAATGTCTGTAGGTCCCCAATGTCTTTATTTATGAGTTCCATTATGATTCTCTCCATAGCTTTGCAGACCAGGCTTGTTAAGCTTATGGGGCGATAATTACCAGGGTCCGTAGAAGCACTGCCTTTGTGGAGTGGGACCACAGTTGCCGTATGCCACTCTTTGGGTATGTATCCTGTGGTAAGGCTAAGATTAAACAGCAGCCTTATGTGTGGGTTTAGTTCCTCATTGAGTTCGTGTAGTACACAGCCGGGGACACCATCCGGTCCCATTGATGCTGTGCTTTTAGCTTTAGAGAGAGTATGCAGTTGTACATTACACAAATGTCATGGCTTGTTATTGTACATATGTACGGACCATACCTCTCAACCTCTTAGAGCAACAAATCTGCGCAAACCCCATATGATGGGGAGAGTAAGAGGGACACATTTTAACTAGTTTCCTGACAAGCTTATAACATTGATAGAATACTAGGTTTTGCGTTGTCATGACTCTTCTGCAGGATGTGGAGTGCTATACTTAATGCTCATTATTTCGTGATGTCAATCCACACCTATTTACCGGACAGACACGGGTTGTTGGAGGCACACAACACTATGAGCCAACACTCTGGTCATTCTGCGAATATCTGGACAGTTGAGTGATATGGTACGAACCTCTGTAATACACTGTTGTGTTCTGGCACAGCAGTAGCTCGGCATTAGGGATAGATGTCGGGACATGCTGGCAGACAGTTGAGTTTCAGACTTCATACTCCGGACATTAATGCCATTGTGCAAACTGTCATTCTATGATATATCTATGTTCATCCATCCACATGGATATATTCCTGCTTGCACCTGTTATACATTGTACGGATCTCACTCCTCTGAGCTCTCCATACTCCTGCTCCTCTCTACCCTCCAGCTTAACCAGACTTAGCTGACACTCACGTGACTCCCAGTATGTCATTGTTGTACATTTCTGTATTACCACTACAAACTCTGGATTTGCACTGTCTTATTATGCACATGTTATGCATGTGTATTTCCTGACTGTATGCCTTTTACTCTTGTATTTTACCTTTAACATTATGTAGCCTTTATTTCCTTGTATTGCTTGTGGAGCTTTTCTACCCGGGCCTCCGCTGTTACTGGGCACTTCTTCGCCCAGTGGACTTCCCAGGTACTCAGAGTGCACATACATGCATAACGTCTCACAGCTATCTTTGCATATTGTACCTGCTGTTGTACCTTTGTCTCACTTGTGGTTACGGCTCTGTCCAGATATCTAACTCACACGGGTTGTCTGGTATGGGTCGGTCACGCCGGCACACACTAGGTATCCCTCGCACTTCATCAGGGTTCTCCTGTTAATGGCGGGTGTCTTCCTCACTCTTCTGTCATTTGCCACTATGCGAGTGTGCGATATATTCTCCCGCATATTTGTGTGGGGACACGTGCATCACGGGAAGGTGTTTTATCCTGGGTACTGGGTTATGCATGACTACTCAGGTCTGGACAGTGTCTTGGACCTGTACTTCACTTTCTGACTTGTGTCCAGATATGTACAGGACTGGACATCTTGTCATACCCGTTCTACTATTTACACAGGTTACTTATCCCGTAAGGGATATTCCAGATATTGGACCATTCCACACAAACGATATCGAAATGTATTTTGGCTTTATGAAAATGTGCAGGGGGTTTAACATGTAGGGAATACATGGTTTGCTATCCTGACACTGCCTAGGGTGACAATACCTACTACATATGCGTAGGGGTCGGTATGGGTAGCTGTGTCTGCAATGGACCACTGGGCCACGTATGGGTGGATTTGGTGGATGTTTTGTTACGGGGCTGGGTTGTGTGATGTGGAGGGTATGCTGGGTAACCCATTATGCGGCCAGGTGTGTTGCATTTGTTATGGCCAGTTCCATCGGGACCAACCTGTGGGTATGTGACGGTGACATATCTATAAATTTTGATCGCACATTTACATGATACATATGTTTGTGGGATTGTGTTCTACACTATGGCCTGTCTGCTCGTCTTGCAGCTGTTTCTCCATGTGTTTGTATTTATGTCTACTTAAACCGCTGCCCCCTCCTATACCTCTGGTTCACCTTTTCTGCATACGACACAGTGTCGCCTTTGCGGGTTTTACCATTACCCATCCACCCCTCACATGCAAATTACTCACATCCGATAGCTCACTACTTTTGTTGTTGGGCCATGACACGGCCAGAGTAGCACATTGACTGCCCCACAGGTGTCGGGTACCTTTATGGTTGTGTGGACTACCCTGCCATGTTTGCTTCCCACGTGCTATACCTCACACACATAGGTACACACCCATACTTCACTTTCGTTACTTCGTTGGTATACCCGGGTACTACCCGTTCGGCTGTGTCACATACTAGTTTGGCTTCTACCGATGACTCCTGGAATTTGCACACCTGTTGTACTCATTGGGGGGATGGCACCTTTTCCAGTGTCCATGCTATTCCTTCCACATATCCGACTGTTGTGGACAATGCCTCCCCACAGTCTACGGTATTGTTTCCACCTTTTCAATTGGCCGCAATGAAATATTTGCGGTGGACACAACACATTTTCCATGCCGACACATACCCATGGTCAGTTCGGCAGATAGGTCTTACAACTCTTGCCTAAATCTAAGCTTTAGTCTTGTAGCATTTCAGTGGCTTATTCTTTTTCTTATGACATTTATGTAATATACGTGTGGAGAACAACTGTTTAATGGCACTATTATATGACGTCTGAGGGATAATTATGTCCTATAATATCTGCACATTTGCCATGTTTACATGCTTGTGTCAGGACACATCTGGCCACAGCGGTACTGTCGCTCACAGAGTGGGACAGGTGGTATTCTTAGTCGATGGTACGGGTCATACTGTTCCTTTTGGCCTACATGTGTCCTTATTGTTGTAGCTGTTTCTATGCTCCTGATTCGTTTACATGTGTATTCTATTCCCTATCACATTTGTTATGTGGGATACAGACATACCTTTTGTATGTGACTATTACATCCCTTGTGGGATATGATTCGGACATAACAGTCACTACATATATCTACTTTTTTCCTCGTGTATTTTGTTATGGACACATCTGCACAGCTATGTACCCTCCCTCACATTATGGGTCAGCTGGTGACCCTCTCCATTGGGCTGGACATACCTCCTGGCAGCGCCCTAGCATATGATATGTTTCACTTCCACATGATATAACTATAAACACTACGTTGGACCACAGGCACGCGGTTTTTCTGTCATTTGTTCAAGGGTAGGGACCTGTTATTCCCTGTCGTGAATTTGTGTTTGCTTCTTCATTTTCTGTTCGCAGGGACTATCTTGCATGCTTTGTATATGTTTCAGTCTCCATGGACACTGATAGGTGCGAGTATTACTGCAGGCAGACTATACTATTCAGCAGTTTAGGTTGCTCATCGACAACCAACAATGACACGCCTCCCTCCGCAACTTCGGTATGCCCCATGCACTTGCACACGTTTCCTATGCACATGGCTGTAGCAGCTACACTCCTTCATTAATATGCATATGGCGCTACTACTCTATATATACGCCGCACGGCCGGCGCAAGCCTTACACCAGCCTTGCGCCGAGCTTCATGAATCCGGGGGATTATTTTTATCCATTTAATAAGGCTTTTGTTGTAACTACAAATCCAAATGATTAAACATAAAGCAGAATAAAATGGATTAATCATGGACTGACTTTGTAGAACTTTGTTAATGTTTCAATTCTGTTGAGGGACGGTCTTTAAAGAGATTTTTTATGTAACGCTTCATGCAGTATTTTCCATCTACCGCATTTGTTATTATATGCATTTGCGCATTTAGAATATAGCAATAACCCATGCCTGGGTGTGGGTAATGCTGGATTTACCCACGGTTGGCATGGCTTGGTCCCGAGGGCGAAGCCCGAGGGACCAAACAAAGCCAACCGTGGGTAAATCCAGCATTACCCACACCCAGAAGGGGGTTATTGCTATTATACTATGACATTATTTAAGAAAAGAAACAGTTACTTTTCTTAAATAATGGCATTATATAATGCCTGTTTGCTGCCCTTCCACAGCTGTCTGGTATCCGCGGCAGTTCTGATGTACTGCGCATGCCTGCGCAGTACATCAGAGTTGAACAACGGAGAAAGCAAGATCTCCGTTGCTTTTTTTACTGTTTCGCTATGTTAAATGAGTTTAACATAGCGAGACAGCTTTAAAATAAGCAACGGAGATGTCCGTTGCTTATTTTAAAACTGTCTCGCTATGTTAAACCCATTTAACATAGTGAAACAGTAAAAAAAGCAACGGAGATCTTGCTTTCTCCGTTGCTTTTTTTTAAAACCTGTCTCGCTATGTTAAAGAAGTGGAACATCCAGAGCAGGGAGGTGACTGGGAGACAAGAATTGAATACAGAGAGATGATATAGCAATTGAGACTGGATGCGAGTTTTGGCAAGGGTCTCAATGATCACATATCAATTACTCCAGCACTCAAGATTTTAGCTATGGATCCTAAAATGATAAAATGATAAAATGTTACAAATATGATAATTATATGTTCATAAACATGTTATAAATAAATTTAAAATTGTAATCGTTAATTTTCACAGTTCCATGTCTAACTATTGTGATACAGATCAATATATTATTTGAAATATTTGATACACGTGATATATTTTATATTTTGGTATTCGACAAATTATTTAATGAAATATTGAATTGTATTATAAATTTTACCTATTTATTCAATTATTTATTTGTATTATTTAAGGTATTTATATTTATATTTACAATGACATTTTTTGTGTATTATTTAATGAAATTTTAATAATTGTAATAATTAATATTAAATATTGGTAAAGCAAGTTTTTAATTTTTGATTTTAATTCTTGACTAATATGTAACAATATATATTTATTGATAGATTCAACTCTAACCCTATAGTTTAACGTAATGTACATAAGTAGATCTACACAATTTTCAAGTTAAATATACATTTGCACTTTATGCATTAATATATATATACATAACTCTCTAACATGAATTTATTATTTAGTACCCAGTTATGGGTGTTACCCTACTAGGTGCAATTTAGTTTTTAGCTTTAGTTTTTAGTTATAGTATCTATTATTATTATTATTATTTTCATTTTTATCTAATAACTTCAACTTATTAATGATTAACTATTCATTTAATTGCAAGTATATGTCTCACGTTTGTATAATAATTTGAGTATACAAATATTTGTATGTTCACTGAACAAAACGTGGGTTTTTTTTTAAATCATGCTTACTACTATTCAGTTATTAATTATTATTGGGCATTCATCCCCCTCATTGCAATGTGGCACTTGTAATCACACTTCTGTGTTTTTGTGCTATAATCTGTTTGTATTTTTTAAAGTAAGCAGTCATTTGTATTTGAAAGATCGTTTCATTGGTCCATTTAAATGAGTGAATTGAAGCGTAAATGTTATATAAGGAACCCAGATGTTTGATTGGATTATTCTGATGAAGTCTCCGTGTTAGGAGACGAAAGCGCTTAATGGACATTGTGGTTTTATGTTTTTTTGTTTGATGTAATAAATTTTGAATACATTTCGTGTTTGGACTGTGCACTTCTTCGAGGGTATTTGGGCAACCTTTATTGTGCCGGAGTACGATTAGATTATTGTGGTTCGCTTTTTTGCTGTGTGGTTACATGCTGTAAAACATACTTTCTGATCTTTTTCTAATTACAAACACAATCTTGAAATAATAGTGAGTCTAAAACTGTGTATATCCATTGGCAACCTGCTATCATATGACGTATTTTCACCACTTCATGTATGAATATAACTTTGGCTCACTGTTGTAGTATTATTTATATTTTATAATACAAAATAGTCATTATTTATGATTTCTCAAAGCTGCTTGTTATCATTTTTACATGCCTGCCTTCTGCATGCCTTTTAATTTTCAGAGAAGTGGCTTTGTGGTCTTTTTTTATTCCTGTCTGATAACATCCCAGGAAATTATCAACACACTTATTTAGTTTTAATCCAAAACATTTATTTTACAGCTAATGTAAATGTGTTTGATAGATATTTTTGTTGCTGTTTACCTGGCATAAATCCTTTTGCAATCAATGACCCACCACCTCTACTGTTCTACAATTTCTTATTACAAGATACGGTAAAGGAAAAGGCATATTTTGCATGGCATTAAAATCATGTTTAAAGAACATTTCTAGAAGGATGTGGATAATGACGAAGTTCTTTCAAGTCAAAATAACACGAATGAAATGAAAAAAGTAGCTTTCAGTTTCTGGTTCCAGATGTTGTGAAACAGAAACTTATAAATCTTGTTTTGAAGTTTTTTTTTTCTGTTTCTAGTCACATGATAGCCAGTACATGCAGCGTAATTACAGATCAGATTATTACAGCAAAGTTATCAGCTTCTTCCAGCAGTTTCCTTATTATTATCAGAGGATGTAGTTTAGCAGACAGTCCTTGTTTTATGTTAAACATTTTTTTCAGTTCACTGTTGATCCTTTTTTTCTTGATGGTGCTGTGTAATAACTTAGTGTTCATTATGTGGGTCACTACTGCAGTAGGCCTAGACATATGAATTAAGTCCTGGTGAAGATATAATAGCTAAGGATATAACTGCTAGCCAGCTTAAAAGGCTTCAGGGCACCTTCCACACACCCAAACTGTTAGCTCCAGTTGAGATGACTAAAAGTCAGGCTTGGATGCCAAGGCCTTCCTGCCAGCAAAAACACTCCTCTTGCAGGCTTAACATTCGGCTGATGGTGTTCTATTGCTGAGCAGATAATTTACATTTGGGGGAGAAAAAAACTTCCACTTATGGCAGAAATTGTACTTTTCATGAAAATAATATTTTTAAAGCTAAGGAAAAGAGTTTTTAATGGCAGTCATGTGACTTTTAATTACATTTAAATGAGGGGGAGTATTTTTTAATGATGTGGTAAAAGTAGTTAAACTAATTTTATAAACTACTTTTTCTGAAGTAAAAGTTGTGCTATTTTACTTTATGGGCTGTGGTAAGTGTTTAAAGTGATTTTTACTATGCTTTTATAGGGAATTTTTTTTTTTAACTTTTTTTATTTTCACTTTAATAATGCATTCTTACAGACCATAAAGGGACAATCCCAGCTTTTATTTGTTTACATTTTGCAATGTTTACCTTTAGTAGTGTGTAATTCCGAGAATGCGCAAAACTTGTCTGTGTAGGGTAGGGGAGGGTTACCTAGAGGAAGTTTCAGCCTTTTAATCACAGTCCTTCTATTTTGTCTGAGATTGGTACAGCTCTACCTGCCTTTCCAAAAGTCCAGTAATCCAGTAACCACACTTGACTGATACCCTACCTTAACATTGATACCTTCGGAATAACCTTACATAAAACATTCAACACATTGTTCATAATTCCATTAATGATCCATATCAAGCCATTGAGCTCTATACAGAAGCAGCTCATAACATGTCATTCCATTGCATCATTGTCAAAATATGTATCAAGATTGCATGCTTAACAAGTCAAGGTTACCATAAGGTACATATTCCATAAAAACACACAGACCTCATATGGATTAAATGGCCGCAGCCATGTGTTTATTGCCAGTTACTGTCAATAATCTTTCTCTCACAGAAGCCAATTATTTCTTTTACAGCATTCCCCTAAACCTACAGGACAACAGACAGCACTGTCAAAATCCGGTCCTTCTGATTCATCATACCCACATCATAACAACTTGTCACAATTCATCACAATTCCTCTGGGCCCTCTTATAATCTGCCAAGAAGCTATTTCCCCTGGTAACAATCCCCTGGGGCTATCTGGCCTGTGGAAGGTCCAGCTAAAGAGTCCTGTCACCCTCCACACACTTACCTTGGCCTCCCTTATATTTCCTGCCTTCCACTTACATGACTGTAACAAACTAGCCTAACCTGTCTATCTTACCTGGAGGAGAAGGCAAAAACCTGAAAAAAAAACAGTGGGAGAAAACAGTAAATTCTTTCTCAACACCTAGTGCAATCACCATTGCAGGTCACTGGGTTCCTTAAGTATCTTACCTGACCCTAAACTAACTGGCAACTACCCCCGTGCCTTTATGAGAGAATGGGTTGGGTGGGACGAGCTGCTAGGGTAAAGATTAAAAAGACTGATTTGCTTTGTTCATAGCCTTTTTAATCCTTATCCAGGACAGCCTATCGCAAGTCAACCCTCCTACCTATCTTGACTCTACCTGTTCCCGGCCTCCCCCCTTCCCCTGCTAAAACCTGAGTCCGAGCTGACCTGCCTCAGAAAAATGACAGCTTGCTGAGATTTGGCTTGCAAGTTGTTGTTCTCCGAGATTGATACAGCTCTACCTGCCTTTCCAAAAGTCTAGTAATCCAATAACCACACTTGACTGATACCTTACCTTGCCATTGATGCCTCTGGAATAACCTTACATAAAACAATCAACACATTGTTCATAATTCCTTTAATAAACCATATCAAGCCATTGAGCTCTATACAGAATCAGCTTAGAACATGTCATTCCATTGAATCATTGATAAAATATCCACGAACCCAAGTGCAGAGTAACACTGTAGAATGACACACTCTGCAAAGACGTAGATCCAAGTTTAAAACTTCTTTATTGTACACAGGTAAGCGCTTTCACGGTTAGACAAAACCACTTCATCAGACACAGAATGATGAAACAGAATACCTTTTATACAAAATACATCAATCAAATTTAAAATTCCCTCCAAAACTCTTAAAGAGATATGATCAGAAATCAACCCCTACCAAGCTTCTTCATTTTCAGTACCGGCTTCACCAATGTAAATTAATTCAAACCATACTGTTTATGTGCTGCATCTAAAAATCCATTGCAATTCAATATTTTCAGTCTGAGACATAATGTGACTTAAGCTATCTGATTTATATAATTCATTCAAACCATACTGTTTATGTGCTGCATCTAACGATCCATTGCAATTCAATATTTTCAGTCGTAGACATAATGTGACTTAACCTATCTGATTTATATAATTCATTCAAACCATACTGTTTATGTGCTGTGTCTAAAAATCCATTGTAATTCAATATTTTCAGTCGTAGACATAATGGGACATAACCTATCTGATTTATATAATTCATTCAAACCATACTGTTTATGTGCTGCGTCTAAAAATCCATTGTAATTCAATATTTTCAGTATTAGACATAATGTGACTCAACCTATCTGATTTATACATAACATGTATAACTTGGAAAAGAAACTTATCTTCAGGTCCATGATTTACCGTGTGCTTAGCTAATGCACTATGCATAAGGGATTTTCTGGTGCAATAATCATGGTCCCTTAGTCTAACTCTAAGGCATCGTGGATGGGAGATCGTAGGTTTACCCCCGGGTATCACTTCTGTGTCACTGTTAGACAGAGGCACAGTATACTAACCTCGAAAAAGGGCATAGCAAAATAAATTTAAAATGGGTGGCGAAAGCCAAACACATTCTGGCTAGGCTTATAAATGCCCTAGGGCAGATAGCCTAGTATGAACCTATGAACCTAAAGCATACAGTGCAATGTGCCACATAGATCAAATCAGTTATACTACAGTCTGCCCAATGTCTCAATTCCCGTAACCTCCCTGTGGCCAGATGTTTAAAAAATCTAGACTGGTCAATAAATTCACAGAAATTACAGGAACCACAGTTATGTGTTCCTGTTGATATGGATAGTTCTCTATAAAACTTGGAATAACATAAAAGTTGTTTCAAATTCCTAGTATTTTTAAAAACAAAACTGGGTTCATGCCCCACTATATGTCAGTAGTTTTGGAGTCAACCAATAAAATATGCCAGTTATCAAAAATCATCTTTTGTACATCCATCACATCACTAGTATAAGATATCACAACAGGTAAACTATTCCGCGACATAGATTTAGTATTAAATTCAGCAATTGGTAGATGTTCAGATGATCTATGAGAAAAAAATGGCTTTCCTCTCCCAGTACGCTCATCTTGGACCTTATTCCGAGCTCTAGTGATTTCATGTGCTGAGTATCCTCTCTGTATAAATGCCCTCACACAACTATTGCATCTCATCATTAAAATCACTTTCATTACATGATAACCGTGACACCCTCATCCCTTGGCCTACCATTATGTTGGAACAAATGTGGCCAGGATTCATGCTTGTATGATAAAGGAAAGAGGGAGTATAACATGTCTTTCTATATACTTTAGTTGAAAGATGCCAATCATTCAACATAATGGCTACATCTAAAAACTCTATTACACTTGTAGATACATGAAATGTAAATTTCAAAAGCTGATTACTATTATTCAGTCTGTCAACAACGTTTCTAAGATCACATATATTTCCTCTCCATCCAATAAACAAATCATCTACAAAGTGGTGATAGAAAGCCACTTGAGATTGACCCACCACACTATTCTGCTCCCATTCCATCATTCCATCATGCGTAGGACTTGGCACAGCTGGTGCCAATGGCGACACCAGCTGTTTGCCAAAAGTACTTGTCACCAAATAGAAACACATTATATTCTAAAATAAGCTCTAAAAGCACACATGAAAATTGATCCTACTATCTGGAAATAATCCACTTTTGTATAGTGCATTCCCAACCATGCTAATACCGTCTTCATTTGGTATAGAAGTGAATAAGGAAACTACGTCCAACATAGCCATTATATCGAAATCACATTTGCCCTGTGTTACACTATATTCAAACAAGTCAGTTATAAAATGCTGTGTATCTTTCAATACCACTGCATATTGCTTTAAAACTAACTTAAGTTGTGTGCCCAAATATATGGACAATGGCTCAGTGAGCCACCCCCCTCCTGCCACAACCAGACTGAAAGGGGGACGGGTTGCATGTTTGTCAATTTTAAGGAGACCATACGACTGTGGTATAAAAGGTTCATCCACAGTAAAATATTCAAAAAGCTGTTTGTCAAACAACCCCAGATGAAAGCATTCACTTAACGCTATGTCCACACGTTGTTTCATTCTATCAATATCTTGTAACTGAACATGTTTAGATGTAGAATTATCACAAAGCATATCAAAAATAGTTGGATAATAACACTCTGTGTTGAGTAATACCACTGGTCCCCCTTTATCAGAGGAACGTATCACAATATCAGCATTTTCACGCAGTTGAGTCAAAGCTCTTAACGCATTCATAGATAAATTACCATACTTTAATGTCTCATTCATACTTAAAAAAATATAAAAATCATTCTCACATGCTCTAATAAAAACATCTACGTGATTAGGAACAGGCAGAATAAATGCACTTGGTTTCTTAAAATGAACGTCACTCACAAACGTGTTATCATTATTAAACATCAGTTTCAGACATAAATTTCATGCAAAAAGCCTCAATACAATAAGTGTTAAAGGAATAAAACCTAAGCCTTGATTTAATAATGACCTATCATGTTCTGTAAGACAGTACCTTGAAATGTTCCAAATCAGTCAACATCTCTCAAATTCCACGTCTTTTTCAATGTTTGGTTCAATACAGGTGCTGGCGGGTCCTTCTGTTTCTGTGATGTCCTCCGATAATCCTGGTCAACTGAATTCTGCCTCACTGGACGAAAAGGAAGAGGCAGCTGTGAAAAATCCTGCTCTCGCCTTGTAGGAGTGATAATTTTATGTTGAACTGTGCCATTGGCACTGGAACCATTCATAGAATTTGTTACTGAATTAACATTGGTGTCATCCAGCACTCGTTCAGCCAGCGGTGTTGAATAAACTGAGGTAGCAGGTGCTGGTGATGTTACCTGAGTGGCTTCACTTTGTAGCCTCCCTCCTAACAGATCCAATTGTTGTGAGACATTCATTCTGGCAGCAACATGATTGGTGGAATTAGTTTGCTGCATACTCTGTTCTCTCGGCCATGTAAATACATTTTTGTGAGCAAAGTCATGTAAATCACAATTCAGTTTTTTGTTTTTCTGAAGCAATAAATGTCCCTCATACCTGAGAATGTATACAGTTCTCTAGTATTTTAGATAAGGGGGATAGAATGACAATGGGGTGATAATTATAGTATTTTTAATAGTTTCTGCCTTTATGTAGTGGAATAATATATGATATCTTCCATAGCTGTGGGACATATGCTTCTTGTATGGAGCGATTGATAAGAATAGAAATAGGGTAGGATAAGGATTCAGCAGCTATTTTTAGGAAGTTGGCTGGTAGATTGTCAGTGGCAAGGTTGGTAGGTTTCAGTTTTAAGAAGTGTTTTTTTAATTGTTGAGGTGGGAATGGGTAAAAGCTTAAAGGATGGGATGTTGTCAGGTCATTTGGTTGGGTTATATGTAGGGCTGTTTTTGGATAGTTGGGAGGATAATATTAAGATGGATTCTGTGAAGTGATGATTGAATTGGGAGGCAATGTCCTTGTTACCATTTGTGGAGTTCAGAGTGGGAGTGGGAATTTTGCCTGGTTTTAGGAGAGAGTTAATGGCATGCCAAAACTTTTGGGGATCTTTTGAATGTTTGTTTTGGATATTGAGGAAGTAATTTTGTCTATCAAGTTTAGTTTGTCTCTTGGCCTGATTTCTAAGTTGTAGGTTTAGTTTGTCTCTTGGCCTGATTTCTAAGTTGTAGGTAACTTTGTTTGGCTAGGCTAGTATTGTATTTTTCCAAATTCTCCAACCCTTATCCCTTGACTTTAGAAGGGCTCTAGTTTCCCTAGTTAGCCATGGCGCATAGTTTGACTTGGCTCTTATTTTCCTAATTGGTGCGATTCTATCAAGGTTATTGATGAGAATATTGTTGAAGTAGTCAATGGCTTGGTCTAGATTTAGGGTTTGTAGTGGTTTCCAGTTACTATAGAATACTGTTTAGTTCTTGTATATTTAGTTTACGATCGTCTCTGACTTGTATAAAAACAATGGGTTTTTGGGCGGCGCAGTGGTGCAACGGTTAATGCTGTCACCTCACAGCAAGAGGTTCTCCTGTTCGATTCTCGGCTAGAGTGCCTTCTGTGTGGAGTTTGCATGTTCTTCCTGCATTTGTGTGGGTTTCCTCTGGGTACTCCGGTTTCCTCCCACATTCTAAAGACATGTTTCTGGAGCATTTCTCCCCGGGCCTCTGCTGAAAACAGGATCTGTGGAACCTAGTTAGACATTCCTGGTCAACAAATGTTAAATAAAATAAATAAAAATAAAAAAATAAGGTTTGGCTATGCTGGTATGCTTCCACAGGAGGGAGGTAGGGAGATGGTCCCTAAGACCATCAGGAAAGCATCCTGTCTGATAGCTTTGTTTGGGGCAGTTAACTTGTGTCCAGTGTAGAAGAAACTGTTTGTGTTTTTTTTTTGTCAATTCTAGTGGGTTCTTGGATAAGTTGGATAAAACTGTTAAAGAAGTGCAATTCAATGAAATAAATATAAGAAATAACTTATTCTGCTCTTGGAGTCTTAGGGAAGTTCTGCTTTGTCCCAGTGATGAATCACCACTCCACAGTTTGGTAAATACAATCACAGCCCCTGCAGGCACAAGGTTTAAAGACCAGAATGGATGGAAGAATCTAGAAGCTCAAATTACTACCTTGTCCTGCTAGCCCCTGCTCTTTCAACCAATCGCTCATGCTAGAGAATGTCAGGAAACCCTGTTACTCTCAATAAAAGAGAAGACAAGACACTAGCAGCAGAAGATGGCTGCCAGAAACACAGGAAACTCAACAAACAAAACTACCAGGCCTGGGTAACAGCAGGCCTCTATCCAGTCTATGCTACTTGACTAGAACACAGAAATCTCACAATAAATGTACAGAAAAGCACAGATAAAGTACTTGCAAACAGAAAATACAACGTTCAGTATGAAAAAGTAGTTTACAGTTTTGTAATTCAGTAAAAATGCAATTACAGTAAAGAACACTATTACAGCTACTTGATACACTATTAGGCAGAAAACAGTACAGACATGTTTATCACAGCAGAAAAACAGCAGTGAGTCACTAAATGAAAGTTTTAAACAGATAAAGGAGCAAGGAGATTCTAAAGAATGCTTTGAACTGTAAACAAATCCGTTATATGATACACTCCTTGGCAGAAAATCAGAACAAAGAAACAGTAGGCATCTATCCTGAATAAGCTGCCTGACTAGAGCACAGAAATCCCACAAGAAATGCACAGAAAAGGACAGATAGTGCACTCACAAACAGAAAATAAAACTCTCAGTATGAAAAAGCAGTTTACAGTTAAGTAATTCAGTAAAAATACAATTACAGTAATTAATCATTTTCCAGTTGTGTACTTGCATGCTTTATTTAAAAAGTTTAAATTTTCAAATTTTTAATTTTGCAAAGTTTTAATTGAATTTACTCTTCTGGGTTATACACTCAAGTGCATTAGCCTTTCTGTGCTTATTTATTGTATAACTGCATTGTTTAGCCTGATTTAACAAAAAAAAAAATCTGTGTTGTTTGCTAATCTCCCACCTTTTCTAATTAGAATAGTCCATTTTCCAGGCTTTGCTGGTTTCAGGACTTTAGTTTCAGTGTTCAGAGCTATCCAGACCTTGCTGTGGTAGAGGGAGGGCCTACTGCTTACCAGTGAGAGTGGGAGCATTGTACTGCCTATCTAACACTAGAGGAGTGGTTTTCCAGCTCTGAAATTGCAATTTTATTGGACATTTTAGGCTGATTTATATCCCTTTCCACTTTCTGGCATAAATATGTGCATTTGCACGCATTTGCACACCACGCAGCACCGCAAGGCTAACGTTAAACTATTCCCAGTGCCAGAACATCTGATGTTCAAATTTTCCCTTAGAACTAGTTAGTTTATCAGCAGTAGCACTAAAATCTGTATACCTCTGACTAGCACTTGCTCTAAAACTCACTAAAAAGCACTAAGAAGCCTTTATTTGCTACAAGCACTCACCTCTCCTTGGCAATAAGGAGAAAATAGTCGTAGGCACTAGACAGCCTACAATAGCAATTACCTTGCCAAAAAGTAAGGGAAAACAGCTCTTGTACTACACAAAGAAAGCACCTAACCAGGCATGTCCAAGGATCAGCTTCTGGTAATTTCTCCTGTCCACCTGGTGAATCTGGGCATACTGGAGTAATGCAACAACTGCCTCATGTACACAGACAGCCGTCTCCTCCTACCACCAAACACTACAACCTGCGAGAGATGCACTTACATAGCCAAACTGGAAGCAAAGCTCTCTCCAGCCATGATTGTGCTAGACAGTCAAGAGGAGAAGGTTAACACCCACACAATACCTCAAACAACACATAGTCCTTCAAAACCCACACCACCAAAACCCACACATAGCAACACAAAACCCACATATGCGGAGGCTCTTAACATTAACCTGCCCAAGCAACAAGGACCTCCGAAGCTGAAATGCAAACAATCACCACCCTCAAACACAACCAAAGCATCACATAGCTCACAACACCAGTATGCCACTCAACAGCAGCCCCTAAGGCAAGACAACGTACCCAACATTTTAGTCATAGGTAACTCTGTAGTCAGGCACACTGGTGTCCCACTCACCAGGCTGAACAAGGAGAAAATTACAGTTAGTTGCTTGTCAGGTGCCAGGATCTGCCACATAACACATGCACTCAAGTCACTCCACAACAGGTACAGACATGACTCTGTCATTGTCCATGTTGGAGAGAATGACTGGAGACGTACCTCCCTGGACTACATGAAAAGATACATGGAAGAGTTCTTGGATCATGTAGCCCAGGCAGTATGACCCTAGCCCTGAATAGCATCCTGCCACACCCAGAATGATACCACAGAATAAGGACAAAATGATTGACTTCAATAATTGGCTAAGCTTATGGTGTCATTCAAAGGGGATCCAGTATCTGTCTGCCTGGGATGACATGATCAACAAACCATGATGCTTTGCAAGAGATGGTTTGCACCTGTTGCCTCTGGGATTCATGTTACTGGCTAAGGCTCTTGCCACCCCTATAATCCCTTTTTTAGGCAATGTTCAAGGGACATATCTACCACCATAATGGGTACAAGTAAGCAAAATCTGAAGGTAATGGTACTCAATGCTAGAGGTCTAAACCTCAAGATGCACTCTCTCGAGGCTCTCCTAAAAATGGAGAACATTGATATCTGTGCAGTAACTGAGACCTGGTTTAAAGCTTCAGAGAGCACCCCTGCAATACCAGGCTAAAACTCATACCACACTTACTGGCCACCAAACCAGGACCAAAACACTAAAGGTGGAGGAGTGTCCATATTCACCAAGGATATTCACACTTCCAAGCTGGTTGACCAACACAATGCATCTGAAATTCTCCAGGTGCAACTAACACTAGGTAAGACTGCAATAAAAATTGCAGCTTGCTACAGATTCCCCCATCATGCCCCAAAATTCTCACTAAACCTTTCTAAGCATACTGGAAAATATTAAGATACAACCAAACACCCTAATACTGGGTGATTTCAACTACCCTGCCATTAACTGGGAAAACTACTCTTGTACCAACACCTTTGCTCAACGATTCTTGGAATTCATAAATTCCAATGCCCTAGAGCAACTAATTCAGTCTCAACAGGGGTACCAATATTCTAGACCTGGACATTACCAACATGAGAGATCGATGCTCTACACCAGTGGTCACTCCCTTGTTGGTCAGATCAGACCATAAGCTAATTACCCTTGACATCCACTTCCTATCCCCACCCCCCTTTAATGAAACCTCCATAAAAACTTCTCCAAAGCCAACTTCATGCTTCTCAAGTCAGAAGTAACAAACGTCATGACACCCATGCAGATGGGAACTGGAAGTTCAACTGCTGAATCCTACACTAAGGTGCTGTACAAGCACATTCACTCGTGCATGGACTGACACATCCCAAATAGAACCAAGATGCTGTCCTCTAAAAAAAGGAAGCCAGTCTGGTGGTCCCCAGGCATAAACAAGCTGTACAACAGAAGGATGAAACTGTTACAGAAAAGAGAAAAAACTCAGGATTCAAAAAACTCCCCCACCAGCCATAGCAGAAAGCTGAGATCCCTCATAAAATCTTCCAAAGCTAGTTACAAAAACAAAATTGCCAAAGATTCCAAAGACAACCACAAGGCATTCTATAGCTATGTCAGGAATCTAAATGGCAATACTCATATCTGCTCTGAACTACAGAAGAATGGCACTAGATATACTGATCCCAAGGATATTGCCAATATCCTGGCAGATAGATTCAGTGCCAACTTCACCCCCCCTCTCACCCCCTAAAGGGCCCATCTCAGTACTGAAAGAATGCCAAATTCCAGTAAATACAGCCACTCAGGTAAAAAACGCACTCTCCAAAGCCAAGAATACAGCATTAGGGGTTGGGAGGGTGGCCTAATCATTAAGGTGTTTGCCTTACAAGCACAAGGTGCAGGGTTCGAGTCTCACAAGGGATAATTGGCTAGGCTTAAAATGACTCGCAAGAGCAATTAGCCTAGTACAAACATATGAACATATATGAACCATATATCCATGGGACCAGATGATGTCTCGGGCTGTGTACTGCATGAACTACAAAATGAACTGGCACCTCACCTATGTGTCATGTTTAATCATAGCCTGACCTCAGGCTTCATGCCCACAGAGTGGCACACAGCTACAGTCATCCCACTCCACAAGGGGGGATGCACTTTGGATCCTGGGAACTACCGTCCCATCAGTCTGATGAGCTTGATCTGCAAGGCCATGGAACATTTTATCATGGAACTTATAAACAAAGACATTGGCAACCTTCAAACACTGGACCCCACCCAGTTTGGGTTTGTGAAGGGCTGATCTTGCCTCCTGAACCTCACTGACTTCTTTGAATCAGTCTCCAGAGCCGTGGACGAGGGTAAGGTGGTTCACACAGCCTACTTGGACCTTCCCAAGGCTTTTGACACTATCTCCCACTCTGGAATCATAGATAAACTTACTAATCTGGGCATTAATCCCTATGTCACTCGATGGGTTGGAAACTGGCTTACTGACAGAACACACACTGTAAAAGTAACTGACTCCAAATCCAGCTCCAGACAAGTGACAAGTAGTGTACTGCAGGGTTCTGTCCTAGGACCACTCTTGTTTGGCATCTACTTCTCTGAAGTACAGGCTAACACTAAGGGACTCTGGCTTACAAAGTTTGCAGATGGCTGCAGGCTGGGAGCCATTACTGAATCCCCAAATGATGTGGATATACTACAAAAGGGCCTTACCGAAACAGATGCCTGGTGCCAGAGCTATGGGCTCAAGTTAAATGCCAAAAAATGTATAGTTGTCCCCTTTGGGAAAAAACACATACCTGTGAAGTACCACATAGGTGGTACACTAAACACCGAAAGTGTGATAACAGACATAGGGGCACAGGTGGACAGTGGTCTCACATTTGATAACCACATAGCCACAGCAATTAGAAAATCCTTCTACATGGCACACCTCATCACTAAGTGCTTTTCATCCAGAAATAAGGAGGTCATTGTACCTCTGTACTCATCCCTCATTAGACACATTATAGAATACAATGCCTCATTTGGTATGTACCTCACAAGACAGCTGTAACAACTAGAAAGGCCACATAAATACCTCACAAAAAGAATCACAGGCCTAAAGCAGATACCTTATGCTGACCATCTAAAGAACCTCCAGCTATACTTTGTCACATATCGCCTACTTAGAGGCAATCTCTGCCTAACATACAAGGCTATGTCAAACCCAGAGCTGTTGGACATGCTACACTTAAAGAAATCCCAATTCTTCCGAGCCACATGCTCCAGGGATCTGAACCTTGTCACCACGATGAATAGAACATGCTGGAGGGATGGGTTCCTGACCCAGATACTCCCAATACTCTGGAATAGGCTGCCCATACATGTCAGGCAGAGCACCTCAATGACCCTCTTCAAGAGGAACCTTGATGATTGAAAGGGAGATAAGAAATTCACCCCGGGGATCACATCAGTAGCTCTGCTAGACAGGGGTCCAGGAAAGTAAATATTTGTGGGAAGCAACAGCTAGGGAATCATTATTGCTAGGCTTGTATAGACCCTAGGGCCGATAGCCTAGTACCTACCTATGAACCTATGAAAGACAGATAGTCTTTGATGTGGATATATGAATAATATAGTTAAAACAGTATAAAACAGTACACAAATGCAGTGAAATAGTAAAAAAATATTTATAACAGTGCAAAATGTAGTAGATTAGTTGTACAGCACAATTATAAGCATTGAAGAAGTGCAATTCAATGAAATAAATGTAAGAAATAACTGAATCTGCTCTTGAGTCTTAGGGAATTTGTACTTTGTCCCAGTGATGAATCACCACTGCACAGCCTGGTAAATACCTATTTAGTTGATTATTGCCTATTTGTGAGTTAGTTTGCTAACCAGATTAGGGTTGGGGTGAGATGCCTAAGGTAGAGAGTTTAGTGAGAAATAGAGGGTGGGAGACCTATCAGAAGCCTTAGAAAGGTCAAGAAAGAGTGAGGAAGCTATTGTCCCAGTGTCTCTGGCCCAGTTAACTGTTTCCAAGAAGGATACAAGAGCTAGGTGCTGTGACCTGGCCTAAAACCATGCTGAGTGGGAGAAAGGATTTAGTTGTGAAGCAGATAATTAAGAAGTTGGGCATGGATGCATTTTTCCTCAGGCTTTTCTGGTGTCCTTGGATGTAAAAGACATTTACCTTCATATTGCTATTCACCCTCTCTTTAGGAAGTTTTTACATTTCTCTGTGTCTTCCTCTCATTTTCACTTCTATGCTTTAACCTTTGGCCTCTCTATTGCCCCAAGGGTATTCACAAAATGGTTAGCTCCTGTGATTGCCTTCTGCATGCTCTGGGGCATTCAGATTGTTCCTAATCTATATGAACTGTTGCTTCAGGTGCCTTTTCCGAGTCGATTGTTATAGGATCTGCAGTTCACCATCTCTCTTCTTCAAAGTCTGGGGTTTACTATCAACTTCCAAAAGTCCATCCTGACTCCCTCTCAGGATCATGTGTATCTGGGTTGCAAGATTCAGACAGTGCCAATGTTGGCCTCACTTCTGCCTCCAAAAGTTTTAACAGCCTTCTTTCAGTCTCTTTTTCCCCTGACTCCCACGCCAACAAGGGAGTTTATTTTTGGGACCTGGGATTCATGGCCTTTTCTATTCTGATGCCAGACTGCATAAGTGGAAGCTTCAGTGGTATCTCAAGTCAGTTTGGCTGCAGAATCCTCAGCCTCTGGCTTTCAGGGCACCTCTCCTTCCCTGCCTCAATAAGGAATTTGAATGGTGGATTCAACAGTCCACTTTTAACCCAGGCTGGCACTTTCAGCCTCCAGTCCCTTCTCAAGAGCTGTTAACTGATGCTTCAGACATGGGGTGGGGGGACATCTCTTGGTCACCTGAAAGTTCAGGGTCTTTGGCCTCCCCATAAGAAGTGAGAGCATATCAGCATCAAAGAGATGAGAGCTCTGACTCTGGCCTTTCAGGCTTTTCACCTCATGTTCTCTTCGGGACCCTTGAAGGTGTACACAGACACTACAGTGATGTTCTATGTCAACAAGTGGGGGGGGGGTTTGAAAAACTTACCTCCTCTGCAGGATGGCACTTCAGGCTTCAGAAATGGATGTCAGTTATTAGTTAACTCTTCAGGCTGTATACACTCCTGAGCACAATCTTGTGGCAGACAGTCTGAGTAGGTTCAAAGCACAGGCTCATGAAAGGCTCATAGGCTCATAGGAGGTTGCTAGGCTAATGGCCCTAGGGCCTTAAAATCCTAGCCAAGTTCAACCCTTGCTCCAAGGAGTGTCTGTTTGAAGCAGACAGCAGAATCAGCACCTCTTGCCCCTGTCTAAAAAAAACAAGTGGAACCCCCCCAGGTGAATTTCCAGTTATCCACCCAATCATCCAAATTATGCTTAAATAGGTCAATGAGGAACTCTGTTTGACATGAATTTTGTAGCTTGCTCCAAAGGTGAGGTAACCTCTGGCAGACAAATCTGTTCCTATAGCAGGTTCTATTGATATCACATACCAGGTTATGATCCTTGAATGAGTTACCCATGTGCCACTTGACTTCCAAATGTGCAGCATTCCCATTAAGGCAGGGTTAGAGATTTATTTATATTTGAAGCACATGTCACCTCTGAGTAGTCTGTATGGCACTGAGTAAAGTGACAGTGCTTTCAGTCTGTCCACATATGACAGGTGCTAAAGGCCCTGAATTTTCTTTGTAAAGAACCTTTGTGGTCTCTCCAATTGCTGCAGGTGTTTGGAAAGGTACATTCTAAAGAGGGCGTTATACTCTATTATTGAGCTGATGAGTGAGGAGTATAGAGAAGTTATAACCTCCTTTTTTCTGAAGGCAATGCCCTTATTTATGACATGAGCAATGTAAAATGCCCTTCTTACCACTGTGGAGACATTGTGATCAAAGGCAAGGTTGCTGTCAACATGTGCGTTCAGGTCTCTCATGACTGACTGCATGCTTACAGTATTATTATACATGTTGTAGTTTGCAGGCACATCATCCTTGAATAAAGGGATGATAATGCATTTTTTTTCGCATTGTTTAACGTCATGAGTTTGGCACCAATTATTAGTATGCATAAGTCCCTCTTGCAGGGTGCTGACATCATTTGGAGACTCAATTACCACTCACAGTTTGCAGTCATCAGCAAATTTTGTCAGCAATAGACCTTAGTTTTTGCCTGGACTTTAGGGAAGCAGATTTCAAACAGCAAGGGTCCCCAAACTAATCCTCGTGGAACAGCACTGGTTACAGGTCTGTTGAAGGAGGTGGTGTCCCCATTTTTGACTGCATGATTTCTATCAGTGAGCCAGTTTGCAACCCACTTGAAAATATAAGGGTTGACACCCAACTGGGTGAGTTTGTTAGTGATGCCTGAGTGGAGAATTGTGTCAAAGGGCTTGGCTAAGTCCAGGTAGGCTATGTACACAGACTTAGCCTCGTCTAGGGCTTTGGTGACTATCTCAAATAAGTCCACCAAGTTTAACAGGCATTATTTCCCCTTGTCAAAGTCAAACTGGGTAGGATCAAGTGTTTGCAGATTTCCCACATTTTTGTTGATAAGGTCAATGCCTTTTAATTTCTCCAAATCCTTTGGGTTTCTAATGCTATGATGGGAATGGACTCCATTCCAAAGTCAAAGTGTGATTAAAGTTCATGAAATTAGTATTGTTTCAATCTTTGATTTCAGCCAGAAGTGCTCTTCGCAGCACTTGCAATGTGCTGAGTAATGACTCCTTCTGCAATTCATACAGAGTTAAATGTATCAGTAACATATCTAAATATGACTGTAGATGCTTTTTAGAAGACTTATTGCTCCTACTACAGTTGGAACTGTCTGGGTATCCTTCTTCCACATTGCCCTCATTTCTGCCTGCAAATCCTGATATTTTCTGACTTTATGTCTCTCTGTACACAAGACACTGTAGTCATTGTGTGTAGCAGTTTCAATGATCAATCCTACTTTTGTCTTCTTTTCATGGACCACCGTATCTGGTTTTCTCCCATTTATCTTTTGAACTGTTGCTAATGGGTGATCCCATGTGATGTAGACTTCATCATTTTCTATGATGCTTTGAGGCTCATATTTCCAATGTTTTTTCAGCTAGTTCAGTACCATAATGCTTGCACAATCCCCAGTGCAATAGTCTTGTCACATTATTATGCCTTTCAGTATACAGTCCTACCATTAGTATGCCACAACCAGCAACAAGGTGTGAAACTGTTTTCAATTCTGTTTTACAAAAACTACATTTGTTTTTCTCCCACATATCCAATGGACTTTGTAAACCAATGTGTATGTAGTCCACTATCCTGGGATGCCAATATTAATCTTTCATCTTTTGGTTTGAATTAGCCTCTCCGTAACCATTCCTGCATTTGATCCTGATCAACACGAGGTGATATGACCTGTGGTAGAGTTTCTACACTGAATCCTTCACTTTGCAAATATTTCACAACTTCAGCTTCTATTTTTTTTTTTTAACTTTTGCTTGGCCAGTCTTCTGTTCTACATTCTCTCTTTGTGATCTTATGTTTTTTATTGTAAGATTTTCCATATCTGGATGCCTTTGCCTGCATTTCTCCTCAAATGTCTTTGAGGTTGCCTTTTTCTGTTGATTAATTTGCCTTTCTCCTTTGCATAAATATTACACCATATCAGGTTTCTCCATATTTCTTTTTTACACCCTTCAAGTGTCTCTAAATTTTGTTTTTTAAATTTTTGCACTTCCTCAGTCACTTCTTTTTCCAAACGGCACAGGGTTTCTTGGTCTGTATAGGGTTTTTCTTGGATCTGTTGTATTAATGAACAGAAATTTTTATTTGAAGCTTCTGGCAATTTTTCTTGTGGAAGTATTTTCTTTCCTCTAATTTCTCTTAATTTTTTTTTGTCTATCTTTTGTCTGGAAATTCTGGGCTTCTTGCATAATAGTAACAATACAGAATTTATTTCTTATCCTCAATAATCATCTCTATCATCTGTATGGCTCTTTTTGGCCTATCAGTTTTTGTGATTTTTGTGGACTGCTACATCCTTCTACAACAGGCGGGACCATCCTCCCCCTGGGCCTGGCCTAGCTCCATTGTAGGAATATTTCCATGTCTTGAGGATTCTACACTGTCATTATTTTCCAGGCCTGGCACCAGTGTGCTGAACAGGACTGGGCACTTGTTTATCCTGGGACTTGTGCACACAGCTATCTTATCTATTTTTAACCCACTTCTGCCCATGATGTATGCTGTATAAAACACACTCTATATATCAGTGTCGTCTTAGTGACATTTTGTAAAAAACAGGCTCCACCTCATGAAGGTACTCACCAAGACTTGAGGATGAATTCAATTCCAGCAATACTTCTCCCCTTTTTCTGATTTTATCATCTCTCCATTCAGACCCCATAAGGTCCATGATGATTCACTCCATGGCCTTTAAGATAAGGCTGGTCAAGCTAATGGGCCTATAGTTCCCAGGGTCAGTAGATGCACTCCCTTTGTGCAAGGGATGATGGTAGCTGGTTCACAGAGCCATGTTTCTGGACATTGTCCATCTGTGGGGGTATTCCTCAGGCAGATCTTTTTACCTCCCTTCTGAACAGATGGCTTCCTCTCTTCTGTTCCAGAGTGCCATGCCATTTGGTCTCAAAGACAGATGCCCTATCATTTCCGTGGAAGGCAAAGTTTATTTATGCTTTCCCTCCTCTTCCTCTTCTTCCAAGATTCCTGCAGAAAATTCAGCTGGACTCCCCCAAAAAACTTGCTAGTAATCCCTTTTGTTCGAGACAGCACTAGTTCCCCCTCTTAATGGTGCTGGCCAGGGGAAATCATCACAAGTTACCTCATAGGTTGGATCACCTCACACAGGACAAAGGGTCTGCCATCCATCCCCACTTGTCTACTCTGCAACTGACATTGTGGGTGATAGAGTTTTGATCCCTTTCAGCCACCTCTTTTCTGGAGACGTGCTCAGGGTTTTACAGGAGGCAAGGAAACCCTCAACCAGAAAATCTTATATGTCCAAATGGAAGAGATTTTTGGTCTGTTGCGACACTTGTAAGCAGGACCCTTTTTGAGTGGGGATCGCTCAGGTCCTCTCTTGTTTATGTGAGTTGCTCCAGTTTGGCTTGGCATATTCTTCCATGAAGGCCCATTTGTCAGCCATTTCTGCTCGTCTGTCCTGGACTTCTCCTTTGACTTCTCATTTTGATGTCAAACAATTTTTTAAAGGTGTCCTGCAATATTAAGCCTCCAAGAAAACCCATTCCTCCTCCTTGGGACCTTAATTTTGTTTCTGAAAATTTGACTCAGTCTCCTTTTGAGCCTGCAGATTCTGCTTCTTTGCATTCTACCTGGAAGACAGTCATGTTGCTTACTTCTGCTTGGAGGGTTTCTGAGCTCCAGCCTTTATGGCCATTCCTCCTTTTTTGTTTTTTATTTTATTTTTCACAGAGACAGGGTGTCCCTTTGTACTAATCCTTCTTTTATGCCCAAGGTGGTGAATGAGTTGTCCTTAAATCAGTTGGTACAACTCTCTTCCTTTTCCCTTCTTCTCTGTCTGCTAGTGAGAGGGTCCTGCATACCTTAAATTTGCACAGACAGCTCAGGTACTATTTTGATAGACGTCTGATCAGCTTTTTGTTTCCTTTCATCCCTGGCCTTTGGGTTTAGCTGCTTCTAAGTGAAGCATCTCTTCAATGCATACCATTACTAAGTATTATCAGTTGGATATGGTTTCTAGGGCCACGGCAAGTTTTGCTGAAACCATTTTCTGTGGGTTTGTTGAGGACCTTTTCAGCCTTTCACTTCCCATTATTTCTTGAGGGGTTTTTACTCCCCCTTATTTTAGGAATACTGCAACAGTGATATAGAAGGACATAGTATAGTTATGCAAAATCTTACCATAACAATAAATGTCTTTCTCTTTATTGTTGCAGTATTCACTCCATCCCTCAAACCCTATCTTGTTAATTCTGCATTTTTTCTTCTGGATGTACATGAACTTCTTTGTCCTATGACACTTTTCTATGCTGGGACAATTCAATTCCGGAAAGTTGCATCCATACATCCCTTGTATGCCCTATTTCCTGTGCAGTGAGCATAATTGTGATGTACAGCACAGACAAGATGTTTTAATCTAATCTACACTAAGCAATGGGCAGCTTCGGGTGGGACATCCCTTATTCTAGGAATACTGCAACAGTGAGGAGAAGGCACACTACTGTAATGGTAAGATTTTACACAACTTTACTTTGTCTATGAATCCAAGCAATGGTGATTCACACACCAGAAATGAACCTCCCTGAGCTGTCAAGCATACCTCTCATTACTAAACTGCAATGCTTAGCCCACCAAACTCAAAGAGAAAGATGATATGTTCTTACTAGCTGAAAATAAAATGGAAGAGTGCAATAACGATGTACCGTTATGTACAACAAATGTGTATATCTGACAGTGAAATAGTTCTCAGAGCCTGTGTGTGTGTGTGTGTGTGTGTGTGTGTGTGTGTGTGTGTGTGTGTGTGTGTGTGTGTGTGTGTGTGTGTGTGTGTGTGTGTGTGTGTGTGTGTGTCTGTGTGTCTGTGTGTGTGTGTGTGTGTGTGTGTGTGTGTGTGTGTGTCTGTGTGTGTGTGTGTGTGTGTGTGTGTGTGTGTGTGTGTGTGTGTGTGTGTGTGTGTGTGTGTGTGTGTGTGTGTGTGTGTGTCTGTGTGTGTCTGTGTGTGTGTGTGTGTGTGTCTGTGTGTGTGTGTGTGTGTCTGTGTGTGTGTCTGTGTGTGTGTCTATGTCTGTGTGTGTCTGTGTGTCTGTGTCTGTGTGTGTGTGTCTGTGTGTGTGTGTCTGTGTGTGTGTGTGTGTCTGTGTGTGTGTGTGTGTGTGTGTGTGTGTGTGTGTCTGTGTGTGTGTGTCTGTGTGTGTGTCTGTGTGTGTGTGTGTGTGTGTGTGTGTGTCTGTGTGTGTGTGTGTGTGTGTGTGTGTGTCTGTGTGTGTGTGTGTGTGTGTCTGTGTGTGTCTGTGTGTGTGTCTGTGTGTGTGTGTGTGTGTGTGTGTGTGTGTGTGTGTGTGTGTGTGTGTGTGTGTGTGTGTGTGTGTGTGTGTGTGTGTGTGTCTGTGTGTGTGTGTGTGTGTGTGTGTGTGTGTGTGTGTGTGTGTCTGTGTGTGTGTGTGTGTGTCTGTGTGTGTGTGTGTGTGTGTGTGTGTGTGTGTGTGTCTGTGTGTGTGTGTGTGTGTGTGTGTGTGTGTGTGTGTGTGTGTGTGTGTGTGTGTGTGTGTGTGTGTGTGTGTGTCTGTGTGTGTGTGTGTGTGTGTGTGTGTGTGTCTGTGTGTGTGTCTGTGTGTGTGTGTGTGTGTGTCTGTGTGTGTGTGTGTGTGTGTGTGTGTGTGTGTGTGTGTGTGTCTGTGTGTGTGTGTGTGTGTGTGTGTGTGTGTGTGTGTGTGTGTGTGTGTGTGTGTGTGTGTGTGTCTGTGTGTGTGTGTGTGTGTGTGTGTCTGTGTGTCTGTGTGTGTGTGTGTGTGTGTCTGTGTGTGTGTCTGTGTGTGTGTGTGTGTGTGTGTCTGTGTGTGTGTGTGTGTGTGTGTGTGTGTGTGTGTCTGTGTGTGTGTGTGTCTGTGTGTGTGTGTGTGTGTGTGTGTGTCTGTGTGTGTGTGTGTGTGTGTGTGTGTGTCTGTGTGTGTGTGTGTGTGTGTGTGTGTGTGTGTGTGTGTGTCTGTGTGTGTGTGTGTGTGTGTCTGTGTGTCTGTGTGTGTGTGTGTGTGTGTGTGTGTGTGTGTGTGTGTGTGTGTGTGTCTGTGTGTGTGTGTGTCTGTGTGTGTGTGTGTGTGTGTGTGTGTGTGTGTGTGTGTGTGTGTGTGTGTGTGTGTGTGTGTGTGTGTGTCTGTGTGTGTGTGTGTGTGTGTGTGTGTCTGTGTGTGTGTGTGTGTGTGTGTGTGTGTGTGTGTGTGTGTGTGTGTGTGTCTGTGTGTGTGTGTGTGTGTGTCTGTGTGTGTGTGTGTGTGTGTGTGTGTGTGTGTGTGTGTGTGTGTGTGTGTGTGTGTGTGTGTGTGTGTGTGTGTGTGTGTGTGTGTGTGTGTGTGTGTGTGTCTGTGTGTGTGTGTGTGTGTCTGTGTGTGTGTGTGTCTGTGTGTGTGTGTGTGTGTGTGTGTGTGTGTGTGTGTGTCTGTGTGTGTGTGTCTGTGTGTGTGTCTGTGTGTGTGTGTGTGTCTGTGTGTGTGTGTGTGTGTGTCTGTGTGTGTGTGTGTGTGTGTGTGTGTCTGTGTGTGTGTGTGTGTGTGTGTGTGTGTCTGTGTGTGTGTGTGTGTGTGTGTGTGTGTGTGTGTGTGTGTGTGTGTGTGTGTGTGTGTGTGTGTGTGTGTGTCTGTGTGTGTGTGTCTGTGTGTGTGTGTGTGTGTGTGTGTGTGTGTGTGTGTGTGTGTGTCTGTGTGTGTGTGTGTGTCTGTGTGTGTGTGTGTGTGTCTGTGTGTGTGTGTGTGTGTGTGTGTGTGTGTGTGTGTGTGTGTGTGTGTGTGTGTGTGTGTGTGTGTGTGTGTGTGTGTCTGTGTGTGTGTGTGTGTGTGTGTGTGTGTGTGTCTGTGTGTGTGTGTGTGTGTGTCTGTGTGTGTGTGTGTGTGTGTGTGTGTGTGTGTGTCTGTGTGTGTGTGTGTGTCTGTGTGTGTGTGTGTGTGTGTGTGTGTGTGTGTGTGTGTGTGTGTCTGTGTGTGTGTGTGTGTGTGTGTGTGTCTGTGTGTGTGTGTGTGTGTGTGTGTCTGTGTGTGTGTGTGTGTGTCTGTGTGTGTGTGTGTGTGTGTGTGTGTGTCTGTGTGTGTGTGTGTGTGTGTGTGTGTGTGTGTGTGTGTGTGTGTGTGTGTGTCTGTGTGTGTCTGTGTGTGTGTGTGTCTGTGTGTCTGTGTGTGTGTGTGTGTCTGTGTGTGTGTGTGTGTGTGTGTGTCTGTGTGTGTGTGTGTGTGTGTGTGTGTGTGTGTGTGTGTGTGTGTGTGTGTGTGTGTGTGTGTGTGTGTGTCTGTGTGTGTGTGTGTGTGTGTGTGTGTGTGTGTGTCTGTGTGTGTGTGTGTGTGTGTGTGTGTGTGTGTCTGTGTGTGTGTGTGTGTGTGTGTGTGTGTGTGTGTGTGTGTCTGTGTGTGTGTGTGTGTGTGTGTGTGTGTGTGTGTCTGTGTGTGTGTGTGTGTGTGTCTGTGTGTGTGTGTGTGTGTGTGTGTGTGTGTCTGTGTGTGTCTGTGTGTGTGTGTGTGTGTGTGTGTGTGTGTGTGTGTGTGTGTGTGTGTGTGTGTCTGTGTGTGTGTGTGTGTGTGTGTGTGTGTGTCTGTGTGTGTGTGTGTGTGTGTGTGTGTGTGTGTGTGTGTGTGTGTGTGTGTGTGTGTGTGTGTCTGTGTGTGTCTGTGTGTGTGTCTGTGTGTGTGTGTCTGTGTGTGTGTGTGTCTGTGTGTGTCTGTGTGTGTGTGTGTGTGTGTGTGTGTGTGTGTGTGTGTGTGTGTGTGTGTGTGTGTGTGTGTGTGTGTGTGTGTGTGTGTGTGTCTGTGTGTGTGTGTGTGTGTGTGTCTGTGTGTGTGTGTCTGTGTGTGTGTGTGTGTGTGTCTGTGTGTGTGTGTGTGTGTGTGTCTGTGTGTGTGTGTGTGTGTGTGTGTCTGTGTGTGTGTCTGTGTGTCTGTGTGTGTGTGTGTGTGTGTGTGTGTGTGTGTGTGTGTGTCTGTGTGTGTGTGTGTGTGTGTGTGTGTGTGTGTGTGTGTGTCTGTGTGTGTGTGTGTGTGTCTGTGTGTGTGTGTGTGTGTGTGTGTGTGTGTGTGTGTGTGTGTGTCTGTGTGTGTGTGTGTGTGTGTCTGTGTGTGTGTCTGTGTGTGTGTGTGTGTGTGTGTGTGTGTGTGTGTGTGTGTCTGTGTGTGTGTGTGTGTGTGTGTGTGTGTGTGTGTGTGTCTGTGTGTGTGTGTGTGTGTGTGTGTGTGTGTGTCTGTGTGTGTGTGTGTGTCTGTGTGTGTGTGTGTGTGTCTGTGTGTGTGTGTGTGTGTCTGTGTGTGTGTGTGTGTCTGTGTGTGTGTGTGTGTGTGTGTGTGTGTGTGTGTGTGTGTGTGTGTGTGTGTGTCTGTGTGTGTGTGTGTGTGTGTGTGTGTCTGTGTGTGTGTGTGTGTGTGTCTGTGTGTGTGTGTCTGTGTGTGTGTGTGTGTGTGTGTGTCTGTGTGTGTGTGTGTGTGTGTGTGTGTGTGTGTGTGTGTGTGTGTGTGTGTCTGTGTGTGTGTGTGTCTGTGTGTGTGTGTGTGTGTGTGTGTGTGTGTGTGTGTGTGTGTGTGTCTGTGTGTGTGTGTGTGTGTGTGTGTGTGTGTGTGTGTGTGTGTGTGTGTGTGTGTCTGTGTGTGTGTGTGTGTGTCTGTGTGTCTGTGTGTGTGTCTGTGTGTGTGTCTGTGTGTGTGTGTGTGTCTGTGTGTGTGTGTGTGTGTGTGTGTGTGTGTGTGTGTGTCTGTGTGTGTGTGTGTGTGTGTGTGTGTGTGTCTGTGTGTGTGTGTGTGTGTGTGTGTGTGTGTGTGTGTGTCTGTGTGTGTGTGTGTGTGTGTGTGTGTGTCTGTGTGTGTGTGTGTGTGTGTCTGTGTGTGTGTGTGTGTGTGTGTGTCTGTGTGTGTGTGTGTGTGTGTGTGTGTGTGTGTGTGTGTGTGTGTGTGTCTGTGTGTGTGTGTGTGTGTGTGTGTGTGTGTGTCTGTGTGTGTGTGTGTGTCTGTGTGTGTGTGTGTGTGTGTGTGTGTGTGTGTCTGTGTGTGTGTGTGTGTGTGTGTGTGTGTGTGTGTGTGTGTGTGTGTGTGTGTGTGTGTGTCTGTGTGTGTGTGTGTGTGTGTGTGTGTGTGTGTCTGTGTGTGTGTGTGTGTGTGTGTGTGTGTGTGTGTGTCTGTGTGTGTGTGTGTGTGTGTGTGTGTGTGTGTGTGTGTGTGTGTGTGTGTGTGTGTGTGTGTGTGTGTGTGTGTGTGTGTGTGTGTGTGTCTGTGTGTGTGTCTGTGTGTGTGTCTGTGTGTGTGTGTGTGTGTGTGTGTTTGTGTGTGTGTGTGTGTGTGTGTGTGTCTGTGTGTGTGTGTGTGTGTGTGTGTGTGTGTGTGTGTGTGTGTGTGTGTGTGTGTGTGTGTGTGTGTGTGTGTGTCTGTGTGTGTGTGTGTGTGTGTGTGTGTCTGTGTGTGTGTCTGTGTGTGTGTGTGTGTGTGTGTGTGTGTGTGTGTGTGTCTGTGTGTGTCTGTCTGTGTGTGTGTGTGTCTGTGTGTGTGTGTGTGTGTCCTATCTGTCGGTGTGTAGGGGCTTGCCTTTGGTAATGTGATGCATGCATCACTAAGGCAAATGCTTGAGTGGTCATATCTGACAGACCTCCTGTTCAGGTCAGAGACAAGGTAATAATGGGACAATGAGGTCTTCTCGATGTGTCCATACATGTCATTGAGTCACATTTTCTCCCTGTCATGCTGACCAGTCTGGATTGGGAAGTCAGCGCTAGCAGTAAGGATTTTTATGACTCAAAGGACTAACTTTTATTTCTGACAGATGTAAATATTACTGAAAAACTAAATTATACACTGTGATCTCAAACTCTGTTAACTTTATAAGCATTTAGAAAATGAACAATGTTCCACTTACAAAATTATCATTTAGTAATCCAGAAAATTATATTATATTCATCGTTCTCAGTTTGTGAAAAAAGTCACCTGTTTTAATATGAAAAAAAACATAGCAGTATAGCAGCAAAAACTCCTTTGATAATAACTTTTTTGCATAAAAATTTATAGGATTTACAAATACTTACATATTTTTGTCTAGTTTTTGAAGAAAAAAATATATACATTTTGGCTGAACAACAAAGAGGTTTAAAGTGATAAAAAACAACTATTGACCAAATAAGTATAAAGTTTTCTCTTCCAAAATAATATTACATTCTATGACAGTCTGATTTTTAACATAAAATATATTAAGAATTGTCAGAATTTTAGCTATTATCCTTTCTTGTCTAAATCATCTTAGGTGCTGCAATACCGTCTCTGAGCTGAAAGGCCCTCCTACAACAACATACTGCCAAAGATACAGGTGCTAAGTGTGACTGAGGTAGTTCTTCTGAAGAGGAGGTTACCAAAAAAATCTTTGTTTTTTTATTTTTATTTTCCATAATGCATGGAATGCTATATACTCTAGAAATAGTAAATGACCACCCCTGGAGGTATGTGTATGTGTGTTTGTGTGTGTGTTGGGGGTATCATTGTATTACTCCATCTTGATATAGGCAGCCAATCTAATTTCATCCTTTTAGTCACTAAAGGTTACCTGGCAACAACTGGGAGTGTTAACTACATAATTAAAAAGCACGCACCAGCACTATCACAGTCTGAGAACCTGTAACAGTTGTCACAAACTCAATCTGTCAAAACATTTATGATAGCAATCCTCACAATGTAATCAATTTGTTTATACTAGGCTGAGGACATGATCACCTCACTTAAAATGTGCAAGTAAAATCATAGCACAATTAATTCTCACTACTTGTCTGATTTGACAGCAACTATGACATATTGAAGGAAGTGAGGTAAGTGACTAGGTGATAACTCACTTGCCTCTGATACAATGAACATCAGAAGGCAATGGGTTCTGTTCCCATACTAGGAGTATGGATTTACTCATTGCAGCGAGCAGTGTGATGGAAATCTGCAGTCCTTCAGATACATCACCCTGAGGTCATATCTACCTGAGCTGATGATAATAATGTTGAATGTTAAACATCCCGTGGAACTATTGGATGCTGTCTGTTCCTTGCAAAGGACAGCAGAAAACATGATGAAAAGCCAGACTGGTCATCTTAGGGAAGTCTTGGGTACCTTGGGAAGACATTTCCACTAATTAGAACCTACAATTTACAATGTGTATGCGGATATCTCCTTAGGCTCAAATCCAGTGAATCTTTAAGTGATTATAGTAAGTGAATAGGTGCAGAAAGAACAATCCTTACTAACTCCCCAAAATGGGTTTCTTCTCACTGGAAGCAGCAATGTTAACCAGCTTGGCTCACTAATACTTATCCTAGAATTGAATAATGTGCACCTCCACTGAACAGCAATTCATAGCAAGTCCACTTTTCAATAGGCTGACAAAGGATTTGCTTATTTATTGTATTTGTTTATCCTTTGTTGACCAGGCTAGTCCCACTAAGCTAGTAGCCTCTTCAGCCAAGACTCGAGGTGGTATTTATAATGACTATGGGAAATTTGGCCAGGGCAGCAGGGAACCTCCTCTAATCTGTTTTATATATTTTATTTGTGAAATTTGAAAAGCAAGAACAAATGAAGTTTTGGTCAATAAATAAATAGAAATTATTAGAAACATTAAAAAGATAAAATGTGGTTATGATGGAAAAAGTGGGGGAAGTGATGAATATGAATAAAATAAATGTATGGAAGTATGTCTACATACTTAAAAATATAAATAATTAAAAAATATAGCTGTAACATATATATATATAAATATATATATATATATATATATATATATATATATATATATATACATATGTATGTATGTATGTATACATATATATATATATATATATATATATATATATATATATATATATATATATATATTTATGTATGGAGCTACATCGGAATGCAAAATGTTCAAAGAATTGACATTCAGAACAGCCTCAGAAGCTTGAAACTGTAGAATACAAAACTGCAATTAATAAAGAATGGAAGAATCTCCCCTGCTACTTATATATACTAACTCTAAGATTGCACTTCACCTGGGAAAGGGCAAAAAAACCCAAACTCAGCTGTACTGCAAATTCTTGCACAATTACTCACTTCTACTGTTCAGTCTTCCATTGCTTGCTGTTATGGCAGTTTGATATTCTGCTGTTTTGAGCTTCTAGGGTCAATGTTCTGAACCTTGATGTTTTGAACATTCAGTGTTCTTACAGGGACCTATATACTGTATCCATACTCCTTTTTTTCAATAAGTGCATTGGAATCTTTTACACCCACCTCAGCTACCCCCAACTCAGGCAGATGGGACCTCAGTCTAACACCACATTTCAAGGACTTTGGTTTAACATCTCATCCAAATGATATAATGTAAACATTATCAAATATCAAGGCATCTCCATTTAGTTTGGTTCCCAGGTTGAAACTTTGAAAAAACACTCATTCTTTTCAAAATTTCTTTCATCTAGCATCACTTGGGGGTAGTTGTCCCTTCAGTAATCAGGGCAATTGCCTTGCTCTTGAAAAGGTCCTGGCATGAAGAAAAGAGAATTGCATTTGAAATGAAAAGTAGTTAAAAGAAAAATCACTGCAACTAATGAAGTGTTCAGAACAGATGTCACCACAGTGGTTCTGTAGGTTGGGGTTAACAAAAAAAAAAACAAAAATCCATTCAGTGTTGAAATGAAAGTCAAGACAATCTTAAGTATAATACTTTTAATAGTTTGAAAAAAACTGCACTAGGGCAAATGCAGTCTCCAACATAAATGCATAAACTTTAATATCAACCCAATTATCGAGATTTTTTTTAAATAGTTATAATGATTTAGACTGTCTATTTAATACAGGGGGGTTATTCCATATACACACAATAGGATGTGATGGAAACTTTGCTCTAGCAACAGTTCTGCCTCTTCCAATCTTAGATGAATATTTACACCCCCTAGTAATTTGAACAGAATCTGTAAGCTCAATGTTTAATAATAATCAGAGTTCCTCATTACTTAATGCCCGATAAGCTAGGTACAACTTTATTTGCATTCACCTATAACTTATGGGAAAAAGACCAAAAACGTCAAAACTAGATATGGAAGAGTTTTCAGCCTAGAAATTTTCTTGGTAAACTTCCACCGTATTCTTTCCAAAATTAATAAATCCCCTTTAGTGTACACACAAAACATCATATTATATTTGATAATAGGTCAAATATATGCAATAAATATTTTTTTCCAAATAATTATGTATTCCTTGAAACAAAGACCTTAAAAAATAATGCTGCAACTTTGAGAATTTTGGTTTTACTTATTTGGACGTTTGACCTAAACTTAAAATTATTAAAAATTCTAATGCTCAAGTCCATATATTCTGACAAATTTGATAAAAATAACCAACAACAGCTGTTCAGGGAACTCGACACTTGAAGACAACCAGAGCCAAAAACTGTTCCCAGAAAAAAAACATGATCCACGAAAATGTCACAAAGAACTTCTTTTAATCAACGTACAAAACAGAGGTTGAGCGCTTTCATCTACCCAATGTAGATTTCATCAGAACACTAAATAATTCAACACTTGTCTCTTAAATACTTTTAAGTACCTGCCTAAAACATCACCTGACTAATTAAACCACATTATTATTAAGAAACCAACTGAACAACTTTAAAAATATAACCTACCCAACAGAACCTTTCTATTCCCATCTTCATTATTTCCCCTTATCCTTGCTCCTTTCCATATAAATCCAATCAATTTTTTTCTTTCCTACTTGTTAACTGAGAATTGAACTGTATGGAGTAGTTATAGTAACTAACTCCTGTACTAGTTTTTTATACATAAGAGTGTTAGCTTTTATTTTTATATGTTTTTACTTGCTAACTCTATTACTAACTCTTAGATGTTCATTATTATTAGTACTGTTAGTACATTTTTGTATAACAATTTGTGTGTGTATAAAAATTTTTTCTTCTTCTCAGAATGTATCTCACTCTGTGGAGCTTTTCTCCCCGGGCCTCTACTGAAAATGGAAATTCATCCAGCTAGACTAGCCCGGTCAACAAATGTAAAATAAAATATATAAAATAAAATAATACTTTGAATTAAAAATGCCTAAAACAGCCTCAATACAATCATGTACTAACAGTTCTCTATCTATTAGAATAAAATTTATAACCCCAACTCTAATACTAACTGAATAAATATTTCATATGAAATACTGTAATAGATACATGAAATGCATGTGAAAATATATGATGCACATCTAACAAGGAATGCAAGTTACATAACAATTGCAGTGTAAAATTATAAACTGACGCAATTATATTATACATTTCTAAAAATCTTACTATTTATATTGAAAAAGTAATAAAAAGTGAAAAAATATATGAAAAAATATATATAAAGGTTTTTTAACAAGCCTACTGTATTCCTGCTACATAATTAATTTCTTATTAGGGGCTTGGTAGGAATATAATCATTAATGCCCGGTGGACTTGCCGCATTTAACTTAATCTGCCATTTAATCTCTTTTTCTCCCAAAATTGCCTTAATATTACCTCCCCTGGGGTTGTTCTTTACTACTTTTAGAATGGCAATTGTGAAGGAATCACAACCGGCACTACTAGCTAAGTGTCTATATAGAGCATTGTTCGTGTCCTTCTTTTTTATACAATATAAGTGATCATAAATTTTATTACGTAATTTCCTGTCGGTTTTTCCAACATAGAAACTTGGGCAGGACGTGCACTTTCCTATATAAACAACATGTTAGGTCTGGCAGTTTCCTTTACAAAAGTAAATCCTACTTCTAATGTTATTCTTCAAACTAATACTCTCCACTTGTAAAATGGAAGTGCACTGATTGCAATGTCCGCATTGCTTGGTCCCTGTCCTGAGGGTATTCCGGAAATTGTCACTATGATTGGACCTAGTATCAATCATCTTTTTAAAATTCATCCCTGTTTTGTAAACATAAGTGGCTCTCTCACCCACTCTATCATGGATTCCTTCATCACTGGTAAGGATATTCCAATTACTATCTATAATCTTCCTCACTTCCCCTACATGTTGCCCAAATTGTATTATGAATGACCTTTGATGTCCATCTCCTGATGTACTACATTCATTTCCCCTGGATGACACTAGGTACTTACCAATAACAGGTATATATTTATTACCCCATTCACATGTAACATATTCAGTGATGTCCTTGATCATGGCTTCAGGATATCCTCTCTGTCTAAATAGTTTCCCAATAAAGGCCATCTCAAAAATCACATCTTCCTTTCTGGAGGTCATCCTGGCAGCCCTTATACATTGCCCTTTAAGAATACTTATTTTCTGCGTGTAGGGATGATTGCTTGAAAACTCCAGGTAAGCATTGCAGAAAGTATCTTTCCTGTATAACTTGGACTGAAGAGAGTGTCCATCACTGAAAATGTAAGTATCTAGATAGTTGATTCCTGTCCTACTGGTGTTATGAGTGAATTGTAAATAGGAGGTACTTCCATTGATATAATCAATGAAATTCTTCAATTTCTCCTCATCCCCCTTCCAAAGGATGAATAAGTCGTCCAGGTATCTTACATGACAACTTATATACTCCTTTCAGGGTGATACCAAGACAAATTCCTCCTCCCAATCCAGTAATACTAGATTTGCATATATGGGGGCACAAGCTGCCCCCATAGCTACACCCGCTGTTTGTTTATAGTGCTCACCTTCGAAGAATATAAAGTTGTTGTCTAGCACAATATTGATGAACTCTGTTAGTAAGTCAGTCTTATCCCACTGTAATAGACTATGTTTGTTCAAGCTGTTAATAAACCTGATCACCTCATCCAATATGGGTATACAAGAAAACAAGTCCTTTACATCAATGGTGACAAATAGTAAATTAGGATCCCATAGATCTTGCTTAAACTTCCCTAAAAATTCCCAGGAGTCTTTTATAATGTGTGGCATCGACTTGTAAATATGCTTTAACAATTGGTCAATGACTTTGCCAAAAGGAAAGGTTTTACTACGACTTCCTGAGATAATGGGTCAGAAAGGGGGAGCCCTGATATTCCTGTAGCAGGAATACAGTAGACTTGTTAAAAAACCTTTATATATATTTTTTCATATATTTTTTCACTTTTTACTACTTTTTCAATATAAATAGTAAGATTTTTAGAAAGGTATAATATAATTGCGTCAGTTTATAATTTTACACTGCAATTGTTATGTAACTTGCATTCCTTGTTAGATGTGCATCATATATTTTCACATGCATTTCATGTATCTATTACAGTATTTCATACAAAATATTCATTCAGTTAGTATTATTAGAGTATTAGTATTATTAGAGTTGGGGTTATAAATTTTATTCTAATAGATAGAGAATTTTTAGTACATGATTGTATTGAGGCTGTTTTAGGCATTTTTAATTCAAAGTATTATTGGTTATATTTTTAAAGTTGTTCAGTTGGTTTCTTAATAGTAATGTGGTTTAATCAGTCCGGTGATGTTTTAGGGGGGTACTTAAAAGTATTTAAGAGACAAGTGTCGAATTATTTAGTGTTCTGATGAAAGCGCTCAACCTCTGTTTTGTACGTTGATTAAAAGAAGTTCTTTGTGACATTTTCGTGGATCGTGGTTTTTTCTGGGAACAGTTTCTGGCTCTGGTTGTCTTCAAATTTGATAAAAAACTGTGTTTTTTAATTTCACTTTGATATCCAAATTAAGTCTGCAAAAAAAAAAGACCTCATATTTATCTTTATTATTATTTAGTCCATTATAATTAGCCAGAAAGTTACTTTACTCAAGTGCAAATTAATTTCTTCTATATCCCTCGCTGATGCTATTACTTGTCCAGATTTGATATCATCAGTGTATACTGTCATCCAAACAGAGGAATGTTGTAGTATCTGAGAAAAAACAATAGGACCCAATAGTGAGCCTTGTGGAACCCATTTAAGCATATCTGCCCAGTTAGACAGTTCTTAATTCTAACTCACTGCTTCCTAGCTTCTGAAATTCGAGCATATGGCTTTGGCCTTCTGAAGGTGAACCATATATATGCATATATATATATATATATATATATATATATATATATATATATATATATATATATATATATATATATATATATATATATATATAAAATGACACACACACACACACACACACACACACACACACACGTGTGTGCGCGCGTACATATATATCTATATATATATATATATATATATATATATATATATATATATTATTCCTAATCCTGTCCACCCCGTCGCACCCAGTGCAAATCTTAACATCTTTAACTCTGCCATGCCCAGCTCTGACTCCTGCCTTTTTGTCAATGACACTGTCTCCAACCCATATAACATAGCTGGACTCACTACCCTCTTGTAGACCTTCCCTTTCACTCTTACTGGTACCAGTCTGTCACAAATCACTCCTGGCGCTCTTCTCCACTCCATCCTGCCTGTACTCTCCACCTCTCCAGGGTCTCCTCCACCTGTTCCCTACTCTCACTACAGATCACAATGTCATCTGCAAACATCATAGTCCATGGGGACCCATGTACATAATCCTGTACCAGTCTTACATACTTCTCTGACACTCCTGACTTCCTCATACAATACCACAACTCCTCTCTAGGCACCCTGTCATATGCTTTCTCTACGTCCACAAAGACACAATGCAACTCCTTCTGACCTTCTCTGTACTTCTCCATCAACACTCTCAGAGCAAACATCTCATCTGTAGTGCTATTTCCTGGCATGAAGCCATAATGCTGATCACTAAGCATCACCTCCCTTCTTAACCTAGCTTCCATTACTCTTTCCCATAACTTCATGCTGTGACTGATCAGTTTAATCCCTCTGTAGTTACTACAGCTCTGCACATCACCCTTATTCTCTAAAATCGGTACCAAAACACTTTTTTTTTCCATTCCTCAGGCATCCTCTCACTTTCCAAGATTTCATTAAACAATCTAGTTAAAAGCTCCACTGCCATTTCACCTAAATACATCTATGCTTCCACAGGTATGTCATCTGGACCAACACCATTTCCATTCTTCATCCTCTTCATAGCTATCCTTACTTCCTCCTTGCTAATCCACTGCACTTCATGATTCACTATCTCCACATCATCCAACCTTCCCTCCCTCTCATTCTCTTCATTCATTAGCCCCTCAAAGTACTCTTTCCAACTGCTCAACACACTCTCCTCGCTTGTGAGTACGTTTCCCTCATTATCCTTTATCACCCTTACCTGCTGCACATCTTTCCTAGCTCGGTCCCTCTGTCTAGCCAATCGGTACAGGTCCTTTTCTCCCTCCTTAGTGTCCAACCTTTCATACAACTCTTCATATGCCTTATCCTTAGCCTTTGCCACCTCTCTCTTTGCCATGCACCTCATCTCCTTATACTCCTGTCTACTTTCTTCATCTCTCTGACAATCCCACTTCTTCTTTGCCAACCTCTTTCTCTGTATACTCTCCTGTACTTCCTCATTCCACCACCATGTCTCCTTGTCGTCCTTCCTCTGTCCAGATGTCATACCAAGCACCTTTCTAGCCATCTCCCTTACTAGCTCAGCTATAGTTGCCCAGCTATTTGGTAACTCTTCACTGCCACCCAGTGCCTGTCTTAACTCTTCCCTGAACTCCACCTCAAAATTACCCTTTTTAAATTTCCACCATTTGATCCTTGGTGCTGTCCTCACACTCCTCCTCCTCTTCTTGATCACCAATGTTATCCTACAAACCACCATCCTATGCTGCCTAACTACACTTTCCCCTGCCCCCACTTTACAGTCTCCAATCTCCTTCAGACTGGCCCTACTACATAAGATATAATCCACCTGTGTGCATCTTCCTCCACTCTTGTATGTCACTCTATGCTCCTTCCTCTTGTTAAAATATGTATTCACCACAGCCATGTCCATCCTTTTCACAAAATCGACTGCCATCTGACCTTCTGCATTCCTTTGATTAACACCATACCTACCCATCACTTCCTCATCCCCTCTGTTCCCTTCACCAACATGCCCATTGAAATCTGCTCCAATCACCACTCTCTCACCATTGGGTACATTCATCACCACTTCATCCAACTCACTCCAAAATTTTTCTTTCTCGTGCATCGCACACCCAACTTGTGGAGCATATGCACTAACAACATTCATCATTACACCATCAATTTCCATTCTCACCCTCCAAAGGAGTTAAACTAATTGGCCTATAATTGGAGATACTGTTCACTGAACCACCATTCTGGATAGGTATAACATCCGTACATTTCTAGCTCATTCGGACACACCATAAAAGGGCATTATATTAAAGAAAGACACAATAACTGTAGAAATAGTTTTAGCATAAATAAAGGGAAAGCATCCTGATAAGTTGTTAGGACCCAGAGAACTGTCCAATCTCATACAGCCCAATGACTTTGTTACAGTGTCCAATCTAAAAAAAAGACATTAATAAATATCATCCTGTAAGGTATCCGTAATACAACTGACCCTACTCATGGAATCACTCACAAGAAAATGTTTATTAAACACCTCATCCAATTCTACTCTTTCATATAATACTTTATTGTTCACAACAATAGAGACAATTCCATTTCCTCACCTTTAAATTCCACAAGAAAAACACAACTAGGTGATGTGAATGTCAATTGGTTGTACATAAACTCTAACTACCCAGCAGCTAGTGTAAACTTATCTGGTTTCACACAACTAATTAAAGTGCCCCACACATTAAAGGAAGACATCAAATTCCCTATTAGACTGTATCCTACTATCACACCCTAGCAAATACATCACCTCAGTTACATTGCCTGACTGTCTCAGTGATCACCTCTCAATTTATACCACCAAACATCTCACACATACACTTAAACAGCATGTTTAGAAAACAACACACAATATTTCCAAGTTTAACCCAGAAATGTTCATTAATAACCTGTCATATATTAACTGGAACTCCCTAAAAATCCTCCCCAACTTTCCTGGATATCTTGAATAGCTGTACACCTTTTAGAAGGAATAGATTAGAAATAAGTAATGTAATTTGACTATTCAAAAATATAGAATGCTAATGCAGGACAGCGAAAAAGCTTTGAAAGCCTGGCAAAAATATAAAACACCTCAATATCTTGAAAACTTCAGAATCCTTCAAAATCATTCTAAAAAGCAAATAAATGAAGACAAAAAGTGATACTATACTAACTTTCAGAATAATAGTAAACACAACTCAAAAAAATTATTGACAGCAGTTAAAGAAATTGTTTATCCTGGCCATAACTTCAACCCTTACACCTCTCCCAATAAATCATAACTCAAAAGCACAATACAATTCATTTCTTATTTCATAGTCATAGATAGTATGGCATTTCTAACCAAGATTTCTCGAACATCTAATCCTAACCCTGCCCAACAGCCACATATCACCACATCCACTTTCACCTTCAAATCTTTGCCCACATCCTATATAAAACTACTCTTAAACAAACTCAAACCAAACTCTAATTCAGCTGATGAGCCTCCAAGCAAGTATCATGAAATAGCAGCCAGTAGCCTTGGCTATTCTGCCGCAGTCCTTGTAAATAGGTCAATCCGGTAACCCCACATTCCCTCTGTCTGGAAATAGTTAAACAGTATCCCTCTGCACAAATAAGGAAATTAACAGACATTACTAACTTTAGAGCTATAACAGTCCTGTCCACCCTCTCCAAAATACTTGAAAAATGTACTCAAAAACAATTGCTACACTATAACATGCAGGAAGAACTCCTATCCCCATGCAAAATGGCTTCCATCTTTCCCACAGTGCTAACACTGTACTCCTAACATATATAGATACTGTAAATAAAGCTGGAGATAATGACAAACTAGTCCCCTCCTTATTTCTAAACTTGTCATAAGCCTTCAGCCCCATTTACCATAACCTACTTCACAAGTCCTCATTAGGTATCTCTCAGACCACCTTTCTTTAATTCAAAAGCTACCTATCCAAAAGGCATCAGTCAATAAAATGACACTCTACTCTCCCTCCTTACCTCCCAGTCACCACAGGTGTACCACAAGGCTCTATCCTTGGTCACCTTCTCTTTAACATTTTCACTGACACCCTACACGCATCCATGCAACAGGCCTCCCTAATACATTAAGCAGATGACTCCAAACTCATTTACACATTTGTCAACATGGCACACCTCCAAAAATTACTCAGGAAGCTTTAACAGCAACTGAAACACAACTTTGTAACTCACAGCTCATCATGCTCAACCTTAAATAACACAAAAACAGTTCTCACTGATGCAATTAAAGCTGCACTTAATAATATTTATCTCCTCCCTGCACTTCTTTATGGTGCTTTCATTCTTAATAACCTTCAGGCATCTAGAAAAATTGTGAAACATTTTAAGACTTTAACAAAAACTTTGTAGGTAAATGTTATAAGTGTTCTTGATAAAGTTTTTATGCAAAAGTGCTTTTAGATAACAGGTTTTTCATTAAAAGTATTTTTCTACGTAATTATATTTTATGGACTTAACTCTAAAATTCATATTAATATTGGGAAGAATCTTGAATGTGATTTGTTAATTAATGATTGTTTTAATTGAAGGAATTATAAATAAGGGGGTATAAGATCCTTTATTGTATCTGATGAAGTTCAGTATGAAATGGACAGAAGCACTTACCTTTTTGTTTTAATAAATTAATCTAGTTCTACAGTGGCTTGACAGCATTTTATTTAAATAGTTTGTGGTTTTATGCTGTGGATATATGGTGGTTAAAATCAAAATTTGAACGATGCTATAACAAAGCTGATAATTTTGTAGCAAATATCCCTTTCAGACTCCACCACTAGACAAAACTAAAAAGCCTAAACTGGGTATCTTATTTATTTATTTAGCTTATTTTACATTTGTTGACCGGGAGTGTCTGGCTGAGCTATTGCCTGTTTTCAGTGGTGGTCTGGGGAAAAAGCTCCAAAGATATACAATGCAATAAAAATAACAATAGAGATACATTTCAATAAAAAATAGCAATAGATAATTTTGGTAGTTAAAATATTAAGCTACATACATGTAAATTGTTGACAGATGAAACAGTACTATAAACAAAAAAGGAGAACATTAAAAAAGTAGAATAAGTTCTATGTTTTGGTTTAAAAAGACAGTTGAGTAAATATGAGGTTTTGTCTACAGAGTAGCAGAAACTTAAAAGGTTAAGTAAGAGAGAACACTGGAATTGATAGAATAAAGCGAGTGAAGAAGGGAGAGTAAGGTTAGAGCTATCCTATCAAACAACATATACACCGTTTCTTACCACCTGTAAAATTATCCAGAATCCAACTGCTTGCCCATTACAAAATAACATTCTACACAACCATGTTCCCAGTCGGTCATTACATTCCAGTGACCAAGAACTCCTGTCTGTCTACAAACCTATCAGATTTACAGGGCATTGTCAGTACTTGTACCATGTTGCTGAGGCCTGGAACTCCTTATCTGTGTCCATTAGGTCTATACCCTCCCTCCCACCCTTTAAAGCCATTCTGAAAGACTTCTTAGCAAAAAGGTGTCTCTGTTCTTGCTCAACACTAGAATAAACTGGATCCCTAAATGTGAACAAATACCTTACACACCCTTACTCCCCCCTCTTCACTCACTTTTATTTATTTATTTATTTTTTTTTTACAGTTGTTGGCCAGGAGTGTCTGACTGGACGTAAGTCCATTTTCAGTGGAGGCCCGGGGAGAAAAGCTCCACAGTTAAAATAAACAGACAGTAGTTACATTGGATTACATAGTGATTTAACAATTTAACAAAACAATTAATTACAAACATATTTACAGATGAAGAACATAGTACATCAGTACACAACTAGAATATTTATCTGTGAAGTGCATAGCAGACATTAACAAATGTTAAAATAAGAAGTTCCTGCTGTATAAGTACTAGGCTTATGAGCATCTGAGCTTGCTATAATCAAGGTAGTTAGTGGGGTGGAAAGAAAGGTAGTGGTTGGATGGGGTGGGTGATATTAGAGTGGGAGTTGCAAGGGCATAGCCAGCATGTTTTTATGTGCACTTTTAGTAAAGTTTTGAAGTGGGTGCATGATGGTACGGAGATAATTGTGGGTGGGAGGAGTTCCATAATTTGGCTATGGTTCTATGGTAGTTTCTTTCTTCTATCATTGTCTCTCCCCAGTGTTCTCTCTAAATGTACCTTAAGCCTGCTTTTCTGTCACATTGTTTTGTAATTCCTGTTTACATTATACTATCTTACCTTTAATTTTTCTATTAACAGGCTAACATTTCTTTGACTATTAAATCATTGTCATATAACGTGCATCTATTGCTAATCACTGTTTTCATACTATGTCTAATTTGGTAAATTATTTAAAATTTATTTATTTTTTTTTGTATTATTTTAAAGACTATAAAACTATTGCTCCTAAAATGGTTTGTAATACTTTGGAGCTTTTCTCCCTGGGCCTCCACTGAAAATGGACTTTTTATAGGTTCATAGATTAGTATTAAGCTAACTGCCCTTGCAAGTCTGTTTAAGCCTAACCAATTATCCTTTGTGAGACTCAAACCCTGCACATTGTTTGTAAGGCAAACACCTTAACCATAGACCACCCTCCCAACCCTCCACTGGACTTTCCCAGTAATTAAATGTCAATAAAATAAATAAATAAATAACACATTTCTGATCATAAGAATAACATTTCTTTGTTGAGACATTAGAAAAAAGATGTTCTTCTTGCTTACATTTAGCTTTCAGTAACAAGCCTTAAATTTCCTACTAACTAAATGATAAGCTCTTTTAGCTGGTGCAGTCATATATCTTTTCCATATACTAAACTTCTTCCTTTGTTCTTCAATAATTTAGAACTTGTTGTGCTCCACCAAGGAGGTAAATAGGTGACAAGTACTGTGAACAGAAAATACATTTTATGTTTTTCTTGCTGCAAAACAAAGAAAACAAGAAAAACAACAAATAACATAACTTCTAAATCAAGCAATGCACAGTCAAAGCAAATATAACAGATATCAAACGTCGTCTACTTGGACTATTTAAGTAACAATACAAGGACTGTGAAAAGAAATATGGACATATAACACTGTAAGCTCCACTCACTGATATTTGTCAGCATTAATATACAACAAAATGCCACTGCTTGAACATGTATACAAAACTTAGGATCTTGGCAACAGATAAATGTTAGAACTGATGTTTCTTCCTATGTTCTTCTATAAGGGTGGTACTTCTTGGAAAGACCATAGGTTTAGACTCAGTTCTAACACTTTTTAATTTGTTTTCTATTATCCAAGTTTGCCTTGCACACTTTATTCAGTAAAGTCACTTGCAATGTGGCAGCTGTATCCTCCCCCTTTACTTTACTTTCCAACATTAAGTTACTACTGCAGTGGAAGACACTTGGTAGTTAAAGCAGAAGCCCACCCTCACATACATTTTAAGTCAGTCTTGGTTTTCTTTTATTTCTATACAATATGGTTCCAATATAGTTTAGTTACTCTCCTTTCTTCAATCACTTTCTTTCTTCTATCATTGTCTCTCCCCAGTGTTCTCTCTAAATATACCATAAGCCTGCTTTTCTGCCACATTGTTTTGTAATTCCTGTTCGCATTATACTATCTTACCTTTAATTTTTCTATTAACTCAGTAAAAATTCTTTAACTATTAAATCATTGTCATATAAATTGTATCTGTTGCTAATCGATGTTTTCATACTATGTCTACCTCATCCTAGAAGTAAAGAAAAGGAAAACCTGCCCTTCTTTGTGTGAGAAATTTGTCTCCACCTACATGACATTCCACAGATTCAGAGAAATCATCCAAATCCATATTTTTGGAGCATTTCTCCCTGGGCCTCTGCTGAAAACAGGATCTGTGGAACCTAGTCGGACTTTCCCGGTCAACAAATGTTAAATAAAAATAAAAATAAATAAATAAAATCTTGGTTTTAGGTTCCATGCTGAAGGAACTTTTTTTTGTCTCAAGACTTACCTACAGTCTAGCAAAGGTAATCCTCAGTTTTGCTAATGTTAGCAGCTACTATAAAAATGTATGCACAGTATTCATAGAAGGTTATTAGGCTAATGGTCCTAGACCCTTTACAAGCCTAGCCATGTTACACCCAAGTTACCCTTGCTGACCTTATTTAGATGGCCATTATTTGCAGTGATTCTTTGATCAGCACTGACTACTCCTGTCCATAAGGGATACAGATGCCACCCCCAGGGAGAATTTACAGTCTCCCATCCAATTGTTCCATCTAGGTTGTGATTTAATAGGGCCAGTGAGTAGCTCTCCTTCACATGAACTGGGAGTTTATTCCATGCATCCATAGGATCATAGGAAGTTACTTGGCTATTGGCCCTGATACCCTTATAAGCCTAGCCAAGAGTTAAGCCCATATTTACACAGGTCACCACCCAAAGTCCCTGCCCAGCAGAGACATAGGTGGAATCTCAGGGGTGTATTTTCTGTTTCCCATTCAGTTATTCAGGTTGCACTCAAAAGTGGATATAGTATCATATAAAGTGGCAATCTCTGGGAGATATTTCTGTCTCTCCATCATGATCTGTTAATATCACAGGCTAGGTTAAAATCCTTGGAGTGAGTGTCCCATTTGATTTGCAGACGTGCATCATTTCCATTAGGCCAGGGTCAGAAACTGCTCAGTAGGGCAGGCCAAGTCACCTCTCGGCAGCCTCTCAGATAAAGAGTACATTGATAGGGCTTTCAGTATATCCTAGTAAGTCTTGTTTTGGAGGCCCTGAATTATCTTGGTGAAAAACCTCTGTGGTCTCTCCAGTTGTGGCAGATGTCTGATGAGGAGCATGCAAAAGGAATCACTGTAGCCTATGAGTAGTCTGATGAGAGTCAAGTACAAAGGGGTTATAACATGCTTAGACCTGGGTGCAATACCCTTACTTATGAGATGCACAGTTTAGAAGGCTTTCCTTACCACTGTGGATGCATAGTAATGGACGTTTAGATTACTATCAACCTGTGTACCTAAATCTTGCACTATTGGGTTAGAGCTTAGGGGGTGCTGTCAATACTGTAGTTAACAGGGAATTCCTCATTACCAAAGGGGATAAATAATCCACTTTTTTTAATTTAGTTTTAGACCGTGGGTTTTGCACCAATGTGTCTGTGATACCTCCTTTTGTAATATGTTAATATAGTTGGGGGACTCAATGATTCCAGTGAACTTGGTAAGCCACAGGATGTCAACTTTAGCCTGGACTTCCAAGCAATATATTCCAAACAGTAAAGGGCCCAGCACAAATCCTCCTTTAAGAAAATTTACTTCACTGTGTTAGAACAGGTACCTATTGATTGCAGAGGTGGTAATTATAAAAAATTGTTAGCAAGACAGGAAACATTATGGAAACTTAGACTGCAGGCTGATAAGCACCTGGTATTGATAAGACAATTAATATTAATTTTAGGTAGTTAGATTAATGTTTTAAAGATTGCTTTTAAAATGCTTTAATTGATGATTTAATTATGTGTGATTAGTTGTAATTAGGTGTGTGTGTGTGTGTGTGTATATATATATATATATATATATATATATATATATATATATAGGAATATGTGTAATGGTAGTATCATTTATTCTGAGTTGGATGAAAGTGCTAAATAAAGTATATTGATATTGGTCCTTTTTCTGTCTGGGATCCGGTGATTTGGTTGCTGACATTTTTAATTATCATCATGTTATTCATCTTGTTGGTTTGGTGAGCTTTATTTGTTTGATGTGGTGATGGTGTTCATGGAAGAAGGAGATCTAGATGCTACCTTGGTTGTTCATTCCATTCCATAGAATTTATGTTCTATGTTTTAAAGTTTGAACTCCAGCATTGAAAATTTACAGTTTTTCATTTCTTTATTTTCTGGACAAGTTAATTCCCAATTAGCCACAGTTACTTCTCTAACATCTTTCACAGGGGATAATTGTGGCTAAGGATTGTTTGTGTCAATCGGTTCATGCTGGGGGACTGTCTGCCAATTTTGGACACTCCTACCACAGGTTTAGAACTTTTTTGTGTCTTTCTCCAATCCCTTTGGTCATTTAGTATGAATTGCTTAAAAGTTATCAAAAGAAACTGTACAGATATCAATGTTTAATGTACAAAAACTTTCATTTTTCATGAGTACATCACTTTAAAGATAATGCTTAAAGGACTGAGTGTTTATAAATTCCCTAATGGTTTGGACAGTAGAAATCCTTTTTATATTCAATTGACCACTTTTGTTAATAACATGGGATTGGAATTACTTAATAAATTGATTGAAAGCAATGAGTGTTTGTTACAGGCTTTAAGTATTGAGATCAAAGATTTGGATGTTCAAATTAAAAAATGTTAACATCAAAAATTGATAAAACTGGGAGTTGAGTGCATCCTCATGAATATTGCTAGAGGAGTCCTCATGACAGTGGAGCAGAAAAAGATGAAAATCGTCAGATACCAAACAGTGTATAATAATGGGAATGCGTATCCACTTCCTGTTTCACGCAACCATTTGGTTGTTCAGAGGGTAAATTATTTTGAAGTGAGTGTTGTAGTGAACAATACAGAGTCTGAGTCTTCAATTTCAACACCTTTTGACAATGAGGATTTTTTTTAAGAGAACCATTAAAAGGATGTTCGAGAGGATTGCAGGTTCACTCCAAGACAACTTCAGTGATAACTCATGGGAATCGTTTTGTCAGCATCCTCAAGGGAGTTGCTCCAACAAGTGGAGAAGCAGGCAATGGAGACATCATCAGTGAGTGAAATGCAAGGAAATGTTTTTGTTGAACATTAAACTTTTCTTTGTGGCAGTATATTTATAATTTTTCTAAAGAACAGTTCAATGAAACACAAGTTAAATTGTTGAACAAAGGTCTGTCCTTTGTGCCAAGTAAGCAGACAGACTTTTCTCATCCTTTGTTAAATCATTAAGTTTTATTAATTTTGAGAACAACATGTTAAAGAAACCTAGCAATTCTAATCCACCTCTTCAGTCTACTATTTTAGCATTTCATAATTTATGTGAGAGGGATGTGTAGTCAAAACATTAAATGATAAAGTTAAACATAGTTTTTTTTTAATTTAAGCAAGAGAGAAAGAGATATTTTATATGGATTTAATAAAAGAAAGGAGTTACAGTTTATGAAAGCTGATAAAGGCAGTGGGCATGTGAACTTGTACCATTCCGACTATGTTAAAGAAATGGAATTAATGTTGCGTAATCCCTTGAAGCATAAAATTGTGAATCTATTGGACATTCATAAACAATATGAATACATTTCTACTATATCATTAAATTTGTTCACTGAAAACTCTGTCACATTACATATTTAACAATTTATGAATGTAGACACCCCTAGATTAGAGGTGCTTTTTGGCATGCTTAAGTTACATGGTAAAGTTTTTCATATTCCTTTTAGACTGTTTACTTCTGACTCAGGAAGTGTCATTAAAGGCATTTCTGCTTTTTTGGACACCATTTTTAACCCTATAACACAAGAGCTGCATAGCTATACAAGGGATTCTTGGGATTTCTTTAAATAAGTTAAGAACCTTTAGCATTATTTTTTCTCTTGTCAATTTTTCTCCTGTAAGATTTTTTTACTTTGGATGTTAAGTCTTTATATACCTACTGACTTGGTGTTAGAATATCTAAAGTCCTTTTTGTCAAAATACACTAATTTAACAAATACGCTAACACCTGTTGTTTATTGATGGAAGTCATTTTAAATAATAACTTTTTTATTTCAGTGGGAAATATTATCAACAATTTTGCAAATTTAGTCAAAGGGTCATGATAAAGTGAAATTTTGAGTCACAACATTCTCTTTAGGACACATAAAATTTTACAAGAGGTTTGCTGATGATTTGATTTTTGGTACTGATGCCTCGCAAGAACAAATGCTGGCATTTGTAGAACAGGTAAGTCTCGGTTCTAATTTTTTGAAGTTTGCAATAGGATGCATTGGATTCTGTGTGCCCTATTTTGGATGTGATGGTAGGATGGGATTTCATCGTTCTGACCTTAGTTAGCCAAATATATAGAAAATCATGTTTTTCCAACAATTAATTTCATCATACCAGTGCACTCTTGGGGTTTATGAAAAGAATATCCCAAAGGGACAGATGATAAGACTACCTAGACTTACCACTGATCAGACCATTTTTCTAGAAGGAATACAAGTAATAATCAAGTTATTTCAAGTCAGGGGGTATAAAGTAAGTTTGTTACAACAAACAGCAGATAAAATTATTGGTAAAAGGGATCAGTATTTTTACCCAGTTTGATGGGGGGGGGGGGCATTTTGAACATCTCAACTGAATATGATGGGTCTACATCACTTCGTCGAAGTGACACATCTTTGGAAATGCCATTCATCGAATTCCCCCCACACCCCCCTCTAATTATATATACCAAGTCCAAGACTGCACTACAGTGGGGAAAGGGCAAATTTCCTGATACTCACTGTACCACGATCTCATTATGAACAGTTCAAGTGAATGATGTGGTTGATGTAGGTGCACTGAAAATGCCATTTGCTGAACTGATTTTTTGCTGAACTGACAGGGGCCCGAATATGATAGGACTATGAATTTTAAATGCAGTTATGTCATAAATATGACAGCCGATGATTACAGTATTAAGAATGTGATTTGGGGCAAATGGAAAGCACTCTTGGGAAATTCTGATTTAGTTGAAGCTGTTGGGGTTTCCCCTAGATATATTCACCACTAACATGCCACACAGAACTCACCACTGCACTGCTTAACAGCAAATGCAATGGCTAGAATAACCCCATCAATTAACATGCACTCAATTTACCTTCGCACATAGACATTGGACGGCGCAGTGGTGCAGCGGTTGCATTGTTGCCTCACAGCAAGAGGTTCTCCAGTTCAATCCTCAGCAGGGGTGCCTTCTGTGTGGAGCCTGCATGTCCTCCCTGCATTTGTGTGTGTTCCCTCTGGGTGCTTCAGTTTCCTCCCACTTAACAAAGACAAGCGTCTGGAACATTTCTCCCCGGGCCTCTGCTGAAAATTGGCTTCATTCCAAATCAGACTTTCCTGGTAAAAAGCAAATGTTAAATGTGACTCATCCAACAACCTGATAAAATATCTGCCCTTCAACTTATGCTTCAACCCTGCATTAATAACTGTAATCTCTGATCCTCCACCAGATCCCTATTGCAAGTCTCCAAATACTACAATAAAGCTGGTGACTCTCTCTATTCTAACTACATCTCAAAAAGTGGAATTCCATCCCTCAGCCAATTGTAACCATTGCCAACCCACCTCACTTCAAAAAAACCACTAAAAGACTTCCTAGGTATCAACTGGATCTGCTCATGCTGCAGTCCTGGTTAATAACTTCCACTTGCTCTCTCTCTCTCATCTCTCACTCTCAGCAACTATTTCTACTTATTTACTCTTTGCACATACACAGTACTTTTCTCTGGTACAATCATTATGTTTTCAGGTACAAACTGGTATATGTCACAAATATTCAAACCTTTGTACTTAACATGACCTTATTGTGTATTTTGTTTTGAAAAAAAATTACTATTTCTGTATTTTGTATTTTGTTTTTGTAAAATCTTGTAAATTTTGTTCTATGTAAAATTTTGTAAAAAAATTGTAACTTGTTTCTGAAGGTTTTCTCCATGGGCCTCTGCTGAAATGGGCTTCCACCCAGTTGAACTATTCCAGTAAACAAAAGTAAAATAATAAAAATAAAAATATATACATATAGAAGACCTAGGGATATTAAACAATTTTTAGATACAAACAATACCAAATTGCCTTTAATTAGTAAAAAAAGGGAAGAGATGTATAAAAAATGCATTTTTGTACTGTCTGTAATTGTATTTTAGAGGCCCTAACATTACAGTAAAGCATGTAGAAAGAGCAATAGGCATAAAGAGTTATTATGATTGTAATTCTATGGGAATTGTATACATTGCAGTTTTTTCAGACATTTTAAAAGAATTTAAGAACATTTGTCTGCCATCAAAGTTAAAGACAATAGCAATGCCTTGTCTAGACACGCACAAGTGTGCAGTTCTTTTAAGAATTTGTACTTCACTGTGTTAGAACAGATACGTATTGATTGCAGAGGAGGTAATTATACAAAATTGTTAGAAAGAGGGGGAAACATAATGGCAGCTTAGAATGCAGGCTGACAGGGATCCTGGTATTATTGAAACAATATTACGTGTTTTAGGTAGTTATATTAATGTTTTTAAGACTGCTTTTAAATTTTTTTTAATTCATGGTTAATTATGCATGTAATTAATTGTAACTGGGTGTGTATATGTACATGGATATATGTAATGGTAGCATCATTTATTATGAGGAAATCCTGATTTGGATGAAAGTATTAAATAAAGTACACTGATACTGGGGCTTCTTCTATGTGATGTCTTCTGGTGGTGATTTGGTTGTTGTTCTTGATATTTTTTCATCCGCACCATGTTATTCAATTGTTGGCTAGTACTTATTTTCTTGAGTTTTGTCTTGGATGCCTTGGATTAAAGCAGAATCACTCTGGACCTCTGTCAAAAGACACCAATCACTGTGCAGCTCTGATTAATGTAAAGATATGGATACAGCAGTATACTTTCAACAGCTTATAAAAGTAAGATTATTCAATCAAAGTACTTCTCTTTGTATAAATGATCCAGGAGTCACTCAACTGTACAGAATTTATATAGGCACTAAAAACATGATAAGCTGATTAATAAATATGGAAACTGTTATACTCACTTATCTGTACAACTTAATTTAATTGTTCAAGCTTGTAACATTTACTTGGAGCTTTTCTCTCCGGGCCTCCACAGACAATGGGCTCTTATGTTCCAGTGGACTATCCCAGTAATAGAATGCCAATAAATAAATAATTAAATAATAACTAATGCATAATAAATAATAAGCCCTCCACCCAATAAAACTACATCTAGAAATCTCAAGTGTTCCCCCAACCTAAACGGACCAGGTTACCTCCCAGTGCACTAGATGAGAAATCCACTGACCTCTTGATGTAAAAACAAGTGCTTGCTAGAGTGTAAAAATATACTATGTTAAACAACAGCTAGTTAGATAATGATTTCAGAGTGATTAAATAAGTAGAACAGACAATGACAGGCAAAATGCCCTTTTTTCAATATATGCACAAGGAAAGGCAAATAAGTAATTCAATACATCAATAGCACTATAGAAAAGGAGGAGCTTATTAAGTTCAATTTATAGTAGGGGTGGGCAACTTAAAAATCACCAGGTTTAAAAAAATTGATGAACAAAAGGGAGGGCAGGTGGAAAAACCAGCAAGGAATCGACTGCAGTGATAAAGACAAAGGCCCAGAAATTCAGTGTATTTAAGTATCACTCCAGAGACTATTTAACCAGTAAACAAAAATTTAAATGTGCGGCCTAGATATTTAAGTGTCTATTTCACACATAGAACAAAAATATAAGATCAAACAGATTTCAGAAAACAAAATGCAGCAGGTAAAATAGAAAGGAACTCTATCAACAAGTCACAGACAAAAATAGAAAGATCTTCTTTCCTCACCCAGTAGGAGAATCACTAGCAGTGCTTTAGTTTATGCAAACTTGTAAAGATAAAGGCCCAGAAATTAACTGTGTATTTAAATATGACTCGAGACAATTTAATCAATGACAAAAATATGAAATGGACAGCCTAGATTATTTAAGTGCTGTGGAACTTTTCTCCACTACCTCTGTTACAGACTAGAGGTAAAACAATATTGGTGCACAATCACATAATGGCATATTTTAGGATAATGTATGGTATGTGCAGATTATGTTCTAAAATTGTTAAGAAAGAAAAGCTCGTAATGCGCCTCTCTGTTAACAAAGTGGTGCGTGACAAGTTTTGATAAGCAATTCTTACAGCTGGTTATATTCTTATCTCACTCAAAAACAAAAAAAAAATCTTGCTTTTTTCCCACTTTTCTGAGATTTAAAAAAGTTCAAGTTACAGGCTTGCTGTTCTTGAACTGTTTTGTAAGTTTCTGTGAGGCCATTTTTGCTTGGGCTAAAGGAAAGTCTCTCTGTTGATCAGTGGCAGTGATAAACATTGAGCTGTTTCCCTGCCCCCCATGGGAGTGGTTACTGACTTGAAACTGTAGTTTTATTGGCTGTTTTGGGTCAATTCCTGGCTCTTTCCAGCCCCTGCTATCAAGCACGCTTTAGAGTACTTTACCGCGGAGTTGCAACTAGAGCAGCATCGGGCAGCGCCGGTTTAACAAGGTTAAACTTTTTCTGGCTCCATAAAGTCTGTTCTTCATTTTTTCCCTTAGAACTGCTCTACTAGTAATCTAAACAGTATATCCCTTAACTAAAAAGCGCAGCACTTGTTCCTAAAAGCTTTTACTTGTCTTAAAAGCATCTTCTTTTCAGGTTTAGCACTTCTGTATTATACAAAGTCCCTCACTAGCAAACCCCCCCCAGGAGTACCCACTTCCTTACTAAGTCCTCTCTTATTCAGTTACACCCCTAACTTCTAAATTTCTCTAGCATGTCGAAGGGCCAGATGCTGGCGTCCTCTTCTGTCCAGTTGGTGAATTTGGGAATATTGAGGCAATGTTACAATTGTCTCATGGACACTGACAACCCTCTCCTCCTCCCACATAAAGTACAGTTTTGTACCTACCATAAATGTAGATGTTCGAGGATCCACATTGCTGCAGTCCTAACTATTGGGTAGTCCGCTGTCCAGTCGGCCCGAATATCAGAGTATATGGCTGACGTCGGTCAGGGCGCATTAGACTGACGTCAGTACGTCAGGGTACTAATGCGCATGACCGACGTCATATCCTCAGTCTTTTCTTGCCCCAGATGTCAGAAGACCCTAAAAAAAACAAGGCCCAAAATACCTGCACCAAAAATATGTACATTATATACAAAAATATATATATACAAAAGTATCAGCATAAAACCTCACCTACACAACCACCCCTAAACACAGAGGGGAAGGAGGGAGGGTAAATTGGACTGCAGCAATGTGGATCCTCGAACATCTACATTTATGGTAGGTACAAAACTGTACTATGTTCTTCATTCCACATTGCTGCAGTCCTAACTATTGGGTAGAATCCCAAAGCAGAGGTAAGGGAGGCTGGCAAATCATAAAGAAGCAGGAGCTGACAACATGCCTTGCAAAATAGCTGTGGCAAAACCAGCCCTAGACTTAGAGTAGAGAGGAAGGTGATAATGCTTAGAGAAAGTATGCACTGAACTCCAAGTAGCTGCCTCCAAAATATCTTTAGTTGCCACCCCCCTTAGAAATGCTGTTGAAGTGGCAGTAGCCCTAGTGGAATGAGGCCTAATCCCAGCTGGAATCTCCTTGCCATGATGGGAATAACAAAATGCAATGCAAAACCCAATCCACCTAGAAATAGTTTGTTTCGACACAGGCTTGCCCTGCGAACTCAAAGCAAAAGAAACAAACAACTGCTGAGACTGCCTAAAATCCTTAGTCCTGCTTAAATAATAACGCAATTGCCTGTGTACATCTAAAGTGTGCAAAATCTTTTCCCCTTTATTTTGAGGGTCTGCATAAAAAGCAGGCAAATGAATAGTTTGGTTTAAAGCCACACTAGAAACCACCTTAGGCATAAAGGAAGGATTAGTACGTAATGATACCCTATCCTTATGGAAAATCAAAAAGGGCTCTACTGCCATAAGGGCCTGCAACTCAGATACCCTTCTTGCAGAAGTAATAGCCAACAGAAAAGCAGTCTTCCATGACAAATATTTCAATTCAGCAGTAGCCGCAGGCTCAAAAGGTTGTAGAGTAAGTTTTTCCAACACAAAATTGAGATCCCAAGCAGGAGTGGGAGCTGTACGTGGGGGTCTTATATTCTTTGCCCCTCTGAGAAACTGCTTGAACAAAGGATGCAAAAACAAAGGTGGGTCACAATCATAGTGAGCTGAAATTGCTGCAGCATGAATCTTAATGGAAGAGAAGGACAAACCTTTGTCCAATAACTCAGTAAGATATTGAAGAGCCACACTCAAATTAGGCTCAGTAATCTCCAAATTCTTTGCTGCACTCCAAAATAAAAATCTCTTCCATTTTTCTGCATACACTTTCCTTGTACTAGGTCTTCTAGCTTCCATAATCACATTTAAAACTTGTTGAGGAAGTTGAGACCGGCTGTCTCTCAAAACAGAATATGCCATGCTGTTAGATGAAGAGAGCGAAGCTTGACATTGAGCAGGTGGCCGTCTCTGAGACAAGAGGTGTGGAATCAAGGGTAAAGGCCATGGAGGCTTCTTTACTAGACTCCTCAGTAATGGGTACCAGTGCTGCCGAGGCCAATCTGGAGCTATTAAAATCATCCTTGGCTTGTCTTGTCTGACCTTTAGAAGCACCTTTGGAAGAAGAGGCAGAGGTGGAAACGCATACACATGAAGATTTTTCCAACTGAAAGAAAGAGCATCCACTTTCCAAGCTGTGTGATGTAACCTCTTTGTGCAAAACTTTGGCAGCTGGTGGTTTAGTGGAGAAGCGAACAGATCTATGTCTGGAGTTCCCAGGACACTGTCAACCTTTGAAATACATGAAGATCCAGTTTCCACTGTGGGGATCCATGATTTGTCTGCTTAACACATCTGCTAAGGAGTTCTGTGCTCCGCAGAAACCTTGCCTGAAGAGTTAGTTGCAAGCTGAGCGCAGTCTCCCATAAAATCATTGCTTGCCTGCACAATGGGTAAGAATGTGTTCCCCCTTGTTTGTTGATGTACCACATGACAGTTGTGTTGTCTGTTAGAATCAACACCTGCCCTGGAAGAAGAAACTCCTTGAAAGCCATTAATGCAAATTGGACTGCTAACATCTCCTTCATGTTGATATGTAGATGCTGTAGTCTGGCAGGCCACTTGTCTTGTATCCACTTTCCATTTAGATGAGCTCCCCAAGCAATGTCTGAGGCATCTGTCGTTAGAATCTGACTCGCCTCTGGCCGGGTCACAGAGAGTCCCTTGTTTAGGTGACATTCCTGAGCCCACCACAAAAATTCCTTTTGAATGCAAGGTATTATTTGAATGACAGTGTCCAAATCCTGGCAGTGCTGTGTCCATACATTTTGAGATACCATTGTAGCTTCCTCATATGCAGTTTGGCATTGGGAAGCACCAGAATACAAGATGCCATGAACCCTAAGGCTTGAAGGACTGTCCTTGCAGTCAGCCCGGACTGAAGAGATAGTTGATGGAAGTAACTGGAAAGATTCTGTTGTTTGTCCGGGGTTAAAAGGCCATCTGGGCTGCTGTATTCAGTCTCACACCCAGAAAGCACATGTTTTGAGAGGGTACTAGACTGGACTTTATTTCGTTCACAGAATACCCTAGGCATCTTAGCACTGCTATGACATATTCCAGATGCTGTAGAAGGTCTTCCTTTTCTTGAGCCAGAATCAGGCAGTCGTCCAAGTAAGGATAGATTTGAATTCCTTTTAGCCTGAAGTAAGCTATCACTGGAGCCAGAACCTTTGTGAATACTCTGCAGTAGATAAGCCAAAGGGCAATGCAGAGAACTGATAATGAGAATTTCCAGCTCGAAAACGCAGATACTTCCTGCAACACAGTCTTATAGGCACATGAAGGTAAGCTTCCTTGAGATCCAAAGTTACCATCCAATGATCTTTGCCCAGCAGAGGTAAAAGCTGTTGTAACGTCAACATCTTGAACTTGGGAATGTCCAGATAAGTGTTGAGGATAGATAAATCCAAAATTGGTCTCCACGTGTTCCCCTTCTTTGGTACTAGGAACAGGCGAGAATAAAATCCTAGGCCCCTTTCTGGTATAGGTACTGGCTGAATGGCCCCTATTTGGAGTAACAGAGAAATTTGATTGTGAGCCTCTTCCTTTGTGGAGGAGGAACGTCTGGCATGCCTTTGAAAGGGGCAATGTATGGAAATAAAACCTGTAACCGTGGTGAATGATATCCAACACCCATCTGTCTTGAGTAATTAAATCCCAATTTTCTTTGAAAAGAGACAGTCTTCCTCCCAAAGGAGCTGCCAGACGAGAATCTACTGGCAGCTGAAAAGGCAGGTCATTGGGTCTGTTTACGAAAGGACTGACCCCTGCCCTCACCAGAAGTATGAGCAGGCGAACTCCTGTTCTAGGCCTAAAAGAACCCTGAGCTCTGCCCCTACCACGTCTAGACCTACCCCTAGACTGGGAATCATAAGCAGGATATGTCCATCCCTTAGTAGGCCAATTTCTACTAAACTTCGGTGGCTGCACCTGCAAAAAATCTTTAACAGTTTGCATAGACTTAGCTTTGTCCTCCATTTTCTTTAAAACGGCTTCTACAGGCGAACCAAACAACACATCAGACTGTAAAGGAGCATCCAAAATCCTTGTCTTAACATGCTCAGCTAAATTCTGATCCCTCAACCAGGCATGCCTGCGAAGAACAGAACTAGTGGCAGCCACCCTCGAGGAGGCCTGAACAGCATCAAAACCACATTGCAAAGAATGCTTACCCACTTGTTCAGACACATGAACTAAATCCAGCAACTCTTTACACTCAATACCTTCCGCCAAAGCATCCACCTTAGATTTCAGTTGTGAAAGGAGATAATTTTGATATTTTAGCATGTGAAACTGACAATTCAACGCCCTCATGGCTAAAGTGGAAGAAGTATACACTTTCTTTCCCCATCTATCCAAAGCCCTTGCCTCTTTATCAGTGGGAACAGGGTTTTTAACCACAGAGGCCTTAACACCTTTAGGTCCCTGAGAAACAGTTTCCGGGTCTGCCCTAGGACTCTTAAAAAGATACTTATGAGCCTCAGGCACCCTATAGTACCTATCAGGTTTAACAGGAGCAGGAGGCAAAGAATCAGGGTTCACGGAAGCCTCTGCAAAAACATCTTCCACTACATTCAACACAGGAGGTATAGCTAAGGGCCTATGCTGGGGTAAAAACAAGAATTCCCTAAGCCTTTTCCTGGAATCAGAGTAATCCTGTCCTTCCCATTTAAAGTGCTCCCTCATGGAATGCAGAGTCTCTGAAAATGAGAAATCCTCAGGAGGAGAAGCTGTAGGAGTGGAATCATCCACATCAGAATCAGAATAAGGAGGATACTCCTGCAAATCTTCCGCAGAAGACTCAGAAGCCTCTGAACACTGTTCAAAACTATCAAACTCAGGTTCCACCCTAGGCCTCTTATCAGGGGGGGCATAGAACCTCTAATCATAGTAATCAAATCTTCTGCCATTTTAAGCATATGTTTCTTAGGCACAGAACCTGAAGTGCTAGGAGAAGCCCCCACTGAAGCTAAACTTGGCCTACCTCTCAAAGAAGTTTTGGAAACAGAAGGAGAGGCTCTAACTACCTTGGGAAGAGAGGGAAGCACAGTTACCTGAGAAGCCCCCTCAGCCTGGCCTACCTCCTGAGAAGGCACATCCTGTAACAGTAAAGTCTCTGCCTGAGACTCCAAAGAAACTCCTGGCAAAACCTCCGGCTCCACTGAGCCTTCTAAAGAACCGACGTCCGGGACTGCCGGTTCATCAACCCTAGGCCTCGCTGTTTTGTCCTTGCGCTTGACGAAGCGGGCCGGAGCATCCGACGGCATTTTATAATTGCAACGCTTCCCAAACACTAACCTGGCACAGTCTAACCTTCTCTTAATAGTGCGTTTATTAAACCTAGCACAAGAGCGCATCCAACAACGCCGTGCTCAGGCCCTAAACAAGGTATACACAAGGTATGGTAATCCCTATGAGGTATCTGTTTCCCACAAGAAATACAGTTATTCACTTTTTCTGACATCCGGTTAAATACTGAGGCAAGAAAAACCAAAATGTTCCCAACGGGTACTTAGCCAACTCCGATTCGGTCTGAAACTCCGACTTCGGAAATATTTCAGAACGCCAACCTGCACTCGCAAAACTGCTTCTGCATCGGACCATGCGGCAAAAAAGACTGAGGATATGACGTGGGTCATGCGCATTAGTACCCTGACGCTCTGCCGGCAGTCTAATGCGCCTGACCGACGTCAGCCATATACTCTGGTATTCGGGCCGACTGGACAGCGGACTACCCAATAGTTAGGACTGCAGCAATGTGGAATGAAGAACATCACAAATACTTGCGAGAGATGCAGCTATTTAGCCAAACTGGAGGCTGAGCTCTCTCAACTCAGGACTGGCAAGACCAGACAGGAGGAGAAGGCAACTACACACACCACAAAACCAGTCTCACATAAAGCTATCACAACAATGAATCAAACACATAAACACACAAAGTCATACCCGGAGGCTCTGAGCAAAAATTTACCTAAACAGCAGAGGCCTCCAAAGCAGACATCCAAGCAACTGCCACCTCATGACACACCACAGGCAACACATAAACCACAAAATCAGTGTGCAAAGCAGTCACAGCCCTTAAGGCCAAATACAACACCAAACATACTTGTCATAGGTGACTCCATAGTCAGACACACTGACGTCCCACTCACCAGGCTGAAATAGGAGAGGGTCACAGTAAGCTGCCTATTGGGCGCTAGAATCCGCCACATAACACAAGCACTCGGGTCACTCCACAGCAAGTACAAATATGACACAGTTATTGTCCATGCTGGTGTAAACGACCTGAGACGTACCTCCCGGACTACATGAAAAGAGACATAGAGGAGCTCTCTGATTATGTAGCCCAGGCAGGTATGACCCTGACCCTGAGCAGTATCCTTCCTTCACCAAGAATGATGCCACCACATAGAGACAAGATGATCAGCTTTAACAATTGGCTTAATTTCTGGTGTCATTCAAAGGGGATCCAGTGTCTGTCTGCCTGGGATGATATGCTTGACAAGCCACGCTGCTTCGCAAGTGACGGCTTGCACCTGTCACCCCTGGGATTCCGAATATTGGCTAAGGCTCTTGCCACCCCAATAGTGCCTTTTTTAGGCAAGGCTCAAATTCTAAACCTACCACCCTAGAAAACAAAAATGGGAAGAAACTAAGGGTAATGCTGCTCAATGCCAGAAGTCTAAATCTCAAAATGCACGCTCTCGAGGCCCTTCTCAGTATGGAGAACATCGATGTCTGTGCTGTGACTGAAACCTGGTTCAAGGCTCCTGAGAGCACCCCGGCACTATCACGTTTTACCTCATATCATGCGTTCCGGCCCCAAAACCCGGACCACACCACAAAAGGAGGGGTGTATCCATATTCATCAAGGATACCCACACCTCCAGGTTGGTGGCAACGCACGAAGCATCGGAAACCATCCAGGTGCAATTAACCATAGGCAAAACTGCTCTACAATTTGTAGCATGCGACAGGCCACCCTCTCAAACTCAGGAACCCCACACAGCCTTCCTGAAGACACTGGAGGGTATAAATGTATCTCCAAACACCATTATATTGGGTGACTTCAACTACCCGAATATAGACTGGGAACATTACTCAAGCCCCAACTTTCTAGCCCAAAGGTTCCTGGAGTTCATAAATTCAAATGCCATGGAACAACTAGTCACCGCTCCCACAAGAGGGGAAAATATACTAGATCTCATCATCACAAACATGGGGACAAAATGCTCCACACCGGAAGTATATCCCTCATTGGTGAGATCAGATAACAAACTTATCTCACTGGAAATCCACATCCCGCCCCCACCCCAAACAAAAAAGACCACAGTGAAGAACTTCTAAAGCAAACTTCACACTACTCAAGACTGGTGTGGTATCCTTCAAGGCCCCCGAGCCAGTGGAAATCACAACCCAAGCTGCGGAAGCCCTTACAAATGCCTTCTACAAACACCTCCAGGACTGCATGGATCAGGCAATCCCTAATAAAACCAAGACTCTTTCCACCAAGGGCAAACGTCCAGTCTGGTGGACCCCAGCCATAAACAAACTTTACAATAAGAAGAGAAAGCTGTTACATGATAGAGCAAAATCCATAAAAGAGGAGACACCCTTGATCATTATTAGTAAAAAAATACGAGCACTCATAAAATCATCCAAGGCCAAATTTGAGAGACAAATTGCAATAGATTCAAAAGACAATCATAAGGCCTTCTTCAGCTATGTTAGAAACCTGGGGGAAACTCCCAGATATGCGCAGAATTAGTCCAAAATGATACAAAAATCACTGAACCCACAGACATTGCCAACATACTGGCAGACAGGTTCAGTGCAAACTTCACCCCCCTCTTCCCCCCAAAAGGAGAGATAACTATCCCAGTGGAGTGTAGCCTCCCAGACATCTCTAATGCGCAGGTGAAAGCTGCTCTCTCTAAAGCTAAAAACACAGCATCAATGGGACCGAATGGTGTCCCCAGCTGTGTGCTACACGAACTCAACGAGGAACTAAACCCGCATATAAGGCAGCTGTTTAATCTTAGCCTTACCACAGGATACGTGCCCAAGGAGTGGCGTACGGCAACTGTGGTCCCACTCCACAAAGGCGGTACCTCTACGGACCCTGGAAATTACCACCCCATAAGCTTAACAAGCCTGGTCTGCAAAGCTATGGAGAGGATCATAATGGAACTCATAAACAAAGACATAGGGGACTTGCAGACATTGGACCCGACCCAGTTTGGCTTTGTCAAGGGCAGATCATGCCTTTTGAACTTGGTCGACTTCTTCGAAACAGTCACCAAGGCCATTGATGAGGGAAAGGCAGTCCATACAGCCTACTTTGACCTTGCAAAAGCTTTCGACACAATACCCCACTGGTATTATAGAGAAACTTACCAGCTTAAATGCAAACCCATATGTCACAAGATGGGTTGCAAACTGGCTAAAGGACAGAACCCACAGGGTTAGAGTTGCTGGCGCCATGTCAGACTCCAAGCCGGTCACAAGTGGTGTCCCACAGGGCTCAGTCCTTGGACCCTGTTGTTCGGCATCTACTTCTCAGAAGTACAGGCAAACATAGGAGGACTATGGCTGACAAAGTTTGCAGATGACTGCAAACTGGGCGCCATAGTGGAAAGTACATCGGACACAGATATCCTTCAGAGGGGTCTCACGGAAACTGATAACTGGTGCCAGAGCCATGGCCTGAAGTTAAATGCCAAAAAATGTATTGTCATACCCTTCGGGAAAAACAAGGTAACCCCAAGCTACCATATAGGTGGCAATCCATTAAGCACAGAAGAGGTTATCAGGGACCTGGGGACCCAGGTTGACAGTGGCCTTTTGACACTCACATTGCTAAAGTGGTTAGAAAGACCTTCTACATTGCCCACCTGATCATGAAGGGATTCACATCCAAATCAAGTGAGGTCATTGTTCCCCTGTACTCTTCACTTATCAGACCAATGATCAAGTACAATGCCCCATTCGGGATGTATCTCACCCGACACCTGCAGCAGTTGGAGAGACCCCAAAAGTTCCTCACCAAAAGGATAAAGGGACTCCAAAATCTGTCATATGCTGCCAGACTGAAGAAACTCCAGCTCTATTCAGTCGCATACCGCCTGCTCAGAGGTGACCTGTGCCTGACATACAAGGCCATGTCCAACCCGGAATTAATGGACATGCTCCACCTCAAAAAATCCAAATCTACCAGATCCACTAGAGCAAGCGACTTAAACCTTAGCACGGATATAAATAGGACATGCTGGAGGGATAGATTTCTCACCCAGAGACTCCCTATGATATGGAATAAAATCTCAGTCCATGTGAGGCAGAGCACCTCGCTGGCTCTGTTCAAGAGAAATCTTGACCGGTGGATGGGAGATCGTAGGTTTACCCCGGGAATCATCTCTGTGTCACTGCTGGACAGAGGCACAACAAACTAATGGGCACAGTATTTTTTAACATAAGGGGTGGCGTAAGCCACAAAACTTTGGGCTAGGCTTATAAATGCCTTAGGGCAGATAGCCTAGTATAAACCTATGAAACTATAAAGTACATAGAGTCACAGAATAGCAATGAAACCCTAAAAAAGTTTTAGAGTCTGTAAAAGACTTCTCACAGCAACACAATAAAACCAGACTGTTAACAGCTTTTGAATATGGTAGTTCACAGACAGGCATTTAGCTTCTGCTTAATTACTGCCTGTGTGGAACAGTAAATGTTTATGACTTCCAAAACTGTGAGTCTCTTCTCACTACCACATTTTTCTATAACTATCAGATATTACAAATAGTTATGATTGGGTCTTTCTAATAACTAATCAATTACCTGTTTTTGATATGACTTCATAGGGTCTATATTATAAACCTGAAAGGTCTAAATAGTGACTACATGTACATTGACACATAAAGATCGATGTACAATAAGAGCTTAACACATATTCAGCAAAAGGGAAAACACTGAATGTATTTGTTTAGCCAGCAGCATGATCCTGGGTTGAGGAAATATATAATTTCCCCACTGTAGTGCTATCTCGGAGTTGGTATATTTAAGTAGGGGGGCAGGGGGGCTTGCCCGCCTGCAAAAGTGTGTTAATTTACTTGTATTTAGTTAATTTCAGTATACCTGCATGGTGCTATTGGTTAAAGAAACATTTTATGTGTTTTGAATTTCGCTGAATACGTGTTTCACTGTTATTGTACATCACTCTTTGTGTCGATGTACATGTGTTCGATGTTTAGAGCTTTCAGGTTTATGATATAGATGCGATTTCATGATACGGTTCTTGAGCATCACTTTGCATTGTTCTTAAGGTGAACAGATTAGCATCCACTTGTAAAACACATAACTTTGTTATGACTGGAGACGTGATCATAATCCTTTGAGAAATGGTCAAGAATTATGGTTCTGACAAAAAGTCAATATGTCAGCATGCTACAGTGTAACAAAGGAGTAACAATACGAAACAGGTGGGAAAATGTGATGCAGAAAAGCATGCCTCAGTTAAAAAAATATCATAACAACATTAATTCAAGAACAGAAAGTTATACTTATTTCAAACTACTACTGCACATCTGTAGAGCACATCATTTTCATGTGGCATTCTGTTAAATAGTAATTGTCAGAAATAACTTTTGGCAATCAGTGGGCTGTGCTATTCCCAAATGTTGTGCAATCTCAGAGTTAACATATGGAAATTGAGGGTGGGGTGTGTCCACTCATATGGGCTATAATGAGGATAGCGCCTTCCAGAAAAGCAAAAAAAAAATCTGTTGAGTGTTTTCATCCTTAGCATTCAACCAATCAGCATTCATAAAGAATGTGTTGGCAGATGACTGCCATCTTGTGACAGGAGTTATAAAATGAAGATCCTTTTGAATAAAAGCAGTATGGTCCTACAACACTCGGGATATAACAATGCACATTTTACTACTTTAGACATTGGAGAATAGCAGAAGAAATTATTTGAAGTAAATTCTGTCATTTTGGCTCTCGTTTACAAGGAAAACGTTGACACCTCAGGAAGAGCAGGAGAAAGATCTGTCAGTACTTAAAGGACTATAAACTAACAGCCTTAGAAAAACTTGCAACAACTGTAAATATGTTATAGCATTATTGTCATCAATGCAAATCAGGATAACTTAGGGAAAAAATTAGTCAGGTTCTACAAGCTAAGTAAAAGCACTGGGAACCACAATACTGCATTTTTACATGGGATTAAAAAAATGTCCTTTTTTATGTCTTTTGTCATTTTCTTGTAAAATAAATAAAATATAATAAAAAAAATACAAAATGCATGTTGATAGCTCAGAACACAAAAACAAAACTATTTTTTTCCTTTTTTCCTGAATTCTTGAACAATAAAGTTGAGTGGTATGTGGTGACACACAACAATGCTATGCAATTTTAAACAGAATTCCAGTTAAAAAAGTTTGGTTAACTGCCCGTCCCTGTTTATGCAGAAATGACCCTATCTGGGAAGTTCCATCCAGTGACAAAAAAATAAAAAATATCAAATACTCTGATAGTTTATATATATATATATATATATATATATATATATATATATATATATATATATATATATTTATCATAAAACAACTAATCTGAAACTGAACACATTGCAATGTGTATCTTGTTCCAGATGAGACATTAAACCAAGGTCCCATCTGCCTGACTTGGTGAGAGCTCAGGTGGGTGTAAAAGATCCCAGGGGCACTGATGAAAAGAGTAGGGGAAGTTCCCAATGTCTTCAGTCTTTGCATACCTCTCAACTCTACCTCATTGTGAGAAACGTTCCTCATACGGCATCTTAAAACATGCATGTTCTTCGAAGTTCCACAGTGAAAGAGTCTGTTCCACATTAACTATTACCATTTTTTAACTAATATCCTTGGTAAATAAAAACTGAATCATACAAATTCATTAAAAGATTTATTATATAATTAAACTATACTTTAACCATCCTATGAACTTCCTAGCTGAAGGTGTTACTAAGTCTCGAGTAAGTTCCACATTTTGTACATTTGTTCCACATTATGAGAGGTAGTGTTCCTCATTTGGAGCAATGTTTTGCCCTAGTTTCAACTTTTCTTAAAAATATACGTTTCCATACACAAAAAGTCCCACTTTCGACAAATAAGTTCTGACCATAATGCTTAATTTCAAAGTGTCCTAATTTTGAAACTTGCAGTTGTTCCACTACATCTGTATTCAAGGAAGGCTCATTTCAAAAACCCTTTCCTTTTTTACTCTTGCCAACTGGCCGTTCATTTTAAGTTGTGGACAGTAAGAGATGAGAAGTTTACTCCAATAAACTGTACGTCTAAGATGATGTTTTTAAGATACATTTCTATTAGCTCATCCAGGTCCACGTTTTCAGGTACTTGCGTTGTTAGCTGCATGGTAAAGGTCCTCCCCGAGTCTTGAACCGTCACCTCGGTCCTGCTCTCTGATATGAACATGGAGCACCTCCGCTTCCTCTCTGCCCGGTAGTCGGTTACAAACCGCTGATACTCCTTCCTGCACTTTTGCAAAGCAACTTTGCTGGCCTGATCCCCCAGGGTGCCCAGTATGTTCAGTAACCGCAGATGCATGTAAAAGCCGTTAACTAACAGGGTGGCTTCCCTGACTCGGTCAGCCTCCTTCAGGGCTGAGCTGCGCAGGTGGCATCGGAGCACCATGAGCTGATCCGCGAGCGCCCGTTCGGTCTCCCGTGACTGAATAATCAGCCTTTTTATGTCTCGCTCATCCATTCCTTTCTCCCCGGGTAGCACGTGCCAGCTCAGTCGATCAGCGTAGATGGTCAGCAGCTGTTGGATATCGACATGGGACGGGAAAACCTCTGTTGCTACTTGCTCCAGCAGCTCTGGCACGTCAGGGATCGAACAGACAGAATAACAGAACTTGTAGGTGCTGACTGCCCGCTGCAGCTCCTTTGACTTGAGTGTGTTGGTTGCAGTTTGCAGCTTCGTGCGTACTTCTTTCGTAAACCCACAGTGGGACTGCATGGCTAGGTTTACGAAGTAATACTGAGACTGAGATTACAAACCACACAACGGAAGCAGCTGCCTTGGGGGGCAGAGAATGCTTCCTATGTTGCAAGAAGAAGGTGGAAGGAGTGCTGTGTACACTGCCTGGCATGCTTACATCACACTGGCTCTTCGTCTGACCTGCTTCCTCATACATGATGACACGTCGTCACCCACTCTAGCTCACATTTCACGTTAAAATGCCTTAAATTCCCCTGGTTCTCACAAGAGACAAAAATTGTCAATTCCTTGATCCATGCCTGCTGCTTACTAAACGTACAGTGTACGCTGTGACTTAACCGGTGCTGTAAGGAAGTGGACATGTTTAAGCACCCCCCCCTCAAAAAAAAAAAAAGATCCCCAAACTATCTATTTATTCTCCCCGGAAGGCAGAGTCGTTCAATCTAGCTCCTTTTTAAATTATATATTTTCTTCACTCCGGAAGAAACACTAATGCTCTCACGAGAAAAAGTCAAAAAGAAAAAAAAATCCCAGTACTTAATATACTCTTACAATACTAACAAATACTCATTGACCGAGGTCAAATATCAATACAATGTTTGCCATCATGTATGCTTCAAGATAAAATATTTTTAAACCTTGTATGTAGCATGGTTTTGGAATTATTAATGCAAATATGCGCAAGTAAAATTTGACGCCTAGAGGAGCAGTAGGAGGTAACTGCAGATGCACCTGGAGGCGTCACTCGGATGTAACCCACCAGATGCATACTAGCAAGCCCTGCCCAAATCCCGCTCAACACCCTGCAGGGTAACTCTACAGTGTGGGAATGAATAAACATGTTCCTGCATTTGTAGTCCGAATGAGTATTTATCGGGATCACCAACGTGTTAACTCACTGAAAATGCAAAGAAATTCAGTAAAAGAAAGTCAGAGTGCACTGCACTCACACAGAACTTTAACTGTGCACTCTCTTATGTAATTAGTCACATTTACAGCTTACAGTACAGCTTGTAGCTAGTCACTGCAAAAGAAGTAAAAAAAACACGCAACAGATTACAGCTTGGAGCTTGAAATGTGCTTGGCAACTGAACAACACACGCATTCTTGTTATTTATGTGATGCAGCCCCATCAAGTCATTGCTCAGAAAACGCATGCAAGTCCTACTGAGAACTCACGTGCATAATACAGGAATCACACTGTGACCTCTCAACTGTAAAGATTTTTGCAGAAAGTCCAGATTTTTGCCTCACATTTTTGGTGTGTCGGTGGTGCTGAGGTAGCGTTGTCACCTCACAGTAAGATGTTGTCCTGTTCGATTCTCAGCTAGAGTGTCTTCTGTGTGGAGACATGCGCAAATGGGCGTACCTTCGTTGAAGGTTATGCGTCAGAGCTGGCAACTCAGCGCATAAAAATCTACTGCCAATCATTACTGGACTGGAGTTCCGCTGTGGCGACCCCTAACCGGGAAAAGCCGAAAGACACAACAACATTTTTGGTCTGTTCGTCATAAAATTTGAGGGTTTTTTTGTAAATTATTGAATATTCATGTCATTAAATAATAGTAAATTAATATATTTAATACAAATATCAGAAACATATTTTTGCACTGGTCATCTGATGAAGTCTAGATTAATAGGACGAAAACGCAGGGTTACGAGTGAAGGCGTTCATGTTTTACTGGTTTAGTGTTCGTTATAAGTGGCTTTATTAAAACTTCAGAATTATTTTGTTCGAGTCACTGCTCCGTGTTTCAGCACTTCTTTTTTGGGCTAAATAAAGACAAATATTTGAGTTTCAGATTGTACATTCTTCAGAAAATGTGTAATAATGCCAAACCTTTTATTCTAGCAACTTTCTAAGTTTATAGGAATTAAATTCTGTTCCCATTTTTGGGCCTTTGTTCCTCCATTCTTTCTGGCTTTTTTCAACTTTCTTGTGCTAAGAGGTTGGCAGGTATGCAGTCTGCACTCCCTTCATTACATGATTAGCTAAAACTGTAACCCCTGGATTCACTATCCCTGATGCACGGAAACTGACGTTTAGGAGCATGAAGGCAGCGTGCCATATATATTAATGACAACATGCTGCCTCAGGTCCTAATCCTAAATGGAGCATGTAAGAGTGCAGGGGACATATCTGAGAGCACAGCTCTCAGAATATACATGCCCCTGCAATGATGGACTCCAGAAAGGGAGTACATAATGAGCGAGACCACTCGTAGTAGCGTTGCCACCCTTTACAATCCCTAAAGTGGGACATGTGAGTTACAAACGTCAGAGTTTGCAGGGCAGAACATACCCACGGCCAGTACAAAGGACCGTACTTCACTTTTTAGGCTTAATAAAAGCTTTGTCCTGTCGGATTTTTGTTGCTTATTTTGTGTCTGAAAACATGTAGGTGTTTCAGATACAGAATAACTGTTTTATGCAACTATGACATGAAATATAGGACATATGTTTGTCCTAAAATATGTTTGTCCTAAAATCTCGGGACATTTATTGCCATTTTTACTAACTCTTTGCAGGACACAAATGCCCAAAGAGGGACTGTCCCTCACAAAGTGGGACAGGTGGTAACCTTAGATGTATGCATCCCCCCAGCAATATCACCCCACATGTATAAGAGCAATACTGATTAAGAAAAATAAAAAAAAATACTTTTTTTTTTTTATTGAAAGGGACGAAGTTTAACTGTAGGTGCACAGCTTTGCCCATCGCTTAGCTACAGTTAATGCAGCTTAAATAGCACAAAGAGGATAAAATGCAAGATATATGCAAATGAAGCAGTACAGCAAAAGTGTAGTGGAGAGAGTATTTGCCTTACAAGCAGTCATGCCTGGTTCGAGCCCCACTGCAGTACATTCCATTTAAAATCATATTATGATTAATATTTTTAGTTACATAACCTACTAAATAACATCTATTTGTGAACTGGAGTACTGCAGTTAATGCAGATGTGAGGTGTCAGTGTCATAATGTTGCAAAGTCCACAGATAATCACATAGCCCCATACAGTATCACAGATACAAATGGAAGGTAAACTGTATAATAAATGATAACTCCATACATTTTCCAAATTCCCCACCTCCCCAAGAACCATTAGACTATTACTGTCTAAAATATAGCTGTAGTAAGCATATTTAAGTACTAGTAAGTGGGTTTAAGCCTATTTGCATGGGGGTAAGCAATACTGAAGCTAACTCTCTGTAAGCATATGTAACCGGAGGTTAGCATTGCTTACCTTCGCACAAACCAGTGGAAACCTGCTTCCAATTGCTTAAAAGTGCCTTAATCACTTTGCATGCATCAGCTGCTGTTCTGGGCAGAAAATAAATAACCAGCCTTTGCAGGAGTCTCCACACTTCAGTCACAGTAGTTAACCACTAAGCCATCACAGCAGTACATAAGATTGAGGTTTCAGCAAACAAATCTTCAGCATAGGAAAATCAAACTGAACATGTGAAAGGAATCTATATACAGTGTGATATTGTATAACCTGCTACATAACATAAATATGTGAACTGGAGTACTGCAATAATCCCAGATGTGAGGTGTTATAGTAATAAAATGTTGAAGTCCCAAGGACCCCATACAGTGTACGTACACATGAATCATGGATACCAGACACATATATAACATGTAATGAATAATAAAGCAATGCCAAAAAGCAAATATAATGCAAATTAAATATTAATTTATTTATTTTATTTATTTTACATTTGGTTACTGGGAAGGTCCGACTGGACACAGGTCCATTTTCAGCGGAGGTCCGGGGAGAAAAGCTCCACAAGTATTACATTACATTGGTTAACATTCAGACGCTACAAAAATATTCATGCACAAAGCTCCACAAGTATTACATTACATTCGTTAATATTAACAAGGTACAAAATATTCATACACAAAGTACACTATGGTAGTTGAATGCAGTTACAAACAATAGATTGAAATTAGTTATGTTTGAGTATGTATTTGAGCAAATGGGGTGCAATAGTAGAGAATACTTTATTTTCTAGCTTTGTGTCAATAAACTATTAGAGGTTGAGAATCATGGCAGTATTCATTATTTGGGAGAGTATTAATAGCAGTGAGTAGATTTGGACTTGCCTGGGGGAAGACATGAACATAGCCAGTTTTTCATAAAGTGGTATTTGATGTTGTTTTTTGAAGAGGTAAGGTGAGGATGTTGATGTTAGGTGATCGGGTAGGAGGTTCCAGGTTTTTGCAATGCAGCAGGCAAAGAGTGATTTGCCAGATTCATTTTTGTGCTTGGTGACACTTATGTGGTTCCAGTGTGTTGTTCTTAGGTTTCTGGAGGGTGTGTAGGGTTGAATTAATTGTTGCAAGGCAGGTGTTTTTAGGAAGGTAGTAGAGCTTATGGACAGTGGTAAGTTGGTTGAGTAGGAGGATTTGTGGTAACTCAAGCCAGTTGAGTTGTCTGAAGGACTGGCAGTGATGGGACCTACAAGTGGCTTCATTAGTAAATTTGGCAATTTTGTTGTAGCATGATTCAATTTTAGAGCGTTCTGATAGGTGAAAGTTGGTAAAGATTGGGGAAGCATAAAGAAGTATAGATAACAGATGGGTTCTAGCCATGGTGGATTTTGTGTGTCTGGTCATGTAGTGGTGGTTTCTATAAAGAAGTCTGATCTTTTTGTTGACTTTCTTGATTGTATGAGAAATATGGATGTCGAATTTGAATTAATTGTCAATTTCTACTCCTAGGAGCTTAGTGTGTAGTGTTGGAGTGATATTAGTATTGTCTTTGGATATTATTTCAAAATTATTGTTTATGGGGGAGATCTACTGGGACTGAAAAGAATAAGTTTAGTTTTTTCTGGATTAAGCAGTAGTTTGATGTTGGTGAACCATTCTTCGGCTAGAGTAAAGCTGTTTTGGGTTATGATTTGAAGTCTGTCGAAGGTATGGGCTGCACATATTATAGTGGTATCATCTGCATATTGGACTATTGAGACAGGGGGCAGGGATGACGCTGTCATTAGTAAATAATGAGAATAGTAGTGGGCCGAGAATGGACCCTTGTAGGACACCAATGGTTACTGGGAGTAGGGGTGACGTGGTTTACCCAAAGAACAGCTTGTTGTCGGTTAGATAAGTAGCTACAGAACCAGGATAAGATGGAAGAATTTATGTTAAGAGTGGCCAGTTTTTCTAGGAGTAAACTATGGTTCACCATATCAAAGGCTTTGGATAAGTCTAAGAATGTGGAAGATACGAACAGGCTGTTGTTTCTGTAGGTATTAACAGAGTTAGAAAAGGATAGTAATACTGTGGTAGTACTGTGGGAAGGTCTGAATCCATGCTGGGATGGGGATAATAGGTTGTTGTGAAGGAGGAAATGTTTTAGTTGTGAGTGGACTACCCTCTCTAAAATCTCTGATAGGGGTGATAGTATTGCAATGGGGCAGTAGTCTGTAAGTTCAAGGGCATGTCTCCCTTTGTGTAATGGTATTATGTGAGATATTTTCCATGAATTGGGTACTTTGCATTCAGTTATAGATCTGTTAATGAGGATGGACACAGGATAGGCTATGGCCTCTGCGGTAATCTGTAGGAATTCTGCTGGTAGTTTCTACTGCTGGGGGTGTTGATTTCAGTTTTTTTGAGGAGTTTGGTGATAGTTGCAGTACTGACTGATTCTAGGGAGAAACTAGGTGTATTGCTTTCTGTACTGGAAAGGGTGGGAGCTGTTGTTGATATTGGGTAGGTGCTAGTCATTTGGGTATTGGCTAGGGCTTGGATAGTTTCAGTAAAGTATTTGTTAAAGTGGGTGGAGATGTTGTATAGACTTTTTGGTAGTAGTTGGGAAGGGGTGGAAGGTTTTCCTGGGCGTAGTAGTTTATTGACTGAGGCTCAAAATGTTTAGGGGTCGTTGGGAGTGTTTTTCTTGTAAAGTTTTATAGTAACTAGTTTTGTCAATTTTTATTTCTTTTTTGGCTTGATTACGTAGTTCATGGTACTTTAGTTTTAGGGTAGGGGGTTTGTGTTTATGGAATTTCAACCAGACTATGTCTCATTCTTTCATTAAGGACCTGGTGTCTTTTGATAGCAATGGTGCATGGTTGGTTTTAATTCTGGTGGTTCTGGGTGGTGCATAGGAGTTCAGGATGTTTAGGAAGGTGGAGTTGAAGTATTATACAGCTTCATCTAGTGCTAAGTATTTTAGTGGAGACCATATACAGGATTTGAGTGAATTTATTAAGTCTTGAGCTCTGAAGTATTTTTTGTTTCATATGACCCTGACAATGGGTTGTTTGGCTAGGTGGGGTCAATTCCTAATCAGGTATGTTGCTTGATGATCACTAAGGCTGTCATGGAGACAACCTGAGAGATGGGCTTGAGTGGGGACAGATACTAGTATCCAATCCAAGATTGACTGTCGTTTAGAGGTTTTGTCTGTTCCTATAGGAGTAATGATAATTTGGGTAAAACCATGGAGGTTAATATGGGTGGTGGGGTTTTCAGACCAATCAATGTTAAAGTCACCTGCAGGAATGGTTTCCTGTGGATGAGTGAGTTTCATCCAATTTAGTAGGTTTTTGAGTACATTAGTGTTGCTGCCTGGTGGTATATAACCTCCAGCTATTATGATTTGTTTGTTGGGGTTTCGTTTTAGTCTAGCTAATATTAGTTCTACGTCTTGGATTTCTTTAGACTTGTGTTCAATTTGTTCTATAGAGAGGTGACTTTGGAAAAGGATGGCTACACCCCCTGCTTTTTTTCCTGACCTATCTTTATATATAATATCAAAGCCAGGGGCTGTTATTTCATTGTTGGGGTGGTTGGGCTTAAGCCAAGTTTCAGTTAGTACTATGATGTCAGGTTTGTATAGGGCTAGTAGGCCATGGAGATCATGTGTTCTGTTGAGTATGCTTTTTATATTCATGTTTAGAAGGAGAAGGGATGAGCTAGGCCACACATATATTGGATTGGGGTTTGTTGGGTAGGTACTATTGCAAGTGTTGGGTCCTGGATGTGGGTGAATATCACCACAGCATGAGAGTTTTTGTAGTATGTGGATGTAGAGTTTGTTTGGTTTGTGAGTTATTTTGATTATTTCATTGGGGGAGTTGGCTCGAAGTTTGTAGGTGATATTTCCTTATAGATAGGAAGGTGGTGGAGAGGGGTAGAGGTCACTTGGTGTTAGTGGTGAGTATGTAGTAGTGGAGGTAGTAATAGTTGAGTCAGTTTGCCATGGTGGTGGAGGGCTGATATAAAGATGTGTGTGGTAGGATGAGAACATGGATAGGAGGAAGAGAGAAGAGAAGCCTAATGTGTGTAATAGGGTGAGCAGAAGGTGGTTGGTTGGAGTATAGGCCATATTGTTTAGTTGTGAGGTGGGTTATGGACTAGGATAGGGCTGAAATATGGTAGAGATGGAGTTGAAATATAGGGTGTGGTATCCAATTTGGGATGTGTAGAGAAGGGCGTGATGGGCTGTATTGGTGTGAGAGATAATTACATGTACTGTGTGAATGGATAGTTTTGATGGAGGAGCGGCTAGGGGTGTGGTGTATAACTATAAATTTAATTGGTGTGGGGGTGGGTGGGAATGGGGGTAGGGTAAAGGAGCGGAGTGAGCCTGAGCGTAGTGAGAGTGAATGGAGCGGGGACGAAATGTGCCAGTCCTGCACTCGCAAAAAACACTCAGTTCCACAGGTATAATTGTTCTTACTTAATATATTTTGGTGGAAATGCTGTTGGATTTATAATGTAAGTATAGGATACCTAAGTTCATTTGGATTGGTTAGCTGCTCATACAGTCTGCTCACGACTGTGTCTAGAAGAACCAGAACTATTAATAGTAAGATGTGGTATTTTACTTCTTTTCTCCTTTAGTTTACAGTTAAAACTCTCCGTTTTATAGGAAGCAGATAGGATTGAGGGTTTGATGGACTATACTGCCATCCTGTGGTTAAAATGAGGAATCACACTCCCTTGTGGAGGGTGACTAACAAATTATATCAGGATTAGCTTCTTAGGGGGTCGGCTGGTCTTTGTGGTTTGCAAGCCAGTACTTAACAGTTTATGGGTTGAAATATAATTATATCACAGTAGATAGACCTACTTTTTGTTTAAACACTTGACAAATGGAAGTCCTTTTTAGGATGAAGGGTTAGATAGCTACACTACAGTCTTCAGGACTAGGGAGTAGCTGAGGGCAGTGTCTTTCCAGGGTATTCTCACTGTAAAAGAAGGAAAGGAACATGTGAGACACTAACTACACGAGACAGGCAGAGAGAAATAAGGGGTTAGCAGTAGCAGAGTGGAGGTACAATATAACAAAATAAAGGTGCTTTGGGTGGAGGTAAGAGGTGGATTATATTACTAGGATAATTAAGATGGGGAGAGACTTAAGTAAAGATGATTGTAAGATGAGGGAAGTATGTGCTAAGTAAGGAGATTCACTGTTATCATGTAACAAAAAGGGGGAGATAACCTTATCACAGTAATAAATATACAGCTGTATTATAACACACTGTACTTTAGGTCACTCTAAACCTCTACAAATGGTTTTACACAACAGTTAAGAGTTAGCAGCTGATGCCCTATAAAACCATAAAACAATTCATATTTCTTAAACAGTAACTGATAGTTAGAAATAACAGCAATTTCTACATTTAGACAAAAAGTAACACTTCCTACTCGTTAAACACAAGCAATTATCCTGTTTACCAACCCCTGAGCGGTAATTAGAAAACACGATGACTATGCAGTTTAAGTGAGTGTGTTTTGTGTAAAAGGTCCTGTGATTGAGTGGCCTTTTTTTTCCCCCTGGTCTTCCTCTCTGCTGCTGTGCATCTCTGGCTATGGGATTATACTTCCAATAAGTTTTTTCCCCCTGGTCTTCCTCTCTGCTGCTGCGTCTCTGGCTACGGGATTATACTTCCAATAAGTTGAACAACCTGCCTGTATTGTCCTCTAGTGTGAGACTGCCCTGTCACTATTGACCAACGTCCTTCACCCACCATATCTACTACTGTCCATTCTTAAACTGAGGAACTGAACCTTAAACCTCCCTATTTGAAGAAAAGTATAACACAAGAAATTGAACAACCTGCCTGTATTGTCCTCAAGTGTGAGACTGCCCTGTCGCTGTTGACTAACGTCCTTCACCCACAATATCTACTACTGTCCATTCCTAAACTGAGGAACTGAACCTTAAACCTCCATATTTGAAGAAAAGTATAACACAAGAAATTGAACAACCTGCCTGTATTGTCCTCTAGTGTGAGACTGCCCTGTCGCTGTTGACCAACGTTCTTCACCCACCATATCTACTACTGTTCATTCCTAAACTGAGGAACTGAACATTAAACCTCCCTATTCGAAGAAAAGTATAACACAAGAAATTGAACAACCTGCCTGAATTGTCCTCTAGTGTGAGACTGCCCTGTTGCTGTTGACCAACGTCCTTCACCCACCATATCTACTACTGTCCATTCCTAAACTGAGGAACTGAACCTTAAACCTCCCTATTTGAAGAAAAGTATAACATAAGAAAGTATGTCCTCCTAATACAACAGACTGTTCTAAAACTAGCTCTGTTTTGAAAACTCAGGTTAATTAATGCTAGTTCTGTTCTGATACTCCAGAGTTTGCTATTATATACTCCCTAGCTAGGTCGACCAGCAGCCAAAGCCCTTCACATACTTCTTGCTTGCCCTCTCCTCTTGTGTCCACTTTAAACATAACTCCTTCCCCCCTGTACTTGTGATACCCCAGCCCTGCTACATTTCAGAAGTAGCTACTTCTTGCTATAAATCTTTTGTCCACTAGGTGGTGGCCTTCTCCCGGTCTCTCCCCTCTGATTAAAGCCTCTTCACTTAGACTCGCAGGTTTTATCTATTTGTAAGAAACTGCTGCCCCCATATATTTTTCTCTCCTTCCTCCTGTACTCCACTTCACCTACATTTCACTGTCTACTATCACAACCTCCCAGTGCAACAGTCCCTCCTTGAAGATAAGTATATCATAATTTTCTCTGTCCACTATCACTACTGATTAGGCCCTTGCCTTCTACCCATCTCCAAACTTTCCTTACCAGTTCAGCTCTCCACTGATAGTTTTTCCTTGGCCTCTCTCCTTCAGTGGACAGGACCTTTTTCTGTCTCCTCTCCTCTCATTCCTTGCCACTGCTCCCTCTTATTCAATAGCTAACTCACTCCTGGCCCCATTTAGTACTGCAACTTCTGTCCCCCTATCTTTACTCTCTTTTACTTCCTCTTGCTGGATGCTCTATACTGCCTATCTAACTGCTGTATTTGACTCTCACTATATTGTGGAGCACTAGTAACTTCCGGTCTTTACCTGCCCTCTCCCCTGCCCCTTTCCCCTTCCCCTCCCTCTTACTTCCTCCCTGACTTTATAAATATTCCTTACTCAGTAAGACGCCATCTTTTTTCCCCCTGGTCTTCCTCTCTGCTGCTGTGCGTCTCTGGCTACAGGATTATACTTCCAATAAGGTGAGCCCTGCTGTATTTGTCTACCCATTCTCATTTTGTCCCATCCTTCCACTTAGTGTGTGAAGATAGATTGTTTTATAAGGTGAGCCCTGCTGTATTTATCTAGTCATTCTCATTGTGTCCTATCCTTCCACTTAGTGTGCGAGGATAGATTGTTTTATTTTGTTTAACTGCCTAGGACGCACATATTAACATCACGTGTGCGAAGATAGATTGTTTTATTTTGTTTAACTGCCTCGGTTGCACGTATTTACATTGCTCAATATCTGTATGCATTAATCGCCGCTAATGGCAGCTAGTGTTTGTGTTCCTGCACGTGGAATGCATATACGCTATCATACATAGCTATATGCCATTCTGCTTGTATTTTACAGTTGAATAGTTTGTGTTCCTGCATGTGGAATGCATATACGCTATCGTACATAGCTATATGCCATTCCGCTTGTATTTTACAGTTGAATAGACACTAAATTCATCTGATTGTACACTCAGAAGTCATATCCTTCCACTTTGTGTGTGAAGTTAGCTTGGTCAAATTCGCTCAATACCTGTATACATAGTGTTTGCGTTCCTGCACGTGGAATGCATATACGCTATCGTAAATAGCTATATGCCATTCCGCTTCTATTTTACTGTTGAATAAGACCCTAAATTTATCTGCTTTGTACATTCAGAAGCCTGAGGCTCTATTTGATATATTTTGATTAACTGCCACTGTTGTTAAAGAATACTGCGTTATATAGCAATATTTAGCCATGTTTTGTTAGAACTGTCGATATTTTTAAAAGACTACTCCTAGCTTAATATTTGGAGTAAGTGAGGACTACTGCTTTTTATACTTGTACTCTACTCCTAAGCTTAACATTTGGAGTAAGTGAGGACTACTGCTTTTTATACTTGTACTCTACTCCTAGCTTAATATTTGGAGTAAGTGAGGACTACTGCTTTTTATACTTGCACTCTACTCCTAAGTTTAACATTTGGAGTAAGTGAGGACTACTGCTTTTTATACTTGTACTCTACTCCTAGCTTAATATTTGGAGTAAGTGAGGACTACTGCTTTTATACTTGTACTCTACTCTAGCTTAACATTTGGAGTAAGTGAGGACTACTGCTTTTTATACTTGTACTCTACTCCTAGCTTAACATTTGGAGTAAGTGAGGACTACTGCTTTTTATACTTGTACTCTACTCCTAGCTTAACATTTGGAGTAAGTGAGGACTACTGCTTTTTATACTTGTACTCTACTCCTAGCTTAACATTTGGAGTAAGTGAGGACTACTGCTTTTTATACTTGTACTCTACTCCTAGCCTAACATTTGGAGTAAGTGAGGACTACTGCTTTTTATACTTGTACTCTACTCCTAGCTTAACATTTGGAGTAAGTGAGGACTACTGCTTTTTATACTTGTACTCTACTCCTAGCTTAACATTTGGAGTAAGTGAGGACTACTGCTTTTTATACTTGTACTCTACTCCTAAGTTTAACATATGGTATAAGTGAATTCAGCCACTGGGTCTGTTTATTCTCATACTGTCTCTTGCTATAGTGTTTAACAGAACTGTGATATCTTGCCTAGGATATGAATATCAATGCCTAGTATTTCTACTGAGTGTGCCTTGTTTTCTGTTTATTTTACCTCTTGTTTCTCTCCACTTTATTTACCAGTTGAACAACCTGCCTGTATTGTCCTCTAGTGTGAGACTACCCTGTCACTGTTGAACAACGTCCTTCACCCACCACATCTACTACTGTCCATTCCTAAACTGAGGAACTGAACCTTGAACCTCCCTATTTGAAGAAAAGTATAACACAAGAAATGATGTCCTCCTAATACAACAGACTGTTCTAAAGCTAGCTCTGTTTTGAAAACTCAAGTTAATTAATGCTAGTTCTGCTCTGATACTTCAGAGTTTGGTATTATATACTCCCTAGCTAGGTCGACCAGCAGCCAACGCCCTTCACTTACTCCTTGCTTGCCCTCTCCTCTTGTGTCCACTTTAAACATAACTCCTTCCCCCCCGTACTTGTGATACCCTAGCCCTGCTACATTTCAGAAGTAGCTACTTCTTGCTATAAATCTTTTGTCCACTAGGTGGCGGCCTTCTCCCAGTCTCTCCCCTCTGATTAAAGCCTCTTCCCTTAGACTCGCAGGTTTTATCTATTTCTAAGAAACTGCTGCCCCCATATATTTTTCAATCCTTCCTCCTGTACTCCACTTCACCTACATTTCACTGTCTAGTATCACAACCTCCCAGTGCAACAGTCCCTCCTTGAAGATAAGTATATCATAATTTTCTCTGTCCACTATCACTACTGATTAGGCCCTTGCCTTCTACCCATCCCCAAACTTTCCTTACCAGTTCAGCTCTCCACTGATAGTTTTTCCTTGGCCTCTCTCCTTCAGTGGCTCTACCTGCTCCGTTCGCCCTGCGGGCTCACTCTGCTCCCCAACCCTACCCCTAAATCCCACCCCCAGTGCAACTACATTTATATTCATCACTGTCTCCTTCCCTGTTGCCCTCAACCTATCCCATCTCTTTGCTCCTCCCCCTCCTAGATAAAGCTCTTTTAACTACCCCTCCCCCTCTCTTTTCCCTTACTTGACTGCTCTCTCACATACTTCTCCTCCTTATACCTCCAAACTCCCCACACAGTCTCTACCCCCTCTTTTAAAATCTATCCTACTCTACTCATCCATGTCTCTTCCACATTATCTCACCTCATTTACATGTCTTTTCCTTGTAACTAATCTCTATAATGTAACTTCCTATTCCTCTACCACACTACCCTCCTCTTTCCCACTCCCCTCATCCTCCACTATCTCCTTTCCCCACCCTTCAACACTCTATTTTTATTTAATATTCCCCTTCCTACTTCAACCAAATCCATTTCATTATTTCAAACTAAAACTCCATACAGTCTATTTAAAATCTCCTGCTATCAAAACTTAATTACATCTCCCTCTTACTTTATGTCTCAATTCAAAGTTTCACCTCCTCTCTCCCTTCTCTTGGCTTGCTCTAGCAGGAGCTATCCACCCCAACCCTGGGCCAACACCTGCTAACAATCTCTCTCCCACTACCCCCACTAATAGATACAGCCATAAATACCTTAAATTCATTACCATTAATACCCAGAGTATTAATAACAAAATAACAAATTTCCTTGCTTAGCTAAATCTCACTGCACCTGACATAGTAGCAGTAACTGAAACCTGGCTAAAACCACAAACTACTAACTCTGAGATTTTACCACCTGGCTTCCAAGCACTTAGATCCAATCACCAAAACAAAAAAGGAGGTGGTGTAGCCTTAGTCTACAACTGCCTGCTAAATCTCAGCCCATACCAAAATCCCATTCCTAAATTTAATAATGCCGAACTAATCATAGGAATCCTCAAAATAAACAACTTTAAAGGTATCTGTATTATAACCATCTATATACCCCCTGGAGACAACTCCTCCACCCACTCTATCAATCTTTATAATTTTACTCAGCTAATAAACAACATTACCAGACCTAACAAAAATAACCCTCCAGGGTCCATCCTGGACTGGATTCTAGTCAGCCACCCTAACAATATCTCCAGCTCTAGTATCTTACCAGACTCAATAAGTGATCATCTCCCAGCCTTTATTAACCGAACTACCCAACAGCTCCCTCACCAACATCAATATGCCCACTCTCGTAACTTAACTAATTTTAACCCATCTATATTCTCTGAAACCCTTAAACTAACAAACTGGGATTCACTAAAAACTCTTCCCCTAGATGAAGCCCTAGAAGTCTTCAATACTACCTTCTTTAAAATCCTAAACTCCCAAGCCCCACCTCGAACAAAACAAATAAAGTACAACTCTGCCCCTCGGCTAACTAAGGACACTAAAACTCTAATGTTACAAAGGGACAAAACTTGGAAACTACACAATAAAAATAAAAACCCGGCTTCATTCCTTCAATTTAAGCAACTCTGCAATCTCACTAAAAAACTTATCATAAAATATAAAAAAAATCATACTACAACAAACTACAGTCTACCCTTGCAAACAATCCCCCCAGAATGGCTATTGAAGGCACTAGATTTGAGCACAGTGCTGGGGCATCCAGGACTCCAAATTTTTGGTATGGCTCCTGGAAAAACTCCATGAGCAGAGACTACTGCGGGGCCAGTACCAGGCTCGCAGTATAAAGCAGATGCCTGGGACAGTCTTGCCGTGACCACACTAGTGCCACAGGTATCCCCGGACTGGTGAGCAGGTCAGGCACCACCATGCTGACCTGAAGTGATGGAAATCTATTGGATCAGTGGATCCAAGAATCTCATCGGATGTCTAATGCCTCAGCACTGTATAAGTGCTCATTCTACTAAGTAGTTAATAATTGCCTGGCATGTGTATACTATGGATATGTATGGCTAAATATCACTGTATTTCTCTGACAGCTGCAGATGAGCGGGCTGCAAACCAGCAAGCCCATCCTGCTAGGTTGCAAAGGCTGCATCACGAGGCAGGTTAGTAATAATTCTGCATATACTGTCATAAAAAATAAATATAAGAGTCTTAGAAAGTGTACCATAGGTTCATAGGTTCATAGGTTCATACTAGGCTATCTGCCCGAGGGCATTTATAAGCCTAGCCCATCGTTTTGTGGCTTACGCCACCCCTTTAGTATGGGGAACTATACCCATTATTTTGCTGTGCCTCTGTCGAGCAGTGACACTGAGGTAATTCCTGGGGTATATCTGCGATCTCCCATCCATTGGTCAAGATTTCTCTTGAACAAGGCCAGCGAGGTGCTCTGCCTCACATGTACCGGGATTTTGTTCCACAGCATAGGGAGTCTTTGGGTGATGAATCTATCCCTCCAGCACGTCCTATTAATAGCCGTGTCGAGGTTTAAGTCTCCCGCCCTTGTGGCTCTGATGGATCTAGTTTTTTTGAGGTGAAGCATATTCATCAAATCTGGGTTTGACATGGCCTTGTATGTTAGGCAAAGGTCACCTCTGAGCAAGTAGTGACTGAATAGAGCTGGAGTTCTTTCAGTCGGGCAGCATAGGACAGATTTTTGAGACCCTTTATCCTTTTGGTGAGGAACTTTTGTGGCCTCTCCAGCTGCTGCAAGTGTCGGGTCAGATACATTCCGAATGGGGCATTGTACTCAATCATTGGTCTGATGAGTGATGAGTAAAGGGAGACTATGACCTCCCTTGATCTAGATGAGAATCCCTTCATGATAAGGTGGGCAATGTAGAAGGTCTTCCTAACTACTTTAGCTACATGGGTGTCGAATGACAGACTACTATCAACCTGGGTCCCCAGGTCCCTGATAACTTCTTCTGTGCTCAGTGGATTGCCACCTATTTGGTAGCTAGGGGTAACCTTGTTTTTCCCGAAGGGTATGACTATGCATGTTTTGGCATTTAACTTGAGGCCGTGGCTCTGGCACCAGTTATCCGTTTCTGTGAGACCCTTCTGAAGGATATCTGTGTCAGATGTGTTTTCTACTATGGCGCCCAGTTTGCAGTCATCTGCAAACTTTGTCAGCCATAACCCTCCTGTGTTTGCTTTTACTTGAAAAGTAGATGCCAAACAAGAGTGGGCCCAGGACTCCCTGTGGGACACCACTTGTGACAGGCTTTGAGTCTGACATGGCGCCAGCAACTCTGACCCTGTGGGTTCTGTCACTCAGCCAGTTTGCAACCCATCTTGTGATGTATGGGTTAACATTTAAGCTGATGAGTTTTTCAATGATACCCGAGTGGGGTATTGTATGGCCTTAGCCAGATCGAGGTAGGCTGTATGGACTGCCTTTCCTCATCAATGGCTTTGGTGACTGTTTAAAAAGTCAACCAAGTTTAAAGGCATGATCTGCCTTTGACAAAGCCAAACTGGGTTGGAATTCCCAAAGTTTCTTTTCAAATTCCGGGGATTCCTTATTTAATTTAGGCCCCCATTAAATTTTTTAAATCCTCTTTTTCCAATGGGAAGCCCTAGAAGTCTTCAATACTACCTTCTTTTAAAAATCCTAAACTCCCAAGCCCCACCTCAACAAAACAAATAAAGTACAACTCTGCCCTCGCTAACTAAGGACACTAAACTCTAATGTTACAAAGGGACAAACTTGGAAACTATACAATAAAAATAAAACCCAAGCTTCATTCCTTCAATTTAAGCAACTCTGCAATCTCACTAAAACTTATCATAAAATATAAAAAATCATACTACAACAAACTACAGTCTACTCCTTGCAAACAATCCTAAAACATTCTGTAATTCTATCAGTTCCCTCTTACACCCAGATACTAAATTCAATCCCTGCCCAGAAAACAATAAGTCTGACACAGACATTGCAACCCTTTTCAACTCCTTACCAGCTCCATAGCTGAACTGACTAAATCCTTCTCCACTTCCACCCCCAGCCCAAACCCAAAGCCTTCTTCACCATCCTCCCCTCACTCCTGCTCCCATAAACCCCCTCCCACTTTTTTTCTACAACCCGTGTCTACCACCGGTATCAAAAAACGTCTTTCCAAACTCAAACCATGCTCGCTCCAATGCCCCCGACAATATCCCATCACTCTTTCTCAGGCTCGCAGTAGATGGCATCACCATACCTATCAGCATTTTCATCAACAGATCCATCCAAGAATCTTATGTTCCCAAACGTTGGCGAGCTGCCCACATTCTGCCCCTTCATAAAGGAGGCAAAAATAATAGCATTTCTAACTTCCGCCCAATAGCCATTCTTTCTCCAATTTCAAAAGTCATTGAAAAATGTATCCACCGGCAACTCATGCCCCACCTCCTCAATAACCATCTCCTCACTCCTACTCAACACGGGTTTCGTCCTGGCCACAGTACCATTACTGCTCTGCTCTCTTTCCTTGACATTGTCAACCATGCCCGTGACTCTGGAGATCTTCTTGACCTTTCCAAGGCATCCGACACAATATCCCACACACTCCTTCTCAGCCACCTTTCTAACCTCAATCTCTCCCACAATTCCCTTTCTTGGTTCAAAAGTTATCTCTCAGATAGATCCCAAGGTGTGAAATGGAATACAGGTACCTCAAACTTCTTACCTACCCCTACCGGAGTCCCTCAGGGTTCTATTCTCGGACCTCTGCTCTTTAATGTCTTTATCAATAATCTCCACTCTGTAATTCCTCATTCTCAAATTGTACAATATGCAGACGACTCCACTGTTACCTGCTCAGCCCCTAGCCTTCCCAAGCTCCAAGCCAAAACCCAATTGGCCTTCACAACCACAGAAAATTGGATGCTTCAAACCCATCTTTCCCTTAATGCCAATAAATCCAATATCATTCTCTTCTCCCCTTCAAAAGCTCTGCCTCTTGATAAGCCATCCTTCAAAATCTCCAGCCTCTCCCAGTCCCCAATAGAAGTTGTTAGTTGTGCAAAATTACTCGGAGTTACCATTGATGAACACCTGAAATTTAATACTCATATTCAACTAAACATAAAAAAAAACATCAGAAGCTTGGTACGCTTTACAGAAATGCTAACTTTCTATCTTTAGCTACAAGACAAACACTCGCCACTACCTACCTTCTCCCTTCTCTATTGTATGGTGCTCCTCTTCTAACCAACCTCACCACTTCTATCTCCTCAAAACTTGAAAGTTGCTACTACTAAATCGCCAAATTCGCTACTAACTCCACTCATTCTACACACCATTGTATCTGCCTCCGTAGTCTCCAATGGCTAGAACTCCCTAATCATCTTGATTACCTCCAACTTACTACTGCACACAAACTAATTTTTAAACCCACTGCTTGCCCTGCACTATCTAACATCTTGCCCTTCTCCACTCCTCTGAGGCCCCTAAGATCTGGCCACCAAAGTCTTATTTCAGTATACAAACCCAAACGACCTCCTGGCCACCTCCTACTTTCTTATACTACAGCAAAAAAATGGAACTTGCTTCCTCCCCTTCTAAGAGTCACTACAAGCTATGAACAATTCAAATCTCTTCTCCATTCTCACCTCTCCCAAAACTGGAAATGTAATTGTATACTTCCTACCTAGATCTTATTACATCCCAGTTCCAATTTCCCCCCTCTGGTCCCTCTTCTTCAAACTCTCTCCTCAGTTCCCCTCCCTCTACTTCTTTATCTCCTATCTCTCCCCTGCTTAAACTCTCTCCCATACTTAAACTCTCTATTTATTCCTTTTAAATCATCTCCTCCCCACTGCCTACATGCATGTCTAGTCTCACAAATGTGTCTTTTGCCTTTTTTATTAGATGTACTTTTAGACTCAGACATAAAATGAATCTTAGTCTGTTCTTTTCTTATCTTCCTCCTGGCATGTCTTCTCCTTTAAATTCTTTGCATCTCCTTCACTTCTCCTCTGTTTTACTTCTCTTGCATTCAAGATCTATGTCTAATTTCTTTTTTTTTCTCTCTCTCTTCCATGCTAACAACACAATTGTATACAAATATTAATTTCTTATATAAACTGCTAAATGTGCTATGTTTTTGGAAATTGTTAAAGGTGTTATGCCTTAGAACACAGAGTGTTATGTGTGTAATGTATTATTATTATGGAGCTTTTTTCCCCGGGCCTCCACTGAAAATGGGCTTTCAGGCCCAGTGGACTTCCCCAGTTATCAAACTGGAAATAAACAAATAAATACTAATAGCCCAAACTCGGCTAAAAATCATTTACAGCACACTCATGTGGATGTCGCCACTTTCATTAAAGCCATATTTCAGAAATTAGAGTAATTTCCACACTACAGGAGTTACTTAGGTTTGTGGAAATGCAATGGCTGGGTAGCTGCAATGCTCGAAGTAGTTACTAAGTTTCCTACTGGAAGGGATACCTAGTGGGCTGGATTTACCACCTCTGAGTTTTATATGTATAGCGACAGAGTGTGCGTAGGATTAGGCAGCACACTAGCATCACACAGAGGGGTCAGTTTGGTATCAATAAGAGCGAATGCTAGTACTCCTTTTGTAGGGTTCAGAGGTGCAGGTTTCAGACCTGCAATGAGACACTATAAATACCAGCGCATTAGTGCTGCCTCACTAGTCAGCATACAAGTGTTATTCAAAGAGAGGGTTCCTACCCTACCAACATGTGATTGTGTCTAGTTAGGAGTAAAATACGTAGTTTACATACACAAAACAGTATAGTATAATGTATTCATCAGAGCTTGAGTGCATCCATGCTGATAAATGCTTGCTAGTATGTCTATCCTTAATACAAGGCACTTGGATACACGGTAACAATAGCAACAAGCTGATAACAGTTTAAAGCCATGAAATCAGAGCAAAAAATGTTCAAAAAGACATATACAACTTACTGGCAGGCACTGACCACAGAGACCAGGGAGTAAACTACATTGGGAATCCAGAGATTTAAAAATGGCTCCACAAGTGTGGGCTTATATTTATAGGTTCCTATGAGGGTGGGGGGAGGATAAATACATGTAGTAGAGGGGGAGGTGATTTCCTGGGTAATATGACAACCGAGCCAGTCCTGCGCTCGCAATAAAACAATCAGTTCCACAGGTAAAATTGTTCTTACTTAATATATTTTGGTGGAAATGCTGTTGGACTTATAATGTAAGTGTAGGATACCTAAGTTCATTTGGGTTGGTTAGCTGCTCTGACAGTCTGTTCACGATTGTGTCTAGGAGAACTAGAACTATTAATAGTAAGATGTGGTATTTTACTTCTTTTCTCTTTTAGTTTAAAGGTAAAACTCTCTGTTTTATAGGAAGCAGCTAGGATTGAGGGTTTGATAGACTATACTGCCATCTTGTGATTAAAATGAGGAATCACACACCCTTGTGGAGGGGACTAACAAATTATATCAAGATTAGCTGCTTAGGGGGATGGCTGGTCGATGCAGTGTGCAAGCCAGTAAGTTTACGGGTTGAAATACAATTATACCACAGTAGGTAGACCTACTTTTTGTTTAAACACTTGACAAATGGAAGTCCTATTTAGGATGGAGGGTTAGATAGCTGCGCTACTGTCCTCAGGACTAGGGAGTAGCTGAGGGCAGCATCTTTCCGGGGTACTCTAGTTTTTGTTTAAACATTTGACAAATGGAAGTCCTTTTTAGGATGGAGGGTTAGGTAGCTGCGCAACTGTCGTCAAGACTAGGGAGTAGCCAAGGGCAGCGTCTTTCCTGTGTAGTCTAGTTTTTGTTTAAACACTTGACAAATGGAAGTCCTTTTTAGGATAGAGGATTAGATAGCTGCGTTACTGTCTTCAGGACTGGGGAGTAGCCGAGGGTAGCATCTTTCCTGGGTAGTCTATCTTTTGTTTAAACACTTGACAAATGGAAGTCCTTTTTAGGATGGAGGGTTAGATAGCTGCACTATTGTCTTCAGGACTAGAGAGTAGCTGAGGGCAGCATCTTTCCTGGGTATTCTAGTGGCAGGCACTGATCGCAAAGACCAGGGAGTGAACTACATTGGGAATCCAGGGATTTAAAAAAGCAATGCTAAGTGTTGCACAGCTCTGCTTAGCTGGTGTAAGCAATGTGTAGGGCAGCCAAGTCAATCTGCTCATTGGTATACCTCTTTAAACAATGCCAACCTTAGGTAAGCAGGTGTGTCCATAGCTTAGAGTATTCAAAACCGGCCAATCATGGAAACGTGCGAGAAATCGGGTGTATTTAAACACCACAGGCAAGAATACTTTCCATAACTGGATGCAGCTTCCTACTGTAGGCAGAATGGCTGGAGTGGGTGAAGGCACTAGATTTCGAGCACAGTGCTGGGGCATCCAGGACTCCAAATTTTGGTATGGCTCCTGGTAAAACTCCATGAGCAGAGACTACTGCAGGGCCAGTTCCAGGGCTCGCAGTATAAAGCAGATGCCTGGGACAGTCTTGCCCGTGACCACACTAGTGCCACAGGTATCCCCCGGACTGGTGAGCAGGTCAGGCACCACCATGCTGACCTGAAGTGATGGAAGGGGAATCTATTGGATCAGTGGATCCAGGAATCTCATCGGATGTCTAATGCCTCAGCACTGTATAAGTGCTCATTCTACTAAGTAGTTAATAATTGCCTGGCATGTGTATACTATGGATATGTATGGCTAAATATCACTGTATTTCTCTGACAGCTGCAGATGAGCGGGCTGCAAACCAGCAAGCCCATCCTGCTAGGTTGCAAAGGCTGCATCACGAGGCAGGTTAGTAATAATTCTGCATATACTGTCATAAAAAATAAATATGAGTCTTAGAAAGTGTACCAGTATAAAAATGCATTGTGTAAGGGATGTACTGAATAAACTAGACAATATGGCAGGAATACTGTCATATAGGTTGTATGTAAATAAAGGAGTAATATCCTGTGAACAAAGGTATAACCCCTGGAGTGATTTTGTTTACTCTGCTGTCATATGTTGTTGTAGTGTTGCATTCTATAAATAGTACTGTTGTATTAAGCAGTGTTACTCACACTGTGGTATGCAGATAAAATGTGTCGGATGTTTTGTATAACAATATAGGAAGTCCCAAGAGGTCAGTCATATTGTACAACTGAGGGAGACTTAGACAGAAAACATTGGAAAGCTTATAGGTTCATAGGTTCATAGGCAGGTACTAGGCTATCAGCCCAAAGGCCTAAGTAAGCCCAGCCAACAAGGTTCCCTGGCTTATGACACCCAAGAAAGTTATTTTCCTGTGCCCCTGTCGAGCAGTGCCACAGAAGTGATCCCTGGAGTGTATTTCCTATTTCCCATCCACTCATCAAGATTTTTCTTGAAGAGTGCTAAAGAGGAACTTTGCTTGACATAGATGGGTAGCTTGTTCCAGAGTACAGTACGTCTCTGGGACATGAATCTATCCCTCCAGCATGTCCTGTTTATTGTGGTGACAAGATTTAAGTCCCTGGAGCATGTAGCTTGGAGGGATTGGGATTTCTTTAGGTGTAGCATGTCCAACAGCTCCAGATTTGACATAGCTTTATATATTAGGCAGAGATCACCTTGGAGTAGGTGATATGCTACAGAGTAAAGCTGGAGTTTTTTGAGATGGTCAGTGAAGGGCATCTGTTTGAGGCCAGTAATCCACTTTATGGGGTACTTCTGTGGCCTTTCCAGCTGCTGCAGATGTCTTATGAGGTACATTCCAAAAGGGGCGCTGTACTCTATAATGGGTCTAATGAGTGACGAGTAGAGGGGAACAATGACGGCTTTTTTTCTGGATGAGAAACCTTTTGTGATGAGGTGTGCCATGTAGAATGATTTCCTGACTACTGTGGCAATGTGATTATCAAAGGAGAGACTACTGTCCACCTGGGTCCCCAGGTCTCTTATCACACATTCAGTGTAAAGTAGACTGACGCCTATGTGGTAGTTCATGGGTAGAGAGTTTTTACCATGTAACTAGCTATGGCGGATGTTTTGAGGAATCTCAGCTTCTTACTGAGGCTGGTAAGGGAGTTGTTTGCATCCTGGGATTATCCAATTTTCTTCAACAGTCTCTTCCTTCTGTGGTACAATTTGTTTATGGCAAGGGACTACCATATTGGCATCCATTTTATGGAGGGGAGTATCTTGGTTCTATTTGTGATGGCACAATACATGCATGAGTGGATGTGCTCACACAGTGCCTTACTGTAGGATTCAGCAGTTGATCTATCATCTCCTATCTCCAAGGGTGTATCGAAGTTTCTCACATCTGACTTGAGTAGAATGAAGTTAGCTTTGTACAGGATTTTTATGGGGGTTCCCTTCCTGGGGGTTGAGGGTGGAATGTGGATGTCAATGGTGATTAGCTTATGGTCAGACCTGACCAATGAGGGGGTGACCACTAGTGTGGAGCATCTATCTCCCATGTTGGTAATGACCAGGTCAAGGATATTTGAGCCCCTGGTTAGACAATGGATTACTTGATCCAGGCCGGTGGAATTCATGACCTTCAAGAACCATTGGGGAAAGGCATTGGTACCTGAATAGTTTTCATAGTTAATGGCAGGGTGGTTTAAATCACCCAGTATGACGGTTTCTGGTTGAATCTTAATAAATTCCAGTATGTTTAGTAAGGTGTAGTGAGAATCTTGGGTCATGGTGGGGGATCTGTAGCAAGCTACAATTAAGATTGCAGTCTTACCTAGTGTTAGTTGCACCAGGAGATTTTCAGATGCATTCTGTTGGGAACTAGCCTGGATGTGTGAATAACCTTGTTGAATATGGACACTCCACCTCCTGTAGTGTTGTGGTCTTGATTTGGTGGCCGAGATGTGTGGTAAGAGTTGTAACCTGGTATTGCAGGGGTGGTCTCTGGAGCATTGAACCAGGTCTCAGTTGCTGGACAGATATCGATATTCTCCATTTGTAGGTGTGCCTCGAGAGAATGCATGTTTAGGATAAGACTTCTAGCTTTGGGTAGCATTACCTTCAGTTCTGCATGCTTGTATCTGTTACGTTGGTGGTTTTGTCCTTTGAACCCTACCTAGAAAAGGCACTATGTGGTGGCAAGAGCATTAGCCAGTAACCTGAATACCAGGGGCAACAGGTGCAGACTATTTCTGGCAAGGCATCATACTTTGATAATCATGTCATCCCAGGCAGACAGTTACTGGATCCCCTTTGAATGACATCAGAAGCTTAGCCATTTGTTGGAAATCATTGCTGTGTGTGCGTGTGTGTGTGTGTGTATATATATATATATATATATATATATATATATGAGTGTATATATATATATATATATATATATATATATATATATATATATATATATATATATATATATAGGTACATATATATCTCCATATATGTACGTGGATATCTATATGTCCGTATATGTATGTGGATGTGGATATGTATATGTGTGTATATCTATACAGAGATGTGGATAAATATGTATACATATATGCTTACTATATGTCCAGAACATGGAATTGAGTCCTACCTCAGCACCAATAGTCCCAACCTTGCAGTGCGAGGGGATGTCATGGCTGTACTGTAGGTATATATGTGAACTGTTGCTACTGTAATAGGGGTTGTCTTAACAGACATGTTGGGTGTGGGAGGTCACATTTGCTGTAGACATGTGCACTATTGCCTACGAACAGACATCCTAAGGACATCATAGTACAGTACCATTGCAAGTACAGTAATGAACCTGTGGACTGCAGCAGGGATATGACCAACATATGTGGACAATGTGGCACTCTGTGGGCAGTCCAGAAGTGTAGACATGTCCCCTTCATGCGTGACATGTGGACCACACTTCACAATAGGGATGTGACTAGACATGTACATGGGTATATCATGACAATACTGGACTACATATGCCCACACAATTTATGCACGCACACATGCCAATCTGTCCTGACACATAATACCTGATGGTGCAAAGGTCACATGGCCACATACTACCCAGTAGATAGTGACATACATACGTACAGCAGACCAATGCTTTGTCAGAAATGCACAACAGTTATGGTGGCCTGGCAGCAGTATGTCTTGCAAATAACTGGACATAGCACACTGTGTAATTACAGTAGGCTGCTAGGCATGTCACAAAGCACTGTGCAAATGACAGACAGACTGCCACAACACTGGACTACATTTTGTATGGGGAAATACACATGTACCTGCAATTATAGTGGGCTCCATACGCAAGTCACAGTACAGTATGGCAGACACCTATGAGAGTGCATACCTACATCCAATGTCAACCCAGCCACAGACACATATGAAACACAAGCTTAATATGACACTATAATGACTGTCTGTTAAACACCATCCATATATGTGCCTCTCACACAGTAACCCTACATACACTGGTCATGGCACAGTGGTCTGATGGCTGTCTCTGGTATGAGACACGTGTGTCTGGCCGTACAGATATGTGAGCCAGGAGGGTACCGTACACTGGATCAGCATGTAACATCAAATAGAACAGGACCATTAACAATGGCATCTACCACAGTCTGTGCACAGCCCAAGGTAGGTATGCACAATACACATACTGTTGTCAATCATCCTAACTCAGGGCTCTCCGATCTGTGGCTCTTACAACCCACTGCAGTGGCTCCCTATATCTCTGGGGATTAATGGTCACTGTAACGCACCCCCCCCACACACACACACACACACACACACACACACACACACACACACACACACACACACAGATCAAGCAATCCTAATGCAGGAACACAATTATGGATGGATGTTAGGTATTGTTCTTACACACTTAGTCCTTTTATATTTAGTATAACTATATGTGACACCTTATATGCTCTGTTATCTTCATTTTAGGTGTCAAATAGCTGTTATGGCTCCCGATTACTTTAATTTGCTGGGAGAGGGGTTAGACATGGCTCTCTGGATAGTGACGGTTGCAGACCCCTGCTCTATGTAGAGACCAAAGTAGTGTACACACAACCACAGAATGTCCAAGTAATGTCCTCAGGAAAAAACACTACTATACACAGCATGTCCAGCAGTCTGTTATCTGACTGGCTTGTTATCAGGTATGATGTCAATGAATAATGGTGTACAGAACATATGCACAATATATATGTGGGCTTCATCTGCACAACACATCTGTGCCCATCTGCAGTTTAGGAGTCAGTGTATGTAACAGTTTTATATGCCCCTGTAAGTCGGTCTATAGAGGGGTATGCACCATAACTATCCTAAAGTGTTGCAACATGTGATGGACAGAATTTATGAACATCTATATGTGATTAGAAAAGGCAAACTTGAAAATGCTTTAGCTAAGCATATTTCAACCTTTAGTGACCACACTTTTAAATTTTTAATATTAGATCAGGTGACTATTGACAATAGAGGTGGGCCTAGACCCCTCAAGTTAGAAGAAGCTGAATTAATGTGGCAGGTAAGGTTAAATGCGTACAGTTATCCTGGTATTAATGAGTCTTGTTCCATCTCAAGTTTGTTAAACCCTAAAAGTCTTGAGAGGTAATGTACATAGTGTTAAACACTTCAACTGTCCACACTATGTGCTAGATTTATGTAATTTGATCCGTTATATTGGGTTATTTTCTTGTATGTAAGTTAATGTCATTACACACAGATTTTGTAGGGTAATCCTGTTACTTATTTTAATTGTTTTAATGTGGTATATGGTCTATTTCAGATCATACAGTATTTTGATTACATCTCGAATACACAATTTTATGTAATCATTGTGTTTAGTAGGTATGATTTTGTATTCTATTTAGAATAGGTTGATTATGTCTCTTTTAGTTAGTGTGAGGTTGTTCAGCTTGTTATGTAAGTAATTAACTAAGTGTCTATAAATGACTCATTATTTGCTGTTTTTTTTTCATCCACTGTTTCTGAGGAAGTCAGACATGTGCATCTGAAGAAAAAGCGCTTTAAAAGAATTTTAATTGCTATTAAAGTACTTGACCTTATTCGACTATTTTTTACTTTTGTGTCTTGAAGCCTTGCAGTTTCGCTGCATGTTTACCCATTTTTTTTTGTTTAACATGTGAAGCCTACCAGTATTCATCTGCCTTAAGGTATGCAAATGTACATAACCATACATTTCACCTTGTGAATATTGCTGGCCTACTGCTGGTATCCTAGGGTGTTACAACATGTGAGGACTACCAGTAGTAAGCTGCCTTAAGCTATGTGGATGTACATAACCATACATTTCACCTTGTGAACATTTCTGGCCTACTGCTTACTGCCATACGGACTCTTCTGTTTATCACTGTGATTGTGATGATTTTAGTTATGTAACAGATGCCTCCCATTGTGTCAACCTAGGTCTTTTCCCCCTAGGGATTGTGTACAGAGTGTATTTAGAGGCTGCTGGGCTATACATCTGCATTACTAACTGTTGATTGATTTTTATCCTGTGGCTCAGTCTGTATTTCCTGTTGTACTAATTGAAAGCCTTGGTGTGGACACCAACATATGTTATGCTTTCAGATTAAAGTAAAAAAATGATCTGTTTGACAGTTGCATTCATCTTTTTGCATATATTTCAAATTCTAAACAGCTCTATGGCATGGCATGTACCACTGCAACAGTACACAAATAAACCTTTAAAACATATGCAAACATGTGCGTGGTATTACATCCTTTGACTTCTCTGTAGGTATATGTTTTAGGCAACAGTTGTCTTTTGTATAGGTGGCTGGGAGAGTGGCCTATTGGTTAAGGTGTTTGCCTTGGTGCAGAGATTGAGTCTCACAAGGGATAATTGGCTAGGCTTAAAATGGCTTGCAAGGGCAGTTAGCTTAGTACTAACCTGTGAACCTATCATACACTATCCATCTAATGAGGTTGTGACTGTAGGGATACTGGCTGTTCAGTGTGGTGTGCACCCACTAATTATGTATCATCCTAGACATACCTCTGTGTGTGTGTATGTGTAGTTTATATATATATATATATATATATATATATATATATATATATATATGTATCTGCATGTCTGTGTGTATGTATCTTAGCAATGTTTATTGCTTACACATTGTACATTCACTATGGTAGTCAGACTGTACTGTAGGACATGTTATTGATACCAGCCTCACATCATACAGGTGGCATGGCTTACTGTTAACATCTTGTGGCCATGTAGTATCAGGTCCTGGTTATGGGATTTGCAACAGTTGGTATTATCTTGCAGGGCAGACCTGTTTGGCTGGGGGGGGGTATTGATATGTGTAAGACATATTTTGCTTGAGCCCCCTCACCCCCATTAACGGTGCCTGTAGTCATATATGTCTTTGTTATGTACTCTATTATATCTATAAATATATCTATAAATAGATGTGTGTGCGTGTGTATATATATATATATATATATATATATATATATATATATATATATATATATATATATATATATATATATATATATATATGTATATATAAAGAAAAGAAAAAAGGGTAGATAGGAAAGTGGTGAAAAAGGGGCACAAAGAGGGAAAGACAATAGGAGAAATAGCCAGGGATGTGCAGGAAGGGTGTAGGGAAGGTCCATAGCTGCCAATTTCTTCTACAGCAACAGTTGTGCATATACACTGAATATGGCGGTAGATTTGGATACTCGAACCCCTGAGACAGGGGTGAGGACAACAATAAAATGTTGTGATGCCAATTAGTCCAGATTACATGTGTCCAGTGGACACGTGTGCGAAATGGACAGCTATGTATGGGGCGAGATTTTTTGGGGAGGAACAGATTGCTCTTATTGTGTTTTTTTGATTAAGGTGATAGTGAAATGTTGGGGAGGGAGAGAAGGTATACATGGGGAGGATAGGTTGGGTAGGATGACAGAGAAGACAGTATACAGGGGTGGTATATGACACGTGGAGGTAAACACCGTGGATGGGGAGGGGTGTTTGGAAATCGCAAGCCCATGACTCCCAAATGATAACAGTCAGACTGAGGTCCCCAGCCATAACCACTGCACATTCATGGCCCCCAAAGGTGGCTGTGCTGGGAGCTGGGTAGGAGGGGCAGGCTCACCCTCTAATTGTGCCATGCGGCCCTCAAGCTGGTGTAGCTGGTCTCGAAACTCCTTGTCGAGCTCCCTACATACCACGGCCCAGACCTGATGGCAGGTGACAGGTTCCTCTCCATCCTGCTGCTGGGGGAGCCAACAGAGGAGGTCCCAGGCTGGGGCAGATGTGCTGGTGCCCGGTGCCATGGCCAGCTAAGGTGGAACAAATGGGTCCGCTGGGACCAGCCTTCCCATATGAGCTATGGTGTTGCACTTTAAGAAAGATATGGATTTGTAATTGTCAACAGCATTCAGGATTAGTTATAACAGCATGTATAGGTATTCCCATTAACCCAAGACACCAGATTTTGAACAGTTGCAGAGCGAGCAGAACACATGCATATATGGAACAACAGTGGCCATTACAGCAGCGTGCAGGTTTCATTGATGGCAACAGGTCACCAATATGGGAGTATTTTAACATGGCACATGCATAAAACCAAATGTGAATATTTATAAAGTAATAGGACATATGTCCCAATAAAAGTTTTGAGTGTACACATACCCATTGAGGTGTGTAATTAGGTTACTGTTGCAGATAAGGTGGGAGTGAGAGAGAGAGAGGTCAATTAACTAATATATCCATGTAGTTTTCAAAACTGCAGTGATCTGTCCCTTACATATATTATTACACTGCCCAATGGCCTTAATTTTTACAATGGTATGTTTGTAGATTAGTATATACGTGAAATGTGTCTTACGTACAGTCCACACCTCTTACCTGTTATAGCTGTGGAGAAAATCTTTGTTAACGCTACCTGACAATTTCTACACATACTCCCAGATTCAATGCTGATGTTCTACACATACCTCTAAATCTGCTAATGCACACACTCTGGTCAAGGCTTGACAAGATGCAGGTGTTAATGCAACATATTTTGAGAACTACTCTCATACACTTTGGATGAGATGCTACAATGACAGGTTTGTTTTCATATACATTCTCTGTATGTACAGGACTAACTTTCAGTTATATGTCATTAAAAGCTGCCTACATTTCTTGGATCATCACACTGATTTGTCAGGAGAAAGTACAGTTTTGTACCTACCATAAATGTAGATGTCCGATAGGTATGCATCTGCAGTCATACCATATGGGTTATCCTGCCTCAGGCAGCCCTTCGGTTGGCCGGATTCCAAAGTCTGGGTCTGGCCTCGGCTGATGTCGCACTTTCCCCGACGTCAGAGCGTCTGGGGTATAAAAGCATCAGCTGATGCCATCTTCCTCAGTTTTTCTTGCCCCAGATGCCAGGTGCCCTCTATGAAGGCTAAATTTGGAGAAAATGCCAAAAAATTGCAGACATAATGCAAAAATATATACATATATATATATATATATATACAAACAAATACACCATAACAGATTACCCCAGCTAGCTAATGAAGGGGTAAGCACCCTAGGAAAACCACAGAGGGGAAGGTAAACCTGACTGCAGATGCATACCTATCGGACATCTACATTTATGGTAGGTACAAAACTGTACTATGTCCTTCAAGGATGCATCTGCATTCATAACATATGGGTAGAATACCATAGCCAATCTGGGGGTGGAAGTACTAAGAAAATGATGGTGTAGTTAAGAGACCCTGCAGGACTGCAGTAGCAAAACCTGCTCTGGATCTGGAGTATAAGGGTAAATTGTAATGCTTGGCAAAAGTATGCACGGAGCTCCATGTAGCAGCTTCTAAAATGTCCTTGGTAGCCACCCCTCTTAGGAAGGCTGTAGTGGTGGCTGTGGCTCTCGTGAATGAGGCCTAATATTCACAGGAACAGTCTTTCCACGAAGGGAGTAGCAAAAGCAAATGCAATTTCCTATCCATTTTGAGATTGTCTGTTTGGAAATTGCTTTTCCTTGTGTCCCAGCAGCATATGCTACAAACAGTTGGTCAGTCTTTCTGTAACCTTTAGTTCTGTCCAAATAGCAGCGTAATTGTCTGTGGATATCCAGAGTGTGTAGAAGTTTCTCCCCTTTATTTTGTGGATTTGGGAAGAATGTAGGCAAATGAATTGCTTGGTTCAAGGATACTCTAGATACCACCTTTGGCATAAAGGTTGGGTTGCTTCTTTATGAAACTCTGTCCTGATGAAAAATAAGAAATGGCTGCACTGCCATCAAAGCTTGTAACTCAGATACTCTTCTTGCTGAAGTTATGGCCAGAAGGAATGCAGTTTTCCAGGATAGAAACTGTGGATCGGCCGATGCTGCTGGTTCAAATGGAGGGAGTGTTCCTTTTTCCAGCACAAAGTTAAGGTCCCAAGTAGGTAAAGGTGGTCTCCTTGGAACATTGATGTTCTTGATCCCTCTGAGAAATTGTCTTAAGAGAGGATGCGAAAAGACAGGAGGATTTACATTGTATTCTGCTGAAATTGCTGAGGCATGTATTTTAATGGAAGAATAAGACAGGCCATTGTGGAACAATTCTGCTAAGTATTCCAGTATATGTGACATGTTCATCACTGTCACATCAAGGCCTTTTGCTGTGTTCCAACTGAGAAAACTTTTCCATTTTGCTGAGTATGCCTTCCTTGTGGAAGGGCGACGAGCTTCCATAATAATGTCCTTTACCCTCTGGGATAAGCTGTCCTGGGAAGGATTCATGGTATTCTCCAGGCAGTTAGCTGCAAGGTCTTTAGGTTGGGATGCAGGATCTTGTAATTGTTTTGCGTCAGAAGAAGAGGCCATAATGGGAGAGGCCACGGTTTCGCCTGTGATCAGCTCTTCAACAGTGGGTACCAATGCTGCCTTGGCCAGTCTGGAGCTATCAGAATCACTTTTGGCTGTTCTGCCCTGATCTTCAGTAAAACCTTGGACATTAATGGGATTGGTGGGAAAGCATAGACTTTTCGGGCTTTCCAGCTGAATGAGAGAGAGTCCACCTTCCATGCTTGTGGATGGTATGTCCTTGTGCAAAAAATTTTCAGTTGATGGTTGTGGGGTGAGGCGAATAGATCTATCTCGGGCCTTCCCCATGTCTGTGTTATGAGTAAAAAGATGTCTGGGTGCAGCATCCATTCGTGTGCATCCATGGTAGTTCTGCTTAAGCTGTCTGCCAGAGTATTGTCTTTCCTGGCACCTAACTGGGCCTGTAGTTGTATATTGAGTTTCAAACAAAGATCCCATAGATTCATAGCCAGTCTGCATAGAGGGTAGGAATGCATGCCTCCTTGCTTGTTTATGTACCACATAACTGTGGTGTTGTCTGTCCTTATTAGCAGGTGGCCTTGTTGAAGGAAAGGTTTGAAAGCCTCGATTGCATGTATCACTGCCAGCATTTCCTTTTGGTTTATGTGCATTCGCAGCTGCCCTTGAGACCATAGCCCTTGGATACATTTGTCCTCCATGTGTGCTCCCCAACCTCGGTCTGAAGCGTCCGTGGTGATGGTTTGGTTTGCTTTTGGTTTGAAGAAGGGCAACTCTCTGTTGGTCTGGCAGGCTAGAGCCCACCACAGGAATTCCTTCTGAAGGCAAGGTATGATTGGAATCAGGGTTTCTAAGCTGTGACTGTGCTGAGTCCATACACTCCTTAGGTACCATTGCAATCTTCTCATATGTAGCCTGGCTTGTGGGATTAGTATTATGCAGGATGCCATGAAACCCAGGGCCTGCAGGATTTTCCTTGCAGTTAGCTGAGTTTGTCTTGTCAGATTCTTGAAGTAATCTGGAAGTTGTTTCTGTTTTTCTTCTGTGAGAAAGGCCATTTGGGTGGTTGTATCCAGATCTGCACCCAAAAAGGTTATCCTTTGGGATGGCACAAGTCTTGATTTTTGGATGTTGGCTGTGTATCCCAAGGCCTGTAGTAGCTGGATGGCATAGTCCAAGTCCTTTAACAATTTTGTCTTGCTGTCCGCTTGTATCAGGCAGTCGTCCAGATATGGGTAGATTTGAATCCCCTGAAGTCTGCAGTGTGCAATTACTGATGCCAGGCATTTCGTGAACACTCTGGGCACAGTAGATAAGCCAAAGGGCAATGCTGAGAATTGATAATGCTCTGATCCTGCAAGAAATCTGAGGTGTCTTCTGCAACTTTGTCGAATGGGGACATGCAGGTATGCCTCCATGAGATCTAGAGTCACCAGCCAAGACTCCTTGCCCAGCATGGGAAGAAGCTGCTGTAGGGTCAGCATCTTGAATTTCGGCACAATGAGGCAAGTGTTCAGTGCGGACAGATCGAGAATAGGCCTCCATTGATTTTCTTTTCTTGGAACAAGGAATAGCCTTGAATAAAAACCTTGGCCTTGTTCTGAGTGAGGAACCTTCTCTATGGCTTTCATTTGTAGTAATTTGGTGATTTGCTTCAAAGCCTCGGCCCTCTGATTTGGTGGCAGGTCTGGCATTCCTTGTCTTTTTGGCAGTGTGTGGAAATGGAACCTGTATCCTTTGTCTATTATTTGTAGCGTCCATGAGTCCCTTGAAATGTAATACCAATTTCCTGAAAATAAAGAAAGCTTTCCACCCAATGGTGCTTCTAATTGAGCCCTGGTCGGCGGAGTCAAAAATAAGTCATCGTGTTTGTCCTGGTGTAGCAGTTGTTGTTGCTGTACCTGCACCACCTCTCTGGTTGGGTGGCTACCACTGATGGCCTCTGTAGTGGCCTCTAGCTTGCCCCCTACCTCTGGTACGCCTGTTCCTGCCTCTCTGTGATCTGTCTGAGTCTGGAAAGGACCAATTCTTAGTAGGCCAATTTCTGCTGAATCTCAGTGGTTGTACCTGCAGAAAGTCCTTGACTGTTTGCACAGATTTTGCCTTTTCTTCAAACTTCTTTAAGACCTCCTGGGCCATGGAACCAAATAATTTTTGTTTTTCCATTGGAGCATCCAGGAGCTTAGCTTTAACATGGTCCGGTAGAGATTGTTCCTTCAACCAGGCATGCCTTCGTGATAACTGCCCCTGTCATTGCTGACCTACATGAAGCTTCCAGTGCATCATAGCCACATTGCAGAAAATGGTTGCTAACCTGCTGTGAGTTATGTACCAGATCCTGAAGAGATTTTCGGTCAAGGGGCTCAGAGGAGGAAAGTTTCTTATACAATTCATCTAACAAATACTCTTGGTACTGAATCATATGGAATTGACAATTTAATGCCCTCATAGAAAGAGTTGCAGAAGTATAAACTTTCTTTCCCCATCGCTCTAAAGCTCTCGATTCCCTTTCAGAAGGTAAAGGATTTTTAGCAGTGGCAGCTGCAACCCCTTTAGGGCCCTGTGAAATGGTTTCTGGGTCTGCAGTGTGGGCCTTGTACAGGTGAAAATGAGAATCCGGAACCCTGTAGTACCTATCAGGTTTGGCAGGAGCCAGAGGGAGAGAATCAGGGGCTGTACTAGCATCAGAGTACACATCATCAATAACATTCAAAACTGGAGGTATAGCCAAAGGCCTATGCTGAGGCAAATGTAAAAAGGTCCTTAATCTTTTTCTGGAATCAGAAAATTCATGGCCCTGCCATTGGAAATGCTCTCTCATAGAATGCAGAGTCTCACCAAAAGAAAACTCTTCAGGAGGGGAGGCCGAAGGAATAGATTATTCAGCATCAGAATCCTCGTAGGCCGAATAAGCCTTCTGCTGGTGCTCTGACAACACAGATTCATCCGTAGACTCATCTGAAGAGTGGGGGTCAGAGGGCTCGACCCTGGGCCTTTTGTCTGGAGGTGGAAGAGAGCCCCTGTCCGGATGAGGTTGAGAACCTCTAATTAAGGAGATAAGGTCCTCTGCTAGGCTGAGAATTTGAGTGCTGGTAGAAGGCCTCTGAGAGGTAGACTTGGGAGGCAAAGCTTTGGCAAGTTTGGCAGCTTTAGCCCTAGAGAAGGCCTTAATGGACATGGATGCAGGGGGTCTGGCTGTACCACGTGCAGGGGTGGACTTGTCTAAAGGAATGGTGTCGGACATGTCCTGGACACCGGTTTCCGTAGGTAGTTCAATAACCGACTCGGCCGGAGCCTCCGAGGCCGAGGTAGTCGGTTATAAGGATTCAGTAACAGGAAGCGCCGAGGACTCGGTTTCAGCCGAAATCGAGACACTTGCGGTAGGCCGGACCGACCGTGAGGGTCGGTTCTTGTCCTTCCGTTTTTTAACTACATGAGAAGTCGGAGTCTCCGACGGCATTATATATGCAAAGTTAACCCCAAAATATTCCTCTGCAAACTCTGACCGATGCCTAAGCATTTGTCGGTTGAAGGAAGCACAGGCAGAGCAGGCTGAGACGTCGTGGTCTGGGCCTAAGCAAGGGAGACAGTAAGAGTGGAAATCCTTATGAGGTATTTGTTTCCCACAAGTTAAACAATTATTTACTTTATCTGACATCGGCTGAGGCAAGAAAGAGTCCCCAACGGGGTACTTAGCTTTTTTGAAGTCTTCGGTAGCTGAATCAAAGGAGCTGGCCGACCGGCACTTGCGAACTGCTTCTGCTTCGGGCACCGCGTGGCAAGAAAGACTGAGGAAGATGGCGTCGGCTGATGCTTTTATACCCCAGACGCTCTGACATCGGGGAAAGTGTGACATCAGCCGAGGCCAGACCCAGACTTTGGAATCCGGCCGACCAAAGGGCTGCCTGAGGCAGGACAACCCATATGTTATGACTGCAGATGCATCCTTGAAGGACATCAGGGTACCATGCAGCTGATTTGGGCCATTTATCTGGACATGCTGGACAGATCTGAATGATTGAGGAGTATGAATATGCTTACAGCTTACTATCTGAACATTCTAGCAAATTCTGTACAGTTGTTGGGTCTAATTATGCATAGAGCTTTCTATCTGAACATTCTCACTAAATCTGTACAGTTGTGGGGTATGATTATGCATACAACTTACTACCACTCCAGGATTCAAACCCATGCTGTGTGTGGTAAAAATATTACAGTTAACATCACAGTACACTGTGCTATCAGGGAATTGATGTGAAGCTTTTCAATGTTTTCTGTCTCAGTCTCCCTCAGTTGTACAATATGACCTCTTGGGACTTCCAACTTTGTTATATAGAACTTCCTACACATTTTATCTGCATACCACAGTGTGGGTAACACTGATTAATACAACAGTACTATTTATAGAATGCAACACTACACTAACATATGAAAGCAGAGTAAACTCAAGCAGTTCAGGGGTTATACCTTTATTCACAGGATATTACACCTTTATTTACATACAACCTATATGACAGTCTCCCTGCCATATTGTCAAGTTTATTCAGTACATCCCATACACAATACATTTTTATACTGGTACAACACTTTCTAAGACTCTTATATTTATTTTTTATGACAATACATAAAGGATTATTACTAGCCTGCCTGGTGATGCAGCCTTTGCAACCTGGCAGCATAGGCTTGCTGGTTCGCAGCCTGATCATCTGCAGCTGTCAGAGAACTACAGTGATATTTATCTACCTATCCATAGTATACACAAGCTAGGCAATTAACTACTTAGTAGAATGAGTACTTACTCAGTGCTGGGGCATCAGCCATCTGACGTGATTCTTGGATCCACTTATCCAATAGATTCCTCCTACACTGCTTCAGGTCAGCATGGTGATGCCAGACCTGCTCACCATTCCAGGGGATACCTGTGGCACAAGTGAGGTAATGGGTGAGACTGTCCCGGGCCACTGCTTTATACTGGGAGCCCTGGTACTGGCCCTGCAGTAGTCTCTGTTTATGGTGTTTTACCAGGAGCCATACCACGAATTTGGACTCCTGGATGCCCCAGCGCTGCACTTGAAATTGAGTGCCTTCCCCAACATGAGCCTTTCTGCCTACAGGAGGAAGCTGCAACCAGTTATGGGAAGTATTCCCTCCTCTGTGGTTTAAATACACCCAATTTCCCACACGTTTCCATGACTTGATGGTTTTGAATAGGCTAAGCTATGGGCACACCTGCTTACCTAAGGTTGGCATTGTTTAAACAGGTATACCAATGGGCAGATTGAATTGGCTGGCCTACACATTGCTTACATCTACTAAGCAGAGCTGTGCAATGCTTAGTGTTGCTTAATATTTAATTTGCATTATATTTGCTTTTTGGCATTGATTTATTATTCATTACATGTTATATATGTGTCTGGTATCCATGTGCATGTGTATGTACAGTGAATGGGGTCCTGGGGACTTCACTTTATTACAATACCAACTCACATCTGGGCTTAATGCAGTACTCCAGCTCACATATTTATGTTATGTAGCAGGTTATACAACATAAGACTGTATATAGATTCCTTTCACATGTTCAGTTTGATTTTTCCTATGGTGAGGATTTGTTTGGTGAAACCACAATCTTATGTACTGCTGTGATGGCTTAGTGGTTAACTACTTTGACTGCAGTGTACAGAGTCCTGGGCTCACGGCCTACAAATGTCTGTTATTTTTTTCTGGCCAGAACAGCAGCTAATGCATACAGAGTGATTAAGGCACGTTTAAGCAATTGTAAGTGGGTTTGCACTGGTTTGTATGAAGGTAAGCAATGATAATAAGAAGTTATGTACTCACCATAACGTTCCATCTGAGTAGGTGACTTTATTTGGATGCAACCTGTGGGAATCGGATCCGACATCGGATCAGAGCCGGCAGTTCAAAAGCTTTAGGATCCGAGCTCCTAGCTCCTCCCTCTACCCATAATCCCCTGCCAAGCCCTGACTGACCTCAGATTGAGTTTGCCCTGTGAATACTAGTATAACAGACTCCTGGGAAACCAGGACTAATATTGCTGTGAAAGGTCAGGGGGATGGAGGGGGGGATGGCTGCATCCAAATGAAGTCACCTACTCAGATGGAACATTATGGTGAGTACATAACTTCTTAATCTGAAGTAGGCAGACTTCATTTGTCTGCAACCTGTGGGACAGAGTCCCCAGCTACCTGAATCTTGGGCGGCCGTCATGGAAGGATGTTCCGGAGCACCGCAGAGCCAAAGGATGCTCTCCCTCTGGAAACAACGTCCACTTTATAATGTGAAATGAAAGTATGAGATGAGGTCCAAGTGGCTGCTGCACAGATATCATCTAATGGCACTCTAGATTTAAAAGCAGCAGAAGTAGATACTGCCCTGGTAGAATGCGCTGTAATTCTCTGAGGAGCTGGCCTCCCTGAGGTGTCATAAGCCTGCAAGATACAATTAGAAATCCACTTCGACAGGGTGACCTTAGAGACTGCCTTACCAGTGTGAATTTTGCAAAGGAGATGAACAGTTGATCGGATTGTCTATGACCAGCTGTTCTGTGGATATAAAAGCGCAGTTGTCTATGAACATCTAAAGAATGCAATTTATATTCTCCTTTGTATTTATACTTGGGGAAGAAAACTGGCAAATTAATAGATTGGTTGATATTGAATTCTGAAGAAATCTTCGGCAGAAAAGAAGGATTGGTCCTGAGGAAAACCCTATCAGGAAAAAAGGAGAGATACAGTGGTTTGACGCACAGAGCCTGGAGCTCAGAAACTCTTCTAGCTGACGTAATGGCTACTAAGAAGGCAGTTTTCCAGGAAAGGTACTTCAAATCCACAGAGGCTGCAGGCTCAAAGGGGGGAGCGGTTAGGGCCTGCAGGACTAAAGATAAGTCCCAAGGTGGTATAGCTTCCTTAACCGGAGGTCTCAAGAGGAAAGCACCTTTGAGAAAGGTTTTACAAATTTTCGCAGCCAAGAGAGGTGTTGAGTCATGACCCACATGGTAATGAGAAATAGCTGCCATCTGTACCTTTACCGTGGAAGAGCTTGCTCCTTGCTGGAAAAGGTCTGTCAAGAAATCCAGTACCGCCGAAAGTGGTGCAGAAAAGGGGTCAAGATTGTTATGTTCTGCCCAAATAGAAAATCTCTTCCACTTGCTTCGATAAACCTTCCTAGTGGAAGGTTTATGGGCCGCCACTAAGATGGCTTTCACTGGTGGCGAGATACCGGGAGTCCTTATCAGGGATGGAACTGGAGCAGCCAGGCTGTCAATTTCAGAGTGTGAAGGTTCAGAATTGGAAGCCCTTGAGGATGGGAAATGAGATCCGGAATCGGATCTAGAATCCAGGGCGGATTCACTCTGAGAGACGACACATAAGGGAACCAAGGTTGACGAGGCCAGAACGGGGCAATGAGAATCATTTTGCTCCCCAAGCTGTTGGCTTTCTGTAAAAGTTTCTGCATTAGAGGCAGTGGGGGATAAGCGTATAGGAGACCGGGAGGCCAAGCATGCACCAGGGCGTCTCTCGGGGATTCCCCGAATGGGGGGAGTAGAGCGAAGAAACTGTCGCATTTGGCGTTTGAGGGAGAAGCAAAAAGATCGCAACAGGGTTGTCCCCAGGCGGCAAAAATCTGCTTCGCTACTAGAGAGTTGAGAGACCATTCGTGAGGGGAAAGAATGGTGCGACTGAGCTTGTCCGCTAGGATGTTGGACCTTCCCGGAATGTGCATTGCCACAAGAAAGCGGTTGGTGGAGATTGCCCATTCCCAGACTCTCATGGCCTCTCGACAAAGGGGGTAGGACCTGGTTCCCCCCTGTTTGTTGATGTACCAGACTACCGACATGTTGTCCGTCTGGATAGCAATAGTCCCTGCAGGGAGAAGGCTGTGTAGTGCTTGCAACGCTAATAGCACCGCCCTCATCTCCAGGACATTGATATGCAGTGAGGTCTCTGAACTGTTCCACGTGCCTTGGACAATTCTGCCCGCTGAATGCCCCCCCACCCGAGGCGAGAAGCGTCCGTGGCCACTGTGGCTAGGGGGAATGCAGCACAGAAGGGTCTCCCTGTTAGGAGTTCCGTCGACTGGAGCCACCAAAACAGGCAGCTCCTGCATGCTTTGCAGATGGCTATCGGGTTGTTGAGAGGAAGGTAAAGCGGGGATCATTGGACCTGGAGGGTCCATTGAAGAATCCGCATGTGTAGTCGAGCATGAAGAAGCAGAATGGCTGCCGCCATTGAACCCAGGGCCCTCAGGACCAAAGCTGCCGTTGGAGCAGGTTGTAAGATGGCCGTGATATGACACCTCAGGTTGGACAGTCGATCTGGAGTGAGGAATGCCCGCATTTTTCTTGTGTCCAATCTTCCTCCTATAAAATCTATAAGCTGCGTGGGGGCCAGTGAAGATTTCTCTCTGTTTATGGTGATCCCCAGCCGAGGGGCTATGTGAAGGAAATAGTCCCTGGCTGAGCACAGCAGATGCCTTGATGAAGCTGTGAGGAGCCAGTTGTCCAGGTATGGAAACACCTGAATTCCTTGGAGTCTCAGGTGGGCCGCTACCACTGCTAGTACTTTGGTAAACACCCTGGCGCCGAGGTGAGACCAAAGGGAAAGACCCTGAACTGGTAGTGACTGGCTCCCAGCTGGAAGCGAAGGAAGCTCCTGGACTGTATGTCAATCAAAATGTGGTAGTACGCGTCCTTGAGGTCTATGGAGCACATCCAATCGTTCTCCCGCAAAAGGGGGAGAATAGATTGTAAGGTGACCATCCGGAATTTTTGCTTGGTTACAGACAGGTTCAGTTGTGGCAGGTTTAAGATCGGTCTTAAGTCCCCCGTTTTCTTTGGCACCAAGAAGAACCTGGAGTAAAACCCTGATCCGGTCTGATCTCGGAGGACACGCTGGATGGCTCTTTTTGTTAGCAGCTGCACGATCTCGACAACTGCTGACTCCCTTTGATTGGGTGGTACATCGGGGAGGTTTTGGGATCTGGGAATACCTCGAAGGGGGATTGAATAGCTTCTGGATATCACCCGAAGCACCCAACGGTCTGAAGTGATTGACTCCCATGTTGTCAGGTGCCTCGAAAACCGCCCCCCCCCGACTGCCTCCAGAAATGGGCAGCCGGGCAACCCATCAGGGTTGCTGCGTGGGTCTGTCAGAGAAAGGTTCTCTGGACCCAAAGTTCCTAGGAGCCCCTCTGCCTCTAGGACGGCGACCCCCCTGTCCTCCTCTGCCACGGAAGGACTGGTTGTCCGGAGCAGGTTGGGACTGCTGCGATTTCTGGAACCACATCTTCTTCTGTCCCTTTTGGTTCTTCGAGAAGGACCTCTGGGGAGCTGAGAAGCGGACTCCGATGGCAGACAGCTTCTTCCCATCCCTTTTCGCTCTGGACAAGTGTTTCGCGAACTGTTTTGCCAAAAAGGACAGAACCATCGAAGGGGGCATTCGCGAAGGTCGCTTTGAAGGGCTCTGCAAAGTCACAGTGATGGAGCCAGGCCTGGCGCCTCATAACAAGGCCCGATCCGCTAGCTCTAGCGACTCCCTCTGTTGCATGAGACAGTAGCCGCATAGAAGTATTAGAAACCACTCTGAGAGTGGCCATATGGGTGGAGTACAGCTGTCTGTCCTCCGCTGACATGGACTCTGGGGGGGATGCAGCGTACTCCTTAATCAGGTCTCGCTGCATCCTTATCACGTGTGCCATGTAGTTCAGCGCCCTCAGGGAGAAGGTTGCTGAACTAAAGACTCGCTTCCCAATGCGATCCATCGAGCGGGACTCCTTGCTCGGGGGATGCATGGAGGGACTCTCCTGAGCTAATTCCCTCTTTGTGGCTGCAGCCATCATCATGGCATCTACTGGGGGTCCCTTACTCCAATGAGTACGGTCCGCTGGGGGACTAAGAATACGGTCCGGACACTTGGGAACAGGCTCAACGGTGTCCGGGTCCTTCCACGCTCTGGTGGCAATAAGGCCCACCAGAGGGTCGGCAGGAGGGGACACCCAAGAGGTAGATGGGCCCGCCTCAAATGCCTCCAAGAACACAGACTCGTCCGAGGAAGCCTTGGGGGCAGACCACCCCCCCGATCCTTAACATTTCCATAATGTCTCCTTCGGAGACATCTTCTGGGGGTGATCTTGGGGAGCCCTCCCCTTCCTCCAAGTCTGTGTCTTCGGTAATGGACTCAGGGGAGTCCACGTGCCTCCTCTTACGCTTACGAGGCACATCCTCGGGGGGGACTGTCCGAGGAGTCCTTGCCAGCAACCAGATGTTCCAAGGGAACCACTTGGGACATTGAGGTGGGCTGTCCCTGGGACCAGCTGATGGGAGCCTGGCCCAGCTGCGAGGGAGTGCGGGATGGAGCCGAGACAGGGACCAGGGGTCCGGATGTCCTCGACAGAGCCCTTTCCACAACGTCGAAGGCCGAGGGGGAGCCGACCTCTCTAAGACCTGAGAGCCGACCCCCACTCGGATCCGACGAATGGATCAGAGCCGGCGCCGAGACCGTCGGATCCGAGAGACCGGTGTGCTCCGACCTAGATGGAGTCGAAGATACACCAGCTCCCTCGGATCCGAGGTTCGGCCCACGGCTCCGAAATACCCGAAGCACTCAAGGGATGGATCGGATCCGAGGTGCGCCGACCAATCGGATCCGACCCACCCCCGGGTCCAACTCTGCCTGGCTCTGAACCCGGGAGTCGGATCGGAGAAGGAGCTATTGGGGGCGAAAAATGGGGTCCATGGCTGCCTGGACCTGGAAAGCGCTTCACTCTATCCTGGCCTGACACCGAGCCTGACCTAGCGGTCCATATCAGCCCCTGACACTGAAAGTGACGACCTCGATGAGACCAGGAAGGAGGGGGATGAGGTCTAGAGGGACCTCCTCGGTGAGGGGAGGAGGAGGGGGAATGAGAGGGCCAGAGGAGGGAGACTAGGATGGGACAGGAGGGGCGAGAGATCTCCGCCCGCAGAGGCCTCTTCTCCCGCTGCCCCTCCCCTCCGCTTGTCCGCTCCTCTTGTCTTGGTCCCCCTCCCTCTCCTGAGGGGGAGATGGAGGTTGAGTCCTGCCGAGAGGAGGTGACCCCGAGAGGCCCTCGAGAGGGGAGCTGATCAGACCCGGGAGGGCTGCTGAGGGACAGGGCCGGAGTTTAGTTCCGCTGGGAGAAGTCACAATACCCACTTACCAGCCAAACCTCCGGAGCAATGGTGCCAGATATCTAACACAACAATAAGGAACTCAATGTTGCCTTCCCAGCTGGCCATTAATGAATGTGGCCATCAGCTGGAGAAAGCTTGTCTCACAAACCTAAAAAGGCTACTTAAGGGCTTCTGCCATGAAACAATACTAACAGACACACAAAAACAACAACCCAAAAAAAAACACACTAAAACTAAAAAAGGAGAAAGCTAAACAAAAATTAAACTAAGCCTAACAACAACAACACTAGTTAAAAAAAATTTTAAAAAACACATGAAAAGTAACAAAAAAACAACTTCTGACTTGCACCGCATAAAATCTGGCAGTCAGTCAGAGGTAGAGGGGGGCTTGGCAGGGGAGGGAGAGAGGAGGGAGGGAGCAAAGCTTCTCCCTGATCCCAAAGCTTCCAATTCCCACAGGTTGCAGACAAATGAAGTCTGCCTACTTCAGATCCTCTGGTTACATATGCTTACAGAGAGTTAGCTTCAATATATCGCTGCACCTGTTACCCCATTACACACCCCCACAAAATGGGACAAACCCACTTACTAGTGCTTAAATACTAGTACTCTCCCACTTACTACTTACTGCTGCTTACTGCTTTTTAAAGCTTGTTAGGGCTTCTACTACTGCAATATTTTTTTATAGTAATATAGTCTAATGGTTCTTTGGGAGGTGGGGAATTTGGAAAATGTATGGAGTTATCATTCATTACACAGCTTACCTTCCATTTGTATCTGTGATACTGTATGGGGCACATGTGATTATCTGTGCACTTTGCACCATTATGACACTGACACCTCATATCTGCATTAAATGCAGTACTCCAGTTCACAAATATATGTTACTTATTAGGTTATGCAACTAAAAATATTGATCATAAAGTGATTTGAAATGGAAAATGGAATGTACTGCAGTGGGACTTAACTGGGAATAACCGCTCATAAGGCAAATTTTCTGTCCGCTACACTATTGCTGTACTGCTTCATTTGCATATATCTTGCTTTTTATCCTCTTTCTGCTATTTAAGCTGCATTAACCATAGCTAAGCGATGGGCAAACCTATGCACCTCAGTTAAATTTTGTCTGTTTCTTTAAAAAAAAAAATATTGATTTTTTTTTCACTATTGCTCTTGTACATGTGGGGGGGATGTTGCTGGGGGTATGCGTGCATCTATGAGCAGTCTCGCTCAATGCTTACAACATTTCTGCAGTCCTTCATTAGAGGGGCGCATATATTCTGAGAGCTCTGCTCTCATGAAAAACAACTGGAAGTCAAAAGCAAAGGAAACAAACTGCTACCAAACTAGCAAAGCTCATTTTTCCAAACAGCAGGGCTGAACACCTCAAATAAACATAGCCAAAATAATGAAACTCGTCAGAAAATGAACACAGCTGAAATAGCCAAACTCACTGAAGCAGGTCGTTCAAAATTCCACAGGGTGAGCAAGCAAGACGCCAATAAATGAACAAATTCAATTTTATTAAGCACCACGATTCTGCTTCTCGTCAGCGCCCTGCACCAACTTCTTCAGATTTAAAATCTCACACATGAGAGCTACCACATTTAAAACCATTGCAAGCAGAAATCTATTTCAAAACACGCCCCCCAATTACCTTAAAGGAACAGGAACAAAAAACTTCCTTCTGATTAAAAGTGATCTGTTCCATGAATTCGTAATTAAAAGAGATCATATATAATATAGCGCCAGAGCTCTTCCAAGAATTACACTTGCATAGAACAATCAAAAATATCAAATAATAATAATATGTGTAAAACAAACTTACTTTTAACCAATACACATTGAATATACAACAATACCATAGTGTTTAAAATACATTCTCTCACCATACATGGTGCAGAATGCAATTAAAAATAAAAAAATACATGTGTGTGTGTGTGTATATATATATATATATATATATATATATATATGTTCATATGTATATACATTTTGTTCGTTTATTGGCGTCTTGCTTGCTCACCCTGTGGAATTTTGAACGACCTGCTTCAGTGAGTTTGGCTATTTCAGCTGTGTTCATTTTCCGACGAGTTTCATTATTTTGGCTGTGTTTATTTGAGGTGTTCAGCCCTGCTGTTTGGAAGAAGGAGCTTTCCTAGTTTGGTAGCAGCTCTGCTCTCAGACATGCCCCCTGCACTCTTACATGCTCCATGTAAGATTAGGAGCTCAGGCAGTGCGCAATCATTAATATGCATGGTGCACTACCGTCATGCTCCTAAATGGAAGCTTCCGTGCATGACTAACTTATTTGTGCACAGAAGGATAGTAAATCCTGGGAATGTCTAAACCTAGGGAGCTTTCTGTATTGTCTTGGAAGTGATTTATTGCTTTATAACTTCCATCATTTGCCAAAGATCTGAGATCTATGTATTTTAACAGGTAGATTCTAAATACTTCTAGCTTCCTGCAGTGGGGGTTTCACCTGGGACAGAATCAGATGAGAAGAAGGGAGGTCATTCTGCAAGCTATCCCAACAGTAATATTTGAGATATTAATTTCAGAACTCTCTGAGAGAGACAATGCATTCTGTATACTGCCTTGGACCTAACAACATCAAGATCCATTCACCACACACTTGCCTTGCTCTGAAATAGGTTATTAGGGTATATACATTCTCTTAAATATTTTCAGGAATATAGCAAAGCTTAATTTAGATGTTTTTTATTTATTTATTCGAGACTGTCCTGTAATGTTGTTTTAAATATTTCCTGTCATTTTGAACTCTGGTGTAACTGTGAATATATACTGAGCATTTTTGTGTTCTTGCATTTAAACCTTTCATTGTAGCTAATCTGTTTAGAGAGATTTAAGTTCTGAGAGTGCTTGCATATTTATTTGGTGACACTGTGTAGGCCACTCCTAATAGCCTTGCTCTTGGTCAAACTACCATTTGTATTAACAGCAACATTACACGGTAAGACTGGACAACCTTTGTTAAGAGCCTTAAAGTAGCTGATAAGGAGTTGGCTGGTGGCAGTGATAACTACCTTATACTCTGGGCAAAAGGGCAGTACAGCTAGCAAGCCTGTGCTAGCCTTTCCCAGGTGTGTGTGTGTGTGTTTGTGTGGGGGGGGGGTGCATATATACATAAATCAAACTCAAAGAATGGACGTGTCAGCTACTTGGGCAGGGACATGAAACACTGGTTGGACAGAGAGGGTACAGGAGATCCTTGCTTGGTCACTCAGCTGAGATCTCAAGTATATAGCTGTGGAAGTGGGAAGTCTTATTGGGGATCTGGAGAAAGAGGGAGAAACCAGCTTCAGACCAACAGTGGTCTCTGTGTGCTCTTAAGGGAATTGCACTTGATGCAGAGAGCTGCATCAGGAAATACTATGTGCATGTACTTGTCATGCTCCCAGTGTACTTCCTCCACTGGTACCAGTGGTGAGGATTGAGGCTCCTTGATTATTGGTCCAGTGGTGGGGCATCACACTGGTATTAACATTTTTATGTTAGATTTAGCTGTGACAGCAGATTAATTGTATAGTCTGTTTACCCTGTTTCTCAATGTAGTGCGATCTCGATGTTAGTATATTGAAGTAGTGAAGGGGGTTGGGGAGGCATCCTCCAGAAGGGGGGCTGCAGGGAGCTTGCCTTCCTGAAAAAGCAAAGGGAAAAAAGTAATACTTGTAGCTTATTACTAATATTATTAATATTTGTAACTTATTAGTAATAATGCATCTCATTCAGAACAAAATAAAAAAATAATGAGAAAGAAGAAATAATCCATAAATAACAAGCCACTTTGGCTACAAAATAACTGGCTACTATAGTTAGATACAGAGAAATACAAATTTAAATGCATTCTAATTATTATCTAAACATATTGTCCTGGTCAGTTTTTAATCTCGCATTTTAAACCAAGGTACTCGCTGGTATCACTCTTAACAGTGGATCACTTGCTCCTGTGATGCCCTTTTACTGAGGATTAGTCAATTATGCTTTGAATACACTACAGCTTTTCAGAACTCTATTGAGCCAACATTTAAAATACAGAATGGTGTAACTTCAGCCCCCATTACCAGCTCTGCAGCAGTCTCTGCTTTAAATAATCATTTTTGCAACTTACTGGTAGTTACGTCTATTTTACTGTCTTAATATTTTAAGTGTGTGAAGAAATCTCAACATACAAAAAAAAAAAAAAAGAGTAAAATAAATGTGCATTGTTCAATCTGCTTTGTTGTACTCCACTGGCCCATCTGTCCTTCCTTTAAAATAGTTTACTTGCCCTGTGAATTAGTGAATTAACAAGTCTGCAATATCGCTTGCCACTGACAAACCCGGATGAATATTCCTGCAGCCGAGAAACAAGACATTGTTTATCGATGACTAAAGTGTGACGTCAACCTGTTGCTGGGTGTCAGACGGGGTTTGGGCGGTGCTTGCTACTGTGCATCCGGTGACTCAGTACAGTACAACAAAGCCCTTTGTCACACAACAATCTCTACACTGTTGAAAAAAGGCTTACATCAAACCAGCTTCTGCTTAAGCCTAAGGAAATCAAACTTCTCCTCTTTCTACCAAAAACACATGAACATCTACAATTCACTTTCACTATCACATCCCTAAACAACACTACAATTATCGTTGAAACTCACACTATACTCCTGGGTGTAACAATAGATGACCAGCACAAATTCAACCTCCATATTCAACAAAGTATTTAGAAAAAACACCAAAAATTAGGACTACTAAAAAATTCCTGTCGGTAAAATCCAAACTCACACTTGCTCAGGCTTTCCTCCTCCCCACCCTATTCTATACTGCCCCTATTCTCATGAACCTTTAATCCAACCTTATAACTAAACTGCAGCTCACATACAACAAAGTTGCTATATTTGCTGCTAATATGCCCTGTCAGTCTTACCACTATCTCTGAAAAGCCTCCAATAGTTAGAGCTCCATCATCAACTTCTTCCACCTCAGCTGTACTTAACTCATTCCATTCTTAACTATCCCTCCTCTTGCCCAGCTCTTTTCTCTCTGATGTCTTACTATACTCAAAATCGAGGTCTTCAAAAATCACAACAGAACCTTCTTGAGGTGTACATGCCAAAAAAAAGAACATTAACAACTATGCTGCATTACTAACAATTTCTTTAAGAGCTGAAATATCACCTGCTAATGCTGTGATCCTAACTAAACTCTCTTCCAATCTACCTTCCATCCCTCTCATCTCCTTTATACACTAAACTATTACTGCACTCTCACCTTCTTTATTGCCTGGGAGTTTCTCTTCTCACTGTTGAATATTGTTGCATAATTGTTGCATAGTTATTTGTATACATTTGTTGTCACTCCTGTCACTATTGAATATTCTTGTAGTTACCATTTGTGATGTATTCACCAATACCATATGTACTAAACTACTGTTTGAACACTGGTCTCCGTACTGCTTTGTATACTGATTTGTTTACACATTTTCATGTATTTCAACTATACTATATGTGCGAAATTGTAAATAGTGTCAGTCTGAATAAGTAACTGTCCATGCTTCATTCGTCTGACTTTATTATATTACACTTTTTAAATGCAATTTTATATTGTAATATTTGTGTAACCCTGGACCTTTTTCTCTTCAGGCCTCTACTCAAAAAAGGCTTTTAGCCCAGTCGGACAAATCTGGTCAGCAGATGTAAAATAAATAAATAATCATTAAGTTTGACAAAATAGTTTTGTCTGTGTTGTGCATAAAACAGTACTCTTTGTAAGGACAATACACACACACACACAACAATATCTCAGACAAATGGAACCCTGTCCAAAGAGATATGGCCAGCTAAGTGTGCCTGTATTGTTTCCCCTTCCCTCTGCAGTAAACACAGTGGAGAAATGTTGCACAACACTTTACACTTGTTTGCAGTAGCTGCTGACATCAGCAAGACTGAGGACTGTCTAGTAAGATTATTGGAAATACCTGCAAGGAAGAATGCAGATTTCCCCATGACGTGTATGGTGTTGTCATGTAGGATTAAACAAATTCCTCTGCCAAAGCAAGAAAGTGGTTATGCAAAAAATGAAAAAAAACGTTTGATTCCAGTACTGGAAATGAAGGTTATATAACGTAAACACTGGTTTCTAGTATCTAAATTAACAGGTAGCTTTTCCCCTTCTTTGATTCCAAGGTAATGAAATTAAACTTTTATGAAGTATACCCGGGTTTCATAGAAATTAAGCTATATATCAGGGTCGAATTAAACTGCAGGTGATGGTGAACTTTTTTAACTATAAGCCATTCTTCCTTATCGTAGCCTAGTACTAAGCTAACTGCCCTTGCGAGCCATTTTAAGCCTAGCCAGTTATAGGTTTATAGGTTTATACTAGGCTATCTGCCCTAAGGCATTTATAAGCCTAGCCCAAATTTTTGTGGCTTACGCCACCCCTTATATGAAAAAATACTGTGCCCATTAGTTTGTTGTGCCTCTGTCCAGCAGTGACACAGAGATGATTCCCGGGATAAACCTACGATCTCCCATCCACAGGTCAAGATTTATCTTGAATAGAGCCAGCGAGGTGCTCTGCCTCACATGGACCGGGATTTTATTCCACAGCATAGGGAGTCTCTGAGTGGTAAATCTATCCCTCCAGCACGTCCTATTTATATCCGTGCTAAGGTTTAAGTCGCTTGCTCTAGTGGTTTTGGTGGATTTGGATTTTTTGAGGTGGAGCATGTCCATTAATTCCGGGTTGGACATGGCCTTGTATGTCAGGCACATGTCACCTCTGAGCAGACGGTATGCAACTGAATAGAGCTGGAGTTTCTTCAATCTGGCAGCATATGACAGATTTTGGAGTCCCTTTATCCTTTTGGTGAGGAACTTTTGGGGTCTCTCCAATTGCTGCAGATGTCGGGTGCGATACATCCAGAATGGGGCATTGTACTCGATCGTACAGGGGAACAATGACCTCACTAGATCTGGATGTGAATCCCTTCATGATCATGTGGGCAATGTAGAAGGTCTTTCTAACCACTTTAGCAATGTGAGTCCCTTGTGAGACTCAAATCCTGCACCTTGTGTTTGTAAGGCAAACACCTTAACCATTAGGCCACCCTCCCAACCCTATAACCCACCCATTACAAGCGATAGTACCGAGTAAAATAGACGTGATAAAGTGGAACAGTGGAAATATATTGTTTTAAATTGCAAACTGTATGACTAGTAACGTATTTATATGTAAGAGCATAAAATGAAACATCACTTCTAACATGTATTTTCTGTTTGTAGTACTCTTGTTCTAGTCTGTCCACGTATAGGTTCTTTTTTATTAACTCCAAGTTACAAAATCTCTGTAGTAACGTGTTCTGAAAAAATCATTCCACCATTCTGTATTTATTTTTAAGCACTTTGAATTGCAACTCTTAATAGCACGGCCATTTCAAGAGCAGAACGGTTACACTAGCCACTTTAACAGATACTTAAATCACTTCAGGCTTAAGCAATTTGGAGTGGAAGGCATCCCTTTTCCAAGTTTCACCTTGCAACCAAAATAACTAGAAACGGGCAGTTTTCACAAAAATATAATGCTTACATTTGCAGAAAAATGTGCCTCAATAGCAAAAGAAAAATATCATACCTTAACTTCAAAAACAAGATGTCACACCTATTTTGATGTAGTATTGCGTTGCATTGTAAGGCTAGTACTAACATGCCAGAAATTATAACAATAAAGTACTTTTGAAAAAAATAGTAAATTTATATAACATTGAAATACACATACACACATCTTCCGCAACAGACAGTGGAGAGTAACACTAACATCAATCTTTTACCACCATGGGAGGACTATCCACTGTGTGAACACTGGCTTTTCATGACTGTCACTGGTGAAGAGACACCAAGACCTCACACACAAAATTGTGAAAAGGGGGATACAGATGGATAGAGCTACATTTTACAGCTCTTATTTTAAAGTGATTGTTTGACACTTTAAGGTCTGTCAGTACTGGGGGGCAATAAACTGAGAACCTTAAGAAAAAAAGAACCTTACCAAAAAACTGCTGTTGAACTACTTTATTTTTTAAGGATTTACTAGTAGTGTGCACAATTATTAGAGAAATGCTAATCAAGTTGATTGATAAGTAAGTCAATAAGTAAAGTAAGTAAAATGCAGTCAGACTCAGGTTACAAAGGCTGTGTAAGATTATTGTGAGCAACACTATCTGATGGGGAAAAAAACTCACTTTCTTATGCCTGGAATGGTTCATACAAAGGAGAACTTTGAACAAGAAGACAAAGCAGTAAAAGAAGATGAGCTGGTACAGTGACAGTCATTTGTGGCAACACATAATAAAAACGGGTAAGGATAGACTGTTGAAATGATGTTGAACCATTAAAACTGTTCAGAATGGAAAGCTACATCTAAAAGTATGAGTTGCGTTATAGTTTTCCTTTAAGAGTTTGTCCTTAGAAAGCAGAAATCACAGTAGATGTAACTCAAGTCCTATTCCAGGAAAACGTTTTATGCACATCACAAGGCCTGCTATGTCCACTTCCACAAAAGTGCACTTTAGAAGAGCCCAGGAACATTTGAGTTTGTGCTGATGGGGTGTAACAAGGTTGCCTTCTAACCGGAACCCGCCATTTTAAATTCCTAGTTGTGATGCTAGCAAGCCCCTCCCAACCCCCGCCCGCGAGCTTGTTGATTACCACGCTTAGTAACGATCGCGTACAGGTTGCCGCGCCTACCGCCTTGCCATCGCAATAGTTCCGTAGGAAACGGGGAACGAATGCTTGCCTATTATGGCGTCAAAGTATATTTGTATAACCTTGTCTTCGGACACGTGTTGGGGCGCTCTGTTCGGCAGCTGCACTACCAGGGTCCTCCCGAAGTCTTGAGCTATAACCTCAGTCTTGCTCTCGGTTATGGTCATGGAGCACTTCTGCTCCCTCCCTGCCCGGTACTCATTTACGAACGCTTCATAGTTTTGGCTGTACCTCTCCAAAGCGATCGTGCTGGCCTGGTCCCCCAGGGTGTGCATCAGGTGCAGTAACCAGAGATGCACATAACAGCCGTTAATTAACAGATTGCCTTCCCTGACATGGTCAGTCGCCTCCAGGTCTGAGCTGCGCAGATGGTATTGGAGCGCCGTGAGCTGATCCGCGAGCGCCCGTTCGGTGTCCCGAGTCTGAATGATCAGCCTCTCTTTGTCTCGCTCATGCATGTTTTCCTCTCCAGGTAGCACGTGCCAGCTCAGCCGATCAGCGTAGATGGTCAGCAGCTGCCGGATGTCTGCATGAGAGGAGAACGCGTCATTTATTACAGCCTTTAACATCTTGGGCAAGTCAGTGATCGACCAGCTATACTTAAAAATGCTGGTAATCGATGCAAGCTGCAGCTCCCGGGGCATTCCTGCCTCACTGCGTGCATCCAGTAATTTGCTGCGCACTTCACTCACAAACTCCCTGAAAGACATTTCACCACTGGGTGAAGCACTCGCATCACTGCACATGTTCGCTAACTGGAGAAATAACAGTCCGAGAGAAGGGAGAGCACATGCCGGGGTCCGACGTCCCCGGGCTTGGGGCCTTTCCTGTCTGACGCAGTACTGGGCGTAATCTGCTACATATCACCCACCCAGCTAGGACAACGGGGGCTGCAATTTATCCACCGCTTTACAAATATGGCAGTGTGTTGCTCTAGTCCCAGGGGGCGCTAGTGATGCATCAGAGGCACATTTCAGAAAAAGTTGCAAATGCTCGCGTAATGAAGGTTAACTTTGTATTTTACCGGGGTACATTATTTTCCTACAACTTTGGTCTGTGCAGCCAAGTGCTCCTGGTAGTGCGGAACGCTTCATGTTTGACCATAAGTAAAGCCCAGCGTTCGCAATACACAACGTTGGGTCCGCTACACGACTTTCGATTGGAACTTGTAACACAATTACTGCCAATCGGCATCGCGGTATGCGAAGCAATCAAATGGTTACTTCGCTGCGCCTTCTTGAACCGTATTGGCTCTACTACATAGTTTTTCATTGGTTCAAATCCATAATTACAACCAATCGCCACTGCTGTATAAGAACCACTGAAGTAATACGCTGAGACGAGGAGAGCCAATAATAAAGTATTTTCAATACCTTTTTGTTATTGTGCAGTCTATATTGCATTAGGAGACAAGCTATCAATTTGTCACTCCGGTTACTTAACATGGTAAAAGTTATGTTTTTTTCCCGGTTAGACGGTCGCCACAGCGGAACGCAGTGGATTTTTACAGTGCCGAGTTGCAGCCCGACTCCCAACCTTCAAAGACATGCGCATTCACGCTCGCATCTATCTGCATGCTTTTAACATATCTCAACCGCGGGGAGGACATGCAGACGCCACACAGAAAGCGCTCCAGCCGAGAATCGAACCTCTTGCTGTAAGGCCACAACGCTACCGCCAGATGGTCGCATGCTGTCATTTTCTTTGGGGAGTGGCAGTATATTTTTAGCATGACTTCTTCTGCATTTATCCGCGTTTAACTAGATAATGGCTTTTAATCAGGCTTTATTCAATTCTAAACGTTTTGCTTTAGTAAAACCGTAATTCTCAAATGTTCCATCACTCAATACAATTAAAAAACATTTGCAAGTGAAAATCACACTTGAAAACTTAGCATTTCCACCAATCATGTATAAATGTGATGGTGATGCTGCGGTAGCGTTGTCGCCTCACAATAAGACTTCTCCCTTTTGATTCTCAGCTAGACTGCCTTCTGTGCGGAGACATACGTGAATGGGCGTACCCTTAGTTGTAGGTTGTGCGTCAGAGCGGGCACCTCGGCACGTAAAAATCTACTGCCAATCATTAGCGGACCAGAGTTCCACTGTGGCGACCCCTAACCGGGAAAAAGCCGAAAGATACAACCTGTATAAACTCAAAAGCAGTTGCCTGCTTATTTTTTAAGTTTGTAAAGGTAATCTGTAGGTTTCTCTAACTCTATCTTGGGAGGTAGTACTTTCTGTATGTAGGAGAGGGACAGAGAGGCACAAGGAAATAACATTTTAAAGAGAGACAAAATGGCTTAGGGACTATATATCAATGGCTCTCTCTCAGAACTATAAGTGGACTGAACAATGCTAAATACTCAGTGAGGACAGATAATAGCCATTTGCACTGTAGTATATGTTTACATTCCTGTGCACCTTACTTTATTTCTTTCATCTGCAATATACCTAAGTGCAATAATAGTAATTGTTTACTGCAGTGCATTACATATTGTATTGTTTGGTATTGTACTTTATTCTCTTATTTATTCATATTCGTTATATGTGAATACACATATAATGAATATGAATAAATAATAGAATACAATATATGTAAAGGCAGTTTAGGAGAAGGATTGCTACAAATTTTGTTGTACTTGTGCAATGACAATAAAGGAATCTTATGAAACCAAAAACCGCAGCGAAAGCATACTGAAGCTTAAAACAAAGCTTAAAACAACAACGAATTTAATATAATAGCGCTTTCGGAAAAGTCGTTGCTTCTCCTTCAGATAAATAGAGCAGTAGTTAAAAGGACAAATGGTTAGGGCAGCTAGAATGATATCAGATGAAGTTGATTTTTTTGGAGGAATGCAGTGGGTTAGAGGAAATGTTTTTAATAGAGGATATCCTAGGTCTTTACTCTGTAACATTTCTGGTGAGGTAATAACTAAAAGACATATATACCATTATTAGGTAGTAGTAATTTATTTAACAATCATTCCCCTATGGCTGAGCAAAAAGGTATCACCCGTATTGAAAGTGGAAATTTTTCTACTATTTTTCTATGTACTTATAGCTTAGATCATGCCTTAATCAGAGAAGTTCTTAATAAAAGTTGGAGTTTAATGAAAGAGGATAGTAGTCTTAGGTTTTGGATGATTATCTTAGAATCACTTTTAGACGAGGTGCTAACTAATCTCTCAGTCCCAAAGAATAAAGGTATGTTTAAATGCAGTACATGTCAACAATGCAGGCATTTAAATATGGCCTACCAATTTAAAATTAGGGATAAATATTATAAATATTATAAAGTTCAAGGTAGGTATACCTGTAATTCCAAAGGGGTAGTATATATAGCTAATTGCCAAGACTGTTCCACATTTTATATTGGTAAGACTGAGAGAAAAATCAAACAGCGTATCTATGAACACCAATACGCTATAGGTAGGAATGATATGACCAATGCATTGGCCAGGCATATACAAGAGTACCCTAACCATCAATTTAAATTCTCCATACTTAAACAAGTAGTACAGGATGTAAAGGGTGGCCCATGGCAAATCAAGAAATAGAAGAGTTGTACTGGCAAATTAGGACTACAGCATATACCTTTCCAGGTCTTAATGAGTGTATTTCTGTTAAATGCCTTTTAAAATTATTAGCGTTAAAAGATAACTTAATGTAGTGATTTCATTAATTTTTGGTATATACTTTTAGATTTTAGAAATAATCTATTGATATGAGGTTATATGTATTTTTTTGCCTTTATTTAATAGCAAGTTTTGGGTTTCAATGTTTGTATAAAACATCTATTTTGTATTTATCTGAAAATCAAAGTTTATAATTATTCTAGAGATCAAGTATTTTATATGTACTGCTGTTTTAAGACCTTAATTATTTGATTAATTGTTAATTAACAAGGCTATATAAGGGTATTTTTAATGGATGCTTTATTTATCTGAAGAAAGAGAAGCAACGACTTTTCCGAAAGCGCTAATATTATATTAAATTTGTTTTTGTTTTAAGCTTTGTTTTAAGCTTCAGTTTGCTTTCGCTGTGGTTTTTGGTTTCAACCATTTGTTTTAAATAAAGGAATCTTATTTTATAAACTACGGTGAGTTCAAGAATTAGAGAGCCGGATACTTAAATGGTACTTTTTTCTACAAGTAGTAGTCTATGAGTTTGATACCTTGTGATGAAAAAAAACATGACATCTGAGTGACTCTGTTTTCTAAGATGGACACTCTCGCTACTACATGGTCTAAATATGTCTAGCAGAAATGAGACATGCATACCGCTCAACTATACAGATCTTCGCAGAATATCCAGATTTTTGTCTCATTCTCAGGTGGCATAAGCCAGGGAACCTTGTCGGCGAGCCTTACTTAGGCCCTTGGGCCGATGGACTAGTACTTACCTATGAAGCTATATTTTTGGTCTGTTTTTCGTAAAATTGTGTTTTTCTGGCAAACTATTATTTAACTGGGAAAGTCTGACTTGGAACAAAGACAATTTTCAGTGGAGGCCTGGAAAGAAATACTCCACATGCATGTCTTTGAAATGTGGGAGGAAACCCACATGAATGCAGGGAGGACATGCAGACTCCATACAGAAAACACTCCAGCTGAGAATCAAAACAGAGAACCTCTTGTTGTGAGGTGATAATGCTATCACCACAGCACTGCACCATCTGTTAATTCATTAATGACTGAAGTTAGAAAATGATGACAGGCATTTGAGTTTCAGACTTCATACCCTTCAGAAAATTCATGCTAATGTAAAACCTGTTATCCTATCAACTTTCTAAGTTTGTAAGAGCAACTTTTAAAAATTGTCCCTATTTTTGGGCCTTTGTCCAACTTTTATTTATGGCTTTGTCCAGACATCTTGCTGTAACAGGTTGAGAGGTAACATGAACAACAGTGAACAAGTCATTCACAGCTATTAAATAGCCTTCCACTAAAAGTCAGCTTCCTAACTCTCCTCCTGTTTACTGCAGACACACAAAACAGACAAACTTTTGGATCTGAGTCAAGTGTATTTTATTGAGTTTTACAAATGTTCTACCAGGCTCAGTGGCAATGGCACATTTGGCACAGTACAAATAGGGTGTTCCACATTCCGACTGTTTGCTATGAATTGCTAGGATTTGTGTTCCACTTTGGCCTCTTAAAAGGTTGAAAAATAAATAAAAGCTGGTATTAGCAATGATAGAGGCATCAAGCAAATGTTGTTGAGCTTCTGAAATGCACTCCAGCTGTGTGTGTTCATTCCCAAATTGCAGACACGACACTTGATTGTTTGCATCTCTGAGTAGCAGTCAGTAATTAATGAATGGGTACACCAATACTTGTATTCAGAAAAAGAAAACACACACACACAAGCATGTGCGTGCACGCACATACATAGACACACACATGGACGCACATACAAAGAACAAAGACACATGCATATGCCCACACAGACACACAAACATGCACGCATGCATGTACACACATGCATGCACGCACACACATACACACACAAACATACGCGCATGCATACACCGGCACGCACATACACACGCATGCACATATACACACACAAGCCTGCGTGCATGAACACACATACACACACATGCACACACACAGAAGCATGCACTCACATACGTACACACATACACGCATATACACACACAAGCATGCGTGCAGGCACACAAGCACATACATACACACACAAGCATGCATGCACATACACACGCACACACAAGCATGCATGCACACACACACAAGCATGTGCGCACACACATGCACGCGCATACACACACACACTTCCCTATTTTTTGTTTTTGTGAATTCATAAACAACTATGCAGATTTTTTCCTCCCATTCTTTCCTTTTTAAAAGCCCAAACCATGAATAGTGAGTCTATATTAGATCATCGACCACTTAAAAAAGCGAACAGTGATTAATCAACCCTATGTAAGTGAAAGCTTACAATCACGAACTGTCAGAACAGCAATTTTTTTTTCCTAGGGAAAAAGTCACTGTTACAAAACACATACACACAACACAAGCACACCAAACAAACAACAATCCACACACATTCACCTAAAATCTTACACCTAACCCTACACTAAACTATACACACACCACTAACTATCCACTTACCTTAACCCTAACTCTAAGGTCTGTCACTATCACCTTACCCTCTCCCTAACCCTAACTCACCTAACCCACCCTAACCCTCATGTCCACACAATCGCACACATACCTAACCCGCACTCTAACCCTAACTCACCTAACCAGCCCTAACCCTCACATCCACACAATTGCACACTTACCTGAACCCGACCCGTAACTTTCCACCACAGCACTGAAAATACCGAAGCAACAGAAATGGGCAACCAAATTCTTTCCCTAGGAAAAATGTTGGTTTTCTGATGCTTTGATATTTTAAGCTTTCACTGCATAGGGTTCAATATCAGAACATTCAAAGGTTTGCAACCTCAATGTTCTAATATAGACCCTGAATAACACATTGCCTGGTTAAATGACTTGCTCAAATTTTCACAGTCAGCAACTGGAAGTAGAATGATGTGAACTCTGTACCCGTCACTCTAAGGAATAGTTCATTAAAAACTAAGAGCCTTAATAATCCAACTACCAGACCTTGGCTACATTCATTTTTCTGATAAATTACTAAGAATTTTAGACTCAGTCAATAATGCCAGTCATTTCACTTTCGGAAAATGCAATTTGATGCAAAACCTTTTCTGTTACCTTTTTATGTGAACTATAGTAGTCTGACTTTTATATTTCTCTGACTTTGCCCTCCCTCATTAACTTCTTTTTCTGGTAAATATCTGAGGAGTACAGTCAGTCAATAATGCCAGTCATTAGAATTTCGTAGTTCTTATTGTCTAGAAAATTCAACAGATGTTGCTTTGTTAGCCTTTGGAAGTGAATTAGAGTTGTCTGGTATTTAAGACTCTGAGTTGTTAATAAATTGCTTCCTGTAGCAAAACTTATGGGGTTTGAACTCTTCCACCATCATTTGCCTCCTGTGTGACTCTGAGCAAGCCAGTTAACCAGACAGTACTCCTGGGTTGTCTCTGAAAAGAAATACTTTGACCAGGAGGTTATACTGGTTAACAAATGAATAAAATAAAGTTATATTTTAAATTTGTCCCCTTGTTATTTTTGCATTTGCCCAGATGTCTTGAGTAAAGAAGTTGGCATGTATTTTAATCTGTTCCTTGGAAAGATTTGTGTTTTTCTGACATGTTGTGCATTCCATTCACTAAGTAATGACAGGTTTGTGAGATTTAGACTTGCATCCTTCAGTAAATGCTTTTTAATGCAAAGATTGATATTCTGGATATGTTCTTAAGCACACAAGAGAAATATTTAAAATCTGCTCCTGAGTTTGTGTTTTTGTCTCTGAGCTAATAAGCTGAGAGGCAGAGGGTGTAGCAGTGGATAGGTACAATATGATTCTGATAGCATGGAGCTGAGATATATTTATAGGACATTATTTATGGATTTATTCCTTTAATTGATCTTACCCTGATATCACATGTGTGCTGTCATACAACTGTCTGTCACTGATGGGTTGTGTGTGTATATATACAGAGGCACAGTCCTTAACTGTCCCTGATTTTAGTTCTCATATATATGGTCTGGTAATGTGTTGTGAACTGCAGTCACTAAATAATGAGATGCACATACATTTCAGACGTCATAACCTTCAATAAATGCTTGCTAATGCACAGACTATTATACTAGCAACTTTCTAAGCATATAAGACAAATATTTGAAATCTGTCACTAATTTTGAGTCATGTCTGCCAGTAGTTTTTGGTGTTGTCCCTACCTCATGAGCTAAGGAGTTGAGAGCTGTGAAAAGTTGTCTGTAGCAGCACTTTCAGTTCTGAAGCAGTGGCTTGAAATGCATAGCGGTGTTAAGTGTTTTTAATACTTTTGGTGACCACAACTATCTCTTTTGGAAAGGGTAGCAGCATAGCCCTCAGATGTACTTCACTACAGCAATGTTCTTCAGTTTATGAGTTTAAGTGTTACGAAAACAAAATCGTCACTGATTCTAAAGACAACCACAAAGCATTCTATAGCTATGTCAAGAATCTCAGTGGCAACAGTCAGATCTGCTCTGAGTTACAGCACAATGGCACTAAATATACAGAACCAACTGATATTGCCAACATCCTGGCAGATAGGTTCAGTGCTAACTTTACCCCTCTCTCATCCCCTAAAGGGCCCATCTCTATACCAGAAAAATGCAAAGTACCTGTAATCACGGCTGCACAGGTAAAAAGCACACTCTCCGAAGCCAAGAATGCAGCATCCATGGGACCTGATAACATCCCAGGTTGCTTTCTACATGAACTACAGAATGAACTGGCTCCCCACCAAAGTATCTTGTTCAATCATGGCCTCACCTCAGGCTTTGTGCCCACTGACTGGCACACAGCAATGGTTATCCCACTTCACAAAGGGGGAGTCACCATGGACCCCGGGAACTACCGCCCCATTAGACTGATGAGCCTGGTGTGCAAGGCTATGGAGCGTATCATCATGGAACTTATAAACAATGACATTGGCAATCTCCAAACTCTAGGCCCTACCCGGTTCAGGTTTGTAAAAGGCAGATCATGTCTCCTAAACCTGATAAATTTCTCTGAAGTGGTCACCAAAGCCGTAGATGAGGGTAAGGTGGTACACACAGCCTATCTAGATCTCGCCAAGGCTTTCAACACCATCCTCCACTCTGGAATTATAGACAAACTCACTAAACTAGGTATAAATCCCTATGTCACAAGATGGGTTGCCAACTGGCTCACTGACTGAACACACACTGTGAAAGTAGCAGACTCTAAATCCAACTTCAGACCAGTGACAAGTGGAGTACCACAGGGTTCAGTCCTAGGTCCTCTCCTGTTTGGTATCTACGTCTCTGAAGTACAGGCTAACACAGAAGGTTTTTGGCTAACAAAGTTCACAGATGACTGCAAACTAGGAGCCATAATCAAAACTCCTAATGATGTGGACATCCTACAAAAGGGCCTCATCGAGACAGAAGCCTGGTGTCAAAGCCATGGCCTCAAGCTCAATGCCAAAAAGTGCATTGTCATCCCTTTTGGTAAAAACTCTGTACCCATGAATTATCACATAGGCGGTAGTCTACTTAACACCGGAAGTGTGATAAGAGACCTTGGAACACAGGTGGATAGTAGTCTCTCCTTTGATAATCACATAACCGCAGTAGTCAGGAAATCCTTCTACATGGCACACCACATCACAAAAGGTTTCTCATCCAGGAAAAGAGAGGTCATTGTGCCCCTCTACTCATCACTCATTAGACGCATTATAGAGTACAATGCCCCTTTTGGTATGTACTTCACAAGACATCTACAACAACTGGAAAGGCCATAGAAATACCTCACAAAGAAGATTACTGGCCTCAAACAGATGCCCTACGCAGACCGTCTCAAAAAACTCCAGCTTTACTCTGTCACATATCGGCTACTCGGAGGTGATCTCTGCCTAACATACAAAGCTATGTCAAACCCAGAGCTGTTGGACATGCTCCATGTAAAGAAATCCCAATCCCTCTGAGCTATACATACTAAGGACCTAACCCTTGTCACCACAATAAACAGAACATGCTGGAGGGATAGATTCCTGTCCCAGAGACTTCCCATACTCTGGAACAAACTACCTATCTATGTCAAACAAAGCCCCTCAGCACTCTTCAAGAAAAATCTTGATGACTGGATGGGAGATAGGAAATTCACCCTGGTGATCACTTCTGTGGCTCTGCTTGACAGGGGCACAGGAAATAATTTTCTTGGGTGGCAAAAGACAGGGTACCATTTGGCTAGGCTTATATAGGCCCTAGAGCCAGTAGCCTAGTACCTACCTATGAACCTAAAAGTTCAGTGATCCAAGGCATTTCATTTTGAAAGACCCTGCCCCATATTCATTGTTATGATTTATTGTAACAAATAACCATAATAAATAATAATATATCATATTAGTTCATCAAAATTACTTTTGTAAGTGTATGGAAACAGTTATTTAACATGCTGTGAATTTCCTAGATGAAATTGTTAATGTCTCCCCCATCCTAATGAATCTTCACACTTCCCATAAAGTAAAACTCAGTCAATGTTATAACAAAATAGCTAAATCTGCTACAGGTCAGTCTCCATTCTCACTGCTGTTCTGCTTTCCAAACCTTGCCCTGGCTCAGACTACACCACCTCCTAACTTTTAATCAACTAATGTTAACACAAAATACTGTACAGCTCCTCATGCTTATAATCAATCTCAACATTATATTCCATCTTGCAACTTATGTTCCTATCATATAGCATCTTCTGTCTATTTACAAACCTCAGAGATCAAATGGAGTCCGTCTTTATTCTCACTGCGTTGCAAAAACCTGGACTAGTATTCCAGAATCAGTCAGACAAATACCTCACTACCATTCCTTCAAATCTTGACTTAAAGAACATCTGTCCAAAAACTGGATCTGCTAATGCCCCGTGCCAACGTAGCACCCATTTCTAGTTTCATATCCCTTGTACTTACCGGTGGCTTACCAACTCTCTCTACCTGACTGCATGCATTAAAATATGCTAGAGATACTTTTATATATTGTGTTATAACTTTATTGCTTATTATTCATGTTATCCATATACCTGAATATCTGTATATACCTGTACGTCTTGTATGAACAATAGTCCCTATAAGCAATGTAAATTTGAAATTACTTAATTGTTTTTCTTGTATATTTTTCATGTATGCATATATTATTGTGTTGAAAATCTCTACAATGTAAATTTATGTATCCTTATGTTAGCAGAACACAAATCACAGATGTATATTGTTGTGGCAGGGCTAGCCACTCGAAGCAATTCTGTCGTGTTGACTAATGTCTCCAATTGGGCATGGGTGGACATGGGTATTTGCTGGTGATAGATTGAGGATGCGGTCTTTTCTGACCCATGTAAAACCACTCAACCTGCCAAACATGTAGTAAGAATTGGTACACTTACTGTATCCAGTACAGCAAAAACCACTTGGCTTGAGATCCAAAATATACTACTCAGGTGGAGGACAGAAGTGTGAGAAATGTGGTGAGACAGAGGCTTCATAAGGCAGTGAGGGATGTCATCAGAATTAGTGAGAGATTAATGGCAGTCAGGCTTCAAGCTAATGAAGGGCATTATTCATAATCTCAGCCTATTCCCCACAGCCCGAATAAACATACTGGGACAGACAGAAAAGGATATGAGGACTGCAAGGGTCCGCATGTTTCCTTTGGTAACTGTTATATGTGGATGGCAGCAGTTCCACTGCAATGCTTGTTGAGTATACTGATACATATTCTTCCGTCTGTGTGTGCCACCCATGCTGAGATATATCCTTCCATGTATGTGTGCCACCCATGCTAAACTATATCCTTCCATGTACGTGTGCCATCCATGCTGATACATATCCTTCAATGTATGTGTGCCATCCATACTGACACATATCCTTCCATGTATGTGTGCCATCCATACTGACACATATCCTTCCATGTATGTGTGCCATCCATGCTGATTCATATCATTCCATGTATGTGTGCCATCCATGCCAACACATATCCTTCCATGTATGTGTGCCATCCATGCTGATACATATCCTTCAATGTATGTGTGCCATCTATACTGACACATATCCTTCCATGTATGTGTGTCATCCATACTGACACATATCCTTCCATGTATGTGTGTAATCCATAGCTGATACATATCTTTCCATGTATTTGTGTAATCCATAGCTGATACATATCTTTCCATGTATTTGTGTAATCCATAGCTGATATATATCTTTCCATGTATTTGTGTAATCCATAACTGATGCATATCCTTCTATGTATGTGTGTCATCCATAGCTGATACATATATTTCCATGTATGTGTGTAATCCATAGCTGATACACATTCTTCCTTGTATGTGTGACATCCATGCTGATATATATCCTTCCGTGTATGTGTGCCATCCATACTGACACATATCCTTCCATGTATGTGTGCCATCCATGCCAACACATATCCTTCCATGTACTTGTGCCATCCATAGCTGATACATATCCTTCTATGTATGTGTGTCATCCATAGCTGATACATATATTTCCATGTATGTGTGTAATCCATACTGATTCATATCCTTCCGTGTATGTGTGCCATCCATAGCTATGTCATGTTTTCAGCATAAAAAGCTGTTTTCTGTTCATCATAAACCTGTACCATATACCAGTGCCACCTTCAACTAGTAGCATATATTGAAAGTGAACCACAGTGATGTTCAGCTAGTGTATATCTTCATTTCCATACATAAAATATAATATAAATGTGTGTGTGTGTATGTATGTATGTATATATACATATATATATATATATATATATATATATATATATATATATATATATCTTGATCTACTGTACTTCATCTAAAGAACATTTCTTCAAAAAAGAACAGTGGACCCACACTTTTGCGAAACTGCACTTAAACGAAAGTGCTCTTTCATGAAGAACGTTTCAATGAAATGACAATGAACACCAAAACAATGTTTTTGCAGGGGGGCATGCCCCCCTTCACCCCCCACACTCCTTACTTAAATATACCAACTCCAAGAGCGCACTACAGTGGGGAAGCAGGTAAATTCCCTTTTCCCCACTATAGAGAGCTTCAGCACCTCAGTGTTCCCTTCGTGGAATTGCACTTTCGGTTAAGTGCACTTTCGTATAAGTGTGGGTCTACTTCTCTTTTTTGAAGTGATGTACTTTCAGTGAAGAGAAGTAGACCCATATACATAGCCTGCTCAAGGTAATTCTGAGAGAATGTGCATTACTTGTTGCCATTCTATGTTGTGATGTCGACCAAACTGGAGTGAACATCGTACTCCATTCAATGTACAGTGTGTGTGTGTGTGTGTGTGTGTGTGTGTGTGTGTGTGTGTGTGTGTGTGTGTGTGTGCTGCACACGACTGTGTCCATGTGCACATTTTTGCATATAAACATAATGCAAAGAAAGACAACATGCACTGCATTAGTGCATTGGGTAAAAATTGTCTTGGAATGTTAAAATTCATGTGCTGATCAAACATCAGCCCTCTTTATTACATTGCTCTTATAATTACTCAAAATTTTCTATAGTGTAAGAGTGTTGGAATCCGACTTCATGTGTACCAATAACCATAATTTAAACAAAGCCACCAGAGACTCCACTGTTCATTGGATAAAATTTGCCACATTAATTATACTATTCTTGTGCACATGAATACATAATCCTTGGATTAGAATAGTGTAAGACTTTTAGAATCTCATCCTTAGTGAGTGAAGACATGTTTAGTAAAGGTGCTTAATGGAATCTATATACAAAATAAGTTATTTCTACATTGTCATGAAAATAACTTTTTGTATGCAGGAGGAAACAGTTATTAACCATGTTATAAGGTGATAGTGAGAGTTTCCCATTTTTTACAATTTCTTCCAGATTATGAGTTGTAGTGTTCCACATTTTGGAGAAGGAAGGTTCACAGTTATACCTCGTTATGAGAAGCATTCCTCATTTTGAGTTTTAAAACTTGTATATTCCACACTGTTATACAATGAATAGGTTTGACGTATCAGATTTTTTTAACAAATACCTATAGTAAATGCCGTATAATCCAATTTATTGATCACAATAACTTCTCTGAGTCTAATTAAACACATTAACCATGCTGAAAGCTTCCTAGTTGAAGTTGTTAGTAAGTACTCCACTTTTTGTTAATTTGTTCCACATTTAGGAGATGGACGGTTATTAATATGTGTGTGTGTCTATGTGAGTCTATGTGTGTGTGTGTGTGTGTGTGTGCATATGTGTGCGTGTGCATGTATGTGTGTGTGTGTGTGTGTGTGTGTGTGTGTGTGTACTGGCAGGCATAGTACTTTCTATAGCCTTAGGCCATACTTGCATCACCTGGTCCCCCTGTTTTTCACAGCTTTCTGCTGTTCTTCTACCTCACTCAGAAGATATTACTATTTGTAGTATGCATTTGCTATTTAAAAATAGAGAAAACAGTTGTTGATATAGGAAGAGGTAAATGTGCTCAGAGTTTCTTCTTAATCCCAGTTTTTGAGCCATACATTTGAGGTATATTAATGTACTAAATATGCACTACACCCCCAATGGCACTATGTATCATACAAGTTCACTGAAACGGTCAGATGTCTGACCCCCCACCCCCACCAGTAAACTACACAGTTCTCCTTAATAGTGAGGCCAACTCATTCTAACCAGGTCTATATTCTCTGATGTATGTTTTCCTGAATTGGTGCCAGCAGTTGGTAGAGGCTTTGCAGAAGCAAGGCAGTCAGGCTGAAATGCTTAGATTCCTGGTTCTGATGAAGTCCCTTGTGGGATCAAAGTATTTAACTTATTTTATGTTTGCCTGGATTAATATCATGTGTCCTGGGAGTTTCTTTGCAGTCAGTCTTTTTGGGATGTTTTAGCTAACTGTCTGATACAGTTTCAGAGTAGAAGTTTTGAGACTTTGAGAAAACTTTTATCGTAGAGTTGTGGAGCCCGAGTATGGGGAACTGTTTAAGGTGCCAGGTACACTAGATCTGTTCATGTACAGATACATAGTACTGCCAGAAAGTATAATATTCAAATAATACATTTTTAATACTTAATAAACTAATTGTTGAAAATCAAAAGTTTAACAATAAAGGATTCTTGAATATTTACCAATATCTGGTCATAGAAATATTGCAGTGAAGGTTTTAATTTGAAATAATACCAACCACAATATCTGAAGTCTTTGCTTTTATTTTTAGTAAAACGACATTCCTCTAATTGCTTGACAGGCTAGAAGAGGTTGTTCCTTCCTTATGTCCAAAGATGTTATTTTTGCAGGTGGGTGGAATATGTTGAATGACTTATTTAAATAGAATGGTAGAAAAGAGGTAAGTGAAGCTGTTAACTTTCAAAGATGAGATCTGGATTATGAAGGCGTTATAAACCAGCAGATGCTATTAACAGTGGTTTGCAGTTGTCCTGTTTTAGTGGATGGGATTAGGGGAATGACAGTAGAAAATACTCTACATCATGGGAATAACATGTTTGTTATTTTATAAGCAGTTTCAGTTTTGTAAGAACTTTTTGGTTATAAGTTCAATGTAATTATGATGCCCGTGCCCTGGCCCAGCAATCAAGGAGCCTCAATCCTCACCACCACCAGAGAGGGTGTCTCAATATATGAGGAAAGGATAACAAATACACACAATAAAGTACAATTTCCCTTAAGTGCATAATGAGATCACAGTCAGTCTGAGGCTGGTTCATAGGTTCATAGATTCATAGGTTCATAGGTTGGTACTAGGCTATCAGCCCTAGGGCCTATTTCTTCCCACATTATTTACTTTCCTGGACCTCTGTCTAGCAGGGCAACTTCTCCCATCCAATCGTCAAGGTTCCTCTTGAAGAGGTCCAAAGAGGCACTCTGCTTGACATGTATGGGCAATCTATTCCAGAGTCTGGGGAGTCTCTGGGTCAGGAACCTATCCCTCCAGCATGTTTTGTTTATTGTGATGACAAGGTTTAGATCCCTGAGGGATTTGGATTTCTTTAAGTGTAGCATGTCCAACAGCTCTGGGTTTGACATGGCCTTGTATGTTAAGCAGAGATCTCTGAGTAGACGGATATGCAACAGAGTATAGCTGAGGGCATCTGCTTTAGGCCTGTGATTCTTTTAGTGAGGTATTTCTGAGGCCTTTCCAGTTGTTGCAGATGTCTTGAGAGGTACATACCAAATGGGCGTTGTATTCTATAATGGGTCTAATGAGGGATGAGTACAGTGGGACAATGACCTCCTTTTTTCTGGATGAAAAGCCCTTCGTGATGAGGTGTGCCACATAGAAGGATTTCCTGACTGTTGTGGTGATGTTATCAAGGTGAGACCACTGTCCACCTGTGTCCCTAAGTCTCTTATCACACTTTCTGTGTTTAGTGTACTGCCACCTATATGGTAATTCATGGATACATGTTTTTTTCCCAAAGGGATAACAATACATTTCTTGGCATTGAGCTTGAGCCCATGGCTCTGGCACCAAGCATCTGTTTCTGTAAGGCCCTTTGTAGAGTATCCACATCATTTGGGATTCAATAATGGCTCCCAGTTTGCAGTCATCTGCAAACTTTGTTAGCCAGAGTCCCTTAGTGGTGACCTGTACTTCAGAGAAGTAGATGCCAAACAAGAGCGGCCCCAGGACTGAACCCTGAGGTACTCCACTTGTCACTTGTCTGGAGCTGGATTTGGAGATGGCTACTTTTACAGTGTGGGTTCTATCAGTAAGCCATTTAGCAACCCATTGGGTGACATCGGGATTAATGCCCAACTTAGTAAGTTTATCTATGATTCCAGAGTGGGGGATGGTATCAAAGGCCTTGGCAAGGTCTAGATAGGCTGTGTGGACCACCTTACCCTTGTCCATGGCTCTGGAGACTGATTCAAAGAAGTCAATCAGGTTCAGGAGACAAGATCGTCCCTTCACAAACCCAAACTGGGTGGGGTCCAGTGTTTGAAGGTTGCCAATGTCTTTGTTTATAAGTTCCATGATAATACGCTCCATGGCCTTGCAGATAAGGCTTGTCAGACTGATGGGACGGTAGTTTCCGGGATCCAAGGTGGAGTGCCACTTGTGGATTGGGATAACTGTAGCTCTACGCCACTCAGTGGGCACGAAACCTGAGGTGAGGCTATGATTAAACATGACACTTAGGTGAGGTGCCAGTTCATATTGTAGTTCATGTAGTACACAGCCCAAGATGTCATCTGGTCCCATGGATGCTGTATTCTTGGCTTTAGAGAGTGCGTTTTGTACCTGTGTGGCCGTTATTACTGGAATTTGGCAATCTTCCGATATTGAGATGGGCCATTTAGGGGGTGAGAGGGGGTAAAGTTGGCACTGAATCGATCTGCCAGGATATTGGCAATATTCTTTGGATCAGTATATTTAATGCCATTCTGTTTTAGCTCAGAGCAGATCTGAGCATTGCCATTTAGATTCTTGACATAGTTATAGAATGCTTTGTGGTTGTCTTTGGAATCTTTGGCAATTTTATTTTCGTAACTAGCTTTGGAGGATTTTATGAGGCATCTCAGTTTCTTACTGAGGCTAGTAAGGAGTTTTTGCATCCTGGGATTTTCCTCTTTTCTGCAAAAGTTTCTTCCTTTTGTTGTAAAGTTTGTTTATGGCAGGGGACCACCAGATTGGCTTCCTTTTTTGGATGAGAGCATTTTGGTTCTATTTGGGATGGCACGATTCATGCATGAGTGGATGTGCTTGAACAGTGCCTTAGTGTAGGATTCAGCAGTTGAACTTTCAGTTCCCGTCTGCATGGGTGTTATGAAGTTTGTCACTTCTGACTTGAGTAGCATGAAGTTGGCTTTGGAGAAGTTTTTTATGGTGGTTTCTTTACTGGGGGGTGGGGGTGGGATGTGGATGTTAAGGGTGATTAGCTTATGGTCAGACCTGACTAACGAGGGGGTGACCATAGGTATGGAGCATTGATTTCCCATGTTGGTAATGACCAGGTCTAGGATATTGGAGCCCTGGTGGGACTATGGATTAGTTGATCCAGGGCATTGGAATTTATGAATTCCAAGAACCGTTGCGCAAAAGTGTTGGGACATGAGTAGTTTTCCCAGTTAATGGCAGGGTAGTAAAAATCACCCAGTATTAGGGTGTTTGGTTCTATCTTAATATTTTCCAGTATGTTTAGAAAGGTGTAGTGAGAATCTTGGGGTATGGTGGGGGATCTGTAGCAAGCTACAATTTGGATTGCAGTCTTACCTAGTGTTAGTTGCACTTGGAGAATTTCAGACACATTATGTTGGCCAACTAGCCTGGTGGTGTGAATATCCTTGGTGAATATTGACACTCCTCCACCTTTAGTGTTTCGGGCCTGGTTTGGTGGCCGAAAGGTGTGGTAAGAGTTGTAGCCTGGTATTGCAGGGGTGCTCTCTGGAGCCTTGAACCAGGTCTCAGTTACTGCACAGATATCGATGTTCTCCATTTTTAGGAGTGCCTCGAGAGAGTGCATTTTGAGGTTTAGACTTCTAGCATTGAGTAGCATTACCTTCAGATTTTGCATGCTTGTACCTGTTACGGTGGTGGTTTTGTCCTTTGAAGTTTGCCTAAAAAAGGCACTATAGGGGTGGCAAGTGCCTTAGCCAGTAACCTGAATCCCAGGGGTGACAGGTGCAGACCATCTCTGGCAAAGCATCGTGGTCTGTCAATCATGTCATCCCAGGCAGACAGATACTGGATCCCCTTTGAATGACACCATAAGCTTAGCCAATTGTTGAAGTCAATCATTTTATCCTTATATTGTGGTATCATTCTGGGCGAAGGCAGGATGCAGGCAGGATGCTACTCAGGGCTAGGGTCATACCTGCCTGGGCCACATGATCTGAGAGCTCCCTTGCACTCGAGGTCCCCAATAAGGCTCCCCACTGGCATAGCTATAGGGTCTAGATCTCAGCCTAGCTGGGCAAGCTGAAACTCCAAGTACCCTCTCTGTCCAACCAGTGCTTCGTGTCCCTGCCCAGGTAGCTGACACATGCGCACACACACTTTGAGAAGAGGTTATACAACCACACAGACCCTCCTGGGAAAAGGCTGGCACAGGTTCTCCAGCTGTGCTCCTATTACCCAGACCATACGGTAGTAATTCCTGCCACCATCCAGCTAATAATTATCAGCTACTAAAAGGCCCTTAAAAGGGTGTCCAGTTATTACTGTGCAATATTATAATCCCATTGTAGTATAGCTAAGCAGTCAAAGCTTATCTGGAGTGACTTAGACAGTGAACTCCATGAATATGCAATGCACTCTAGAGCTTACGTTATCTCTACATAAACCAGCCACAGTTGAAAGTGTTTAAAAATATTTAATAATAAATACTAAAGACACAAGACAAAACTACTACAATGTTACTTCAAGAGTTCAGAGATCACACAGAAATACATAAAACAATACAGTAGGAAAGATCTGATTTCCAAGAAAAACACTTAGCCTAAACTTCCAATTATATCTATTCTTAAGAGAAATCCACAGTGCTAAGATAACTTACATGTGAGAAGAGGCAGGGTGTTGGTGAGTTGGATAATCCAAGATCAAAATGCTTCACAATCTCCGGTTCTCGCTGTTTAAATTGAAACTGCAGTTCTGATAAACATTACATCATTTCAGTCAGTTCCCATTATATCACCTTTGACACCTGGTCGGGAGTTATCAGGCTAATAGAAACTTCATTTACATACTTTTACACTTAGTCGGAAACCAGAGCAATAAAGCACATTCCACATGTAAATTCTGGTCATTAACTTTAGCCTTAAAACAACAGGCAGGAAACCCTCATCCAGACTCACTGGAGCCAACTTGTAAAACATCAAAGAAAGTCATAAGATCTTTTCAAATTCAAAAGACACATCTGAAAGGCTTGACTTAGTTTTTCTTTACAGCAAGGGGCAATGTTGCCACATTGTTGAAGTTCAACATTTTACAGTACTTCCTTTACATTTAAGACACAAGCCTGTATTTTACATTTATATTTACAAACACCAGAATTATGTATCAAATTCTATTTGGCTAGGCTGGTAGCCTTCACCCATATCTGCCCAATGTTCATAGTAATGATGAAATAATAGTGTTGGTTCTAGGTTTAAGCCAAGAAGTCTATGATTTGACACATTTAGTATGAGATTACTTCATGGGTAAGTTATTGCGGTTTGCCAAGACTGTTCAAGTTTTTATTAGTAACCAGAACTCATATAAGAAGTTTGAGGATTGGATGGTAAACTTATTTTTCTGGAAATCAAATGATGTAGGGTAAAAACATTGTCATATAGTTTAGTTTGCTAGGGAATGGCATGCCTTTTTGAGTTTAGAATAAACAAGCCATCTGCATATGTTGTTACACTGAGGGAGGGGAGATCTTGCATTACTTCATTTATTTCTTTCAAGGTTGGGTCCATGCCTCACAACCCACTAGTGCAAAAAACTGGACAAAGCCCAAAATAATGAGGGGGGGTCAAAAGACTAAAAATAAGGACATATTTGAAATATTGTTCTTATAAACTTAGAATGTTGCTAGAATAACATAATTTGTGCTGGCATTCATTTTCTGAAGGAAATGCAGTGTGAAACTCAAATGTATGTCATTGTTTAGTAACTTCAGTCCTCAATGATTTGCCAAAAAACAATATATTTTATGAGGAATGGACCAAAAATGTGAAGCAAAAATCTGAACATTCTGCAAAAATCTGAAGCAAAAATCTGAACATTCTGCAAAAATCTGGACAGTTAAGAGATATGGTTGGAACAAGAACCTAAACACTTCACCTCCCACAGAAATGAGAGTTTGGACTGTGTGAACAAACTAGCATGCTCTTCATTCAGGCTATCCTAACTCTCCTTTATGTAGGCAGCTGCAAACTCCACAGTCACGTTATCACAGGAGGTGTATAAATACAACCATACATGGTAATCTCCTGGCCAGGCAGTGCACTGTTAGTAGAGCAGGCTTACTAGGGTCATTGCTGCAGTTTCTTAACTACATTCTGGTTAGTGTTGCCAATAAGGCATGCTGAGCTGAATCCCTCATGGATGGGTCAGCTGGTGTCAATTTCTCGCTCCCAACCATTCCCACTTGGGCAGTCCAGCATCTCAGCTGCTTGTCAAATATGTGTTGTCTTGATTATAACCAGGGATTTATCCCTCCTATAAAAATGGGTCAGGCTATTATTAGCTATTATCTTAAAAGCCATTCTTCTCACCCAGGATCTCCTGCAAAAAGCTCCCAAACTGCTCCCACCTACCCCAGTTTGACTCTTTGCTGTATAATCCCCAGGATTTACTAATCTTTCATGTAAGACTACATTAGTCTTACACGGAAATGCCAGTCTAGGACTATAACAGCAGGGCGCCATGCATATTAATGAGGGTGCACTGCCTCAACTCTAAAGCTTACACGGAGCATGGACGAGTGTAGGGGGCATGTCGGTCTGCTGAGCAGTCCAAAAATCCACGCCCCTGCAATTTTGAAACTTGGGAAATGTCTAGTTACATGAGCGAGTTTGCTCACATGTGTACATTCTAACACTACACTCCCCCATATATTAAACCCCATACAAATATAAAAAGTAAAAGAAATGTTTTTTTTTTTTAATTTCCAATATAGCTGCCCATAGTTGCGTCTGTTTGCCCATTGCTTAGCTACAGTTAGCAGTTTAGACACCGAAGATAATAAGAAAAATATATGCAAGGTATATATATATATATATATATATATATATATATATATATATAAATGTGTGTATATATATATATATATATATATATATATATATATATATATATATATATAAGAAGGTGAAATGGTTATGCATACTAATGCATCAGTAACTTATTTTAAGCAATGTAAAGCACTGCTAAGCATATTTTACCAGTATTGAGCATATTTATATTTAATTGCTCACAGCCAAGCACTGCATTAACTAGCGCAATGTCTTTGCGTGGAGCTGTGCATCACGCAAACTAGCGCAAGCAGAACATGTTTGCGCATAGCTGCGCACAACGCTAACCAGAGCAATGTCGGGCAATATCGTGCAACATCGGGCAACGTCAAGCAATGCTGAGCAAAGTTGGCAAAGTTGAGCAAAGTCAGCTAAACACAGCCACGCCTCCTTTACTATACCTTAACCATTCAGGTCTGGCCAGTAGGAAAATAAAAAGCAGTGACAGGGCTCAAACTCAGGATACTGTGCAGTATAGTCACAGTACATAACCACTAAGCCATAACAGCATTTCATAACCATGCACTTTCAGCAGACTCATATCTATCAAAGGAATATTAAACATTGCTAAAATCAGCTAAACAGGTGTGCCTACAGCTGAGTTTTTTCAAAACTGGCCAATCACAAATAAGTGTGGGAAATGAGGCATATTTAAGCTCCACATGCAGAAATACTTGCCATAACTGGTTGTAACTCCCTTCTGTAGTCAACATGGCTGGTGTTGGGGAAGGCACTCAATTTCGGGTGCAACATTGGGGCATTGAGGAGACCAAAGTAATGTTTTGCCTCCTTGTCCACAATCATGAGGAAAGACTCCTGCAGGACCAGTACCAGGGCACCCAATACAAAATGGAGGCCTGGAACTGTCTAGCTCGTGATCTCACCAGTGCCACTGGCATTCCTCGGACTGGTGAGCAGGTCAGGCACCATTACTCGGGTCTGAAGCGATGTAAGGAGGATCAACTGGACCAGTGGATCCAGGAGGCCCATGGGATGGCAAATGCCCCTTTACTGAGTAAGTAGTCATTGTATTAAGTAGTTAAGAATTGCTATGCTTGTCAATACTATGGATAGGTATGTCTCAATATCACTTCATTTACTTCACAGCTGCAGGTGTCCAGGCTATGAATCAGCAAGCCCATGAAGATAGCCTGCAAAGGCTGTATCACCAGGCAGGTTAGTAATTCTTCTGCATATACTGTTATATAAAATAAACGAGAGAGCTTTCAAAAAAGTGTTTTAACCCAATAAATAAAGGTGTAATAATTCTTTAATAAAGGTATAATTCCTGGAGTGCGTTTGTGTGATTTTCTTTGATATGTTGTACTGTTGCATTTTAGAAATAGTACTGTTGATATAAAGTGGATGAAGGGAGTGCCAGTAGCTTTTATGCATATTTACAGCCCTCAACTGTTGGTTCATGTCCAGCATGTACAGGTTAATCTGGCACATGAGTAGCTTGGTATTGTGTTCCCCAGAAATGTCAGTGTGCTGCCAGAAATGTAGGGAGCTGTTAACATATAACTGATAATTTCACCTGAACATATCTAGATCATTATATGAAAGTAGAGCTGTCAGTGCACCATCTCAGCAGTAGTGTGTGTGAGCAATTCCCAAAATATGTAGCTGTAACATCTGCATCCTGGGCAGTTTGTATGTCAGATACAGCTCATGTATATAATGATCTAGCAAAATCCAATTGCACAATAGAAGGGCATTGGGTAGTGTAATAATACATGTAAGGGTCACATAACTGCAGTTAATAGGAATGTAGTGTAAACTAGAAGGCTATATAAGTTGTTAATTGAGATATCTTTTTCCACCCTACTGTATGTGCATAAAAAATGCAATTCCACACCTCAATGGGTATGTCTAATCTCAAAACATTTGTTGGGACATATGTCCTATTGGTTTTTAAATATTTGCATTTATTTATATGCATGTGCCCTGTTCAAATACCACAATATTGGCGGCCTGATGCCATTAATTAAACCTGCATGCTGTTGTAATTTCCACTATTGTTCTATGTGTTATGCTTGCTTTTCAACTGTTGAAACTCTTGTGTGTTGGGTAATAGGAACACTTGTGCATGCTGTTATAACTAACTGGGAATGCTGTTGACTGTTACTAACCCATATCTTTATTAAATTCTCCAAAACATAGTTCGTATGGGAAGGCCAGTCCCAGTGGACCCACCTGTCCCACCTCAGCTGGCCATGGCACCAGCAGGTCCAGTGCCCAGCCTGGGACCTCCTCCACCATTGGCCCTGTGCCACCTTCGAGTGGAAGTGCTGCAGAGGATGGGGCTTGGCCCCATCGTGCAAGCATGGGTGTAGGAGGGCCACCTATCACCCTTCGAACGGTCCGGGCTGTGGTGCGTAGAGAGATCGAGTGTTCTGTTGCAGAACCTCTATGCCAGCTTGAGGCACGAGTGGCGTGACTCACAGGTGAGCCTGCCCCTCCTACTCAGCCCCCAGCATAGCCACCATCTTGGCTGTGAAGGTGCAGTGGGGAATGCCCATGGGTGGGGATCTCAGTTCCACTGTTGCCATCCGTGGGCTCATGGGCTTGCGATTTCCAAACATCCCTCCCCGTCAATGGTGTTTACCCACCACATGTGTCATATTCTTCCCCTGTATGCATCTTGTTTGTCTTGTCTGTTTACCTCCCCAACCTATCTCCCCAAATATGCCTACTTCCCCTACCCCACATTCCACTCTCACCTGAAAAAAAAGGGCAATCTGCTCCCCCCCAAAAAAATTATGCCCCATGCATAGCTGCCCATTTTGCACACATGTCCCTTGGGCACATACAATGTAATTTAATTGGCATTACAACATACTTTGTTGTCCTCACTCCTCTCTCAGGGGTTGAGGGTTTCATATCTACCTCCAAATTTATTCCATATGCACAGCTGTTGTTGTTAAAGAAATGGGCAGCTATGGACCTTCCCTACACCCGTCCTGCATGTCCCAAGCTACTTTCCATACCGTCTTTCCCTCTTTGTGCCCCTTTTTTACCACTTTCCTATCTCTCCATTTTTCTTTTATTTCAAAGAAATGAGCGCGGGGGTTAGCGGGAGTAAGCACTATTAAGCAGTAGTTAGTGGGTTTGCACGAGTGTGCACTTGTTTGCGCTTAGCTAAGCATCATGCAAACCCACGCAAACCTGCTTACAATGCTTAAAAGTGAATTAGTCACTCGGTATGTGAGGGCCCTTGTTCTGCTCAGCAGCAAAATAAAACACCTCTGTCAGTCTCAAATCCCAGACCTTGTACACACTACACTGCATGAAGTACCACTAAACCATGGTAGATATACAAGTTGGTACTGAAATAAATATATAATGCATCAGAATGAGTGAATGTAAGGGAAAAATAGGAATGCCATACCACACAACTTGTTCTGTGGATCTTTACCAACAGTTGTTGTGGGATTACATTACATGACTGTGATAAGAGAAGCAGCCATTCTAGCAGGAAATAATGTTATGCCATCAATTTACAACCCCACACAGTATCACAGCAGGACAAACACTGGCATATCTGTTTAGGGCAGAGGTCATACCTCCCAACTGTCCCTAATTTTCAGGGATGTCCCTGATTTTGACACACATTTTAGCTTTGTCCCTCTGAATCCCTCCTAAAACTACTGACTTTGTCCAGAAAGGTGGTGAATTACACTTAATGAATAATGACAATAATTAAGAGTTAGACACTTATTTTACTTCAGAAAAGGTGTATTAATTCATATGCTCTGGTTCTCTCAATGTTTCAACTTAATGGCACTAATATTTTAAAGGTGTCCCTGATTGTTCCTAACTTTTTCTTGACTTTTCCCTGAGTCTGTTCAAATATGTACCTGGTTGGTTGAGAGGTCTGGCAGAGGCAGAAACACAGAGGCATATTAGCCTTTATGCTGTTACACACTGTGCAAATAGCTTTGGAAGGAGTTTCGGAAGCATACCCTTATGTAGGAATACAACACTGAAATACAAATGGATGTAGCCATGTACTGGTAACAACCAACTGTAAGAATGGCATTGCTCTATTGCTGAAAATACCTGTGTGGTGCACAGAAAAAAATAGGCTATTCTCTGGCTATCATGTGGATAGGTCCACAGTTGGGAGTTACGCAGACAGACTTCTTGCCTTGATAAACTAGCATGTACACAGCAACCCTGTAAGTCCAGCAAGATAAAATCCACACAATACTACTTACACTCTCTGTACTTCTGCACCCCTACCCAAGTGTAGAATATACCTGTGTGAGCAGGGTCTACCAAGGATGTAGGTAAGTATACTCACAGTACTGAAATGTGTCCAGTTTTTCTGAGCAGCTTGTGCTAATGACAACACTAAAAAAGCACAAACTGTTTAGAACTGAGTAAATGAATATTCACAGTATAGCAGTTCACAAACAATTCTTGTGCCAAAGGAATACATATCTATAACTAGCTCTGTATGGCAGTTAATTGTAACAGTTGAAAAGAAATTACATCTTTCCATGTATCTTGGGGTAGCATTTTGAGGGGTGAGTACATTTCTACACTGACAAATGGGTACGGGAAGCAGCAACATTAGGTCTGAGTACAAAATGTAAATCTCTGGCTACACCCCTGGCTTCTGATATAAGAACTATACCAAGCTTCTATCTTAAACAATGATGTCCACAGCAAACAAGGATGATCTCCATCTTGGAAAGCTGAAAGGGCCATGCCTACCTGAGTTAGCAATTTATAGTACTGGGTTGCTATGACAGTGATTACTGCAAGTACTACACAGCAGATTGCATGCAATTAGCATGTGGTGGCCACTAATTGGTGCAGAGGCCATCACATGCTCATGTGCAGATACATACAAAATCAGGCTGCAATCTCTGCCAACAAACTCAATCACTCTATTGCAGAGACTGACAGAGAGAGAGAGAGAGAGAGAGAGAGAGACAGAAAAAAGGAAAAAGAAAAAGAAGTATTACCAAATCATACAAAGGAAAGGTATGTGACACATATGTATTTACTGGCATGTAGTAGATGTTATTGAAGAATAGTCTACATAATGTGAACCATTCATATGTGGCAGCAGTACTTATTTATGCATAGATGTTCTTAACTACTGCTATGGACAATACAGTGTATACCTGTGGGCAGTGGGACATACCTGTGAAATGTGTAGCTCAGCATTAAATGTCAAAGATCTGATCCATGTTATCTGTGTTCTGTACAGTAGTGTGGCCAATGGCTGTTGGGGGGATTAGCGCTGACATTATATAAACATGGATGTGACAGAACAACACATGCATGATAGTTATATTAAAGTGTAGCTTAGCATTGGCAACTGCTATAGCAGTCTAGTATGCTTATCTAGCATCTGTTGCCATATATACCCCCCTAATGTTAGTGTGTGTTCATATGTGACACCTGTTTTGTTACAGCAAGGCCCAACAGTTCAGCTGTGAGGTCCAGGGACTTACAACAGTGTGGACCTTGTGTGTGTATGCCACACGAGAAATATATATGTGTCATATATATTCACATCTGTATATGTGCATAGAGCAGGGGACATATTGTGAAGGGTGGAGATATATATGTTGGTGAAGGTTAGTATGCACATATTTGTATGTAGGTTTTAGTGTGTGACAAACAAGACAGCATACAGTGCTGGTATATGACATGTGGTGGTTAAACACCATGGATGGTTTGTTCAGTTTGCAATGTTGAAGCCAGTGAGGCCTGCTAAAGCTACCTGGGCTGTGAACACCTTCAATACATTTATCCCAAGACTGTGCGATTTAATTACATTACTGTACACCTCACATCCTTTGTATAATTGATATTCTCACTATGAAAGGTGAAATGTATATGTACACCAATGGATGTGTATATGTATATATATTTTATATATATATATATATATATATATATATATATATATATATATATTTGTATATAGTTATATATACTCATACACACCTACATCTACTTGTTGCAATACATTCTCTGTACTGTTAATTGACTGTGGTGGTCAATGTGTTTGTGAATACAGCAAAGATATGTATCTGTGGGATAGCTTAGGGGGAAACTGTTTATGTCGTGGTATTATGGGTCCTTGCTTTGATCCTAGCAAAGTTGTGTATTCTGTTGCTAGGCAGAAAAAGTGCTATTGCATACAGTGTGATTAAGTCCCTTGGTTTTAACTAGGGTGTGTCATTGGAGGCTGAAGCACTACATCTATGATTATTGATTGGTACTGATGTTGAATCCAAATCCTGTGTGTACTGTAGGACTACTTGAAGCTCTGGGCCTGTAAAGCAAAGTATGGTGTATGTCCACATTGCTTGCATCCACTGTTTTGTGTGGTCCTTGTATTCATCACAGATTACATTTCTCAAGATTAAGGTTGTGTAAGTACTGACACACAGTACTGTATAGTACACATTGAAAGCTTTTCTGGGTTGTCATACCTTTGTGTCCTGTAATTATGTCTGATGTGTGTGTGGGTATGTCTGTAACATGTCCTTTGACATATGTGTGGTAAAACATATAACAGTGTATCTAGCAACATTCATAGTGTACTACAGCAGTATGTGACCTATATTCCCAATTGTGCACATATTTTGGACACATGTTTGCCATTAACAAGTTCAGTGGTATAATAGTAATGCATTTACTGGACCTTACACTCATTGTGATGGATGATACATTTCTTTACACATCAGCTTGATGTATATCTGCTGTGGCTAGGTGGTGCATCATGTCGCATACAGTGTGCCAGGTACTCTTGTATAGTCTTATATAGTGATTTTATTTTGTTGCTGTGCAGAACATGGCTCATTAGATTGAGAGTGAGCCAGGCACTTCCAAGCAGTTGTGAGCTGAGAAGTAATAAGTGGCAGTTAAAGTGTTTCACTCTTGGTTAGCTATTATGTTGCTATATATGGCAGTTCAGTGATATCTGTACTGTATAATGGTAAATGTGCCATATGACCTGCTCAGTCATATTTTTGTATTTATGTTTTCCAGGGATCATGGCACATCACAGGAACCCCACTTACAATAGTGCTGAAGATGACATAATTACTACCAGTATGATTCAGCACTACAGTCTCATGTTCTCACGAATCAGCCAGGACCAGCAGGAGCATACTGCAGTGTGGCAACATGTTGTCCGCAGGATAAATTAAGTAGCCCTGCATAACCGGATATATGCTCAGGTACGCCACCACTGCAGTGATCTTCTCAGACATGTCCGTCAGCATGCTGCTGTTGTGTGGAGACAACAGCTTGCAACAGGAGGTGGTGTTAATATCCACCCCCCCCATCACCAGAGTGGAGGAGCTGCTTCTGAGCCTGGTGGCACCTGCCCAACAACAACAGCAGCAGACATACACCATGATGGAGATTGGAGCCACCCAGCAAACACACATGGAGCATGCAGGTAACATGACATATCTGTAGACTACTGTTATCTGTATTGGTAGATCATGCATATGTGAAATGTGGAGTGGGTCGTTAAAAGATGTGGACCCTGTTGTTGTGCAATACTGATCATTTGGAACATAATCTGTAGCCCTGTGAATGGCAACTGTTGTACTGTAAGATTGCAAACACACAGTACCAATGCCACAGTTGTGGCCACTGACAAACTGTCTCATCTCTATGTAGGTCCCTCTTGGGTGACATCAAGGCAGCGGACAGATGCTGGTGAGTGTGTTCTACATTTATTATTGTAAATAAAAAGTGCATGTCATAGTTAAGGTGTAGGCCATGTACACATGTAACACACCTACCCATAATTCATGCTGTGCATGTTTGGTGTAAGACCACGCACATCTCACTAATGTGATTAGCTGCCTCAAACACATGCAATACCCAGACCATCTCAAACAAATGTGGCTAGACTGTAGTGACCATTGGATAGGCACAGTTGATACTCAACATGCACATAGCATACACATCTATGTCATACACAGAGCATTTTAACATGTTACACATAAAGGATTCCCAAACCCTCTGTAAAGACCCACTCCAGTATCCAAAATCTCATCCACACATTACACATAATATACCTGAGGGGTAGAGGCCTATCATGGGGCATTTCACTCTGCAACACACTACACATTCATGTCAAGGAATGCTCCTTCTTGGCCTCCTTACAAACTCATGTAACAACTGTTTGTGAAATGGTGAATGTAGCCAAGGTAGTACAGTTCCGGTACAGCATGAGTAGTGCTGGTTTGAGAAACATTTGTAGCCTTGAGTGACGACATGATGCTTCATGATGATGGCCTATGGTACTATACCCCATCCAGTTATTGTAACCACAGTACTACACATAGCTTTCATTGCTATACACCTTAATGTTGCGTGTGTGCACACATATGCATCTGTAAACAATATGCATGCCAATCACCATTTGCACAACTGACACATATATGTCTTGTGATGCTATTGAGATTTGAATACTTGCACAGCAATGCTGTGTCCATGTATGCATTATGTTCCAGGGGAAGGCCCATCACCTAATAACAAAACACATTCATCAAAGCCATGTATACTGTTACTAACAAGGACTGTCTACACTTGCACTGCATGCTGTTGAGCAACACATGTCCTGCATGCTGACAGGTGTGATATACCTGTTTTGCATGTGATACTGTACCTCACCATCACCTGCTATTGTGTATGTGCTGAGATTGATGGTGATGTGTGTGTCTGCTTTAGGGAGGAGTGTATTTTTGTGTGTGTGCGTGTGTGCATGTGGGAATGTGTGCATGTGTGCATGTGGTCTGACATCATGTTCAGGTCTTAAAGTGTGTTTCCTGTTTTCCTCTCACAGGTGCCGAGGTGGGGGTGGTTCAGTACAGCAGGGAACCTGATGTCACTGAGACAGACAGTGACCATGAGGATAGGTGTGTTTCGGCACAGACAGGTTTGCCAGGGTCTGTTGTTGGGCCACCAATTGACAGTACACAAGTCTCCACCTCATCCATGCACACAGTCATACTGCCTGTACATCCGTCATCACCATTGCCCTTAGCTGAGGGACAGTGTACGGCTGGCACTGGCCTGGACAGTGTGGTATCTATGGCACATGTATCAAGACGCAGCAGCCATAGCCAGATGTCTGGAATGGTACCACTTAGGCAGATGCCCAGGGGTTATCGTCAGAGCACTGCTGGTCATCATGCCCCTGGCAGACATGCCACACCTCTTTCTACCACACGCATGTTCCAGGCTGTCATGAAGGCACAGACATGAATGGAGCGGTACACCAGACAGGCACTAAGGGCACAGAGGGCTCATAACACCTCTGCAAATGACAGTATCCATGACCTAGCAGGTGCCATACATAATTACACTGAGGTCATTGATAGACATTGGGGTGAGAAATTGGATGTCATTCACAATGTTATGTCCATGTTTCAGGACAGTGTGGGGCGGTTGAGATGTCGACAGGGACATATGCCAGCAACATCAGCAGCTGGAGGTCACCGTGGATGTCCAGCAAGTCACAGCCGCTCCTGTAGTGCCAGTACCAGCCCCAACAATGTTGGGGGGCTGTCCATAGACCATCCTAGAAGACCATGTGCACGTGGCTCTGGCCAGTCCCAGCAGGGACCTGGATCCAGTGGGCATATGTCAACCTCTTCGGATGGTACCCAGTCTGGATTAGTACCTGATACTGTCTATAGCACCCCTGCCAGGCATAGGTTCCGTATCCATGGCCAGAGATGGTGATCTATAAAGCCTGCCAGGTACAGTCTGTAGTTGTCTCACAAATCCCCATATATGGCAGCCACATGGTGGAACTGTGTGCATGCAGACACACACACATAAACCAGAAACCTAGGGCAAACACATACCTGCATACATTACATCAACATTGGCCCATAACAGTACTCATGGCCCTCACACACACACTCACATGCACATGTCAATTGTATGGCTCAGTGTAGGCCTATGGCAAACTAACAACACACTCTGTGCATATGATAAACCCTGTGCCACCTCCTGTCATCTGTAACATTGATGTAGGAACAGGCTAACATGGTGCTGATGCATAGGGTGACTTTAATAAAGTATAGCAATGGTTGAATGTGTAGCATGTTGTCAGCAGTAAAGTGTAATGATATCCTTGAAGGTGTAGCTGAGCAGGCATGATGCATTAAAGCTGTAATTAGCAATGTTGTATTGTTTCCACCAGTGTTTATTCCAATTGTGTTTTGTTTGCCCATGTGCCACTTGGCTGATGTGTGTAGTTGTGTCAGCATGTGTTATACAGTGGAGAGTAAGTGTGGGGTGTGTGCAGCACATGTCTGCAGGTGTACATTTGTGAACATGGTGGAGGTGCACTGTCTGCATGTACATGCATATTGGACACATGGGCAGGGTGACATGTCCTGTATTGGCCAATGTTAACTCCATACTTTCTATTGGTGGCCAGTATGCATTGTACTACACACATTTTGGAACATGAGTACATGTGTGTGTATGACACGGGTTGATACTGTGCTGTGGGTGATGCTGTTGTTGCTATCTGTCATTGGTTTGCATTACTAAGGTTAACACTGTCCCCGCTGCATAATCCTTTATTAATGCACACTGTTCACCTACAGGGTTGCATGGACCATGCTATCACAAACACAAGACATTCTCACTTATACAATAAAAGTGCATTAGTCTCATGGACCCCTGCCATAAACTAAATATGTAATAGAAGGTGTGAAGTTGTACCAAAAGAGTTACATAACAAGAAGGGATAACCTCTCTGGTCAGTATCATTGGGACAATACAATCCCTCAATAAACATGCAATGCAAGCTTCAAAATACAAAATGGCAATGATTCCAAAGACAACACTTAAGCTTTCTTCAGTGTTGTTCATAATATACAGAGGAAATCTCAGATTGGGTCACAGTTAATGTAAATGGTCACAAAGTACACTTTATCTGACTGACATTGCCAATTCTTTGTCAGACAGTCTGAATGCGGATTTCACCACCCTGTCATTACACAAGGACCACATTTCCAGACCTGAAGAATGTAACACCTGATGATTCACAGACACTCTAGTTAAAACATCTCAAAGTACACACCACAGTGGCAATGGTACTGGACAGTGTCCCTGGCAGTGTCATACACAAGCTGACATATGAAGTCACCACTCACCTAAACACTCTGCCCAGATGCAGCCTCTATACAGGTTACATACTTGTGGAATGATGCATGGTAATGGTGTTCACAGTCCACAATGGTTGAGCTACAACGTCTTCTTTTTCTCCTTTTGGATGCTCCCATTAGGGGTCGCCACAGTACATAATTTCTTCCTGGCCTCTTCATCTTGCGCTATCACACCATCCAACTGCATGTCCTCTCTCACCACAGCCATAAACGTCATCTTAGGCATTCCTCTTTTCCTGTTACCTGGCGGCTTCATCCTTAGCATCTATCTCACAATATACTCTGCATCCCTCCTCAGCACATGTGCAAACCAACTTAATCCTGCATATCTGGCATGGTCTACTAACCTTCAAACCTGGCCTGATCCTCTAATATACTTATTCTTAAACCTGTCCACCCTCATCACACCCAGTGCAAATGTTAACATAAATTGATTAAGGACAGAACTACAACAGGTCCTGGAAACTCTCACCCTATAAGCCAGACCAATGTTATCTGGAAGGCTATGAAGCACAGCATTATGGAGCTTTTTAACAGAGACATTATGAACATGCAAACACTGCACCATACCCATTTAGGTTCTCTAAAGGCCAGATCATGGCTTCTACACCTAGAAGACTTCAAGCCAGTCAACAAGGCTATAGGTGAGGGAGGGTAGGTCATCACAGCCAAGCTATAGCTCACCAGCAATTCATACCCATCCCACATACTGGTGTTATACATAACCTCAACAGACTGACCATAAACGATTGTTAGATGATGGCTTGACAACTGATGCACAGATGTAGGACACACAGTAAAATTTCCAACCTCCATGTACTATTCTATGCCAGTAACAAGTGGTATTCACCTGCACTCAGTCCTGGGACCACTTCTGTTTGACATATAGCTTTCTTAGGTACAAGCAAACACAGTAGGGATATGTCTGCCCACGTTTGATGAAAATGCATATTGTGGGCTATAATTTATTCTCCAGATGACACACACATCCTCCTAAAGGGTATCATAGAGACAGATACCTGGTGTCAAACACATGCTTTAAAGCTATAAGCCTAAGAAAGCATAGTTATCCACTTTTAGAAAACAAAGTATCCCCAGAGTACCACATAAGTAGTAGCCCCCCCCAAATGTGGAACAGGTACTAATGTATACATAGAGCTATGTGTTAAGTCATCTCTCCTTTGATGGATCTCATTAACAAAGGGTTTTGGAAATTCCTCTTTGGAGCACATAAGTAATAAAGGGTTTGCATGCAGATCCACAGATGTTGTTGCAACCTATAATGATTAGTCATCTTTGCCAGACTTTGCTTGCTTTGGAACAGGTTTCAAATATACCTCAAGCATAAACCCTCACTCACACTCTTCAGTAGAAACCGTGATGAGTGGATGTGAAATGGAAGACGTAGCCCAGGGATCACTGCAGTGGCTAAAGTAGTCACAAGCATACAGAAGTGACCTAAGGTCTGGAAAGTGCCAGTACGGTCTGCAAAAATAACACATGCGTTCAGGGAGAAAGCATAGTACCCACCTATGAAATACTTGAGGTCACATGTATGTATATGGATTTGCCCCACAGCTACCTACATGTGTAATGCACATACAGTTGCCATTGTGATATGTCATACACTAGAAAAATCAAAGCACACTCCACATTGGCCAACGGTGTCACACACCTGAAGCACAGACACACACACAGTTAGAAAGTGTGAGATTCAAATTCTTTCCTAACTACATTATGATACTACAGCAGTATGCATTTACACAACACACTATACACATTACTGGGATTTCATTTTCCGCAGGTATATTTGTAGGTTGGTGACATCATCAAATTTGACAAAGATGAGTATACCACTTTTAAGGGGTGTGAGTAGTCTCCAAAAAGGTTGCTTCTCCCCAGGGAGACACACACAGTTAGCAAATACAGGATTCAAACCCTACCTGACTACATTATGATAGTACAGCAGTACACATTTACACAACATGCTGTACACTTTTCAAAAACTTTACCTTTCCAGAGGTATATTTATAGGTTGGTGACATCATGAGACTTGACAAAGATGAGTATACCACTTTTAAGGGGTGTGAGTAGTCTCCAAAACAGTTGCACCTCCCCAGGGAAACACAAACACACAGTTGGCAAGTACAGGATTCAACCCCCTACCTAACTACATTAGGACATTCTAGCAATACAAATATACACAACGCGCTATGCACATTACTGTGATTTTACTTTTCCACAGGATGGTGACATCATGAGACTTGACAAAGATGAGTATACCACTTTTAAGGGGTTCATAGGTTCATACTAGGCTATCTGCCCTAGGGCATTTATAAGCCTAGCCAGAGTGTGTTTGTCTTTCGCCACCCATTTTTAATTAATTTTGCTATGCCCTTTTTCGAGGTTAGTATACTGTGCCTCTGTCTAACAGTGACGCAGAAGTGATACCCGGGGTAAACCTACGATCTCCCATCCACTCATCAAGATTCCTCTTGAAGAGAGTCAATGAGGGACTCTGCCTAACCTGGACTGGGATTTTATTCCAGAGTGGAGGGAGCCTTTGGGTTATGAATCTGTCCCTCCAGCATGTCCTATTTATTTCAGTGCTGAGGTTCAAGTCTCTCGAGTATGTTTTCCCCTCTTGTGGGAGTGGTAACAAGTTGTTCCATAGCATTTGAGTTTATAAATTCTAGGAACCTTTGGGCTAGGGTGTTGGAGCTAGAGTAATGCTCCCAGTCTATGTTTGGGTAGTTGAAGTCACCCAATATAATGGTGTTTGGACAGACCTTCATATTTTCCAGTGTTCTCAGGAAGGCTGAGTGGGGTTCCTGGGTTTGGGAGGGTGGTCTGTAGCAGGCTATAAACTGGAAGGCAGTTTCACCCACTGTTATTTGCACATGGATAGTCTCTGATGCTTCGTGCTGTGTCACAATCCTGGAGGTGTGGGTATCTTTGATGAATATTGATACTCCCCCTCCTTTTGTGGTTCAATCCAAGTTTTGGGGCTGAAAAGCATGGTATGAGGTATAACCTGGTAGTGCTGGGGTGCTCTCGGGAGCCTTGAACCAGGTTTCTGTTACTGCACAGATATCAATGTTCTCCATACTAAGGAGAGTTTCGAGTGCGTGCATCTTGAGGTTTAAACTTCTGGCGTTGAGTAGCATTACTCTTAGTTTTGTATCCCTTGTGATACCTATGGAGGTGGGTTTGTCTTTTGAGCCTTGCCTAAAAAAGGCACTATGGGGCTAGCAAGAACCTTTGCCAATATCCGAAAGCCCAGGGGTGACAGGTGCAAGCCGTCCCCAGCGAAGCATCGTGGCTTGTCGAGCATGTCATCCCAGGCTGACAGGCATTGGATCCCCTTTGAATGACATCAATACTTAAGCCAATTGTTGAAATTGATCATCTTGTCTTCATATTGTGGCATCATTCTTGGTGAGGGTAAGATGCTACTCAAGGTCAGGGTCATACCGGCCTGTGGTTGTGAGTAGTCTCCAAAAAGGTTGCTTCTCGCCAGTTGACAAGTGCAGGATTCAAACCTCTACCTAACTACATTACAATACTACAGCAGTACACATTTACATGACGTGCTATACACATTACGGGGATGTCACCTTTCCTCAGGTATATTTGTAGGATGGTGACATCATGAGACTTGACAAAGATGAGTATACCACTTTTAAGGGGTGTGAGTAGTCTCCAAAAAGGTTGCTCTTCCTCAAGAAGACACACACACTTCACAAGTGCAGGATTCAAACCCCTACCTAACTACATTATGATACAACAGCAATACACATTTACACAACACACTAATGCACATTATTGGAATTCCATCTTTCCTCAGGTATATTTGTAGTTTGGCAACATCATCAGACTTGACAAAGATGAGTATACCACTTTTAAGGTGTGTGAGTAGTCTCCAAAAAGGTTGCTCCTCCCCAGGGACAGACACACACACACACACACACACACACACACACACACACACACACACACACACACACACACACACACACACACACACGCACACACACACAGTTGGCAAGTGCAGTGTTCTTAATCCAAACTAAGTACTTCTTTACATTTCAGCAAACAATATGGAGTTACAGGGTGCAATACAGACATTACTTGATGACAGTCTGCACAAAGTTTTTTTTTCGTATTTGCTAACCTCAGCAGGTTTATCATACGAGGTGTATTGTGAGTGTATTGTATGCATAGGCCATGACCATATCATATATAGGTTGATGCACCACATGCTGGCACACACAGGGTCAAACCTTGAGTAGCATCTTACCTTCACCTACATGATACTGCAATATAACAGAAAGATGATAAACTTCAATTATTGGTTGAGCTTCTGGTGTCATTCAAAGGAGATCCAGTGTCTGTCTGCCTGTGATGACATGATCGACAAGCCTTGTTGCTTCACTACAGATGGTTTGCATCTGTCTCCCCTATACTTCTGAATACTGGCCAAGGCTCTTGCTGTCCCCATATTACCTTTTTTAGGCAAGGCTCAAAGGTTCATAGGTTCATAGGTAGGTACTAGGCTATCGGCCTTGGGGCCTGTACAAGCCCAGCCAAAAAGGTACCCTGGCTTTTGCCACCCAAGAAATTTATTTTCATGTGCCACTGTCGAACAGAGACACAAAAGTGATCCCCAGGGTGAATTTTCTATTTCCCATCCAATCATCAAGATTTTTCTTGAAGAGTGCTAATGAGGAGCTTTGTTTGATATAGATAGGTAGTTTATTCCAGAGTATGTGAAGTCTCTGGGACAGGAATCTATCCCTTCGGCATGTTATATTTATTGTGGTGACAAGGTTTAGGTCCCTAGAGCATGTAGGTTCATAGGTAGGTACTAGGCTATCTGCCCAAGGGTATTTATAAGCCTAGCCAGAATGTGTTGGCTTTCGCCTCCCTTTTAAATTAGTTTCCTGGGCCTCTGTCTAGCAGGGCCACTGAAGTGATCTCAGGGATAAATTTACAATTTCCCATCCACTCATCAAGATTCATGTTGAAGAGAGTCTGTGAGGGGCTCTGCCTAACATCAACTGGGATTTTGTTCCAGAGTGTGGGTAGTCTCTGGGATAGGAATCTATCCCTCCAGCACGTCCTGTTTATTGCTTTGCTGAGGTTTAATTCACTGGAGTGTGTGGCTCTAAGAGATTTGTTTTTCTTGAGGTGGAGCATGTCCATTAATTCTGGGTTGGACATGGCTTATACATCAGGCATAGATCACCACTGAGCAGGCAGTAAGTAACCAAGTAGAGCTGGAGTTTCTTTAGTCGAGCTGCATAGGGCATCTCTATGAGGCCCATGATCCTCTTGGTGAGGTACTTCTGTGGTCTTACCAGTTGTTGCATATGCCAGTTAAGCTACATACCAAATGGGGCATTGTACTCTATTATGGGCCTAATGAGTGATGAGTAGAGGGGCACAATGACCTCTTTTGATCTTGAGGTGAACCCTTTTGTGATTAGGTGGGCTACATAGAAGGAATATGTAACCACTTTGGCAATGTGATTATCAAAGGAGAGATTACTATCTACCTGGGTCCCTAGGACCTAATTACATTTTCTGTACCTTGTGGATTACCACCTATGTGGTAATTCGTGGGCACTTTGTTTTTTTCCATAGGGGATGACTATGCATTTTGTGGCATTCAGCTTGAGGCCATGGTTTTGTCACGAGGTATCTGTCTCTGTAAAACCCTTCTGGAGGATGTCTGTGTCAGCCAGAGAGTTGATTATGGCCCCCAGTTTGCAGTCATCTGCTAACTTGGTCAGCCATAGTCCTTCCATGCTTGCCTGCACCTCAGAGAAGTATATACTGAACAAGAGGGGGTCCCAGGCCTGAGCCCTGTGTGATGCCACTTGGGACTGGTTTAGAGTTGGACATGGCACCCGCAACTCTGACCATGTGTGTTCTATCCGTGTGCCAGTTAGCTACCCATCTCATGACATAGGGGTTAATGTTCAAGCTGGTAAGCTTGTCTATGATCCCAGTGTGGGGAATGGTGTCAAAGGCCTTAGTGAGGTCCAGGTAGGCTGTGTGGACTACCTTCCCTTCATCTATGGCCTTGATAACTGTTTCAAAGAAGTCAACTAAGTTTAGGAGGCAGGATCTGCCTTTAACAAAGCCGAATTGGGTAGGTTCCGGTGTCTGGAGCTTCCCAATGTCCCTGTTTATGAGATCCATGATAATTCGCTCCATAGCTTTGCAGACCAGGCTGGTCAGGCTTATAGGGTGATAGTTCCCAGGTTCTGTTGTGGCACCACCTTTGTGGAGCGGGATGACTGTTGCTGTACGCCATTCTTTGGGTTCATAGCCTGTGGTAAGGCTGAGTCTGAACAGTGAATTTAGGTGAGGGTTTAGTTCCTCTGGAGCTCATGTAAGATGCTGCCTGGGACATCATCCAGTCCCATTGATGCTGTGTTCTTAGCTTTGGAGGGGGCTGATTTTACCTGCATGTTCATGATGTCTGGGGCTCTGCATTCTTCTTGGATGGACACAGGCCCTTTTGGGGGTGAAGATTGCACTAAACCTGTCTGCCAGGATGTTGGCAATGTCAGTTGGTTCAGTGTATTTTTTGCCATTTTGCAGTAGCTCAAAGCATATCTGAGAGTTGCCATCTAAATGTTTGATATAGCTAAAGAAGGCTTTGTGGTTATATTTAGATTCCTTGGTAATTTTTCTTTAGAAACTGGCCTTGGATGATTTTATGAGGGATCATAGTTTCTTGCTAAGAATGATCAGGGATGCCTTCCCTTTTTGGAATTTTGCTCTGTCATGTAGTAGTTTCCTTCTTCTGTTGTATAGCTTATTTATGGCCAAGGACCACCAGGCTGGTTTCCTCTTTTTGGAGTGAGTCTTGGTTTTACTTGGGGTGGCTTAATCCATGCATCCCTGTAGATGCTAATATAATGCACTTGTAAAGGATTCTGCAGATTGGATATCATTATCCTGTAGGAAGGGGGCTTTGAAATTTTCCACTTCGGTCTTGAGAAGTGTGAAGTTTGCTTTTGAAAAGTTTTTCACAGTGGTTTCCTTGACTGGGGGTGGGGTCGGGATGTGGATGTCCAGTGTGATTACTTTATGATCTGATCTTACCAGCAAAGGGTTAACCTCTGGTGTGGAAAACTGATTCCCCATGTTGGTGATGATCAGGTCCAATATGTTGTCACCTCTAGTGGGTGTGGTGACCAACTGTTCCAGGGCATTTGAGTTTATGAACTCTAGGAAGCATTGGACAAAGGAGTTTGTACTTGAGTAATTCTTAGTCAATGTTTGGGTAGTTGAAATCTCCTAATATCATGGTGTTTGGTAGGACCTTTATATTTTCCAGTGTTCTCAGGAATGCTGAGTGAGGGTCCTGAGACAAGGTAGGTGATCTGTAGTAGGCTAAGATCTGATAGGCAGCTTTGCCCACTGTTAGTTGCACTTGGATGGTCTCCAAGGCCTCGTGCTGTGCCACTAACCTGGAGGTGTGGGTATCCTTTATGAAAATGGATACACCCCCTCCTTTTGTATTTTGGTCCGGGTTTTGGGGCCAAAGCTCGGAGAGATTGGGATTTCTTTAAGTGGAGCATGTCCAACAGCTCTGTGTTTGACATAGCTTTGTATGTTAGGCAGAGATCACCTCTGAGTAGGCGATAAGTGACAGAGTAAAGCTGGAGTGTTTTGAGACGGTCTGTGTAGGGCATGTATTTGAGGCTGCTAATCCTCTTTGTGAGGTATTTCTGCAGGCTTTCCAGTTGTTGTAGATGTCTTGTGAGGTACATACCAAAAGGGGCATTGTACTCTATAATGGAGCTAATGAGTGATGAGTAGAGGGGAACAATGACCTCTTTTTTTCTGCATGAGAAACCTTTTGTGATGAGGTGTGCCATGTTGAAGGATTTTCTGACTACTGTGGTGATGTGATTATCAAAGGAGAGTCTACTGACCACCTTTGTCCCAAGGTCTCTTATCATACTTTCAGTGTTAAGTATACTACCACCTATGTTGTAGTTCATGGGTACAGAGTTTTTACCAAAGGGGATGACAATGCACTTTTTAGCATTGAGCTTGAGGCCATGGCTTTGACACCAGGCATCTGTCTCAGTGAGGCCCTTTGGTAGGATGTCCACATCGTTAGTAGTTTCGATTATGGCTCCTAGTTTGCAGTCATCTGAGAACTTCATTAACCAAAGACCTTCTGTGTTAGCCTGTACTTCAAGGAAGCAGATACCAAACAGGACAGGACACAGGACTGAACCCTGTGGTACTCCACTTGTCACTGGTCTGAAGTCGGACTTGGAGTCTGCTACTTTCACAGTGTGGGTTCTGTCAGTGAGCCAGTTGGCAGCCCATCTTGTGACATAGGGATTTATACCTAGTTTAGTGAATTTATCTATAATTCCAGAGTGGGGGATGGTGTCAAAATCCTTGGAAGATCTAGATAGGCTGTGTGAACCACCTTACCCTTGTCTATGGCTTTGATGACTGCTTTGAAGAAGTCTATCAGGTTTAGGAGACATGATCTGTTTTTTTACAAACATGAAATGGTTGTGGTCCAGAGTTTGGAGATTGCCAATGTCTTTGTTTACAAGTTCCATGATGATACGTTCCATGGCCTTGCAGGTCAGGCTCATCAGGCTAATGGGGCGCTAGTTCCTGGGGTCCGTGGAGGCTCCCCCCTTGTGTAGTGGAATAACCGTCACTGTGTGCCATTCAGCAGGTACAAAGCCTGAAGTGAGGCTATGACTGAACATGGTACTTAGGTGTGGTGCCAGTTCGTTCTGTAGTTCATGCAGAATGCAGCCTTGGATGTTATCTGATCCCATGGATACTGTGTTCCTGGCTTTGGAGAGTGGTTTTCACCTGTGCAGCTGTGATGACAGCAACTTTGTATTCTTCCGGTATAGAAATGGGCTGTTTCATGGGTGAGAAGGGGGTAAAGTTAGCACTAATCCTATCTGCCAGGATGTTGGCAATATCAGTTGGGTCTGTATATTTAGTGCCATTGTGCTGTAACTCAGAGCAGATCTGAGTGTTGCCATTGAGATTCTTGACATAGCTATAGAATGCTTTGTGGTTGTCTTTAGAATCAGTGGTGATTTTGTTTTTGTAACTAGCTTTGGAGGATTTTATCAGGGATCACAGCCTCTTACTGAGGCTGACCTGGGAACTCCTCCACTCTTGGGTTTTACTCTCTTTTGCAACAGTTTCTTCCTTCTGTTGTGCAGTTTGTTTATGGCAGGGGACCACCAGATTGGCTTCCTTTTCTTGGAGAATAGCATCTTGGTTCTGTTTGGGATAGCACAATCCATGCACTCATGTAAGTGCTTATAAAGTGCAATTGTGTAGGATTCAGTAGTCATAACTATATTGTCCATCTGCATGGGTTTCCTGAAGTTCAACACTTCTGTCTTAAGAATCATGAAGTTGCCTTTGGAGATATTTTTTAACATGGTTTCCTTAATGGGGGTGTGGGCAGAATGTGGATTTGTAGGGTAATTAGCTTATGGTCAGATCGGACCAATGAGGCATTGACTTCAGGTGTGGAACACCAGTCACTCTGGACAAACCAAACCCCGTAACCAGCACAAATAACCACAAAGTGAGCTAAATGCTACTCATTGTCAGAAGTCTCAGCCTCCAGATGCACACACTCGAGGCACTTCTCAGTATGGAGAATATTGATATCTGTGCAGTAACAGAAACCTAGTTCAAGGCTCCAGAGAGCACACCAGCAATACCAGGATACTACTCATTCCATACCTTCCAGCATGAGAACCTGGATCATAGCACATAGGGTGAGGATGTATCCATATTCATCAAGGATACTTACACTTCTCTCTACATGCTCTCTAAGGGATATGTACCCATAGAATATTGCACAGCAATGTTCTTCCCACTCCACAGGGGTGGGGCCACAAAAGACCCTTTGCATTCACGCTCTTATGAATCTGACGAGTCTGTTATGCAAGGCAATGGAGCCAATCATAATGGAAGTCAACAATAAAGACATTGGGAACCTTCACATAGTTGAGCATACCCAGTATGGCTTTGTCAAATGCAGATCACGCCTCCTGAACTGGGTAGATTTCTTTGAGACAGTTACCCAGGCTACAGATGATTGAAATGAGCTCCACACAGCCTACCTATACCTTGCTAATGCCTTTGACACCATTCCCCAGTCAGATATCATAGATGAACTCACCAACCTGGGCATGAATCCATACATCACAAGATGGATTGCAAACTGACTCACAGATGGATCCCACAAATTAAGAATTGCTGGCTACATGTCAGACTCTACACTGTTAACAACTGGTGTCCCCCAGGGTTCAGTCTTGGGGTCCCTCCTGTTTGGTATAGGCTTCTCAAAAGTACATGCCAACACAGGAGGGTTGTGGTTGACTAAGTTTGCTGGGAACTGTAAAGTGTTTGCCATAATAGATTCCCTGGATGATACAAATATTCTCCAGAAGGGACTCTATGAGACAGATGTGTGGTGTCAGAATCATGGCCTCAAGCTCTATGTGGAAGAATGCATAGTAATCCCCTTTGGTTAAAACAAAGTACCCACAAACTACCACATAGGTGTTACCCCCTTAAAACTGACAAGACAATAAGGGATCTGGGGACACAAGTAGATAGTGATCTTTCCTTTGACAACCATGTTGCCAAAGTGATTGGGAAATCCTATGTGACCCACCAAATCAACAAAGGGTTTGCATCAGAATCAAAAGAGGTAGTGGTGGCCCTCTACTCTTAAGTCATCAGACCCATCATTGATTACAATGCACCATTTTGGATGTACTCAACTAAGCATATCCAGCAGCTGTAGAGACCACATAGGTACCTCACCAAGAGGATTACTGACTTCAAACAGTTGTGTTATGCAACACAACTGGTAAAACTAAATCTGTTCTCCGTTGCGTACCACCTACTCAGAGGCATGCTCTGCCTAACATACAAAGCCATGTCCAACACATAACTATTGAACATGCTCCATCTACGGATAACAAAACTGAGTTGCACTACACAGTCCAGGGATATGAACCTCATCACAACAATGAATACAACATGCTGGTGGGATAGAGTACCATCCCAGACACTTGCCTCACTGTGGAACAGAGTCCCAATGTACATCAGACAGAGCCCCTCGCTGACATTCTTCAGTAGGAACCTTGATGAATGGATGGGAAACAGACAATTCACGCTTGGCATCACATCAGCAGCCCAACTAGAAAGGGCCTTAGGGTACTAACTTTTAGAACTAGGGCTTGGGAGACTACCCAATGGAGTGGTGAAAGCTGCACAACTTGCTTAGGCTGATATATATCTTCATGAAGATAGTCTACTACATACCTATGAACCTATGTGACAGATACATGTCTACAGATAGTAGATGTATTCTTCATTGTACAGTCATGTTGTACAACAGGCACATGGAGCACATACACTGTAATGCTTACAGATACAGGTGGCTGTTATGTACAGTGGATGAGATGTGCACCTCATGTCTTTTGTGCCATTGGGATGTGTGCTGGGTGGGACAGTCCTGGATGGCTCCCTGTCATGGTCACCCTCTTAAACACATCTCTGCCCATCCATCTTTGGCTTATTATACTGTGTTCCCCTATATATATATATATATATATATATATATATATATATATATATATATATATATATATATATAGGTACATAGGTAGGTAATAGGCTATCTGCCTGAAGGCATATATTAGTATGGCCAGAGTGTGCAGCTATCACCACACATGGGGTTAGTTCCCTAGGCCTCTGTGTAGTAGAGCTGATGAAGTGATCCATGGTGTGACAGTTCAGTTTCACATACACTCATCAAGGCTCCTCTGGAAGAGTGTCAGTTAGGGACTCAGGTTAATGTAGGTTGGGAGCCTGTTCCAAAGCAAGGGAAGTCTGTGAGTTAGTAATATATCCCTCCAACATGTTCTATTTATTGTTGTGATGATGATATCCCTAGAGCATGTGGCACAGTGAGCTTGGGTTTACTTCAGATAGCGCATGTACATCAGTTTTGCATTGGACATGTACCTGTCTGCTGGGCAGAGATCGCCTGAGTAGACAGTATGCAACAGAGTACAGATTGAGTTAAATTCAATCTTGTTGCATGGGGCAACTGCTTGAGGCCAGTAATTCTCTTGTTGAAGTACTTCAGTGGTCTTTCCAGCTGCTGAATGTGCCTAGTCAGATTCATTGCAAGTGTGCCGTGATACTCTCTGATGTGTCTGATGACTGATGAGTAGAGGGAACCTCCTTTGACCTACATGCAAAGACATTGGCAATTTGTGGGAACACATAGCATGATTTTCTAACCACTTCGTGAATGTGTTTCTGGAAGTAGAGATGACTATCCACATGTATCCATAGATCCCTTATTATTACCTCCATATTTAAGGTGTTGGCACCTATGTGGTATTTGTATGACTGTAGCTGGAGGCCATCATTTTTACACCACATCTGTCTGACTGAGACCCTTTTAAAGCATGTCTCTGTTGTCCCAAACATCGATTATGGCAACCTTTTTGCAGTCATCCACAAACTTTGCTAAACATAGCCCTCGTGTGTTTGACTGTATTTCTGAAAAGTATACACCATACAGGAGGGGGTCCCAGGACTGAGCCATGGGGGACAGCAGTTGTTACCAGCTTGAACAGAAGACCACAATTCTTACCTTGTGGGATCTATCTGTGGCCCAGTGGACAATCCATCAGATGATATATGTGTTTATGCAGAGGTTGTTGATTTTGTGGATACGACATGTGTGTGGGATGTTGGAAAGGGCTTTTCAAGGTCTATGTAGGCCATGTGGAGCTCATTTCATTGATGTATGTCCTGGGTGACTGCCTTGAAAACTGTCTAGCAGGTTTAGGAACTATGATCTGCCCCTGACCAAACTACAATGGGTAGGGTTGGGTGTTTGTAGGCTCCCAATAGCTCTGTTTATGAGTTCCATAATGATGGACTCCATGGTCTTGCAGATCAGGCTTATTAGGCTTATAAGACTATAGTTTCCATGGTCTGTTGTGCACCGACACTTGTGGACTGTGCCAAACGTTGCTGTAACTCATTCAACAGCTTGATATCCTGTACAGAAGGTGAGTCTCAACAGACTGTTCAGGTGCAGGGTCTGTTTGTTTTGGAGTTCACATATGACACAGCCAGGGAAACCATGTCATCCCATAGACGCTGTGTCTTTAGGTTTGGATAGAGCTGTTTAGCCATTGTATATGTGATTTCTGGGTTTTTACAATCTCCAGGTATGGTAATGGGCCCTTTTGTCAGTGAGAGGGGGGTAAATATGTATGAACCTGTCTGACAAGATGTTGGCAATGTCAGTCATGTACATGTATTCATTTACACTTTGCACTGACTCAGAACATATATGAGTTTACATTGATATTTATGACATAGCGAAAGAAAGCTTCACGGTTCTCTATGAACTTTTTGGCAATATTTTTGCCAGAACATGGCTTAGATAATGTTAGGAGTGCTCATTGTTTCTTGATGATACTGATCAGATATTTATTGATCTTCTTTGGATTTTCACTTTCTTTGAACAACTTAAGTACTTGTAGTACATAGTTTGATTATGACAGGGGTCCAATATATTATATGGGTCTGTTTTCATATCCCTGTGTGCACAAGGCAGGATTGGTGAATAATGACAAGTGTCTGGAGTAAGAACTGCAACTGCCAGATATGTGTGGTCCACTGCTGTACTCAGACAAGGCCCAAGTGTGTGAGCATGCCCAGTATGACCTTTCAGTATGTTGCTGACTAAAATTTTCTAAATTTGTTTAAGTGTGTGAGCATGCCCACTACGGGCATATATACTATATATGTGTGAAAAATCAAGTTAGTTTTTACTTCAGGGCTCACCTTTGTGTTGTACATTGACAGGAAGCACGCTGTGCCTGCAGGGCTTCCATGAGTCAATTTGCATAGATCTATCAACATTTCTACATACAGGGAGGGCAGCTATTATTTGTACATTTCTACCTGGGGGCACATCTGATTGTTACTGTGGGTGTACATAGGATGAGGGGTACACCTGACACTTCTACACATTTGCTAGGCCTGCATTGCTATGTCAGGTACTCCATTTCAGTCTGTATTGTTGCCTATTGTACTGGCTTGAGGCATACCACTGCACTACAGACCTTAGCTTCCAATTACACGCATATTAGTTTGTGACTTCATAGCCTACACAACCACATCACACTTCCTGGCCTGCTGTTATCTGTCTGCATAGGCCTGGTGGGAGGTTACTCATATGCTGCTTCAGAGGGCAGGATACAGCATTTGTTTGTGTTTGTGTTTGTCTACAATTGTCCTGCTGGCTGTGACCGTTAGGTATGTGACTAGTATGTGTGAGTGACTTAAGTTGTGTCTGCTCCAGTGAAATGCTGTCATGGCTTAGTGGTTCAGTACTGTGACTATAATGCACAGTATCCTGAGTTTGAGCCCTGTCACTGCTTTTTATTTCCTGCTGGGCAGACCTGACTGGTTAAGGAACAGTAAAGCAGGTGTGAGCGTGTTTACCCGACTTTGCCCGACTTTGCCCAACGTTGCCCAACATTGCCCGACGTTGTGCTGGTTAGCGCAGTGCACAGCTATGTGCAGTTGTATTTAAATATGCTCAATACTGGTAAATTTTGCTTAGCAGTGCTTTATATTGCCTAAATAATAGGGACTTATGCCTCAGGTGGTGCTGCAGGGCTGCCTATGTCGGATGCACATATTACACTCCCTATACATGTTTGAAAACAGGTAGTGTCAACTTATGCATCACTTTTACTGTATGTGCGAGTCAGAGAGAGGTGTCATTTCCAGGGTTCCTACTGAGTCAGTGTATGTGCTATGCATTGCCTCTTTGCCAAGGCCAGGGCATACTGGGCACACCTCCTTCTGCCTATTGGGGCAGGCTCAGGTTGTTCCTCCTTTGAGTCACACTGTGCAAGCCTTGGCAGTGGTGTGGGGCTGTTTGGCCCTGCCCCATGTTGTTCCTGCTGCAGCTGTTTCCGCAGGATCATATTGTGTAGCATGGCACATACCATGACAATTTGGGTACATGTAGTTGGTGAGTACTGCAAGGCTCCACCTGATGTGTCCAGGCACTGGAACTGTGACTTGAGCATCCCATACACATGCTCAGTTATGTTTCTTGTTTGTGCATGTACCTCATTATGGAGTTCTTGTTCGGGTGTGTGTGTGCATTTCTGATGGGTGTCATCAGCCACGGCTCCAGTGCGTATCCAGCATCCCCTACTAGGTGACCATCACAGATGTCCCCATTGGCAAATCTCTGGTACAGCTGCATCAGATGCCAGATGTGGGAATCGTGATAGCTTTCAGGGCAGCCAGCACACACATTCATTATTATGCCCTGGGCATCACACATGACCTGGCAGTTGATGAAGGGGAATCCCTTGTGGTTGATATAGACCCTACCCCACTCAATGGATGGTGCTTTGATGTGTACGTGCGTGCAGTCTGTTGCACCCAATACCTCAGGGTATTCTGCTATTTGGTGGAAAAGACGCATATTGCTGGCCAATGCCTCACGGGAATTGGGGAAATATACATGCTCACCGACATGTGCTGACATGGCATCCAGGAACTGGTGCAGTACCCTGGATGCTGATGCCTGTGAAATCCCCATCATATCATCAGTTGGTCTCTGGAATGTGCCTGTAGCTAGTATTTTTAGGCCAACACATATGTTGATATCCACTGGGATGGGTTCCCCTCTGTTGGTTCTGTGTGTGAACCGTGGCTGGCACAGCTCAACAATTTGCTGCAGGAGGTCTCTGTCCACCCTATAGTGCTCCACTATCTCCAGCTCATGTAGACCCTGGTAGGTTACACTGGGTCTGTACACTCTTCTCCGTCTCTTCACTGTGGGTTGCTCAGTAGCATTCATGACATCATCACCCTCAGCACCTTGCACATGTTGGTTTATGATAGCAAGAGCAGCCCCTAACATTTTGTCTGACTTAAGCTTTTTAAGCTTTCCCTCTTTGTATACTGCAGTGTTGCAGAGTTCTTGAGAAAAAACAGGGGAGAATGCTGTTTGCAGAGTTTAAAGTGCTGGGCTGGGCTTGGCTAGTCTGCTACCTGCGTAATTGGCTGATTCTGATTTATTTCACCTGGAAGCTCTGCTAGTTCTCCTTGGTTAACTTCCTACTACTTCTTTTCCTTCCTTTTCCCTTTCTGTTTCTGCCCAGGGCAGCGCTGCACAAACAAGCGCACACGTGCGCACACGCTGTGTGCACGTTTGCAAGAAATTTCAGATATATTCACGGCGTACACCTTTGGTTTCTAGTTTTCAAAAAGGACAACTGTAGACATGCCTCTTGCAATCCTGAGCAACTCAGGGCAAACACAAGACACTGTGCTCCAATAAGCTTACAGCTTTTCTGACACACTCTCTCATGATGTTACCTATATTCTACTCTACTACTCCCCTACTCCTGCACTTACACTCTAGGGATATGGCTCACATGCTGGGGAAAATTGGGGTTCATTATCCTTATCCTCATTTGCATAGGATTGCCTAGTAATGCATGGTTACATCTCTCACACTGAGCTCCCCCCCTTAGCAACCACTAGTCAGTAGCCATGTTGTCTTCAGCCTGCCATTCACCTGCATGGCAGGATAAGCTTTTTAGTGAAAATGGCTATTTTTGACTCTTTTTAAATTATTTTCTGTTTTTTTAAAGCGCCACTTAAACATCTGAGACCGGGGAAAAAAGTTAGATTTTAATAATTTTAAAACATTTATAAATGCCAATGGTCTTATATTTGGCCATTGTCATGCCTCCTCAACTGTATGCATCCTTTATTTGGAGCTGTCATAGCTTTGTTTAGCTATTTGCAGAACAGTACTCCTTACCAACAGAGTACATTTCTGCAGATAACACTAATCTTCCACGGACAGGTTAGTGTTTTCTGGATCGCAAATTTACCTCATTTGCATGGCTTTCACCAGCAAATGAGATGATTTGCATACCATGACGCTGTCTGTGCAAGAGTAGTTTTAGCAGCTCTCGTGCACGCCCCTGCCAGCTGTTCCTAGATCGCACGGCAGACATATTGCCTGTTTGATGTCTTACACCACTCTACAACTCCGTGCAAGCTTTCGTAAATCCGGCCCAATATCTACTCTAAATATGCAACACTTACTAAAATTCTTACAGAGATCGTCTGCTTGGTAGCAGCAACATGTCAGGAAATTAGGACATTTGGCACAATTTTCTGCATTTGTCCAACTGTACACTTTTATGACATTAATATTTTTCTTTCATCATATATAATTCATATGGTGTTATAAAAATATTACCATATTAAGCAAGAAAAAACATGAGCTGAAGATTTGATAAATGGATAAACCCACTGCAATTAAATAGTTACAACATGTAAAATCTAAATAACAATGTGTAACTACACTATTTGTCTGCTACACACATGTTCACACTTCACTGGCTGACAGCTTTCCTAAACAGTTTTAGGTGGAAACTGTGTGCAACTTAAAATAAAATTGAAACAACAGAGAATGCTATAGATGTTGACGACCACATAGTGGCTATATTCAGTTTCATAATCCCTTCATCTCATTAGAAAAATTAGATTTCCTGACAAAAATCTTATATCCTGACTATGAAGAAAAATACGTTGGTATGCAACAACCTATGTTACATGAAATGAATGCTTTCCTTTGCCAGTTTTAACAAAAACTCATTACTCATTTAGATAATGGAGCTGGTGCTATGTAGCACTGCATACATCACAGAGTAATACATCATTTCTCTGCATATCCATTCAGCTAAACCCTGCTAACACAAATTTATGTAATCTACACAGTCAAATGATCTATCCATTTTCCTCGGGTAGACAGCAAATGTTGGAGGTGTGATAATGAAGGAAGAGATAATTGGGAACTTTTTTTAGGAGTGTAATCAGTTCATAGACTTTAAAGATTCCCTGCAGACTGCTCTGTCAGAGATGCTGGGTGAGTAAATTGGTGTAACCAGGAAAATGATTTCCCCAAGCTATGGTACATAATTTGAATTGGCTAGAAATAGTAAGGCCTTGCTGAATCTAATTATGGTGGCTGCCAAAAAAGCAATTACTAGAACATTGAAATTAAAGTCAAAACTAATTGTACTAGAAGTACTGAATATAGTAACAGAGATAAAACAACTGGAATTGAGATATTTAGTAAAGGTAGGAACACACTACATAGGAACAATACATACAGGGCAGTAATAAAGTTTAAGAGAAGGAAGGACTTAAATGAGCTATGTAATGTTTGACTGAAAATGATAAGTGATGTATAATGTTTGCAACTAAAATTATGTCAATATGATTTGTTTTCATTTATATCAATGTATGACTGCCTATGTAATAAGTAATAATTTAATAAAGACATTTCTTGTTAAAAAATAAAAGCTCTATTCAGTTTCATAATCTCTTCATCTCATTGGGACACATTTTCCCCATCTAAGTGAATTTTAATAAATGTCCGTTTCACTTAGTCCATGCCACTATTTGAGTTATGAAGCAACCTTGTCAGAGTCATACCCCTCCAATCATTCACACCCGCCCACCTATACACAAGTTATTCTTCCAGCATAGGGAAAAGGTTATTACTAGTTCCAGTTGTACTGCATGCTTCCACAGACACCTCACATATCCTACTGTCATTGGGCAGGCAGCTAATGGCTGTTACAACTTTTCCCATTTCTCTTATCCAGCCTATGGCAGCACTGCTTTTACAAAGATCCAGCCTCACTAATTATATATTTTTATTGTCTTTTGTTGTCTGCAGCCTTCTGAAACACCTTTGTATCAATGGATACCATCACAGATTTCTGCTTCATTTCCTTGTCAGCCTTCTTCTCCTGCACTGGTTGACTCACCTCTACCCTTCCCAAAGAATGAATACCATATATCTACTTTCATGCTACAAATTTCAGTAAATAATTTGCTGTCAGTTATCAGCATCAGGGAAGACTGACGCTCTTGAAGCCTTTCCATCCATTCTAATCTGAAACAGAGATCATCCCCTCACATTAGTATTGCTATGGGCTTAGACCCCAAAACAATCTTGAACCCATTTATAGCTATACACTATATAATGAATAATGCACAGTACTTACTATGACATGGGGACCTTCTAAGTAATGCCCAAGTAGCATTATTCTAAGACCTTTGTGTTTGGAAAATGAAGTAACCCTACACTGACACCAGGGGTGCATAAAAAAATAAATAAATAAAAAAATAACAATGTCGGCCCTGAAGGTGTTTACTCTAGATACTTGTAGTCTCTATATCAAGTCTACTAGTATCTCTTTGTGATACCTTATCCTTCCTTCTCTCACACTCTTAAGTTAGACATTTTTGTAGCCTCCTCAGACCTCAATCATAATCGTCTCACATCACCTCAGAAACTGCCACTATACATTTTAAAACATAACAAATTGGTAAATACTGGGCAATCTGTCTCAAGACTACTGCAAGCCATACAGGGTTTTAGGGGCAACCCTGATTTTGACTTAAATTTTAACATTGTCCCTCTTAATCGCTCTTAACACTGGTGCCTTTTGAACAAAAGGTGATGAATTATACTAAGTAAATAATGACAGTAATTAAGAGCTGATTACTTATTTTACTTCAGGAAATGTATATTAATTCATATTCTCTAATTCTGTTAATGCCTCAAGTTAATAGAACTAATATTTTAAAAGTGTCCCTAACTGTCTCTTATTTTTTTCTGGATTTGTCCCTGATTCTGTTTAGATTTATCTCTGATTGGTTGAGAGCTATGTTGGAAGCCTAGCCAATAATCTGAGGTAAGAATCAAACCATTTACTTTATGTCTATATGGTAAAGACCTTAACCATTATTCCAACCACCCTCAAAATGTATTATGCCATGAAGTGACTCCTTTATGGATAAATACTTAGTGTCTTACTAAACAACATCAAGCTGATTATCATCAGCAAGGAGACCCCATTACAAGTGTATCAAAAGAAGCTGATAGGATTATGTGTTTCCAGTACCGCCATAGCAAGGATGACCACATTATAAGGTGAGCAGAGGAAGTTGACAGCATTATAGGGGTAATTCAATAAACCTTACATGTTTTTTTTCTGTGTACACATCATGGCACGCATCTGTGGAGATTCGTGTTGGTGTCTGTAGTGTTCATGGAAATTTTCCATGTACAGGAGTCTACACTGAAAAAATGGGGTTATAAAACTCCAGCAATATGGACATAACTGCCCTGAAAATGTAAGATGGGGGACTTATAATGTTTAAAGCATAAATTGTTGATGCTTGGAAAAAGAAGGGAATATGCAAAATTAATAAATATTTTTTTTTATAATCTCCACCAGTTTGTACTACACGGTGCTATATGCTGCATTACTCAAACATGTTTAATAAAAAAAAATTAAATAAATGAAACAACATTTTTAATGTACTTTACAGAAATGCTACATAGGACCATGCATTGGGTTTTTACAATGGTACACTCGCACTGTTACCTAGCTGACACAGCTATGAACCGTGTAGATGTTCTTCGTGTTTCACTGTTGAAGTCATCACATTTGGGTTATCCCTGCCAGGGTGCACCCACAGCACAACTGTATAAAGTATGCATACACCCTACATTCTGAGTTTCTGTCACTACTCTGAACCATAGGAGTAGAGACCTTGAAATTTTAACTGACATAATGCATTTGGCTGCTGTAGCTATTCTACACCTGTATGTGCTAGAGGCTGAAGTCAATGCTGATGATGCTGCTGAAAAGAGAAGACTGTTCAGGCTCAGGGTAACCTTCCAGGAGCTACATGAAGTGGAGATTGTAGAGAACTACAGGGTGCACTTATTACAAGAACTCACTGAGCTTTGCCTCCCTCAACTCAGAGCCACAGCTAACATAGGGAAACCCATCACATTGGAGATAAAGGTATGTGTAGCCCTTAGGAAACTAGCTACAGGTACTTTTCAAAGATCAACTGGGGATATGATGGGGGTGTCACAGGCATCTGCATGCAGGATACTCCACCAATTCCTGGATGTTATGCTCCCATATGCCAGTGAGCATTTATCTTTTCCCCTTATCCCTGAGGTGAGGCCCAGCAATATGCAACACATCTGCCATGAAGCACACTACCCTGAAGTGTTAAGTGCCATAAACTGCACATATGTACACATCAAATCTCCACCTGTTGAGCAGGGTAGAATCTACATTAACCACAAGGGGTACCACTCCAACTACCAGGTTGTGTGTAATGCCTAGGGGATTATCCTGAATGTGTGTGCTGGCAAACCTGGCAGTTATTACGATTCCCATATCTGGCACATGTCACAGCTATACCAGATGTTTCTTGGGGGGGCATCCCATACAGCCATTTACTGGGGGATGCTGGCTATTCCCTGGAACCGTGGATGATAACACCCATCAGAAATGCACACACACCAATGGAAAATGTAATAACGATGTGCATGCACAAACTAGGAATATCACTGAGCATGTGTTTGGGCATCTGAAATCAAGGTTCCAGTGCCTCAGTATATTGGGTGGAGCCCGTCAGGACACTCCAGCCACATGTTCATAGGTTCATAGGTTGGTAACAGGCTATCAATCCTGGGGCCTATACAAGCCTAACCATAACAACTCCTGGGCTATTTATTCCCACACTATCTACTTCCCTGGACCACTGTCTAACCGGGTGACTGACATGATCCCCAGGGTGAATTTCCTTTCTCCCATCCAATCATCAAGGTTCCTTTTGAAGAGGGCCAAAGAGGCACTCTGCTTGACGTGTATGGGCAGTCTAGTCTAGAGTCTGTGGAGTCTCTGCATCAGGAACCTATCCATCCAGCCTGTTTTGTTTATTGTGATGACAAGGTTTAGATCCCTGGAGTGTGTGGCTCTGAGAGATTGGGATTTCTTTAAGTGTAGCATGTCCAACAGCTCTGGGTTTGACATGGCCTTGTATGTTAAGCAGAGATCGCCTATGAGTAGACGATATGTGACAGAGTATAGCTAGAGTTTTTTTAGATGGTCAGCATATGGCATCTGCTTTAGGCCTGTGATTCTTTTAGTGAGGTATTTCTGCGGCCTTTCCAGGTGTTGCAGATGTCTTGAGTGGCACATACCAAATGGGGCATTGTATTCTATAATGGGTCTAATGAGGGATGAATACACTGGGAGAATGACCGCCTTTTTTTCTGGATGAAAAGCCCTTAATGATGAGGTGTGCCATATAGAATGATTTCCTGACTGTTGTGGCGATGTGATTATCAAAGGTGAGACCACTGTCCACCTGTGTCCCAAAGTCTCTAATCACACTTTCAATGTTTAGTGTTACTGCCACCTATGTGGTAATTCATGGGTCCATGTTTTTTCCCAAAGGGGATAACTATACATTTCTTGGCATTGCGCTTGAGCCCATGGCTCTGGCACCAAGCAACTGTTTCTGTAAGGCCCTTTTGTAGAGTATCCACATAATTTGGGGATTCAGTAATGGCTCCCAGTTTGCAGTCATCTGTGAACTTTGTTAGCCAGAGTCCCTTAGTGTTGGCCTGTACTTCAGAGAAGAAGATGCCAAACAAGCGCGGTCCCAGGACTGAACCACTTGTCACTTGTCTGGAGCTGGATTTGGAGTCAGCTACTTTTACAGTGTGGGGTCTGTCAGTAAACCAGTTGGCACCCATCGAGTGAAGTAAGGATTAGCGCCCAGCGTAATAAGTTTATCTATGATTCCAGAGTGGGGGATGGTGTCAAAGGCCTTGGTGAGGTCCAGATAGGCTGTGTGGACCGCCTTACCCTTGTCCACAGCTCTGGAAACTGATTTGAAAAAGTCAGTCAGGTTCAGAAGACAAGATCGGCCCTTCAGGAACCCAAACTGGGTGGGGTCCAGTGTTTGAAGGTTGCCAATGTCTTTGTTTATAAGTTCTATGATAATACGTTCCATGGCTTTGCAGATCAGGCTCATCAGACTGATGGGGCGGTAGTTCCTGTGATCCAAATTGGATCCCCCTTGTGGAGTGGGATAAATGTATCTGTGTGCCACTCAGTGTGCATGAAGCCTGAGGTGAGGGTATGATAAAACATGACACTTAGGTGAGGTGCCAGTTCATGTTGTAGTTCATGTAGTACACAGCTCGGGATGTCATCTGGTCCCATGGATGCTGTATTCTTAGCTTTTTTACCTGTGTGGCCATTATTACCTGAATTTGGCAATCTTCCAGTATTAAGATGGGCTATTTAGGGGGTGAGAGGGGGTGAAGTTGGTACTGAATCGATCTGCCAGGATATTGGCAACATCCTTGGGATCAGTATATTTAATGCCATTCTGTTGTAGCTCAGAGCAGATCTGAGCATTGCCATTTAGATTCTTGACATAGTTATAGAATGCCTTGTGGTTGGCTTTGGAATCTTTGGCAATTTTATTTTTTTAACTAGCTTTGGAGGATTTTATGAGGGATCTCAGCTTCTTACAGAGGCTGGTAAGGGAGTTTTTTGCATCCTAGGATTTAACTCTTTTCTGCAACAGTTTCTGCCTTTTGTTGTAAAGTTTATTTATGGCAGGGGACCACCATATTGGCTTCCTTTTTTTGGAGGAGAGCATCTTGGATTATTTGGGATGGCATGATTCATGCATGAGTGGATGTGCTTGTACAGTGCCTTAATGTTCCTGTCTGCATGGGTGTCATGAAGTTTATCACTTCTGACTTGAGTAGCATGAAGTTGGCTTTGGAGAAGTTTTTTATGGAAGTTTCTTTACTGGGGGTGGGGGTGGAATGTGGATGTTAAGGGTGATTAACTTATGGTCTGATCTGACCAACGAGGGGGGTGACCATAGGTGTGGAGTACCGATTTCCCATGTTGGTAATGACCAGGTCTAGGATAATGGAACCCCTGGTGGGACTATGGATTCGCTGATCCAGAGTGTTGGAGTTTATGAATTCCAAGAACTGTTGGGCAAAGGTGTTGGTACCCGAGTAGTTTTCCTAGTTAATGGCAGGGTAGTTGAAATCATCCAGTATTAGGGTGTTTGGTTGTATCTTAATATTTTCCAGGATGTTTAGAAAGGTGTAGTGAGAATCTTGGGGCATGGTGGGGGAACTGTAGCAAGCTACAATTTGGATTGCAGTCTTACCTAGTGTTAGTTGCACCTGGAGAATTTCAGACACGTTGTGTTGGGCAACTAGCCTGGTGGTGTGAATATCCTTGGTGAATATGGACACTCCTCCACCTTTAGTGTTTTGATCCTGGTTTGGTGGCCAAAAAGTGTGGTAAGAGTTTAGCCTGGTATGGCAGCAGTGCTCTCTGGAGCCTTGAACCAGGTCTCAGTTACTGCACAGATATTGATGTTCTCCATTTTTAGCTGTGCCTCGAGAGAGTGCATTTTAAGGTTTAGACTTCTAGCATTGAGTAGCATTACCTTCAGATTTTGCATGCTTGTACCTGTTACGGTGGTGGTTTTGTCCTTTGAACTTTGCAGAAAAAATGCACTATAGGGGTGGCAAGAGCCTTAGCCAGTATCCTGAATCCCAGGGGTGAAAGGTGCTGACTATTTCTGGCAAAGTATCATGGTCTGTTGATCATGTCGTCCCAGGCAGACAGATACTGGATCCCCTTTGAATGACACCAGAAGCTTAGCCAATTGTTAAAGTCAGTCATTTTGTCCTTATATTGTGGTATCATTCTGGGCAAAGGCAGGATGCTACTCAGGGCTAGGGTCATACTTGCCTGGGCCACATGATCTGAGAGATCTTCCATGTCTCTTTTCATGTAGTCCAGGGAGGTACATCTCAAGTCATTCACTCCAACATGGACAATGACAGAGTCATATTTGTACTTGTTGTGGAGTGACTTGAGTGCATGCATTATGTGGTGGATCCTGGCACCCAACAGGCAGCTGACTATAATTTTCTCCTTGTTCAGCCTGGTGAGAGGACCTCAGTGTGCCTGACTATGGAGTCACCTATGACAAAAGTGTTACGTATGTTGTCTTGCCTTAGAGGGCTGTTGCTGGGTGGCACACTGGTGTTGTGAGCTGTGTGACACCTTGGTTGTGATTGATGTTTGCGTTTCAGCTTCGGGGGGTCCTCTGAGTAGTTTGTATTTCATATTACAGTTACATTGATATTAAACAACCCCCATAGGACAGATGCTGCAGACCTAATTATTTTCCTTTTTGATGGACATTTGTGGTCTCTGAAATTGCCACCAGTGCTTGTACAATCACATGACAAAATGGCCAGTGAAATCAAATATTTTCATGAAGGGGATGAATACATGGAGGTTATATTTACATAATATGTGGATGTCAGCATCCTCACTTATGACATGAGCAACATGTAATGCCCTTCTTAGTACTGTGGAGACATAGTGATGTATGATATGGTACCTGTAAACATGTGTGCCCAGCTGTCCCACATCTGAGTATGTGCCTAAATTATTGTTGTGCTACATAGCAGGAACATTGCAGGTCATAAAAGGAATGATAATACATATGTTTGCATGGAGTCTATGGCCATGATTGTGGTAACAAGCATATGTTCATGTACCCCCTTATGTAGGATGTGGGCATAATTTGGAGATTCTATGACCACTACCAGTTTGTAGTCATCACATGATCATGTTAGCCACAGACATTCACTTTGAGTTTGTACATTGGTCACATGAATTTCAAACAGTACAGTACACTGGATTAAGCCGTATGGTGCTCCACTGGATACAACTCAGATATTGGAGGTGGACTCCCCTATTTTTACCATGTGTGCTCTGTCACTGAGCCATTTAGTGATCCCTATAATGATATAACTGTGCATAGCTAACTGAGTGGATCTGTCAATGATGCTCGAGTGGCTGATAATGTCTTATGCCTTGGCTAGGTCAAGGTGGTTATATGCACAGATGTTCCACATCCAGGTCATTGATGACGCATTCATAGATATCCACCAAGTTTAAAATGCAAGATCTACCTTACACAAATCCAAGCAGTGTCGGGTAATGTATTTGTAGATAACCTACATCTTCGTTGCTGTGGTTCATGATGATTAGCTCCATGGCTTTACAGATATGGCTACTCTGGGTAATATGTTTATATGTTATATGGTCAGTGGATGTACCACCTCTGTGCAGGAGATACAACAGTGACTGTTGTCCACTCAGCTATGATGCAGCCATTGGTTCACTATGATTGCAAATAATTTCCATTGGCTTTAGTCATCTACAGTGGATCACATATAGGTTGCAGCCTGAAATGTTAGCAGGTTCAGTACATGTGTTTCCCAGATAAATCACAGCACATTTATTACCTGTTCTGTAAACATACAAGGTATAGGACAGGTTGTGGGTATGTCATGGTGTACATGTGGTAGTGACAGGGAGTGAAGTATTCACAGCACCTGCGGATGACACCACACACTGATGCAATTATTGAAGTCACTCGTACCTTTATTAGTGAGACATCATCCAAGGTGGTGGTACTAATCAGCCCAAGACCAATGGCATACCTGCCTGATACACATAGTCTGTAATCCCAGTCATGTCTCTGCATATAGTCCAGAGAGGTAAGCTTCAGGTTGTACATATCACGGACATATCAGCAGATAGTCTGATGTACTCAATACAGTACCCACTGTTGATGGATGTGAGTGCATGTGTCATGTGATGTAACCTGATACCATGCAGGAAGCTGACTGTGATCTTTCACCTAATGTTGCCTAGTGAGAGGCACAGCAATGTGTTACTTGATGTAATTACCTGTGAGTAATAGCTTACCCTTTTGAGTTTTGCATTGGGTGTTTAACTGCTGAGACATTGGTGTGTGAGCTGTTATGTGTACTGTGCTCTGCAGAGCTGTGATTATGTGTAGTGGTCATGCATCTGGTACTCTCAGGTGGCTGGTGTTTACATACGTATCTGATAAGGACTTCCACACAAGTGAGTCTGTGTGATTTTGGTTTGGTAGGAGTACGAGATGAGGTGTGCATGTAGGCAAACTGCTCATTGTAATAAGTACTGACTGGTGTGTGAGACAGTATGGATGCAAGATGTGTAACATCGTCACATCTGTTACACTTTGTGTTTGTGTGACATAGGAGTACAGGGTTGGGGATGCTTCACACATCTCATCATCATCAGTGATAATGCCAGGAGCACTAGAGTCTGTCACAACAGGCCATGGTTAGGCAGTGTCATGACAAATGCTTAAATATAACATTATCACCTGTATGCTATAAACTGTATGGTAAACAATGCCGACAATGTGCATTGTTGATACATCACAACAGGCCATGGTTAGGCAGTGTGATGATAGATGCTTAAATATAACGTTATCACCTGTATGCTATAAACTGTATGGTAAACAGCACCAACAATGTGGCATACCCTGGTACATAAGTACAATGCTCTGCAGGCTTGTTGCACTTGCATTTACTACAAGCCTGTATTAGGAAGGTTCACAATAGTGTACAGACAAAATAGGACACTGTTCAACCCAACAAAATTAGGGTCGTGCTGCTATACTCTTGTGGTTGACAGCCTCAAACACACTGTCTGTAGACACTGATGTACTTCCACTATGGGAGTGTGATTGTGCACAGCCACATGGACTCTCAGCAGATTTGGTTGCTGACCTACATCCACATGTCCAATGCTCAACTCCAACCAGACATCCCATCACAGACAATGTGTGTTCCAAGATAGATAGTGTGTGATCTGTCTGAGACCAACGTCTTTCTACTGTGGCAGTCAACCAATCCAGGGTATCATCAACATGGTGGAGGCAGTCACTGATGTCAGACTGTGCTGCATCCATAACCCTGAGCATTCATCTGCAGTTCCTTTCGGAACATGCCTGTGCCTCCATGATGGGTCTAAACATATGCTGGGTGACACGTGATGAGACACCTACAACAAGTGGTGGAGGAACAGCAGGCATCCTGCAAGCACCCCTCTTGATCTGCTTGTGTGGAACCTCGCCAGCTCTTTGGCTATTGCCATTATCAGCACTCACTTCAGCCATAGTAGCCACACTTTCCTTTTCAATGTCCACATCCTACAACTGTCCAGTATTTGTGGCGTCAGGGGACTGGGTACACATAGGCATACTGACTATAATGAGGGAAGAAGAGTGATGTCAACCTCTGTGACATCAGCCCCTAAAACCCCCACCTGTGCCTCACCTTGCCCACCGTCTCCATCAGAGTCTGATGAGACACTGACATCAGATTGTGAAGGGGACAGAGACAAACACCCCCCCCGGTCACCTGTGATAAGAAGTGAAAAGCAGTACATTAATACCTGCACTACTATGTTGCAATATATGTTAAGCTGTGCATACACAGTCTAACATGAAAACATCAATATTACAGACTCGTTTAACCCTAACCTCATATAGCAGGACACAAGGACATTATTTTCTAACAAATATCTGTAGTTCTTGTAAATAAAAGCTTTTTACATGGGAATCTCATGACTAGCAATGATGTACACTGTTGACAGTGTCAAACTCTGCAAAGCTGACACGTGACAATCTGTAATGTCCTGATAATACAGTGAAATCTATCAGTGTGCTCACACCTACAAGGCATAGATATGATTCTAAACTATGTACAGACAGAAACTATCTGTGCAGTTGGCATTCACACAGACAGTACATCAGTGCAGGCAGCAGGCCTGGGATGACACTTTAGTGAATATAGTGCACTAAATCTACATCTCTAAAAAAACAGTGTTATGCTTACCAAGAATTGGAGGCTGGATTCATCTGCTTCCTGATGGTCCTGTGGAAATTAGAGGGAGAGGTAATGTAAACAGCACCACATGTTTCACTATAACAGTTTAACTCTTGCAAAGATCCCTCATTTACAGTAGCTACTATGTTAATTGTTATGGTGGTCACAATCTAAGTATGCCATTCAAAGTGGCACTAACTTCCTTCCCCCCAGAAAACCTACATGTGACATCCACATAAACCTATCTACACCCTGACACACTAAATTCTACACTATTCCACTGTTGCTCCAACTAGTCATACCTGGATGCTCCTCTTGCGTGGAGATGGTGGCACCCACGTCCACAACATACTGTGTGATGGATGCCTGGTAGCTGCACTGTGTTCCTAGATTTTTCAGGAATTTCTCAGTGGCTGACAGTGGTTGTTCCACTGCAGGGTCTCCACCAGTAACACCACAATCCCTGGCCACATCCATTGCTCTTCTGCTTGTGGCGTTGATCATGTTGGCTGCACGGTGTCAAACCTGCTTATATGTCCTGCTCTGGTGATATATAGCATTCATATCATGGACCAGGTCAGCCCACAGTGCTGCCTGTTCAACCCTGTTTGCCCTCCCCCTGGACAGCAAGTGCTGATGTTGACTCCATGCTTCCAGGATTATTTCATTTTCAGCATCTGTAAAAGGGGCCCAGCATCGGGGATACATATTTCCTGAAATACAAGAAAATGGGGACATATGTCAGGATCACATGCGTGGAAGTACAGGCTTTTACCAGAAAGGCTCATCCAGACTCTGCTACACTTTGCTGTGAAGGAAAGGTTAGTTTGCTGTTATTTTTTGTATTTCTGTATTGCCTTTCTATATTTTGAATACTGTAGTTTGTTTTCTTTACCTTGTGTTTTGCTTGCATTCTGTTTAACAGCATATTAAAACTTCAAAAGAGACCACAGCTCTCTCTGTTCTGAGTCAGGCAGAATTTTCCCCTCCCTCCCACCCATTTAAGTTGTCTTGTTAAATACCACTGTCTTTCTAGTTGCCGCCTCTTATGTTAATCTGACCATATATCTCATTTCTCTCTACTTTCACTGGCTTATGTGAGTAATCACAAAACCATCACTTTTGAAATCCCACCTTCAATTATTTAAATTTATTGGCCATCCTACAGTATTTCATAGTACCAAAATACAAAAGTAACCACCCCTTTCAGTCCATCTTGCTGTTTTAAAAATAGTAACTCTCCACTAAACCTTAACTTTTTAAACAGGTAAAACTCAAGTTACCTACTTTCATATCTAACTTCTCTAGTGCACACTGCAGAGTGCATTCTTTTCAAACTTACCTTTAAGCATCCCTGTTACTAGCACTTTCTCTAATACCTAAAAACATCATCTCTACTTGACTCCAAGTAGACTTTTCTCTATCTGTTAAACCTAGCACTTGCTCCTACAGTACTTATTACCTTGATACGGCACTCTTATAGATAGCACCCCAAAAGGCAAACCCCCATTTCTCGGTCACCACGTCCCCGGAATCTCTTTTAAAGTTTTTGTCTAGTCCTTCTAGCATGTCGAGGGATCAGTTGCTAGTGTCCTCTCCTGCTCAGCTGGTGAACCTGGGAATATTGAGGCAATGTTACAATTGCCTCATGTACACTGAACAACCCTCTCCTCCTCCCACAAAACACAAATACATGCGAGAGATGCAACTATCACGGCCAAACTGGAGGCTGAGCTCTCTCAACATAGGACTGGCAAGACCAGTCAGGAGGAGAAGGTTACCACACACACTATAGACCCAGTCTCACATAGTACCATCACAACCTCAAATCATACACATAAACACAGAAAGACATACTCAGCGGCTCTGATCAAAAATCTACCAAAACAGCAGAGGCCACCAAAGCAGACACCCAAACAACCACCACCTCAGAACACAACACCTGCAACACATAGACCTCACAGTCAGAGTGTCAAACAGTCACAGCCCTTAAGGCCAAACACAATGCCAGACACACTAGTCATTGGTGACTCCATAGTCAGACACACTGACGTCCCGCTCACCAGACTGAGTAAGGAGAAGGTCACAGTAAGCTGCCTGTCGGGCGCTAGAATCCGCCACATAACGCAAGCACTCAGATCTCTCAACAGCAGGTACAAATATGACTCAGTCATTGTCCACGCTGGTGTAAGCGACCTGAGACGCACCTCCTTGGACTACATGAAAAGAGACATTGAGGAGCTCTCTGATTATGTAGCCCAGGCAGGTATGACCCTGACCTTGAGCAGTATCCTACCTTCACCAAGAATGATGCCACAATACAGAGATAAGATGATCAGCTTTAACAATTGGCTTAAACTCTGGTGTCATTCAAAGGGGATCCAATGTCTGTCTGCCTGGGATGACATGCTGGACAAGCCACGCTGCCGCAAGGGACGGCTTGCACCTGTCACCCTGGGATTCCGGTTATTGGCAAAGGCTCTTGCCACCCCATAGTGCCTTTTTAGGCAAGGCTCAAATTCTAAACCTACCACCCTAGAACACAAAAAGGAAAAAACTAAGGGTAATGCTGCTCAATGCCAGAAGTCTAAATCTCAAAATGCACGCACTCGAGGCCCTTCTCAGTATGGAGAACATCGATGTCTGTGCAGTGACAGAAACCTGGTTCAAGGCTCCTGAGAGCACCCCAGCACTATCAGGTTTTACCTCTTATCATGCGTTCCGCCCCAAAATCCGGACAATACCAAGAAAGGAGGGGGTATCCATATTCATCAAAGACACCCACACCTCAAGACTGGTGGCAACGCGATGCATCGGAGACCATCCAGGTGCAATTAACCATAGGCAAGACTGCTCTGCAAATTGTAGCATGTTACAGGCCACCCTCACAAACTCAGGAACCTCACATGGCCTTCCTGAAAACACTAGAGGATAAATGTATCACCAAACACCATCATACTAGGTGACTTCAATTACCCTAATATAGACTGGGAACACTACTCAAGCCCAAACACCCTAGCCCAAAAGTTCCTGGAATTCATAAACTCAAATGCCATGGAACAACTAGTCACCATCCCCACAAGAGGAGAAAACATACTTGATCTCATCATCACGAACATGGGAGCACAATGTTCAACACCGAAGTATACCCCTCACTGGTGAGATCAGATCACAAACTAATCTCGCTGGAGGTCCTCATCCCACCCCACCTGAAATAAAAAGACCACAGTAAAGAACTTCTCAAAGCCGACTTCACACTTCTAAAGACTAGTGTGGTCTCCTTTAAGGCCCCCGAGCCGATGGAAAACAGTACTCAAGCCGCTGAATCACTTACAAATGCCTTCTACCAGCACCTGCAGGACTGCATGGATAAGGCAATCCCAAGCAAAACAAAGACTCTTTGTACCAAAGGCAAGCGTCCACTCTGGTGTACCCCAGCCATAAACAAACTCTACAACAAAAGGAGGAAGCTACTACAAGATAGAGCAAAATCCTTAAAAGGTAAGACACCCTTGATCACTATAAGTAAAAAACTAAGAGCTCTCATAAAATCATCCAAAGCAAATTTTGAGAGAAAAATAGCTAAAGACTCAAAAGACAATCATAAGGCCTTCTTTAGCTATGTTAGAAACCTGGGAGGAAACTCCCAGATATGCTCAGAACTAGTTCAAAATGATGTGAAGATTACTGATCCTACAGACATTGCCAACATACTGGCTGACAGGTTCAGTGCAAACTTCTCCCTCTCCCCAAAAGGAGAGATATCTATACCAAGCGATTGCAGCCCCCAAACATCTCCAACGCCCAAGTGAGAACTGCTCTCTCCAAAGCAAAAACACAGCATCCATGGGACCTGATGGTGTCCCCGGCTGTGTGCTCCACGAACTCAACGAGGAATTAAACCCACAGCTAGGACAGCTGTTTAATCATAGTCTTACCTCTGGATACGCACCCAGGGTGTGGCGCACTGCAACTGTGGTCCCACTTCACAAAGGCGGTGCCTCCACAGTCCCTGGAAATTACCGTCCATTAGCTTGACAAGCCTTATCTGCAAAGCCATGGAGAGGATCATAATGGACCTCATAAATAAAGACATAGGGAATTTGCAGACTTTGGATCCATCCCAGTTTGGCTTTGTCAAAGGCAGATCATGCCTTCTAAACTTGGTTGACTTTTTCAAACTGTCACCAAAGCCATTGATGAGGAAAGGCAGTCCATACAGCCTACCTCGATCTGGCGAAGGCCTTTGATACAATACCCCACTCGGGTATCATTGAAAAACTCATCAGCTTAAATGTTAACCCATACATCACAAGATGGGTTGCAAACTGGCTGAGTGACAGAACCCACAGGGTCAGAGTTGCTGGCGCCATGTCAGACTCAAAGCCTGTCACAAGTGGTGTACCACAGGGCTCAGTCCTGGGCCCACTCTTGTTTGGCATCTACTTTTCCAAGTACAAGCAAACACAGGAGGGTTATGGCTGACAAAGTTTGCAGATGACTGCAAACTGGGCCATAGTAGAAAACACATCTGACACAGATATCCTTCAGAAGGGTCTCACAGAAACGGATAACTGGTGCCAGAGCCATGGCCTAAAGTTAAATGCCAAAAATGCATAGTCATACCCTTCGGGAAAAACAAGGTTACCCCTAGCTACCAAATAGGTGGCAATCCACTGAGTACAGAAGAAGTTATCAGGGACCTGGGGACCCAGGTTGATAGTAGTCTGTCATTCGACACCCATGTAGCTAAAGTAGTTAGGAAGACCTTCTACATTGCCCACCTTATCATGAAGGGATTCTCATCTAGATCAAGGTCATAGTCTCCCTATACTCATCACTCATCAGACCAATGATTGAGTACAATGCCCCATTCGGAATGTATCTGACCCGACACTTGCAGCAGCTGGAGAGGCCACAAAGTTCCTCACCAAAAGGATAAAGGGTCTCAAACATCTGTCCTATGCTGCCCGACTGAAAGAACTCCAGCTCTATTCAGTCGCTTACCGCTTGCTCAGAGGTGACCTTTGCCTAACATACAAGGCCATGTCAAACCCAGATTTGATGAATATGCTTCACCTCAAAAATCTAGATCCGTCAGAGCCACAAGGGCGGAGACTTAAACCTCGACACGGCTATTAATAGGACGTGCTGGAGGGATAGATTCATCACCCAAAGACTCCCTATGCTGTGGAATAAAATCCCGGTATATGTGAGGCAGAGCACCTCGTTGACCTTGTTCAAGAGAAATCTTGACCAATGGATGGGAGATCGCAGATATACCCCAGGGATTACCTCAGTGTCACTGCTCAACAGAGGCACAGCAAAATAATGGGTATAGTTCCCCATACTAAAGGGGTGGCGTAAGCCACAAAACTATGGGCTAGGCTTGTAAATGCCCTCGGGCAGATAGCCTAGTATGAACCTATGAACCTATGAACCTATGTAGAGATACATCAATAAAAGATGGCTGGCACTATTCACTGCTGGATTACACATGTCATACTCAACAGTGTGCAAACATACAAAGGATGTGGATGCACATAGGGTAGTAGCAATAGCAAGCTATTCCTGTTGTGCCATGATGGATACTGATCCACACCCAACACAGGAGTCCATTGCAGTGTGGGCCGTAAGGCTAACCCCCCCACATAATATATGAAAACATGCCAAACAAATAGCAGTATAGTATTACAACTGTTCTCAAGTGAAATCTCCAGGAGGCCAGTGTACCTAATTAACACAAACCAGTCTACCGTTACTGTACACTAGTTCCTCTGTAGGTGTAACATGTCTGGAGATCAATGACATGTCATCAGTACAGTTCTAAGACAGGTTTAATGATGCAATCCCCATTCCCTCTATATATATATTCAAACAAATGCATTATGTTGGAAACAAAATGGTTGCATACTTGATGGAGTACAATACTCCTGTGTTGAAAGGTACCAATATATAAATGTTGTGCCAATGAGTTCACCCTGCAAAGTAACCCTCACTCACAATGGTTCTCCTAGCTTGATGTTTGCCTTTTTCACATGTTTCTCATTAGCAAGTGATTGCCTCTAAACCAATCTGTGCTTCTGGAATGCTAATTGCAACCTATACAGCTGCTTTGCAGTATAATCAGCCAATCCCATCCAAACAATGAACAAGATATAAGGGATCAATGTAGATTTAAACCCCTTTCTCACGCTAGTGCAGATTGCTGGGGTAAGGATACTACATCATTGCAATGTGAATGTGTTTAGCAGCTACTTTTTGCATACAGATGTTTGTGCTACAGGCTGAAGCTGAAGGTGATGCTGCAGGCAATAGGCACAGGCAGAGAGGATGAATACTTTACAGGACAACAACCTTTAAGATTAAGTGTGATATCTGTGACAGTCTAGATGTACAGGCAGAGCCAGATGGAGGGAACTCATCCCACTGAAAATTAGGTTATGTGTTCAAGGTAAGTATGTTCACCAAAGCTATCAGTATCAACATAAAATGCAAAATGCATGGTATGTCCTAGTAAAATGTAGGGGTTACATTAAGCATTATGTTATGCACTTGGGCAACTACCACATCAAGTGTTATGTCATGGTAGTGCCCCATTACGTGTGTGCTGGCAACCCTTGCATCTAGCACAACCTCTATATATGTATGTTAATTATGCAGTTGTGGTTGTCTGCAATATCACTATTTACTTATTTTTCTTTTGTTAACCGGGATGGTCCGACTGGAAAAGGTCCATTTGCAGTGGAGGCCCATGGGGAAAAGCTCCACATAAATTCATAAATACATATAGCAACAATACTAATATTATATGTAGTGTTAAAAATATTGTTATACAAGTAGCATCTAGAGAGAAAAGAAAAACAGAAAAAACAATTAAAATCAGCAATATCGACATATGAACAATCGGTTTGTTATTAAAAATAACGGACAGAGATTACAGCAAGCCCATATTTGTTGAGGGATACCATTTGTACCAAGCATGTTTACTGAAGGCATATACTATGAGAGAAAGAGAGAAAGTGTATAGGTAACAGGTTTTGGGATTATGTGACACATCGACAAAGCCAAGAACTTAAAAGGTGGGCCTTCAGGGAGTTTTTGAATTGTGTAGTATTTGATGCAGAAGTGACGGATGGAGGTAGATTATTCCAGGCTTTTGCTATACAATGTGAAAATAGAGCTTTGCCTGTTGTATAGTTAGCTGATGAGATAGAGAGAAGTGACTTGTTGACAGAGCGGAGTGGACAATTTGGTGTGTAGATAGTCAGCAACTGGCTAAGAGCAGGAGTTTTGTTGGGTTGTTTTACGTTGTTGTAAGCTATGACAAGTTGATGATAGATTAGTAGCAGTGGGAGCTCAAGCCAGTGAAATTGTTTAAGAGGTATAGAGTGATGGGTTCGAAATGGGGAATTAGTATCAAACCTGGCAATTTTGTTGTAACAAGAGTCAAGTTTGTCTAGGTCAGATTTTCTAATATAAGTGAGAATTGGGGTTGCATACATTAGTGTGGAAAGAATGTGAGTTTGAGCTAGGATGACCTTAGCCTGATCTGATAGACAGACCCTGGATTCATGAAGCTTGGCGCAAGGCTGGAGTAAGGCTTGCGCCGGCCGTGCAGCGTATATATGGAGTAGTCGTGCCATATGCATATTAATGAAGGTGCGCAGCCGCCACAGCCACATGCATAGGAAATGTGCGTGAGTGCATGGGGCGTATCGAAGTTGCGCAGGGAGGCATGTCAATGTCGGCTGTCGAGGAACAACCTAAACTGCTGAATATTATATTCCACCTGCAATAGTAATCGCACCTATCAGTGTCCGTGGATACTGAAATGTATGCAAAGCATGCCAGATAGTCCCTGCAAACAGAAAATGAAGAAGCAAACACAAATGCGCAGTAGGAAATAACAGGTCCCTACCCTTGAACAAATGACATGAAAACTGTGTGCCCATAGTCCAACGTAGTGTTGATAGCTATACCATGTGGAAATGAAATGTATCATATGTTAGCATGCCGCCAGGAGGTACATCCAGCCCAATGGAGAGGGTCACCAGCTGACCCATAATGTGAGGGACATAGCTGTGCAGATGTGTCCATAACAAAATACACGAGGAGAAATGTAGATATATGTAGTGACCGTATGTCCGAATCATATCCCACAAGGGATGTAATAGTCACATACAAAAGGTATGTCTGTATTCCACATACCAAATGTGATAGGAAATAGAATACGCATGTAAACAAAACAGAAGGAGCATATAAACAGCTACAACAATAAGGACACATGTAGGCCAAAAGGAACAGTATGATCCATACTCTCGACTAAGAATACCACCTGTCCCACTTTGCAAGCAACAGTCCCTCTGTGGGCAGATGTGTCCTGACACAAACTTGTAAACATGGCAAATGTCCAGAGATTATAGGACATAATTATTCCTCAGATGTCATGTAATAGTTGCATTAAACAGTTATTCTCCATACGTATATTCCATAAGTGGCAGAAGAAACAGACAAAGCCACCAAAATGCTACAAGACTAAGCTTAGATGCTTAGCATGAATTGTAAGTTCTATCTGCCGAACTGACCATGGGTATGTGTCAGCCTATAAAATGTGCTGTGTTCACTGCAAATGTCACACTGTGGCACACTGTGGCCAATCGAAAAGGTGGAAACACAACTGTTGACTGTGGGGAGGCATTGTCCACAACAGTCAGATATGTGTAAGGAATAGCATGGGCATAGGAAAAGGTGCCATCCTACCAATAAGTACAACAGGTTTGCAAAATCCGGAAGTCAGCGGTGTAAGCCGAACTTGTATGTGACACAGTCGAATGGGTAGTATCCGGGTATACCAACCAAGTAATGAAAGTGAAGTATGGGCATGTACCTATGTGCATGAGGTTTAGCACATGGAAAGCAAACATGGCAGGGTAGTCCACACAACCATAAAGGTACCTGACACATGTAGGGTAGCCAATGTGTTACTCTTCCCGTGTCATGGTTCAACAACCAAAGCAGTGATCTATGGGGTGTGAGGAATTTGCATGTGAGGGGTGGATGTGTAATGGTAAAATCCGCAAAGGCGATGCTGTGTCATATGCAGAAAAGGTGAACCGGAGGTGTAGGAGGGGGCAGCAGGTGAAGTGGAAAGAAACACAAACACATGGAGAAACACCTGCAACACAAGCAGACAGGCCATAGTGTAGAACACAATCCCACAAACATATGAATATGGAAATATGTGATACAAATGTATAGATATGTCACTGTCACATACCCACAGATTGGTCCTGATGGAACTGGCCATAACAAATGCAGCACACCTGGATGCATAATGGCCTACCCAGCATACCCTCCACATCACACAACCCACCCCCATACCAGAACGTCCACCAAATCTAGCTGTACTTGGCCTACTGGTTCATTGCAGACAGAGCTAAACATAGTGACCCCTACGCATATGTAGTAGGTATTATCACCCTAGGCAGTTTCAGGATTGCAAACCATGTATCCCCTGCATGTAAAGCCCACAACATACTGTGTGATGGATGCCTGGTAGCTGCACTGTGTTCCTAGGTTTTCCAGGAATTTCTCAGTGGCTGACAGTGGTTGTTCCACTGCAGGGTCTCCACCAGTGACACCACAATCCCTGGCCACATCCATTGCTCTTCTGCTTGTGGCGTTGATCATGTTGGCTGCACGGTGTCAAACCTGCTTATATGTCCTGCTCTGGTGATATATAGCATTCATATCATGGACCAGGTCAGCCCACAGTGCTGCCTGTTCATCCCTGTTTGCCCTCCCCCTGGACAGCAAGTGCTGATGTTGACTCCATGCTTCCAGGATTATTTAATTTTCAGCATCTGTAAAAGGGGCCCAGCATCGGGGATACATATTTCCTGAAATACAAGAAAATGGGGACATATGTCAGGATCACATGCGTGGAAGTACAGTATGTAGCAATACATCAATAAAAGATGGCTGGCACTATTCACTGCTGGATTACACATGTCATACTCAACAGTGTGCAAACATACAAAGGGTGTGGATGCACATAGGGTAGTAGCAATAGCAAGCTATTCCTGTTGTGCCATGATGGATACTGATCCACACCCAACACAGGAGTCCATTGCAGTGTGGGCCGTAAGGCTAACCCCCCCACATAATATATGAAAACATGCCAAACAAATAGCAGTATAGTATTACAACTGTTCTCATGTGAAATCTCCAGGAGGCCAGTGTACCTAATTAACACAAAGCAGTCTACCCTTACTGTACACTAGTTCCTCTGTAGGTGTAACATGTCTGGAGATCAATGACATGTCATCAGTACAGTTCTAAGACAGGTTTAATGGTGCAATCCCCATTCCCTCTATGTATACTCAAACAAATGCATTATGTTGGAAACAAAATGGTTACATACCTGATGGAGTACAATACTCCTGTGTTGAAAGGTACCAATATATAAATGTGCCAATGAGTTCACCCTGCAAAGTAACCTCACTCACAATGGTTCTCCTAGCTTGATGTTTGCCTTTTTGACATGGTTCTCATTAGCAAGTGATTGCCTCTAAACCAATCTGTGCTTCTGGAATGCTATTGCAACCTATAAAGCTGCTTTGCAGTATAATCAGCCAATCCCATGCAAACAATGAACAAGATATAAGGGATCAATGTAGATTTAAACCCCTTTCTCATACGTTGGGGTGCAGATTGCTGGGGTAAGGATACTACATCATTGCAATGTGAATGTGTTTAGCAGCTACTTTTTGCATACAGATGTGTGTGCTACAGGCTGAAGCTGAAGGTGATGCTGCAGGCAATAGGCACAGGCAGAGAGGATGAATACTTTACAGGACAACAACCTTTAAGATTAAGTGTGATATCTGTGACAGTCTAGATGTACAGGCAGGGCCAGATGGAGGGAACTCATCCCACTGAAAATTAGGTTATGTGTTCAAGGTAAGTATGTTCACCAAAGCTATCAGTATCAACATAAAATGCAAAATGCATGGTATGTCCTAGTAAAATGTAGGGGTTACATTAAGCATTATGTTATGCACTTGGGAAACTACCACATCAAGTGTTATGTCATGGTAGTGCCCCATTACGTGTGTGCTGGCAACCATTGCATCTAGCACAACCTCTATATATGTATGTTAATTATGCAGTTGTGGTTGTCTGCAATATCACTATTTACTTATTTTTCTTTTGTTAACCGGGATGGTCCGACTGGAAAAGGTCCATTTGCAGTGGAGGCCCATGGGGAAAAGCTCCACATAAATTCATAAATACAAATAGTAACAATACTAATATTATACGTAGTGTTAAAAATATTGTTATACAAGTAGCATCTAGTGAGAAAAGAAAAACAGAAAAAGCAATTAAAATCAGCAATATCGACATATGAACAATTGGTTTGTTATTAAAAATAACAGAGATTACAGCAAGCCCATATTTGTTGAGGGATACCATTTGTACCAAGCATGTTTACTGAAGGCATATACTATGAGAGAAAGAAAGAAAGTGTATAGGTAACAGGTTCTGGGATTATGTGACACAAGGACAGAGCCAAGAACTTTAAAGGTGGGCCTTCAGGGAGTTTTTGAATTGTGTAGTATTTGATGCAGAAGTGACGGATGGAGGTAGATTATTCCAGGCTTTTGCTATACAATGTGAAAATAGAGCTTTGCCTGCTGTATAGTTAGCCGATGAGATAGAGAGAAGTGACTTGTTGACAGAGCGGAGTGGACAATTTGGTGTGTAGATAGTCAGCAACTGGCTAAGAGCAGGAGTTTTGTTGGGTTGTTTTAGGTTGTTGTAAGCTATGACAAGTTGATGATAGATTAGTAGCAGTGGGAGCTCAAGCCAGTGAAATTGTTTAAGAGGTGTAGAGTGATGGGTTCGAAATGGGGAATTAGTATCAAACCTGGCAATTTTGTTGTAACAAGAGTCAAGTTTGTCTAGGTCAGATTTTCTAATATAAGTGAGAATTGGGGTTGCATACATTAGTGTGGAAAGAATGTGAGTTTGAGCTAGGATGACCTTAGCCTGATCTGATAGACAGACCCTGGATTCATAAAGCTCGGTGTAAGGCCGGAGTAAGGCTTGCGCCGGCCGTGCAGCGTATATATGGAGTAGTCGTGCCATATGCATATTAATGAAGGTGCGCAGCCACCACAGCCACATGCATAGGAAATGTGCGTGAGTGCATGGGGCGTATCGGGTTGCGCAGGGAGGCATGTCAATGTCGGCTGTCGAGGAACAACCTAAACTGCTGAATATTATATTCCGCCTGCAATAGTAATCGCACCTATCAGTGTCCATGGATACTGAAACATATGCAAAGCATGCCAGATAGTCCCTGCAAACAGAAAATGAAGAAGCAAACACAAATGCGCAGTAGGAAATAACAGGTCCCTACCCTTGAACAAATGACATGAAAACCGTATGCCCATAGTCCAACGTAGTGTTGATAGCTATACCATGTGGAAATGAAATGTATCATATGTTAGCATGCCGCCAGGAGGTACATCCAGCCCAATGGAGAGGGTCACCAGCTGACCCATAATGTGAGGGAGGGTACATAGCTGTGCAGATGTGTCCATAACAAAATACACGAGGAGAAATGTAGATATATGTAGTGACCGTATGTCCGAATCATATCCCACAAGGGATGTAATAGTCACATACAAAAGGTATGTCCGTATTCCACATACCAAATGTGATAGGAAATAGAATACGCATGTAAACAAAACAGAAGGAGCATATAAACAGCTACAACAATAAGGACACATGTAGGCCAAAAGGAACAGTATGATCCGTAATGTCGACTAAGAATACCACCTGTCCCACTTTGCGAGCAACAGTCCCTCTGTGGGCAGATGTGTCCTGACACAAACTTGTAAACATGGCAAATGTCCAGAGATTATAGGACATAATTATTCCTCAGATGTCATGTAATAGCTGCATTAAACAGTTATTCTCCGTACATATATTCCATAAGTGGCAGAAGAAACAGAATAAGCCACCAAAATGTTACAAGACTAAGCTTAGATATAGGCATGAATTGTAAGTTCTATCTGCCGAACTGACCATGGGTATGTGTCAGCCTGTAAAATGTACTGTGTTCACTGCAAATGTCACACTGTGGCCAATCAAAAAGGTGGAAACACAACCGTCGACTGTGAGGAGGCATTGTCCACAACAGTCGGATATGTGTAAGGAATAGTATGGACATAGGAAAAGGTGCCATCCTACCAATAAGTACAACAGGTTTGCAAAATCCGGAAGTCAGCGGTGTAAGCCGAACTTGTATGTGACACAGTCGAATGGGTAGTATCCGGGTATACCAACCAAGTAATGAAAGTGAAGTATGGGCATGTACCTATGTGCATGAGGTTTAGCACATGGAAAGCAAACATGGCAGGGTAGTCCACACAACCATAAAGGTACCTGACACATGTAGGGTAGTCAATGTGTTACTCTTCCCGTGTCATGGGCCAACAACCAAAGCAGTGATCTATGGGGTGTGAGGAATTTGCATGTGAGGGGTGGATGTGTAATGGTAAAATCCGCAAAGGCGATACTGTGTCATATGCAGAAAAGATGAACCGGAGGTGTAGGAGGGGGCGCAGCGGGTGAAGTGGAAAGAAACACAAACACATGGAGAAACACCTGCAACACAAGCAGGCAGGCCATAGTGTAGAACACAATCCCACAAACATATGAATATGGAAATATGTGATACAAATGTATAGATATGTCACTGTCACATACCCACAGATTGGTCCTGATGGAACTGGCCATAACAAATGTAGCACACCTGGATGCATAATGGCCTACCCAGCATACCCTCCACATCACACAACCCGCCCCCATACCAGAACGTCCACCAAATCCAGCTGTACTTGGCCTACTGGTTCATTGCAGACAGAGCTAAACATAGTGACCCCTACGCATATGTAGTAGGTATTATCACCCTAGGCAGTTTCAGGATTGCAAACCATGTATCCCCTGCATGTAAAGCCCCCTGCACATTTCCATAAAGCCAAAAGAATCTTAAGTATCGGTCTTGTTTTGGTCTTGTCCAATTTTTGGGATATCCCTCATGGGATAGCTAACTTGTGTAAATAGTAAAATGGTTATGATGACATGATGTCCAATCCTGTAGATATCTGGACACAAGTCAGAATGTGAAGTAGAAGTCCATGACACTGTCCAGACCTAAGTGGTCATGCATAACCTACTATCCAGGAAAAAACACCTTCCCATGATGCACGTGTCCCGACACGAATAGGTGGGAGAATATATTGCACACATTCGCATAGTGGCAAACGGCATAAGGGTGATGAAGACACTGACGTAAACAGGACAACCCTGACCAAGTGTGAGGGATACTTACTGTGTGCAGGCATGACTGACCATACCTGTCAACCTGTGTGAGCTAGATATCTGGACAAAGCCGTGAATACAAATGAGACAAAGGTCCAAAAGCAGGGACAATTGGCAAATATAGCTCTTAGAAACATAGAAATATGATAGAATAACAGTTTGCACAATGACATTAATGTCTGGAGTATGAAGTCTGAAACCCAACTGTCTGCCAGCACATTCCGACTTCATTCTTTAATGCTGAGCTACTGATGTGCCAGAACACAACAACGTATTATAGAGGTTCATACCATACCACTCAACTGTCCAGATATTTGCAGAATGACCAGAGTTTTGCCTCATATTATTGTTGTGTGCCTCCGACGATCTGCACCTGTCTGGTAAATAGCTGATGATGGATGTCACTAAATAATGAGAATTATATTGAGTTTATGACTCCACATCCTGCAGAAAAGTCATGCTAATGCAAAACCAAGTATTCTATCAATGTTCTAAGCTTGTAAGAGCAATAGTTAAAATGTGTCTCTATTAGTCCCCCCATCATGTAGGTTTTGTGCAGATTTGTTGCTCTAAGAGGTTGAGAGGTATGGTCCATACAAATTTGCAGTAACAACCCTTCACATTTGTGTAATGTACAACTGCATACCTGTAGTCACTTTATGTCCAAGATAATAATCCCCCTATGACTGAATACAGGTAACAGTCAAATGTGAATGGGAACACCCCTCACTGTGGAGTATGGATTGTAACAACCCCACCCATAATATGTATTGCCAACAGAATAAGCTGCTGACAGGTGCCCAAACACCTGTGTCTATAAACACAAGTAAATATTCATAATAGGGAGAAACTCCCTGCCCATATGCTTCATCTGACATTTGAACTCGGCCAGGGAAGTTCCATTCACCAGGCAGAAAGCTTAAACCCAGATCACTACATGAACACCCTGACAATAAAAAGACCTTTATGTGCCAGGACTATATGCCTTGGTGTTCTGCATATCCTTGGAGTGATTAACAATGCAGCTGGGGTCCATAGCTGTAGGCAATAGGGAATGTGTAATATGTAGTACCACGTTTTTCCCAGCGGGAGAATGGATGCCTGTGTTGTAAGTAAAGCAGTGAGGTGTATGTTGATGTAGCTCAGTACTATGGGTATGCATATCAATGAGGCAGAACACCAATAGAATAGTGGTTCTGGCATCCGGCCAACGTGAATGCAGTCCCAGTTGACCTATGACCACTGCAGATATAACTTTAGAGTGTAATGAATGCATTCGTGCTGTACACGCATTTAAATATGTAAAGGTGAATGTGTGTTTCGCATCAGTCCGTAAACCGGAATACAGATATGTAACTGTTACGGTCAGAATTATGAAAGGCCATTTAAGCACAAATATCTATTAAACATATGTAACCCACAATAAGGATATGCAAGTGCGCCTGCACGTGTGTAATCCGTGCACAGCATAGCAAATGAATGCTGTTTTCTCCACGTTATATATACATGGCTCATACCTGTTAACCCCGTAAAGTATGAAACCGGACAATATGAAAACAACTGGTACAAATAGGGACAATCCCTAGATATTGCCCTAACAAACATAGAACGTGGATAGAATGACAGGTGTGTCACTAGCATGGATTCTCTAAAGGGTATGAAGTCATAACCTGAAATGCTTGTCATTATTTTCCAACATCAGTCTTTAATGATATGCCACTAAATTGCCAGATAGACACAAGGTTATGAAAAACAGGCCAAAGATAAGAGGCAAACTGCTGTACATTCATCGAAAATCTGTACAGTTGAAAGGTATAATATGGCTATATATATATATATATATATATATATATATATATATATATATATATATATATATGTATATACACATAATCCACAGATGTAAACCAAAGCAAATTATGAAATGAGGTATGTACAGACATATGTATATATGTATACATAACAAACATATGTCCCTGTAGATATAACATATGTACATAAATTGGTCATGGTATAGCTATTATGGATAGACAGACAGACATGCATGAAAGGTGAATACACTGCTGCTCTTCAAACCATTGGCCGGAAAGTACCAGTGTGACAGGCCTGCAAGTTCTACACTTTAAACATGAATATAGGTGTCCTTTGCAGGACCCCAAAAATTGATCCCATACAAAGTGTGAACCGTCATTCATGCAAATGAAGTAACAGCTGCAACTATGATATAGCTGTACATGCAACAGTAGCAGGTGCAAGGGTAATAACACATGGGTCGATAGAATGTATGACGTACGACCCGATATCCAGAGAGTGGGGAGTGCTTAAAAGTGTCCTCACATTTTATTATCGCTCACATTAAACATGTCTAATAGGTACTGTGGAGGGGTGTCAGGTATGGGAATCATGGGTATGCAGAAATGGGCCTAGGTGTTGGTTGGCACAGATTTATTAGGTCCGCCCCATGGGAGTGATCAATATACCTATGTGGGTATAGCACATGCCTATATTCTCCAAAAAGGTTCAACCCATCTACTGGATTTTATGTAAACCATTGGGGGAAGACATAGGGACCTATATCAGTGTCATGTAGGTGATTATCATGGATGGACATACATACGACCAAGATGGTAACCATACCTGCCAAACTGTCAGAATAAGACAGCTGGACTAAGGCATAGTACATGGAATAATAGGGACTATATTAAATATACCCCAGACAAAGTCAGAACATTGATAGAAGAATGGCGTATGAATGTTATGAGGGTTAGTAATCATGAAATATAAATGTCAGTCACTATTATCTAACCGCACAGTCTGTAATGCCTTGCCAGTAATTTACCAGAAAGGCACATTATTATGACAAATGTAACAAGATCTTAGGTCAAACATTGGGCCATTTACCAATAATGTGTACAGGTGAGAGGTATGAAGGTAACCCGTCCAAAATAAATGTACAGAACTAGTGATACTAGGTGGACAGGTGAGGACAAAGACATCAGGACAAATGACAAAACATGTACAAGTCAAAAGCATGTACTTCGACAAATGTGAATGACAACGTATGCCCTGTGAAAGTCAACATGGAAGGTTAATAGACTCAAAAGAAATGTGTCCGTCAGGGTGTCATGCAGTGTCACAGATACAGTGTCCAGTCCCCCATACTCGTACATGAGCTTTGCCACTGACGGAAAGCGCAAATACCGACGTACACATAAGGTACATGATAGAATAATTAGTGTGGATAAGCACCTGTTGGCCTTTGTGAGGTATACAACCCTCTGGGTGGGTGTGTCCTGCAATAGAAATGTAATGACATCTGGCCTTTGATGCCGCCATACAGTGTGTGTATTGGTGTCAGACAATTGATATCCTGTATCAGAAACATACCTTGCAACTGTACAGATTTATGCAGAATGTGCAGAGTTTTGCCTCATATGTTTGGTGTGTTCCTCTTAAAAGCTGTACCTGTCTGGCAAATTCCTGAGAACTGAAGTCATTAAATAATGACATTTGAGTTTAAGACTCCAAATCCTTCAGAAAAGTCATACTAATGCAAAACCTATTATTCTGCCAAATATCTACGTTTGTAAGAGCAATATTTAAAATCTGCCCCTATTTGTCCCCCCATAACTTAAGGCTTTGTCCAGATTTTTCTCTAGGAGGTTGAGAGGTATGATCAGAAACAGATACATGTCTGAGGAAACAGCATTATCGAATGCAAGATAACTCAGAAGCTATGAAAAACACTGCAGTAGGACGTTCAGTATTGGCTGCAGGTATGTGCTGACATGTCAAATGACACAGCAGTCTACCTGAAGTACCTATAGGGCTGTTACCTTTACAAATGACAGTGGGACATACCCACAGCCATGCACACACCACAAATAGACATAGCACACAGCAAAACTAGGCCATGATACACAAAGCCTCCGGTGTGTACGAGTAGAGTGAGAGTACAATGAAAGATGTCTGCCAAGCTATACAGCAAACTCCTGTAGGGTCATGTAAGACCGCCTGTAACATGAACGTTGCACG